>NC_053454.1:52996642-53600309 GCF_015227805.2 Hirundo rustica | reverse complement strand
AGGGCCATGAAAATAATATATTTTCAAAGGTCTGGGCACACTCAGTCGCCTCGGGCAACAGGATGACATAAGTGATGCACTGCCCCTCCTACAGCCCTTCCTGTCCCTGACATCAGCACATCACTGTCATTAAAACTGTCATAAAAAATAGACGGGGCTGATGGGCTGGCTGAGAGGAGCTGTGACAGCTGCTTCGTGTGTGTCACTGGGTTTTATCACTCCATTACAGGATAATGATAATGATTAGCCTTGCCTTGCTCTCAGAATGGAAAAGAGGTATTTTTGATGAAAGGAACTAAAAGCTTGGTTTGGGCATCATGGCATGATTTCAAGAATCAACAGCATCTGTCAGCACAACTCTGAGTTATTCCAATCTGCATTCCAATAAGACCCAGATGGCAAGTGTATGAGACAAACCCCTGACCTCCAGGCCTCATAGGTTAGAGGAAAAAAGGGACATAGTGTGGAAGCGAAGGGCATTTTTGTGTGTTGCTATATAGTACTGACTGAAATTGCCTGTACATTTCGTATATAAAATGTAGGGCACGCCAGTTTCTAGCACTGCCTGTCAAGCAGCTCTTGCCTGTGGGACACTGAGCTACCTTGTAGTCATTCGAGGTTGGTTTCCCACTCAGCAGGTGATGTGAGACAACTCATGCAGGTTCTCTGAACTGTATGACAGGCACAGAACTCTGCCTGTTACCTGTATATGAAATCAGGGTATCCTGAGTTAGCTCCTCCTATTTGGCCTGTACTCTTCGCAAAGACAGTGTTTTGTTCTGGGCTGAAATCATTAGAAAATGAGTCAAAGGTTCCTGGCTTCCTTGTCGATGCCACGGATTTAACACAAGAGATATACACAAGGACCTAACTGCACAGACAATCTCAATTCCTGTATTTTCTGACTACTAAAATTTTCAGTCCTCATG
The DNA here is from genome assembly GCF_015227805.2 of Hirundo rustica. Taxonomy (NCBI): domain Eukaryota; kingdom Metazoa; phylum Chordata; class Aves; order Passeriformes; family Hirundinidae; genus Hirundo; species Hirundo rustica. The sequence goes on along the minus strand of NC_053454.1, from coordinate 53,599,380 downwards.
TTCATTAATATAGTGTTTTAAGCTCTTAAACAAATGTGAAATGTTCCAGATCATTATATCAGGTGACCATAAATACTGGTAGGAATTCTCACCATTTCTAGCATTCCTCTTTTCACTCTTCCTCTTACAAAGGAAGTAGAAATCTGACTGCAAACACACCAACACTAAACGACCTGATAATATATCTGGTACACCAACAAGTACTTCGTAGCTCGTCTTGGGCCAGGGTCTACCATCTTTATTTAATTCTGAGCGTTTCTTGCTCAGGACACAGTCCAAATATAATTAGTTTTTCCTCTGATTTAAGCATAGGGGAAACAAACTCACATCTTTACTGAAGTGTCTTTTTCTATGAAGGTGAAAATGGAAGTTCTCAGCAAAGCAAGCACTTTAAACTGCATTGTAGGACCTAGGGTTCTGAAAATTGTTCAAATCACATTCTCAGCTTTCCTCACAGGCTAACATTGTACGCTACTTTTTCAACAACAATTATCTCTAACCAAATCCTACTTCTAGATTTTTGTCTCTTATTTCAAATGGACATTCCCTGGACATGAATGATTTTTCTCATTTTGTCAATCTTCAGGAGTCTTTTCTGTTGCACATGCAACAAAGCCATGGGCTTTTAATGACTATTTGAAACAAAACAAAACCAGTAAAAGAAGCAGACAGAATTAGAGACATTTTTTCCCTTTAGTCAAATGGCCCCCAAATCTGAGATTGGTCTATGGTGCAAGAGACACAGCTGTACCACTGTCAGATGAGAATGCAACTTGACGTTTATTCACCTCCCTTGCCACTCAGTAGTTGGTCTGTTCTGCTCCTCAGTTGGAGCTCTGTCATGCTGGGTCAGCTCACACTTCACTGACCACAGGGATCACGACCAAGATGGACTCAGCGCCCTGTGGTTCTATCACTTGCTGGCATGCAGGCCACCAGAACCTCAAACCTGTTATCTGGCCTCATTCAAATCAGGTGTCAGTGATTACTGAACCACCTGTTCATCTTGGGACAATGGATATTTTATCTCCACATGTGTAAATGGAGTTTTCTTCATTTTGTATAGTAAATTATTACTCCAGGAGAACTTCATTCTCTGTCTCCCAGACTCCTACACATGTTCCAGGGTTGATATGTTATATAAACCCCACATAAAGGCCAGATCCAGAGAAATCTAAGGTGCCATCTCTTCTGAAAGGTTCATTTCCTAACAAAGCTGGTCCCTGCTTTTCCAGTCAAGAGAGAACTGTAGATGGGCTAAGCCATAAAGCAGGTAACTTGTGAGAAGGAGAACAACTACAGCTTCAGAATACACTAGCAATACGAGGTCCTAGAAAGACCTGTCTGTGATCCATGTGGTACATATAGGATCCGGCTGCATGCTGCTAGTATCAGTGGAAGCAGAAGCAGTCATTCCTCTGTGGGTGTGTAACAAAGTCAAATATAGTTTGGGAGTAATCCAAAGATATCAAGTTAATTGCTCAGTGCTACGCCTGCATGCTGTGCAGAGGAAGGAAATAGCAATTTCATTAAGCTTTGAGTGCAAACAACACTCCTCTTTGTCTTGCTTACTTCCTACATGTTACTCAAGATGTGGTGCCTTCATCATACTTCATTTGTATAAACTGAACTGTCATTTTGCAAAGGGGACACTGGCTTTCATTTCACAATTGGCAACATTATTTAGTACATGTTTTTATTCATAATATGACAAAATATATGTGGTCCTCGTAATTCGCCTATTGGCTAAGGTAAAGGCATGAAGTGGAAAAACATGGTACTTTATGAGTTCTGGATAGTAGTACTCTTCAAAAAGCATCAGGGGAAAAAAAAAAAAAAAGGCAGCACATTATCCTGACCTACAATTACTTGAACAATATTCTTTGTGGTAGAAGCACAGAACATTTTGCAACAGTGACATTTTAATACCTGCAGATAAATTCCTTAAGGTACGCTTTGAGAAACATCATTTTTAACAGCCAGACTCTCCCACTGGCAGAGTAGGCAGATGGTCCTGTTCCACAGAGGTGTGGAGGAGAAGTCAGCAGGCAGCAGAGGGACACAGCTGCACTTTTGGACAGTCTGCTTGGCTCAAGAGCCATGTAAACACCTCCACTCTTTCATCCCCTCTTTGCCATCCTCACTTAAGGGAATGCAGCTCTGGTTTAAGTCACCACTGCTGCTTGAGGGATCAATGGAATATTTTTAACCTTTAGATACACGGGCACCAGGAATGATGCAGCTCCTTCTTGTCCATGTTCCTCTAGAGCACCGGGACCTTTGCCATCCCTTCCAGGCTGATAATCTCAGGGTGTCCCTACCTGCCCAAGCTCTTCTCCACCCTCCCCTCTGTGCTGTGCACCTGCGGTTTTTCCAAGTCTTCGCTGTCTCCATCAAGTGTCCCCTTCAGTCCTTTGCTTGGTTACATGAACTGCCAAAGCATGCAAAGGCTTCAAGATCACCGTAACTTTTGACCAACGCTGACACTCTGTGTTTGTCATTTACTTCATCTTCTCCTGCAATGGCAGCTGTGCTGTATTTGTATAGAGAGGCAGAGAAAAGCCTAAAGCAAAACTGCAAAAGCTGCCTCAGGGATTCCCAGTGCCTGTGAAAGTGGGTGGAACCAGGCAAAGCTATCTCCTAGACAATTCAAAAGCCTGCTAAAGAGCCCAATCTGTCACGATTTCGTGCACTTACACTGTCAAGAAGGGCATTAGGAGAGAAAATTGAAATGCATTTCTAACCTGAGAATATTTTTAGTTTCCAGTCTAAGCATTTTGGCATTCAGAATTGCAACTGCATGGAATGGGCTGTAATTTCCCTTTTGCCTGTACTGATGTGATTTCTTGCTTCTTAAATCTTCCTTACAATTTTTAATGGAAACTGCGGATTTTCCATGTTTTTGATCAGTTATCTTCATTCATGTAAATGGGAGTCTTTCGATGCTTTCTAAGATTATGCAAAATTTTTGAATACAGCAGGTTAATAAAATTTGGTTATGAAATTGTGAATTTTGGTGAGACCTTTGCAAAATTTTGAGGAAAAAAGCCTAAGTAATTTTTTTTTCCCCTCAAATTAGTTCCTAGGCTGTGATTCTACAATCCTTGATGCTATAGCCGTATAAATAGAACTTAAACTGGATTGAGAGTTTACATGTAGTTGTGGCATTTTAAATCTGATTTATAATTGACAGTTGCTTCAAAATTAAACTTAATTAATTCCAGCCAAACTAGTTTAAAACGAAACAATCTTATAGGCAGACACAACTGTTTAACCAAATGAGTAAAGTTACGCCTTAACCAAGCTGTTGGTCCATGAAAGGTTTTTCTAGATGCCACACGTGGGTAAAGAGAACCTCAGAAAAGCTTGTTTTGAAAACCATGATGTACCTGGAGGGTTGTTGTGACCCTTTATGGTCTTTCTTAGCACAGCCACACCGCTGCCCTCTCTCAGCTAACCCTGTGCCAATGACACTGAACCATAGGACAGCTCCAGGCCAGAGGCACTCTTAAGGCTAGTTTCACTGCACTGCAGATGAAGACGAGGCAGGCTCAGGCACCGCCAGAACCTTTGTGACCAGCTGGGTGGGAAGGTCTGGACACCCATCCCTCTGCACCCTTGCACAGGATGTTTGCAGCCCTGGCTGGCCATTCACCCACCTTTGGCAGAGCTAGGGCAGAGCCAGACATTCACATTTTGACCAGATGAAATTACAGCTGGTAGGTCCAGGGGCAATGGGGAAAGGAATGAAATGGGTAATTTTGTGTGTTGTCACTACTGCATTTTGATTCCTTTCACCCAAAGAATGTGAAAATGTTTTGTGATATCCTACATCACCGTGAGCAAATTAAATAGAAAAAACAAGGACGTGTCTGATTGCGAGTTCTAAAGGAAACTGTGGAATTTCCAGTCAAATTTAATCTAATATAGCTTTTTTTTTTTTTTTTTCTCATAAGCTAGCAGTCAATGTTCCTTTTTCATACTTTAAAGTGAAAATAAATCACTGCTGAAATACATAATGCTAACATTCACCTGCAGGAAGTCCATAACCCTGACACTGACAAGCAATACATTAAAATATGATGTTGAAGATGAAAATAAGAGAATGGATGTTAAATAATCACAGATGCAATCTGCAAAAGGAGCTCCAGTCTTTATGAATGAACACCCTGTTGCCAGACTCCCATCTCTATGCATAATAAGGGATACAAAAGGGACATATTACTTTGTTTTCAACTTTTTTACTTTGTCAAGTATATGGCTATAACTTTTGCTCCACGTCAGTGGCCTGTTATTTTTTTGGCTTTGCACCAGAGTCTGTTAAAACAGAAGAAGAAAAACCTTTCAATCCTAAAGGTCCAGAGGGAAAAATATCTTAGTTTGATCTCATTTTCCTTTTAACGTTAATTACATGTTTAGTTTTTGTAGGCAGAGAGCCAAAAAGCAAAATAACAGCTTCCACCATGAGCATGACTAGGGCCAAGCAGCAGAATATAAGGCCATTTTGTTCTTAGTGTTTCTGGCACTAAAAACGCCCAACTCCGGCTCAGTCCTACTACCATCTTGGATGCGTTACAGAATAACCCTGTGCATCTCAAAGTGCAGAATGCAATAAGAGTGTAGGTGCCTGCAGAGCTTGAGATCATCTACACAAACACAGCAGTTTGTAAATACTGCACTGCATCCTCACTGCTCTTCTGCGATCTCTTCCCCTTAGCTCTTAAGTTGCACCTACCTCAGTCTCATTAAGAAATGGCACTGAAGACTTGATAAACTTATATTTTTAATCTGAAAATGTTTGTTCTTACCCTTTGCATGTTCCAGCAAATATAACCACTCCACTCAAAAAGAGAGCAAGTAATTTTAAAGAGAACATGCCGGGAAAGGAAGCACATTTTCATTTTGTTAGCTCTCAGAGCAAAAGAGATCAGGTTTCTATCAATGATATGATACAAATTAAGCCAAATAATCAGTTCTTCACGCTTCAGGAGCTGGGCTTAAGTTCACAACTTGATGTGATCCCAGTTAGAGAGAGGAATCCTGAGTCAAGATAGCCCAGGACAGCAGACTATGAAGGCAACAGGCTGGCAATAGGAATAAAATTATCAGTGGAATAAAATGACTATGGTTCCTTCTCCCCAGAACTGACCTGAGAATCCCAGAGCCTGTTGTGATTGCTCTCAGGGCCTTGATGAGAGCCCTGTCATTGCCCTACTCATGATGGAGATGTCTCTGCTCACAGATCAGCTCACCACAATGCCCAGGCAGGTTTGGAGGACCTGTGTTTTCAAAACAGGACAGAACCGGACCATCTACAGAAGGCCCGAGTTCACCTTGGTGTGCCACAACCACAGCTTCCAATGCAAGCAGGAACAAGCTCATTCAGGGCTGCGTTTTTTCTTCTCAGCATATTTTGGGTATACTTATTACAGCATAAACTCCTTTTGCTGCCATAAGCATTATAATAATTTAATCAGCTGTCATCTACTGAACGATTTCCTTCCTTCTACCAACACTATTATTCTAAGGTCCAAATTTGTGAAAAAAGCAATTAACCACAAACTTCATTTAGTTAACTAAAATGAGAGCTTTGTTTGTCATTGCAACAGTAGCACCAATTTTGCTGGTCTATTTTTGCAATGACTCAGGGGGAAGCAAACAAATTATTTTAAACATGTAATAAATACCCAGAGAAAAATAACAATAATTACACTTCCAATGTCAAATAAGTTTTACCTACCCTTATCCTGTGCTTTACAATTTTATGGTGTTTCCATTTTTAAAGACTGCTTTTAAAATAAATGTCAGTAAGTGTTCCCTAGAAAATAATGTGTTTGATGGCATTTCTTTTCTTCTGTGCGTGAACGGCTTAGGGACAACTGTTGAGTTTTCAGCTATAAATGCAAATGTAAACCTAACCCAGTTTACAGTTTGAATGCATGCTATTTGCTCCAGCTGTTCTGTGTTTGCAAGGTGGTCTGATTCAATCCCCTCTATCAAATGACACTGTGTAAATTCTCTGGTTGTCTGGGGAAAAAACACCGAGAGGCGAAGAAAGCGATTTCAAGACAGACAAATACTGCTTTTCTGGTTAGATATGTAGGGAAACCACTACCTGTCCAAAAATTTCACAGGGTTTTTGAGCATTAAATTTAGAGAACAGAAGGAAAAGAGAACAGAATTTTTGATCCCAGTGGGACTTGTCACTGGTGGGAGAGTGGACACGGGAGGTTTGGGGGCCCACTTTTACAACTTCTGGGGAGCTACAGGCCTCTGTCTTTTCCTGCCCACTCTGCCAGGGAAAAGTCCATTTTATTTTCATGCCAGTAGTATGCTTGCTGTACACAGTCAAGGACTGAAGGCTTTCCCTGGGGGAATAACTATCTCATCACACCTACGTTTTGCAGGCCGAGAAATCCTGGTAGCAGAGTGGGCCGGAATGGTGAAAAAAAATCAGTCCTGGGCTGGTAAGGCTCAACATAAAAGGCACTTACATGCTGGGGACAGGAATGCAGCGGCAAGCTTTGAAGGAAAATCATGAATTATCTGATCTTTTGGGGAGGGAAGAGTGTTCTTCATGGCTGTGGCCTGTATGACTTCCAGCACTTGTCAGATGGTCTGTAATGTCACAATATGGCTATGTGGGAGCAGCGCCAAGGCTGGCAGAAGGGTCTAACATACAGAGCATGGATCCTCAGCTGAACCTGCCCCAGGTTCTCTAAGGTTTTGGTTAACGCTCATCCCGAAGGGTTTCGTCATTTTGTTTACCTTTTTGGCTTGGAGCCGCTGATGTTATTGCCACAGCACTGCACGTCTTGAGCCAAACACACCTCCAGTTCCCCATGCGTATCAGCTGAATTATGTAGGTCTTGGTCACTGTGCTGAATTTGTCTTGGGGCAGAGAGCCTGTTTATTTGAAATGTTGCTGCATCTGTGCTCAGTCCACACTAGGGTTGTGCAACAAATAAAAAAAAAATACATGCAAATTGCTCTAAGAGCCAGTTTGGAAGCGTAAACGAAATCTTGTTACGTGCATTGTCAGATTGATAGGCTCTACTGCAGGATAGAATAACTTGCATTTTATGGCAGTATTTGCTTATGAATCTACTGGTAGATGATTTCTTTGTTGCATAACCCTTGGCAGCAGCCTTATAGAACTTTGGCATTCCCAATGTTCTTCATCTTTCTGGTCAAGCACAGTGACCAGCCAGGACTTGGGAGTGTGACTTTCTGTTTCTAGCTCTGCACAAAGGAGCTAAATTCTACCTCCTTTCCCCTTCTCTTTGTCTGATGCAACTCTAAACACTTGGATTTAGGACCAGCTTCCAAAAGTACATCCCTGCTGTACCTTTGCAGTGGAGAGGGGAGGGAGATATCCGGGTTGCCCTGAAGAAGCAGCACTAAGCAGCTCAGCCCAGTCAGTGCCAAGTCCCACATCCTGCCTGTCATCACGTCGCCAGAAGTAGAGAGCTTCTACGGCTCAGGTATTGCCAGAAAAGGTCTCATCTAGTTCAGTTACCTCTGTGTTCCACAGTGTGTGCCCACCTTTCCTACATTTCTGCTGCCTGGTGACACAAAGTTTTACAGTGGCTTTGTGATGTGGGGATCAAGCTCCTCCAGGATACCGTGGTCTGCTTTAATGCAATTGAGGTCACTTTCAAGCAATGTGACAAGCTACACTTTGTCTCATCAATACAGGCAGGAGATGGAACAGTTTAAAGGCTTTGAAGGCTGAACAAAAAGAGCATAGAGTCAGTTACCCCTTTTTGGCAGCTGTTCTAATAGAAGGTAAAAAAAAATTATTATCCATGGCAAGCCCCTTTCCTAGCACTCAGAAACATGCCCCAACCTCAAAGTAGCCCACAATAAAACAAAAAGAGCAACCAAAAAACCCCCATTTTCAGTAACCAACAACGTTTCTTCATCAAGCCTTTTCTTCAACAACAGCCAGCATTAAGGCAAGGAAGGCAATGGGATGAAGAGGAGTAAAAACTGTCTGCAGGAAGCCAGCCCATCATCTGAATGGGTACTCCCCTCTTCCCTCCCCACAGCTTGTTTCTCCTTACAGCATACCGTATGGCTTAGCAATTCTGCAAATGCTGAGACAAGTGTGCTGGGGAGCAAAGAAATGTTTCCTTATAGCCAAGCCAGGCTGTCACTCCTCTGCCTCCCCCACTGCTAGGAGCTGCTAGACTCTCTCAGCCATCTGGTGCAGGATTTGAAATTTCCTGCTGCTAACCCTGGCCAGTCCTGGCATTGCTGTATGGAGATGAGACAGGTTTTGAAGTGTTTCTACAAAGCTGGAAAAGCAGTGGAAAGGCTGGAGGAAAATGAGTGGGAAGGTGTGAGCTGGAAACAAGACACACTGGTAATGGAGGTCTCAGCATATATTTCCCTTTTGTGGGGGATAAAGGAAAGAACTTTGGCCTTAGATTTTAGCGGTCACGGGAGACAGCCATGGGTGAACAAATTGTAGATAACATGCTCCTCTTAATTCCCTGCTGGGGAATGGAGACAGATTTCCAGAGAAGCACAAGGACTTGAAGTCCTTTGGATGAGGAAGGGTCTGAGAAGCCATCTGCCTCAGTTTCCTTTCCGAGCTCCTCACTCTGGAATGCCACTCATGCGTGACAATTAGGAAGCTAAAGAAATCCTTATGAGGTATATTCAGACCAGTATGCCAGCAACCCAGATCAGGACAAGTTGTGCCTGCATAGTCAGCATGGACAAGGGAGGAAGTCATTGCTGCTCTTGTGGCTCTCTCTACTGGAATCTGCTCTGACCCCAAGTTACTCAGGTTTGCTAATGCAAAGAGCTGAAATGCAGGTGTTTGTCTCCTTTGTTTATGCACTTTTTTCATTCCACTGGCATTCAGAAACCTATCACACTAAATGCATGATTGACTTGGCCATGTCAGAAGATGTAGCTCTTTCCATACCCTCAGGGCTAGCAAAACCAAAGAACATCCCTTTCCCTGACAGATAGGGGACACCCAGAGCTGTCCCAAATCACGCTCTGTGATCCCAAACTACTTATTCATCATTGTGCACGAGTTCCTCAGAGTCACTGCAATGAATTTTGAGCTGGTCCTAGAAAGCCCTGAAGATTCCTAGAAATTTGTACAACTATTTTTAAAGTATTAAAGAAGTGCCACAGCTTCAGCTGATGTTTTATGCGCCACAACATTCAACAGGTGACTCTGGGCAAGAGTCTCACAAGGATGTAGCCTCTGGTTGAGTGGAGTGGGTGTGTTAGGCTATCCCTTAGCCAATATGAATACCCAGAATAGACACTGCCTTGAGTGAAATATGGACTGGGTTTTCCTGTGAACATTAGTACACAGCAAATACACTTTCCATGCAAAGTGACTTGACTTTTCCCAGTAATAATGGTAGGATGGTCAAACATTTAATTATCAATATCTGAATTTTGAAAATATGTTAGCTCCAGATAAAAGGAGAAATATCTTAGAGTATATAGAAAAACCTTCAGTTCACCAGTTTTAAACAACTCTCTCAAATATGCACTCTAATACTTTCAGTGAGTATGGTGGGTGTAACAGTATTAGTATAGGACTTCTAGGAAAAATATCCCATCTTTCCACAAGCCAGCATGCAACTGCTTGAAAATAAAGAGATAGAGGTATAATTTTCTATTTCCCAGTGAATAGTTGATGAAATTATTTAGTCTTCCCACAGTTCCAATTATTTTCCTGTGTGGCCTTACAGGTTCTCTCTATGTGCAAGGCATTTTAGTCCACAAAGAGAAGATAATTTATTGGCACAGCCAAATTAAAATCACTGCAGGTAGCCAAAGGTAAGTTGTAATAACTGAGGATGCTTCTCACATTACATGCACCACCCAACTGTGTGTCCTGAAATTCAGCTCAAGGGCGCCCATTAATTTGCATACTGTTTCAGTCAGGCTTTAACAAACATACTACCTTGGTCTTATTCAGGGCAACGTTGCATGGACTTCAACATGAATTCACTTTCTGAAAAAGGAACAGATAACATCTGCCCCATTAAAGACAATGAAGCTACACTGCACTGGGGAAGGTAAATGGTGGTGGTGATAAAGATGATAGTGATGGTTGTGACCATGGTGGTGGCGTGCTCCCCAGATGTCACTCAATGCCTTTATCTCACTGTCATGGGTTGGCACAGTTAGGTATTTTAGTTATGGAAGAATTGCTTTAGGAAGGACAGGGACCTATTAGAAGGCTAGTTTGGGATATTGGCATCTGTTTTGACCACTGAGAATGTCAGTTGAGGCTTTGGGCACTACCCATATAAAAGCCCCTGATTTCTTGCAGGACAGCCCTTTTCTCTTTGGCCAGAGGGAGGGAAAGGTAACATCACACAGCAGCCAGGGGTCGGCTGGGGCTGGGCTGAGCCGGGCTCAGAGGAGCGGCGCTGGCCGGGCTGTGCCTCCGGCCCCATCCGCTGCCAGCACGGGCTCTGCCGGCCGGGCCCTGGCACCAGCTACGGGCCTGGCTGGGCTGGGGCTGCCCTGATTTATACTGAGGGGTGGGCAAAAATGGCATTTATGATCCTGACTGGTTTTTTGATTCCAGCACGCCCAGGTGCTCTGATCTGTGCACTTTCTGTGTGGGTTCTTCCCTCCCTCACCAGGGACAACAGAGAGGCATTGACTGCAGAAGGCACAGCCACAACAGGGTTGTTAACTTGGCACAGCCTGGAAGTAAGGAAATCACAACGTGGACTGGGAGGAAAGAATCTGAATTTGCTGCTCTATTGGCACCAGGCCAATAGGACTTGGAGTATCTGAAATCAGTCTGTTATTGTTAGAGTAATGAGGGACCCACGCATCTGCCAGTGCCATCTTGGCAAAGGTTTCTCCCTCTATCTTCACTACCAAGAAGTAACTTTGGAGCTTCAAAGCAACAGCTGTGCTTCGAGCCAGACACATGTGTCCTGGTTTTGGACAAATTTAGGAGAAAACCCCTGAATGGGATCCCTCCCCGCAACTGGTCCAGTAAAGAAGTTCCACAGAGAAAAGTGGAAAAAAACCTATTTCACTTAACAAACAAAGTGCCCACAAGTACAAAGAATGAATGATATGAAACAATAAAACCTCTCATTCTGGAATGACATGGCAAATTGAGAAAGTTCTTGCCATGGATGTAGCTCAGCTCTCTCTGAGTCTCTCATCAGTCCCAGTCCCCCTGGTGTTGCTGGAAAATGCTGAGGTCCAGGCCCTGGTGGGCCACAGGTGCAAGCCCCCAGTGCTCCCCTGGGTTTTTTCAGTCCAGAACAGGTTTAAACAGTTCTAAGAAAAAGAAAAAAAAAAAAAAAAAACCCAAAAAAACCAGTCCAGGTAACTTCTCTGCCTTAGCTAGCTGAAACTAACTAAAAGCAAAAAGATCTCTGTCCTGCAGTCTCTCCAAGCCTCAGCCAAATACCCAGTTCGGAGAAGAAGAATGTGGAGGAGTCAGGCAGTTTTCTCAAAACAAACTCCACGCTTCTCCTTGCTCTTAGAACCAGTCTTAAAGGCACAGAACTCAATGTACAGCACAAACAGAACAGACGACTGGGGATACAAGCATCATAGAGTCACCCTAGGACAACACATCATCCCAAATTAGCTGAGTTGCTCTCTGTTCCTTTTCCTATCCCACAAAGCAGAAAGACTGACAATATGTGGATCTTCACCTCTGAGTTGTCATCCACCCAAACTGGAGAATTACCAGGACCTGCTGACCATACACTACAGAGAACAGAACCATAAGAACATGCACATATTCCTCTTACTGTGCACTGACGATGGAGAAGGTACAACTGGCACCAAAGAAGACTTCAAGCATCAGCACCTTATTATCTAAAAGTCCCTCATACCTTTTCCATGTAGTCTCCCATGTGCAGCTCCACGCAGCTCTGGTCCTTTCTCTCCTTCTTCTCCCTTCCGTCTGCAGTTCCAGCTCACTGCTTCCTGTCCCCAGCACAGCCACCTAACCCTGTCTGCCCCTCATACAACATCTCACCCTTTCTGTCCCTTACACACCCTTCTGTCCCTTCCTCCTCACAGAAGGGCCAGCAGTCTGCAAATGATTCCCTACCAACTAACTCACTCACTATCACACCCATAGCTGTGAGGACTAGGCTGTTCCCACTCTTTGGTAATTAACGCAGCTGCAATACATCAGGGGCAAGATTGCCTTCAGCACTCTCTCTGCCTTCCCACACACTGAGGGTTACTCTCAGAAATTGAAACATTCCCAGTTCAGATTTAGCAACATCCCAGCCCAGCAGCCTCTAAGAAATTTTATGTTCTGCAAGCATTTCAGCATAGCTCAAGCCACAGTGTAAGAAACATTCAATAATGACTCCACAAACAGAAGAAAGATTTTTGCTGGATGGTCCTATCCCATGGAGATGCGGAGGAGGAATCAGCAGGCAGCAGAGGGACACAGCTGCACTTTTGGACAGTCTGCTTGGCTCAAGAGCCATGTAAACACCTCCACTCTTTCATCTCCTCTTTGCCATCCTCACTTAAGGGAATGCAGCTCTGGTTTAAGTCACCACTGCTGCTTGAGGGATCAATGGAATATTTTTAACCTTTAGATACACGGGCACCAGGAATGATCCAGCTCCTTCTTGTCCATGTTCCTCTAGAGCACCGGGACCTTTGCCATCCCTTCCAGGCTGATTATCTCAGGGTGTCCCTACCTGCCCAAGCTCTTCCCCTCCCTCCCCTCTGTGCTGTGCACCTGCAGTTGCTCCAAGTCTTCGCTGTCTCCATCAAGTGTCCCCTTCAGGCCTTTGCTTGGTTACACGAACTGCCAAAGCATGCAAGGGCTTCAAGATCACCGTAACTTTTGACCAACACTGACACTCTGTGTTTGTTGTTTACTTCATCTTCTCCTGCAATGGCAGCTGCGCTGTATTTGTTTAGAGAGGCAGAGAAAAGCCTAAAGCAAAACTGCAAAAGCTGCCTCAGGGATTCCCAGTGCCTGTGAAAGTGGGTGGAACCAGGCAAAGCTATCTCCTAGACAATTCAAAAACCTGCTAAAGAGCCCAATCTGTCACGATTTCATGCACTTATACCATCAAGAAGAGCATTAGGAGAGAAAATTGAAATGCATTTCTAACCTGAGAATATTTTTAGTTTCCAGTCTAAGCATTTTGGCATTCAGACTTGCAACTGCATGGAATGGGCTGTAATTTCCCTTTTCCCTGTACTGATGTGATTTCTTGCTTCTTAAATCTTCCTTACAATTTTTAATGGAAACTGCAGATTTTCCATGTTTTTGATCAGTTATCTTCATTCATGTAAATGGGAATCTTTTGAAGCTTTCTAAGATTATTCAAAAATTTTTAAATACAACAGGTTAATAAAATTTGGTTATGAAATTGTGAATTTTGATAAGAAGAAGACCTTTGCAATTTTTTTTTGTTAAAATTGGTTCAATTATCTGTCCAATTATCTATCTGATTGTTAGTATTTCAATGTTCAAACAATAATGAAAAGAGAATAATATACCTTCTCTGACTATTTCTACTACTTGCTGTAGGAAATTATTTCCTCAAACTGATTCCTAGGCTATAGCTGCATGCTATAGCAACTCTTCAAATAGCAACCAGCTAAATGCACTTAAACTGGATTGAGAGTTTACATGTGGTTCTGCCATCTTAAAATCTCATTTACAATTGACAGTTGCTTCAAAATTAAACTTAATTAATTCCAGCCAAACTTGTTTAAAATAAAACAGTCACATAGCCAGACAAAACTGCTTAACCAAATAAGTTTTTGCCTTAACTGGACTCACTAGGTACCCACATGAGCCCCTGTACAGAGGCAGTAACTAAAGGTTGCATTTAAAGTTATCCTTGAAAAATCTTGAAAGGGAGTCAATAGATAAAAATGCATTTTTCCTTTCCATCTGTTCCATCTAATTTTACATTGCTTTTATAATTCACTTATCTTTTTCTATAAAAATAACAACTACAATAGTATGTTGTCCTTTACCACCATCATCTCATGGCTGGTGTTTAAGGCCAGAGGATCCAAAACCATGAGTGAAATTAATCAAAGTGCAGCCTTCATATCAAAACAGATTCAGGTCTACACAGCAGAGCTGATTCTGGCCCAGGTATCAACCACAGATATGCTGAATTGATAGATAAGCCAGAAGCCATACGCTGAAAATCCAAAATCTCTTTCTGCTGAACCCTCAAAATAGAAAGAATAAAGAACCTATCTCTTCCAAAGGAGCATCTGCTTCTTGGAGCTTGGCTTGAAACAGAACACAAATGAGTATGTCATAGCAAAAAAGTAGGGAGAGAGTAATTTCAGTAGAAAAGAAAATAGGATGTCCTTTCCATGACATGAAAATTAATTTAATTATTTCATACAGTTAATTTATAGGGCGTATCCACCCTATCATAGCAACTAAACATAAAGGAAAATGTTTCTCCCTCAGTTTCATCTGTGGATTACTATGCTCAGTCTTTTTTTGTTAGGCTACGTTTTTTGCTAACATTCTTCCATCTCAGTAGTCATTTGTCAGTTTGGCCAGCAAATTGAGAAAAATCAGCTATACACTCAGCACCTTCAGAAGCCACCTGCTTAGCCAAAGATATTTGCAGTACAAAACAGAGGGTTGTGACTGTTCCAGCATTGTGCCTCTAATGCTGAAAGAAACTTAATATTTGCATATTATTAGGAGCTAAATAATCATCCAAGAATATAGAAAAACCTTCAGATCTTGCAGAATATCATGGCTGGAGATGAGCTTATAAAAAATCCTCCATAATTTACAGAGATGAAAGTGAAAGAGTCGTGTCAATTTATTTTTGCATTGTGAGAACTTGGCTACAGTAAATCAGTTAAGTATATCTTTTTATTGACTTTTGAAGGGACAGGGATTAATTTGTTGATATTTTCTATTTCTTACAATGAAACCCCCAACTGACTGTGCTGGAATGAAAACTCCTGGGACTGAGGGTAAGTGGTAACAGGAGACCACTTATTTGCCCCAGTGAGTCTCAGTCCCAGCTTCCATTCCCAAGTATGGCAGCAGCTTGGAACCTGACCTAGAAATCCTTATTCATGCCCAGATTGGATTAGCTGCTACTTTTTCCCCCCAAAAGCTATCAATATATCTAGAATTTGGTGCATTTGCTTTCCATATTTTTTCTGTAACAATATGATTTGTTTGTTTATTTATTAATTAATTTATTTATATTGCAGAAAGAAGATTGAGAAGTATCTGAACTTCAAAAATAAAACCCCACGTCTGACAGTTCTTCTAGAGGACATCCATTTCCTCAGAGTCCATGGAGGTGGGGTTTGGGTCAGCCTGTTCTCACTCTTCATTTCACTCTTCATCTCACTCTTCATCTTCCTGTGTGTATGAAAGCTCACAACTTGACAGGCAGCTCAATACCTCTAAATGGCCATTTGTTATTTATGGTGATTAGAAAGTGTCCATGTTTTCAGACCTATTACGTATGCAATGAGGTAAGGCTTCTATTTAAAAGATAATATTTATTTAGCATACCAGAAGGGGCTAATGTTTGGAAAGGTTATATCGGTAAAGTAAACATGGAGCACTACTGAACAAAGTATAACCTAAATGGCCTGTTTGCATTCAGTATTGAATTTTTAATCTCATTTCCCCATTTTGTTACAAACAGTAAGGGGAAAAACCGATACAGAATCCATAGGAAAAAAAATCCAGGGCACTGTACACTGCATGTGAGAAAAAAGTCCTGCTGATATCCTTCTGCTTTATCGACAACAGTTTGCTCCCTGCCAATAACAGTAAGAGTGGCAAAGCTTGCTTTAAGTTCTAATTTTCCTGTTTGCAGCTAAGTAAGTTTATTAGGGGTGAAAAAAACAGGTGGAAAGGGGGGGCAGGAAGGAAAGGAGGCCTTTATGGTGTGTAGGTTGCATGCTATAGAATAAATATTTAACACCCTGGTACCCCATAAAGCCTACGTTCCCAGGCAGCTCTGTTCTCTTGGGATGCAGCCAAAAGATAAGGGAACATACTCCATGTTCAAGTCCCTTCTTATTACAGTTCTGAAGGTCAGGGTGAATGAGAATTAGAAGAGCCAAGAGAAGGGTAGAGAGAGGGAAGATCCTGATGTAGAGAGGTGTGGGAAGTCAGACAATTTCTGAGTCCTCAGTGGACTCAGTGCAAGCTGAGACGGAGTTCGAGTTTCTTAGAAGATATATGAAAAGAGAGCTACAAGTCATGCTGACTGTGCCACTTCAGGTTTGTGAAGCCTTTCCAGATGATCCTAGAGGGAGCCTAGGCTGTGTGGATAGCCATAGAAACAGCTCCATCTTCCATTTTGACATTGGTTTTATTCCTAAATCTTCTTGTGTTTTTGGCTACTTGCTGCCACAGCAGTCTTAAAAAAATTTCATGTTGTATTATTGATTTTAGTATCAGTAGAAAGTCAGAATTCTGATATTATTTCTGTGATGGCACAAGGAAGATAAAAATGGCAGTTTGCCATAGAAAGCTCAGGAAAGTGAAGATAGGGTGAAATCCTGGGGAGGAAGATTTGTCAAAACCTCTCTGAACAAAGCAAACTTACTTGATTTCATGCACTCAGTTGACACGACCCTCTTAGCCTCAGTTTTCCAATGAGAGTCCAACAGCCAAACCCACAAACATTTTTATAAACAGTGAAAGCAACACAAAGTGGAGAAGAACAAGGCAGATCAGAACTGACTTCTATTGATTTTGTGATAAAGGCTCCATAGAAACCAGCTGTTAATTACCTTTTCAGAGGAGACACATATTTAGCTTGTTGAAAGGGTTGGGGGTTTTTGCCCTTTTCCTCTCAGGTACAGTAGACTATACTGCTAGGATTAGCATAGGATTGAAACTATAAATGTGTATTGGGACACAGTTTGAATTATTCATCCATTTTATTATGGTACTGCTAAAGACCAGGCAAGAATGAGACAATGCACAAACTCGACATGCCCCATCACAACTGCTTTGCTAGTGAGTAACATTTTCAGCAGTTTAGCATCACTTTCTTTCTAGTCAAAGTTATGCCAAAGCAGCACGTACCTGTCCATCTTGTTTTCCTTTCCACTGCTGTTTCTACATATGTTAGTGACTTATCCCTGCCAGGTAAATGGCGTGAATGACTTAACCCTGACAGGTACAGATCTCTTCTGATGCCTTCGGGGTGGGGGCAGAGGGGAGACACAGTGCTGTGTCTCTGTGCTTACCTCCTCTCTGAATAAAACCAGCGAGTCCCAGCTGTACTATGGCTCTGAGTTGTTTGTGGTGGAAGACAAGTAAGTAGGGGCAAATGAGGCTTGAAAACCATCTGTTCACTCACCAGAGCCTGACATGGGCTGATTCAGTGTTTGCTGCCCTGCCTGGGTGATGTGAGCTGCTCCTTACGGCAATAACAGGTGCAAAGCTTTCTGGCAGTAGTGTTGTTTTTAAACCCCCGAGTCCCTTTAATAATCCAGAGAGGCGGTGGGCTGATCTCTCCAAAGCCGTAGGACCAACTTCGTACATGCAACCTGGGCAATTATGGATGTAAAACGAATCCTACAAGTGAAGTCACACTGTTCCTCACTTCTCAGAATTACTGGGGATAGTGTACACAGAGCAGGCTTATACACAACAGCAGGATGACATGGTTAGACTTTGCAAATACATATGCTTTTTCTCAAAAATCTCTCTTCTGCTACTAGGGCTGATGCAGTTTTGCTGGAAGTCCTGATGCAGAGATCATGGAATCATAGAATTTCCAGGGACACATTCGACTAGACTAGGCTAGACTCCAAGCCCCATCCAACCTGGCCTTGAACACTTCCATTGATGGGGCATCCACAACTTCTTTGGGCAATCTGTGCCAGTGCCTTGCTGCCCTCACAGTAATGAATTCCTTCCCAACATCTAATCTAAATCTCCCCTCTTTTAGTTTAAGACTATTCCGCCTTGTTTTAACACTATCTGCGCCCTCTTTTTAAGACTCCTTTAAGTACTGGAAGATCTTCCATTTTTTAGCCACCGTGAGAAAGAAGGTCAAAGCAAAAAGACTTTGGTGGCTGCAGTGCACAAGATGAGTGTTTAAATTATTCATTTTATAAAAAATCTCCCTATACATGATTGAAAACAGGTGGTGCCTGGAATGACAGCTCATAGCTGCTTTCTGATTACTAATACACCATCATTATGTGGTGTAAGGAAAAGAGCTATAGCAGATGGGGCTCTCTATAACCAGACAGACCATACAGGAAAATGCATGACTCTGTTTTAGCTTACAAGCTGTAAGTACAAATGGTAATATGATTTTGACTCAGAGGGAAGCCTTTGTGCAGTAAAATTTGGGAGTCTTCAAACACTGCAACTTCTCTAAGTAGACAGATTTTGGTTAATCACTCTTCTGCCTATCTCGAATTTAATTTTTTCTCTCTGTGCTTGTATAGCAGCACATCCAGGGCAAAATAAGCAAACAGAATAAATTAGAAACAGTCAGCATGATGATCTTGGTTCACACTTCAGCTCACACATCAAGAGTCTCCATATCTTAACAAGCTGCCACTCACAAGGAAACCAGCTCAATCACGAATTAACAACCTCTGCTTGGTTTTGATTCCAGATCTGTTGTGTCTTGAGAAATATTACATCTAAAAATACTCTGCGTTAAGGTCCCCCATGTGCTTCAAGCAGGGTGTTCTAGAAATGATCTATAACATTTTGCATGTTAAAGAACGGCAGTGGCCTTGGTGAAGTACACTTTGCTCATTTGTATTTATATCCATTCCCAGACCAGCAAAGTGGCCAAGGTGACTTTGGGAGGAAAAGACTGCTAGAGTACAACCAGTGCAATTGGGGCCCACAACTTTCTGTGCATGTCAAAAGTCGTTTGCATATTCATTATCTTTTGATGAGCATTGTGTGGTCAAGGGAAATGTACTTTCCCCTTTGGTGCATATCTCAATTTGATCAGCCTTCTGTAAATCTCCCATGCTCTGTATCAGTGTGGGTATAATTTAGTCCATTTGCTGTATGGGATGATCCTTCCCCCAGATTACTGTGGTTTTAACTGTAAACAAAATATTTGGGAAGGCAGGGAGCCTGGCAGAGTAGTTTGCTGGGGGCAAATATATAATTGCTAACTGTTTAATTAGAACCAGTCCCTAGAATTTTTCTAGGAGATAAAAGAAGCTGCATGCTCACTGGTGTTCAACAGCAGAGGTGCCAGGCAGGGTTACTAATAAAGCCAAGAAATTTTCACACTGGGATCAGTCTCAGCTCAGAGGATATAAAACACCCACAGCTCTTCTGTCCTCACAAAAAGGGTGAGAATTGAAGCAATTCATGATCCACCCTTAAATATGAGACAGAAGTTAGTTCCAGAAGGAAGAGTAGGGACTCAGCAGATGAGCTAACCAGTGCAAGGGAATTTGGCATTGGGGAGGTCATGTTATTCACAATATTGAAAGCTGGATGTGCTTGGTCTGACTGCTTTGCCCCAATAGCGCGAGGAGCAACCTGGCTTGCAGCTCTACAGGAACAAATTCTGTGTGTCTCTCTCAGGTCTACTCTTAGAAGACAGCAATGCCACTTAGTGGCTTCATGAAATCTGTTTTCTCATGAAAAATATTGCCTGTATTAGAGAGCAAGTTGTTTGATTGAATAGCAGCTTTTTGCTGAATTCTGAGCATTGCTGCAGGATAAAGATGAGACACCACCCAAAATTTTTGACTTCATCTTTTCCAGATGCTACCCAAAGCATAACCTCCAGTGGGATGTAACATCCCTGCATCTCTGCCTG
Source organism: Hirundo rustica (assembly GCF_015227805.2). Taxonomy (NCBI): domain Eukaryota; kingdom Metazoa; phylum Chordata; class Aves; order Passeriformes; family Hirundinidae; genus Hirundo; species Hirundo rustica. The sequence goes on along the minus strand of NC_053454.1, from coordinate 53,579,593 downwards.
AGTGCCCAGAGCTGGCAGCACAAGCCCACATGCCTGGGAGGCTGATGGGGAAAGCAAGACTTTGGGCACAAAAGCCTACCTTGCCTTAAGAAGGAGCTCCATCCTAACAGCGGAATTAGAAAATAATAACCACAATTCAGCAGGAAAAGCCATTCTCTGGAAAGAAGAGGAGGCTTTATGGCTCTCGCTTGTCTGCTAATTGTGTTCACTCCCAGATTTGTCAAGGTGCTGTGCCATCTAGAGGAATTTCAAAGGCATTTTCCAGCGCCTCTCCAAAGAACTCCTGGCTGCCTGGTAAAGCTGCGCAGGGCTCCGCTGAGGGAGCCAAGCAGTGAGACCTGGTCCTGGCCAAAACCACTCCTGACACCTCCTGTGTCTGGTGCTCCTGCCCCAACACAGCACCAAGGCACAGAGGGGATCTGTGTGAGTGCCTTTAAATGCCTTTGACATGTGCTGCTTTAACTGTTTGAATGTGTTTTCTCTACGGGTTCAGTTTAATCACATCCAAGCGTGGTTTACAGAAACAAGGGCACATCCCACCCAAATACCAGGCTACCGCTGACAGAGACACCCGTCACTGGATGAAACAAGGGCTTCATCCCTTTTTTTCTGCTTTGTCATGTACAGCATCACAAGGGAAAATTAATATCCAGCTACCAGTGACTACAGAGAGAGATGGACTTTATGGCTTTTGGTGTGAGATAAATAAGGAACACAATAATGCTAATTAACGTGAAACAGAAGCTGCGGCCTACAAACAGAGGCACAGGGTAAATAGCTGGTGAATGTTGCTATTGACTGAAAACAGTTATTTAATATTTAAAAATGTTAAATTGATGCAAGATATTGGCTTAATTCCTTTCCTGCTCAACAACATCTCAGGTTTTATTCAACCCCTGAACTGGCCAGCTCAGCCTTACATCCTCAGCTTTTTCCAGCCCCATGTGCCTGTCCTGGTTCACATTTATCTCCTCTGACTGGGAACCATTCAAACCTGATGGGCTGCCTCCAGCTTTCCTTTGAATTACCAGGATAACCCTGTGCTCTCAGCCATGCACAATTCTTTTAGGTATCCTAATTCCTTATGTGATTCTGACCATCAAAAACACGAGCCATGAATTAGTAGAAAAAAAATATCTGTGCAATTTGCTGTTAGAAAAATAAAGGAATTTCCCAAGTTCTGACAAGTTTGAAATCATCAGATGAAAATTCTAAAGCCCGCTTCCTTTTTGATTTGTCTTCACATTTGATGCCCTCTGCTCTCAATTTTGTCCCCACCAGCCTGTATGGCTCCAGAAAAAGGGTTGCTTCTTCTGGCAGGGGGTGACTCTTACCAAGTGACTGTCAGAGAAGGATGTTTGTTGTCATAACCATCATCCCACACTGTTTGTAGTCTAGCTACAAAAAACGCAAATCCAACCAAACAAGAACAAGAGTGGAAACAAAAAAGCTATTATTAGAAGAAGTAATCGAGTAGCATCATATCCATCAGCATTCAGTGCATGTGTTTGGGAGGCCCCCTTGCAAACTTTACTCTTTCTTTACTCTGCTTTCCAAACTTTACTTCATTTTCACAGCAAACCTAGAAAGATCTTCCATGTCACACTTTAGAAAAAAACCCAAAAAGATGATTTTTCGCATCTAAAATGAATGCACTTTCTCCTGGTTATCCAGGGGGTGAGGTCAGGGTCTCACAGGCTTGCAGTTGAGGTGCTGACATCCCCACCTTACCCATGTGCTCCAGGTGCCAGGCCAGGATCTGCTTCTATCATTAACTTCCTCAGCAGCTTTTAGAAGTCAATTACTTCCTTCTGCCTTTTTATGCATGTCCTGAGCGATAGGGTGTACAGCATGCAGGAGAGAAATGAGCTTGCACTGCATTTTCTTTCCTTCTGGGATTTCTGCAATGCAAATTTCCAACCACTATAATTTCAGAACCAAAGGGCAGGTGCTTTATACACATTCATCTGAATTCTGACCTGAAAAAGATGATATAGCTCCTCTGGGTGTAGCTATTCCTGCCTTCCCCATGCCAAACCCAGTTGTGCTTATTCACTAGAATAGACTAGAAAAGCAGGTTCAGCCAGTGTCTGGTAAGAAATGCACCACTGACATGAGAGTCAAATCGGTCGACAAGGACAGTACTTACATATCTTTGGATTCATGATATATTTATCAAAATTACCCAGTGTTTTGTGAAAGAAGATTATGTGGAAGTTTATGTGTATGTTGCAAAGCAAGAAATTAAAATGTGGCTGAGTAACTGGGTAAATGTGTAGTATTACAAAGAAAGTAATAATAATAATAATGATAATTATAATCTAGAATAGAATAGCCAAAGACAACATATGTCAATGGTCCCTGTTGGGGATAGTCTATGGAAGTTAATGCTGTGGGACCACAAGGTAGGAAGGATTTCTAGGCTGATTGGTGAATATAAAAAGTTAAGGGATATAAAAGAGTTCATGCTTTGAGTCAGACATAAATTGCTTGAATCATCAGACAAGCCTAATTGAGGGACACAAAGATGCTGCCCTACTTCGAGTACAGCTTTGAAAGATGATCAAAGTCTGGACAAGAATTACTACATTTTTATGTAGGAAAACCAGAAAAATTCTTACAGAGTGCCATTAAACCAGGACCTTTAGCACCTTGTAGGAGTATACATTTGTCCAGACTGCTGTCAGAAATGTCTTGCAGGCAAGCAATGAACTCTATGGTTGGTAGAGAATCGCACAGCACAGGTGGGGATATGGGCTGCAGAATGCTGAGTGTTGTACAAACGTGCAAGGCGTCATTGATCTTTAGGGCTTTCAGAACAGGCAAGAAGCAGTAGAGAAGGTATTATTCAACACAATGGAAAGGTTTGCCAGTAAAGCCAGGAAGCATGACCAGGTTTCCCAAATCCCTATTTGTCACCTCACTGCCAACCTCCTTTGGATGATATGAAAGAATTTTTACTGCTTGTCTTATAGAAGAAAATCATAGGAAGGGATTCTCACAGCGACAACATGAAAATTAAAGAACTAGGCTGTCTCTTGAAAGAAATTTTGGCAACTGCACAATGTAAACTGCATGTACCGGCCCAAAAATCTGTTTTGATGCCTTGATTTCTTCAGAGGATTTTCAGATTGTTCTCTCTCTGTTTTAGTTGTCTGAAGGTCCTGGTGAACAACAAGCTGTCCATGAGCCAGCAGTGCCATGGTGTGTCCAGTGCTATCCTGGGGTGCATTAGGAAGAGCACTGACACCAGGTTGAGGGAGGTGATCCTACCCCTGTTCTCAGCTCTAGTGAGGTTCAGCTGGAGTGCTGTGTCCAGTTCTGGGCTCCTCAGGACAAGAGGCACATGGAACTCCTGGAGTCCATGTGGAAGGCAACAAGGATAGTTAAGGGAGTAGAGTATCTCTCTTAAAAGGATAGAGGGGGGAATCTTATCATTAAGTATCTGAAGGGAGGATGCCAAGAGGATGAAGCCAGGCTCTGCTTGGTAGTGCCCAGCAATAGGACAAGAGACAGCTGGCAGAGAATGGAACACCGGAAATTCCACTTGAACATGAGGAACAACTCACTGTGAGGGTGACTGAGACATGGAACAAGGTGACCAGAGAGGTTGCAAATTCTTTTTCCCTAGGGAGACAAAAGGCTGTCTGGACACAATCCTGAGCACGAGTAACATGCTCTTAGGAGACCCTGCTCGAACAGGAAGATTGGACTAGATGAACTTCAGTGGTCCCCTACAACCTTATCCATTCTGTGATTCTAATTAAATAGCTGAAAGCTGAACTCCTTCAGGAATCTTCAAAGGGAGATGTGATTTCCCCCTGTTCCAGAGAGTAGAGAGGAAAAATTGTGGCTTCCTCGGTAACACCAAGTAATCAGCCCATGCTCTTAATCAAGCCTATAAATGAACTTCTGGTGCACCTGTGCTTTTTGGAAAATGTCCTCCAAGCCTGACATCGTGTGGTGCTGGATCACAGCCTGCCCTCAAAGCTAATCAGCATGTGTCTTAATGTGAAACAACTGAACAGCATTGCTCTTGCTAGTGGCACTTTCCTCCTAACACTGCAGGTGTCACTGTAAAATAGAAAATCTGCTTGTAACAGAATCTGTTCTGGTGACTTTGCAGGAGTATGTACACAGCCAGATTTTATGGGAAAATGTTCATCCTCTGATGCTTGATTAGATGTTATCCGCTATTCTAACACCGTTGCTTGATTTGTATTTGGTGGTCATCATAGTTCTCGCAGTAAGAACAAAATGTTGGTGTTATAAAGGCAGGTTATGTCTCCTATGATATTGCTATTTGTGAGAGAAAGGCAGAGCATCTTTGGTCTGCAAAGCCTAAGTGTTGCTTTGTACAAATGTAGCAGAGCAATGAAAGTTCAGCAAAATATAAAAAAAGAAATTTGTTTCTTGGGCATATGATTGTCCATGGAATTTTGTCTTTTAGAGATGCCAGAGTAATTCTTCACAAGAGGAAGTTCAAATACTTTAATTTGGATGAGTATATCCAGCCCACCAAGCCATTAGGATGATATAATGAGGAAATCCACAGCAGGGTCCTGTCTGTTATATGTGAGCAGTATTTTAACCTTGCTGGTAGCACAGCTCCATAAGACAGAGAGATTGTGTCCTATCACACAGGTTCATTGTGAGGATAAATGTACTAAGAAATGTGAATCACTTAGACATTTCAGGTATGAAGGTCAGATCAGATGCCAAATGAGATTCACGTCTCACTCTAGAAAAACTAGATTTTGCCTGTTGTTTCACTGTTTTAACTCTCTGATGAAAAACCATGGTGTGAAACAAAAATATCAAAAGTCCCCCTGATGCATTCTGTTATTGCAAGCAAAATTACCCAATTAACCCACAATTATAAAGATGTTTACAAAAGAAAAAATAAACTGCAGAATCATGATTTTTTTTTTCATTAATTGCAAGCATTTATGCCTTTGAAACATCTGTAACAATATATTTTAGTAATATGAATTTTGGTACATTTAAAACTGTCTTTGAAGCCTTTTTCAAGAATGATGCAAGAATTTCAAATGGCATAAAAGATTGTTTTAATTGTATGGATGTATTGGAGACATAAACTAGTATGCTAGCATTTATACATTAGTATTCATATATTTCAGTCTATTAGGACATATCAGCTCAGATATCCTGGAAGGAGAAAGAGCCTAGCTGTCTAGGAAAGTGACATCAGCACCCATTTAAACATCTGTATCCAGGAAAGCCATTGGCATGTTTGCCAGAACATCTCCATACTTACTCTTTCTCAGGTCGGGCAGTGGTTATTCACAGCCCAATATTAACTTCTACAACCTGAACTCTCCAGTAAAATCTCAACCACTGGGGTTCTGCCACTGAACTACACAGCATTAGGTACAACAAGGATCCCCAGACACTCTGGGGGAGTAATTTCCCTTGAGAGCTGTATGTGAGGGTAACAACAGCACGTGTGCAGGATCTGGAAAGAACAAGGCTGTCAAGCTGCAGGAAAAGCAACGAAGTGCAGCCAAATTGTGTTGTGCCAATATTTCAGTAAGCTGTCTACGTGGGATAAAGGTTCTCACCTCTCCTGGTATTTTGAGTTGATTCTGTTTCTATAGCCAGGAACATGGAAAACGGTTGTTGCTGTTTATCCACACTTCAAAGGAAAAGTTTTCTTCAGGCAGATTTTTTACTTTTGGCTTGTTCTGGCTAGTATTTTAACAGGTTCTGAGAAAATGTAAAAGGCACATCCTGATTTCATTATAATTCCTGTGCAGGGATTCCTTCCACTACTAGTGTGAATACTGCATGCCACTTCAAATACTATAGACATCCCATATAATCTTCTGTTTCCTTTACTCCTGCACTGGACATAATGATAGATTATTTTAATTTCTTTTATTTCTGATGGTGTGCTGTTCCTAGATAGTATAGTAGAAATTTCTTGGTGACTTCCATTAACTTATCATTTGCACTTACTTGTCATAAGTAGCGTATTCTTATAAGCCTGTGGAATGGCAATGTTTTTTAGAGATTGCCTTTAAGTTCAGTGCTATTATTATTATTATTATTATTATTTTACATGATTATTATTCTTATTTAGGTTGACACATGAAGTCCAGATGGATATGTGTTAAAGCAATTTATTAGATTGTCCTTTTTGTCACTTATAGCCTTAGAAGTCAATTATGAATTGTATGTGTTAGCATGCTGAAGAAATGAATGCAAAACTAAATGTAAAATATGCGTATATATACTATGCAATTCCCTTCAGGTCACAAACTTCAGAATTAATTATTTTCGTTGTATATTTCATCCTTCCAGTGTCCTGAAATGACAGCCTTGGTTCCTAGCCAGGGTTTTGGAACAAACAAATGAATTCCAGGAGTATAAGGTAAAAAGCTCTTTTGTATTCCTAGATTACTTTTGATCCCTACAGTTCAACAAGAATTTATAGACTGTGAAATACATTGCCAGAAAATTACTATAGTCAGAGAGTTTATTATCTATTCCTATCTCAGCTCCTTTGAAAAATCCATGAAAAGAAGATTTAAAATCCCGAAATTATGTGTGACAGCTATTCTTATGTGCCCATATTAGAATTATTGATTATTAGGACCAGGTGGGTTTGAAAGCAAGTGAAAGAGAAAAGAAGGAAGAGAATACGCTGGGGTTTTTAAGTGCTCTCTGGTGACTTAAATCTTTTAATGATGAAGAATGCAAAGCTTGTGCTTCTCTTTCTGGTAGTCCCAATGAGTATTCACCCATTTGGAAAACTGTGGCCATTAAAAATGCCAGTAGGTTGCATCTTTTATTTCAGCTGTGATAGCTGAGAATTTGGTACTGTGCTCTGTCATGAACACCTGCAATGCTGCAGAAAGAGGTGCAAAACTCAAGAATGGTTTTCTTTGCCATTAGCTCTCAGAAAAACTCTTTCCTGTTCTCTGGGAAAACACCTTGGACTGCTTTGTATCCAGAGATGAACCCTCTGCATCTTAATGTGTTGTAGAATCATCTGATTAAAATCCAATTGCTTTCATTGCTCTTGAGTGGATGCCCCAAACCTGAATTTTTAATGTTCCTTCGCTGGACTGGGTACTTTGTTATCCTTTGTACAATGAAATGCAGATAACTCCACCCTTGATCCTGCAAAACACTTAAATACATGCTTAAACTTACCTGCACATGTGCTTTGATGCTCAGCAGCCAGTGCTCAGCAGTTTTCAGGTCCATCAGCTGGGGGGAATCGTTTTGAAATATTCTGTGAGAACTCCGCAAACCCAAATTCTTTGAAGTGGACCGGTTCCAGTAGAAAATATTTCTGTTGGTCTTTCACTTCTTTTTTTCCTTGGGCAGGAAGGAAACAGAGTGGACCTGGATCAGTAGAAGACCTGATGCAGAAACAACACTCCTATTCCTTACTGGCATAGAAAATTTAGGACACGCATTTGGTTAATAAAGTACCCTGCACTGTGATCTTCTCCTTCTCACTATACTCAGGTTCATCTCACAGCTGTATGAGAAACAGGGAACTGCAAGAATAGCATAAAAGTAGAATTCACACATACAATTTTTTTTTTTTTTTTAAATCTTATCTAGGCCAAAAATATCGGTACCCTTTACTACAGGACTGGATAATTGTTTTAGACATGCTCAGAAATGTGACTCTTTCCTCTGATTCTGGAAAATAAAATATACAAACAAAACTTATATACACATTTACACAATGTACAGGGAAACCTGCAAGAATAAATATTATGGAAGAAAATGCTAAAATAGATTATAGAGACATATTACTCAGACATTATTTAGGAATGCACTAATTTACTGCCTTTGAAAATTTATTTGAATAAGAGACATATTTTTTCCATCTACTGTGTGCAGAAATATATAATTTTGTCCGGTTTCATTATAGGAGGTAATTATTTTCACACTCATATATATGGGCATGTACTAACAGAATTTCATATTAATCTTTGCCTCTCTTTTCTCTCAGGGTAGAATTATTGACTGTGAGGTTTTCCTTTGATATTGGTTTTTTTTTTTTTTTTTTTTAATGAAGTAGAGGTTGCCTTACTCATTTAATTAGAAAAGTACATGGATTTATTTTTCTTGTTTGGTAACCTTGTTTTCAAACCAACAAATTGAGGAAAAATTTTTCACACCCTTCTAAGGTAGGTAGAGATGAAGTACTAATTTGAAGACCTTAATATTACACACAGTGACAGACAGCATTTAGTATTAAGAGCTGTAGTTTCCCTAAATCAATTATAATAATATGTCTATTATCCAAATAGGAATTTAAACCCCATTTATACTATATTAATAATATTTAACGAAGCACTCTATCTACAAAAGCACTTAGAAATTGTAATACTGCCTAAAAGCCCAGTGTGGGTTGAGAAGTCAATACTTCATTCTCCTGCTTGTGGACCACTTGCCTTCCAGAGGTTTGTAAGGTTTCTGCAGATCGAGGCTTTTACCATGAAAACCCAGTGCAATTAAGATTCTAAAGTGCAGAGCAGTGAGGCGCTCCATATCTAGATGTTTCATTTTCACCTGCCTAGTCTTTGTTGTCAAAACTGGCATGTGTTCAAAAGGTTTCTGTGAAGGCAATATGATGATCCTACTGCAACACTTCAGCCTTTCAGCTACTGACTTAATAGTCCAGAATGCCAGAAGCTCAACTAGATTTCCTTCCCCTTCTTGAGGTAGTTTCACCCCGTAGCAGAATTGCCCTAATTTCTCTTGCTGTTGCATTTTGTGTATGGTAATTTGGACATTCATCAGACAGAGAGACTCACCACGTTCATTACTTCCACAGGCGTTAGGCAGGACATGGGAATTACTTGGTGACAGCAAGTCATAGTGCCAGGAATGAATCTTGTATCTTAGCAACTGTGCACCAACAAGGAATCCAATTGCACAGTACGTCCTTCTCATCCCATCAGCCTCAATTGCCTACAGAATCATTCTAGCTTTCCCCAGCCAATTTAAAAAAATAAATCAGGGCTATTCATCATTTTCAGAAGTTGCCAAAAATCTAGGAGGCTTAGCACCTGAAGAACTATAGTAAATACAACTCTTTGTATTTTCAACAATTCCACTTTGAAAGTCTTGAATTTTCATCTTGTGCTGAACTGGCACAGCTTCACTTTTTTTTCTCACTATTACTAGTTGTTCTTATAAAAAACAAACAACATATAATACATTAAAAATATTGCTTAGCATACCTCCATACAAAAAACAGCAAGAAAGATGATTTCTCCTTCAAGAGAATGCTGCCTGTGAACTTGAGATTTTGATCATTTTCGCTATAATTAATCTACTGCAGAGATAGAAGGGCTAAATCATAGCGCTTCTTCATGCTTTCTTTCCACTAAATGAAAGATAATAACTATCAACCTCTCACCAGCAGCAAAAATAAATTGGTATATTCAGCCCACTGTTTATGTGGAGCAGATAACAGAAGTACTCTATAAAACATGCTCACCAGCAAGTCCATCCATTCTAAGACTGTTGCCAACTTCTGCCTTCAGATGCTAAGCTTATCCAATCCTACAGTGGTAGGATTTCTTCACCAACCCTGGTAAAGTTTGGAGCTGGACTGACTGATTACACCGATAAAATGGTATCCAGTTTCTGGGATGTGGAGTCCTAGTCTGTTCATGGGAGTGGGTGGAAGAGGAAGGAGACTGTTAATGGGATGCTGGAACCCCTCCAGGGCACTGGAGGAAATCTGAGCTATGGGAGCCAGAGACATGCACCAGACAAAATGCAGGTAGGAAGGGCACTCATGCAAGTAGGTGTACTTTCAATAGAAAGGACAGCCTGGAGAGACTTGAGGTGTAGAGGACATATCATGGCCTTGTTATATTAATCCTTGGTTTATGAGAGGACCCAGGACCTGATGACTTAGTCATAGGGAGCAATCTAATTCATGGTTTGTTTCTTAATTCTGCATTTTTACATTAGATATGGCCATGATTGAAATGACATATATGGTTTTATGTTCACTAAGCGTTCTCTACTAGTTCACTAGGAGTTTCACTTTGAATTTGATTTCTTTATTTGCTGTTGTTTTCCTTGAAAGAAGGAGGGGAATAGATGTTGCTGTCATCATACTGCTGCAAAACTAAGACCAGAGAATAGTTTGTCTTGTGGATACATCCACCAAAAGACTGAGTATTGCATAAATGAATAGCCTAACTGGTTTTCTACATGTACAAAGAGTAGTGCTCAGTTAGGCAAGAGGATGATTAGTATTTAAGGTGTAAGTTAGACACAAGCTTTCAGAAGAAAAAAATTCCTCTTTCCTTATCCCCATTAAAAAAAAAAAAAAAAAAAAAAAAAAAAAAAAAAAAAAAAAAAGGTCAGGGGATATGGATCAAATTCTTCAAAAGATGATGTTGATTTCTGGTGGAGTTGAAAAATAGGAGTTTTATCCATTTCTAGATCAACTTACATGATGAACACTCTTTGGCAAGATCTATGAAGACAGGGCAGGTAGGGCTCACAGAAAAACTCACTGCATCTTCCCTTGCTTTGATCTCTAATGAGAGAACTGCTACAATGTTCTTGACTCCTTAAAGAAGAGTTAATGTCAAAACCTATGTAAAATTTATTGTGCAGAGCCCTGGAGGCTCTTTAAAATGCAGAAAAATCCATAAGATGTAAGGGAAAGGGAATGTGATGCTTTGGGTTTACAATTTGTATTCTCTTTTCAGTCCTTATGGTTTTGCTAAAATTAGAGCCATAGGCCACTTTGTACAATTCCCAAGTCACTGTAGCATTACACTGGGGGAGTGTATGCACAAGTTATATGTTATGTGTTATTAAAATATGCATATAATCTGCCTGTATTATACATACTATCTCTATATGTATATCTGAAATGAAAATGTGTATGGAAAAAATATATTCCAAAAAAGGAAACCAAAACGGAAATAAATAGGGAAAGAAATCTATTCATTTTAGGGTATCACGTCCACTTTCAATTTTAAAAGTCTGGCTGATAGTTCATAAGGAAATTTAGACACACATCACCAAACCTGATGTCACTGAAAAATAACCTGCAAAACCCCTTCAAAACCTACATGACTCAAGTAAGAGACATCCTAAATACTCATTTAAACTAAGACTAATTTTCTCAAAATGGGTTTTTCTGGGTCAGCAGGTTTGTTGCATGTTTATATCTGATAACTGCAGCATTACTCCCTTACTTTTAAAAGTTGTGCAGAGTTCCTGTTTCTAAAACTGAATGAGATGCAACCTTTTCCATTTTCTCTACCAGAATTATCAGCTAATTCACAAAATGCTACTTTTAAGAGTTGTGTCCATGGAATCACATTGAATACTGTGCTTCATCTGAGCAAAAACATGTTGGCAAGCTGCAATTAATATCTATGTGTGGTCAGCAGGAAAATAAATTTGACAGGCAGTGAAAGAAATTCATACCAGTTCTGAAAAGCTGTCAAAAAAAAAAAAAAAGAGACCTGTTTCATAATGACTAAAAAGCATTTCCCCCCAAACACCTCTCCCTGTAGATCATTGGGAAAAGCTGTGGCAAGCTGCAGTTCTGACTCAGATAAAAGTGCGAGAACAGGTGCTGTAAAGACTGGTATTAGCCTTCAGAAGGGTGAATTAGTATTTGATGCTCTCACTACATAGATCACAAAATGTCTTTAAAAAGCTAGAGAGTAATTTACTGTCATTCTCCAGAGGAATTATAATGGACCCAGGAACAGCTTAAATTCATTTATCTGGGTTAATACTCACATGACAGTAGAGAGAGAAACATAATTTAGAATGTGCTTTTATTTTTTTCCAGATGGCTAACTCCACATTTGTTGGTAATGATGGAGAGATGATAATGCTAGAACAGAATAAATAGGACTTCAAAGAACTAAGAACCAGTATTTACAGACATCAGCAAGAAAGACAGGTTGGCATAAAATATCCAACTCTTCTGTCCATTGTCACAAGCCATTTTAAGACAGATTTTCATTCCTACTTCTTATTGAGATGCAGCTACAGACCAAGTGGCATCTTTTTTAATAAAGCAAAATAATTTGTGTCTGGTTGCCATCTCTGGATTTGCATTCTGTCACTCCGTTTCACAGCTTGAGTTCCTGAGCCAATGGCAGTGGCAATCCACGCACATCAGCCCCTCCCAGAGGCTTTGTTTACTGCCATTTGTCTGGTTCCCTACTCCTTTCCCCTTGCTCCCTGGAAAGCTATGTGAGCTAAATCCTGCTCCCAGCCCTACTTCTGTAACTCTGCAGTTGCCCACTGGAGGGACAATTTAAAATTCCTATGCACTTGTAGAAAACCTTTGCTGGTCCAAGGCTGGTTATGAAAAATGCTGCAACTCCCAAAAGGAACAAGTATCAAGCATTGAGTCCTCATTAGATTCTAGAGATTTTCACAGATTTCTTTCCTTGCAGATCAAAGTCTACATAACTCTACTGCCTTTAAGGTGGGTTGGGTTTTTTTTGTTTTTTTTTTTCCCCAGTGCTTTTCTCATGCTGTGAGTGCTGTGGGCACACCAGGAATCTCCTTTGAAGATAGAAGGCTCAGCTGAAGAGCAGTTTAAGAACATGTAGAGCCTTTTCACTGACATGGGACACTGCACTTGTCCAAACACATAGCATCTTAATCACTACTTGGCTTATTATGCCAGAAATTCAAGCTCATATTAGGCCTTGTTCAAGTGCTAGAGCAGCTTTTCCACTGCTGAATTTACACCTCTGCCACAACATCATTATTGGGATCCTCTGTAAAGGCCTAAAGTTGGAGACACAGTTTTCAGCTTACCGCAGTTCAGGCATGGAGGTCACTGCGTAAGGGAACAAACTGGGACTTGAGCTGTAACAAATTAGAGTCAGGAAATTCTCTGCCTTAGTAGCAAACTTCTCTGGGACTTCAGCTGTATCATGCTGGTATCCTCCCAATGTCTTCCCCTAATTTGGGACGTCGAGTTAAACCTGGAGATAAAAAAAACACCCAAAGTCCATCAACTCTGCCACATCTAGCACCAAATCTGGATTTAATGCTAAATCTAATTAGCATGCAGAATCTTTCCAACTTACTGGCATCATGTTGTGACAATATTTTGAACATGGTAAGGATCTTCTGAGTTTTGTGTGCCTGTAATTTATTTCCTGCTTCCTGACTCACAGCGTGAGGAAATATAATTATATTACTTGAACACGTAATTTAGGTTTTAAATCCTCAGAACACTGAGGTGTGAGGTGTGAGCTCACAGCTTCTGTCAGTGGACAAAATCAGTCATGGGTCATGCAAGTTCCTCTCCCCTGTGCCACCACATCAGCCACAGCCTGGAATTTTATGGGGAGCCTGGACATTCATGACAGTTTGCCAGACACAGAGGCTTGGGCAGATGGCTCTGAGATGAAGCAGAACTCCGGGTCGCAGTATTGCTTGGGGTGCATTTAAATTAAATTGTCTATTGGCTTCCTGACAAAGGCTAGTTTTCTCCTTGGATTACTCAAGCAAAAAGAAATATACTCCGTAGGGACCTAAAGGAGTGAAAATCTGTAAGCTAGGATTTCATTAGGAGAAATTGCTGCCTCGAGAGTGTGTCCTCAAGGAAAGTAATTTAAGGGCTGTGGAAAGCTCTCTGTGTAAAATATCTGCTTATTTGGGCTACTACCAACCCAGTGTTCTGCACTGGTAATTCTGTGGTGGATGCAACATACCACACTGTCAATTAATAGCAATTGATTAACTTTGCACATAGTTTAAAGCAGCAGCATGTGCAGGAATATAGATTTTTCAAGTGTAAGCTTTCAGAAGAAAGACAGCCTGTCTTATGCCCACCACTGTGTCAAATTTTTGGGAAATTGCTGTTATAGTTCTCAGTTTATGTAATTTTGTGTAATTATTATCAAAATGAAACTCAGTATTACATACACATTTTAGCTCAGCACTGAAGAATGCACATATAGCTATAAACTGTGAGCCTGGATTTTGTTTCTGGTTTTTTTAGGGTTTTTTGGTTGGTTGTTTTGGTTTGGTTTGATTTTGGTTTTTTTGTTTGTTTGTTGTTTTTTGGTGAGTTTTTTTTGGGGGGGTTGGTGTTTTTTTTTCCTTTGTTTTGTTTGTTTGGGTTTTTTTCTGGATTCTGTGACATAAAAGCTTTAAAAGAATAGATAAAATTTAAAAAAAAAACTAAAACAAACAAACAAAACAAAAAACAAACAAAAAAACTCAAACCATCTACTGCCCTGAGAGAAACCCAAACAAACAAAAACAAACAAACAAACAAAAAAGAGCCCCCCCCAACAACATAGTTGAAAACAGCCTCAGCTGTAGGAACTGATAATTCATAGCATTTCAGCCATTTTGACTTTGAAGGTTACTTTGAACACAGAAGTCTGCTAACATTCATGCAGCTGTCTCAAAGGATAGTAAATAATCTAAAATAGTTCTAAGCAGATGAAGACAGTCAGATTTATTAAAAGGATGAGGGTACAATAGTAATGGTAACCCTGATAATCTCTGCCATAATCAGTGCCTTAGTGGTATTACGTGCTCTTAGCTTTTCCCTGTTCATCAAGATCTCACTTCACAAATAATATGTATTTGTTTATTTCTTTTCATGTTTGGTAGCAGGATTTTCAGGATTTCCCCCATGCTACTAAATATAGTATAATTTGGTAGCACTAAACTCCCTTCCTGGAGCAGATTTCCAGCAGAACATCAAATATAAACTAACAACAGTGCAGGAAAGCCTCTCCAGGCAGGCAAAAGAACATTGCAGCAGCTAGTCCATGTGATCCTCCTCATTTCTCTAACTGAGGATATTCATCATCTTGACAGCCACGCTTGAGAGAAGTTCTATAGTTTCTGTCTCAGCCCCATATCTCTGGAGCATGTGGAATCAGAGAATGGTTTGTGTTGGAGGGGACTCTTTAAGGTCAAATCCTCCTGTTAGATCAGGTTGCTCAGAGACTTGTCCAGCCTGACCTTGAATGTTTCCAGGGATGGGGCATTTACTACCTCTCTGGGCAACCTCTTCTAGTGTTTCACCACCCTCACTGTGAAAATTTCCTTATATCATAGTCTGAATCCACCCTCTTTTAGTCTAAAACCATTTAAAGCCAAACTTGTCCTATAGCAACAGGCCCTGATAAAAGGACAGCACACAGTTTTCTTCTGCTTTCTGGGATATTATTGACATATGGAATTGATGTGCACCTTTAGCCTGATGGCTGCTCCACTAAAAAAAAAAAATCTCACATCAACTTGATTCAGGGTATTTGTACTGATGAAGATTTCATAGAAAGAAAGGAAGGGCCCACATGTCCGTATTTGCACAGTGAGTATACCAAAATACAGAACTGGAGCTGAAACTTTCACATAATCCCAGAGGAAGGACTTAAGTCATGTTTTCATTAGAAACCCAGAAAAGAATTCATGGACATGCTCAACTGATACAAAAATCAGTTCAGGCAAGGCTGGCTGTGCTGTGATCAGGATCTTAATATCCCTTGAAAATGTGTTTTTCTTGAAACTGAACTTTGTGAAATGGTGCTAATTTGGCAGAACACTGCCTGAGAAGGAAAGAATTTCTACAATAATGTAACATGCCACTTTTCGTAAGAACTTAGTTTCAGGTATTTTATTTAGCAATTTGCTATGGTATAAAGGAACACAGAGTGGTTAAATCGATTTGGTTTCAAGGTCATTTTTCTGTTTCGTATGAAACTTCATTTGGAAGTCTGAAAAACCCCAGACAATCAGACTTTCCATTCTCTACCTCACTTCTCCTCAGATGATTTGTGTTATGTTTTTCTAGGCTGCTTGCTTTCTTTACACTGATTGGTGAAAATGAGAATTTATAGAAATTACCCATGTCATGGTTGATAGAAATCATAGATAGAAATTGTGTATGAGGTGCTTAAAAGCCTTTGAAAAATCTGACTCCAAGTCTCTACGGAATAATGTGGAGATGCATGTAGATAAGATTAATGAACACAAGTTGGGCAGAGAGAAAAACATAATTAGGCTGTTTCTGATGTTTATCAGAGAGGAAGGAGCCGTGAATGAAAAGCAGGCATTTAATCAGGGTGGAGAGACGTGCTCATAGCTGTGAGCAGACCTTCCCTTGCTCCTTTAGGAAGCTGTTTGTCAGGAGCTGGTGTGGAGCAGCGGGAAGCCACAGGGAGAGGAGGCTCATAGGGAGCACGCCTCAGCTGCCGGGTGCTGCGCCAACGCTCGGCACTTCTGCGGCGGGGCTGGCAAAGGGAGGAAAAGGAGACAGCGGGGTTGATGTATCTGATAGTCTCACGAATGCTCCCCTCTCCCATTGAGCTTGGAGAGAGGATACGGGAGCTGAAACACTGTCATGAACTGTTGTCCTTTTTTAATGGCTGGTGGCAGCACTGGGAGTCAGCAGAAGCGGAATGTTAGGTACACTGGTTTCCCCACTTGGCACCACACTGTGCCACCCAGACTTCTGGTTTTTGGTTGGTTTTTTTTTTTTTTTTTTTTTTTTTTTTTTTTTTTTTTTTTTCAAAAACACATAGGAGAAGGGCAAAAAAACCATAAAAGTTTTCCTTCCACTCTGAAAACATCCATTCATCTTGTCAGCCTGGGGCAGTCCTAAGAAGGGAATGGCAGGTTCAGCGTCTTCAGAGGACTCAGTACAGAGCAGAAGAGTGGACTTCAGACTATACCAACTGCAAGGACAGTTCCAGTTAAGTATCTGACCCAGTACATAGAAGCCAAGTTTGATAGCTTTTTTAGGATGAGAGTAACTGAGCACTGGCAGTTTTCCCAGCGGGGTTGTGGAGTCTCCATCATTGCAGATTTTCAAAAGCCATCTGGATGTGATCCCAGGCAGCCTGCTTAGCAGGAAGGATTGGACCAGATGACCTCCATGTGTCCCTTCTAGCCTCAACCACTCTGGGATTTGTTGTTCAACAAGATTATTACTGTTATTGTTGTGTCCACTTGCTGTTACTCTGTAGATAGCACAGCAGAAGCTCCTTCTTCCAGCCTCTGGGCTGTCTGCTTACATCTGAAGCTGCTCCTAAGGCACAGAGAACCTCTGATTCAGTAAGGTTGTCAAGAAACCGTGACCTCAGAGGCAGCTTATGGCTAATATCATTGTACTGCATTTGTTCTAACCGCCTCCTCACTCAGGGAGAAGGAGATAATATTTTCACTGAGTATCTATACAGGGTGGCCCAGAGATGGAAGCAGGGTTTGGCTCCTTATTCCCATCACCATAAGCTAGAAACAAAATTAACCTGAGGTGGCTCACACAGATATTATGAAATTGTTATTCACCCTTTAGCATAAGGCATCTGTTTTAAGTACAAAATAATTACAAGCAGTAAATTTAAGCAATTTTATGTCCTTTAGTTCCAATTCTAGGTTTATACCACCTTAACAACATGATTTTAATGATTTTTACCTTCTTGGTCACACTCAATTTGATAGATGGACGGAAAAAGTCTGAGCACTCGAAGTGCACATTGACGCCACACAGCCACTGTGCACGGAAGCACATCCTGGCGGTGCCAAATGTAGGTGCATGTTGTCACGCAGCATTTGGGCAGTTTTAGTGCTGCTAACAGGTGCTTCATCTTAACAAGTGAGCAGAGGGTGCACCAAGCATCACTGGCAGTGACTCATAATCAAGATTCCCCTGAGACGGGAGGAAACACTGAGCAGTTCAGGCCCTCTTGCATTGGTTGGTGGAGGTGGTGAATGTCGAGGTTGAAAACCAGCCCACTCCCCCAAGTCCTTTCCCTTTCCTCATTTTCATTAACTGCAAACTGCCATTTAAATGTCTAGCTCTTCATCCCCTTAGATGTATCTAGAACAGCTTCAGGAACTGCCACAGCAAATGCAGCCTTAAACACACAGGCAATAAACATCCGGAAAATGTGTGCAAGCATCACTGCACAGCTCCAGATTCACAACACTCTTTCCCCTCACAGAGACCCACAAGGTTGAGCCTCATCTGGACAGGGTAGGGGCAAGTGCATCCTTTCCAGGAAAGTACATGAGACTGCTGGTGATGAGGGCAGCAGAAGGATGGTCACATTGCACTCCCCTAGCTTTCCGTGGTGTTAGGCGCTGAGAGGGGGATGGCAAAAGGTGTCACAGTTCAGCTAATGCACTTTCAAAAGGCCATACCTGATACTCACACTTTTTTTTCTGATGATTTACACTTTTTTAAAAAATTCTTCCCAGATACAGCTTGTTTCTTTGAAGACAGCATGGCTCAATTCAACCCTGGTGTAATTGCAGTGGCTTCAGTTGGCTTCAACCTCCTTATAACCAGGTTAAAATTGTTCTTTTGTTCCACATTTTCTTTTTCCTAACCAGCCATAACTCCATTGGCCTGGCTTTTAACACTTGTAGCAAACCAGCACTTGCTGCCTGAAGTGCTTTCGTTGTCCATTTGGAAGGGGTGACCTTCCTTTTCTCTCGGCACAAGTTTCCAGATGGAAATGTCATCTTTCACAGCTGAGTGGCTTTCAATACACAATTAAAGGCAGAGCGAAAAAACTTAGCACTGCTATTAAAGCTGCTCTCTGTAAACAATTACTTGTCTTAATAGGGATTAATATAAGAAATAAGCATTGAAAGAAAGTGGAAATCACTGCAAAGCCTGTCTTGCAGCTGTAATTTCTTTCTACAAATAAAACTGTGAAGCTACTAAGTCAGGCACTCTTCGCTGAGTAGGCAATCAACAGAGTGAGTGCAGAAACAAGCTACACTGGTATCCATGGGGAAAAAAAAAAACCCTGTTTGTTTATTTGTTGTTAATTATGAAGACTGCAAATACACGCTGACATACAGAAAGCACATGCTCTAAGGAGTTTGGTGGCTTTTTAGAAATAGAAAGTTTGCATAAAACTTCAGATAAAGGACAAACAACTACTGTGTGCAGAACACTAGAATAAATAAGAATAAGCTAGGTAGTAACTTTTATTTGGTGTATTTTAATGCACAGTCAGTTCTTTAGGAGACACAGCAATAGAGAAGTAACTACTCAGAGATGCACTAGCATAATCAGCTAAATTAAATGCAACCTTTGAACCACTAATAAGATTACATTTCAGTGAGTTAATCAATGCAATATTGTGATTACATGGAGTTAAAATAGATTTTTAGAATAGAAATCAGGCCAGTCATTTAGATAGAATTAATAGTCTGCCTTTCCTTGTTTTTATATTTCTTAAAATTCAAACTCAGTGCTAATAGCTTTACAGAATCTTTTCTTTGTTATATTATGTCTCTTTATTTACCACTCACTTGTTAAGCCAAGTGAAGGGATCAGTAAAAATCTCATGCTTTGTTGTAATGTGTGGAACAGGGACAACAACTGGGGAGATGCTTGTCTCATTTTGCTAAGGGACACCTTAGCAAGATGCTAATAACTGAGCAGTACAGACAAAGGCTTCTTTAAATACTGAGTGTGGACCCTGCAATCTGTCCAACTCCATGTTCTAGTGACAGTTCTGTGTCTCACCTGTATCGAGCCAGAGGCTGGTCACATTCCTCAGCTTCTCCATGGAGCTCAAGAAGCATCTCATAGCCTAAGAGATTGGCTGTGTAGCACAGCATTTGCTCTGGACTCAGCCAGCATGTCCCAAGGAGCTGTGTGGCTTTCCTGGCGTGTGGCCAGTCGCCACCAGAGACCACACATGTGCCACCTGCTACAGGAGCACCTCTGCGTGCTGAGCACCTGGAATACACAAATATAGCCCATGTCATGCAGTACCAAATGCTTAGCAATAATTGTCGGGTTATGTGATAGCAGCTCATCTGCCCAATCATAAAGGCCCACACACATCATCCCCTAACTTGCTCCTTTTTACTTCCCCAGCCAGGCTGTCTCCTGACTGCCTACTGCCCTCTGAGCAGTTTATCTGATATATATATATATGTATGTATGTATGTATGTATGTATTTTTAAATCTTGTCTCCCTCAGCTTAAATATTGATTTTTTTTTTTTCTGTTAGTATAAAATCAAATACTGCACTCTAAGTGTAAGTGGATGAAAACTGTTCAACCTTCTCATCTCTCTCTCTCTCTCTATATATATATATAATGTATCTCATGGATTTTGCTTCAATCTGCCATATACCACTGCTCAAGGGGTTTTTATTTTTCTCTGTCAAATTTCAGAATTCCGTGCATTCTGAGGTCAGAGGACAGGATACAATGTTTATGCATTTTTTAAAAAAATGTTTCTCTTTAAGAAAAACTAATAATTTGCTTTTTGATGGTCATGGTATTTATGACATCTTGATTTGGTGTTCATTTAAAATAAAAAATTAAATCTTTGGCACCTTGAGCCAGACCTCCAGGATGGAGAATATTCTATTTCCCTCTTTTTTAACCTGTAGAATATTTTTAACCCAGTTCAGTGTTTGACTACTTATTTCTTTAGGCCAGAGAAGCCTATGCTGCAATCTTCATTGAAAAATGATGCCAACTGTGCTGAATTTAATCCATCTCTTTACACCACTGTCCTCTTTCTTGTTTTTCCTCTCTGAGACTCTTCCAATTTCCTTTTCATGGCTAATATCTGCCTGAGCAGCAGCAATTTTTACTTTATCATTATTCTATAATCTCCTAATATCCTTTTTAATATCCCCCTAGTGCAAGTTTTATTACCCTTTTTTACTAAAATAAATAGCAATCAGAATATTATTATTATCAAATTTTATGAGGAACATAAATTTTACAAATTCTATAAAGAGAGTAAGCAATACTCTTGAATACAATTGAAATAAAAGTTGAATGCCATTTTTCAGGCAGGTTAGCGTGACATTCTTGCTGTCAACAGCCTGATTTTCTCCAAATTACTAGTCTCTGTCAACCAAGAATTCAGGTTAGGAATCCTCTCCCCATATACAGATGGTCAAGGATTTTGAGTTGTTCCTCAAAGCAGAGAGGTTGGAATGGCTTTCTTTGCTCTGCTTGACATGCATTGAAGTATATGTTAAACGAAAGCACTTACCGGGTTTTCTGGTAAATCACAGAAGCTCAATATGCACTGTGAGCAAAATTCACACTTTTCCATCTATACCCAGCCGGCAGCTTCATGGTGGAATAAAACACTGTCCGCAAAAGGCGTATTCAGATCATTTTATTGTTCTCCTGTGAACTCTTCATAGCAACTGCAGAGGAAAATAGCACATTTACAGAAAATAATGGTATTACATTTATGCTGTCTGAAGAGCTGCAAAAGATCTGACAAAGGTTGAATAAGCCATTGAAATGCAATTTTTCTTTCATGTTACCTGTTCAAAATGCAAATTGCACTTGGTTAGTTTTACATTTGTGACATACTTTCTGCCTGGAAATATATTATTTTTATTTGTTCTAATTTGCTTAAAAGGTAGTTAACTTCTGTGTAAAAACCAGAAATTTAAGTCTCTGAGTGAAATTGATCTATTTACATGATAGATTTACTTCCAAATATGGACTTACTTTGCATTTGTGCAGGCATTGTAGGTAGTTCTCATCTCTGTTCAAAAATGATTTAAAGACTCTTCTCATTTTTTTAAAATGTATTTTTTTCCCAGACATTTATTTTAAGGTTAGAAGGACCTCTAGAACCTTTATTGCTTAATCAAAACACATTAAAATTTTTTTAAAAGGAAAATGCCTAACTTTTCCTGCATTCTCTTCTGGTTTTTGAGCAAGGACAAAACCCCCCAGGTAACTCCTTCCTGTTGATCCAAGTACGATGCAGTGATGACAGGGCACGGCTTGATTACAGGACCATATCAACAATTTTGGAAGCATGATAAGGAGGGTCTGAGTCCATACCCCAGTCTGCCTGCTTTTAATTTGAACCACACAGAGTTTTGCCACATATCACTGTCAGACCTTAAAGCCCAAATGCACGAGTCCATGTACTTAAACCAAATTACATCTTAAAAAAAACCCTCGAGGGACCTGATGTGGAGTAGTCTGGCCAAGTACAAATCTGGAGAGGGCAAAAAGCACTGGTACTAAATCAGCTTGCTATTTTGTTTCCTGCTTCTGAATAATGGAAATAAATCAAGAAAGCACTTCTGGTTTTCTATGGATGAAAAGTGAATCTGGTATCACGTCAGAAAAGACGTTGTCAGCTCCGGCAGGGTCTGTTATCACAAGTTTGCCATCAGCACATCTGGCTGGCAGATGAGTTCAGGAGTGATGGTGAAGCACAGGACAGCAGTTTTCTACAAAGAAACAGCAACTATTTATTTCTAGTTATACCCATATCTTTTTGTTTCGCTGAAGTCTTCTGAGCAAGTATTTGAAAACTTGTTTTTCTCAAGATGGCACAGAAGAAGCAGATTACTCCTTCAAAGATGAAAAGAAATATTTCTTCACAATTCTGCATGTACCAATTTTATGATGAATGGTTTATGTAGCAACAATTTTTTTTTTTTTTTTTTTTAATGGGCCACAAAGAAATCAGGTTAAAAGGTTTAGCCAAATTTGTCAGCTGCACATTTCCTTATACAACTCTGTCCAGACACTTTTATTTCCTTTTCTCCTCTGTTCCTGCTTCCTTTGAAACAACCCCTTCCACTCCTCTCTTACTGCACAGAAATTTTCTTTCTCAGTATTTTCTCTGTACTTTTGCTTGAAATTTTACATGCCTGCAAGCAGCCTATGAGGAAAAAAACCTGAAAGAGCATAGCTTATCTAGCTAGCAAAATGAAACCTAGAAGAGGGTGGGATTTTACCTCAGGAAAATTGTTGAATGGTAGCTGCTCCAAACAGAGAGTGCTGTTTAAGCTACTGGACTGAACTGGCAGAAAATCAAACAGGCACCAACCAGTTATAAATTAATTTCACTTGGATATTTTGAGTGTTCAGTGCTGGGTCTGAGCTTCCAGAATAGTCTTCCAATAGGATCACGAGGATAATTCATCAGAGTGGTATTAAAACAGTGTTTATGACCACTATAGTAAAAGGTTCCTCCTGGAGAGTTGTAACACCAAATGACTGTAGATCCTCTCCAGATCTATTAGCTCACATTACCAGTTGCCCAGTTCCTTTTCCTGTGCTGAAATTTCCTGATTCTACATTAAAATTCATGCATTCAATCAGAAAAGACAAATAAAAGCCTCCATACTTGCATTTCTCTGTGCAGCCTTAGACTGGCCACATGCACCAGCCACCTCAGTCACAAAGTGGAACTGATGGTAACTCCAGCGTAGCAACACTTTGTTATCCCTAGGTCTGCTTTCCAAAAAACAAAATGCATGAATTATACTAAAATGCAACAGACAGTAACTCAGGTTTTGTAATGCTGTTGTTGTTACCTCACAAATTCCTGTCCCTTTTTGTGAGGCTCAGAACATCTGTGAATCAGTTGCTTACAGAATGTAATTGGCTCTTGATCAACACTTACACCTTATTTTATATAATTTCACATTTTCTAGTTTTCCTGGCTTATGGTGCTCTGATTCTTTCTATAATGAATGAACAGCTTTGTCTTACCCTGTGCCTGTCAAGGGAAGCATTCTGGTGCTTTTCTGCAGCCTGGTTCTCAGACACATCCTGTTGTACTGCTCTGCACACCAGGGAGACTCTTACTGGGGATCCATTTCTCCACGTACACAGACAAACAAAACCACCTTTTCTAACATATTTTCTATGAACTTCAAATAAAGGCAAGGGCACCCCAAAACTGTCAAGTGCTCTGAGGACACAGCAGGGGCTTGACTGAACATGCATGAGGCAACTGGTGTTGGACTTAATGGTGACTAACCCAGCAAAAACCAGGTATGAGTCCAGAGCTATGCATGTCTCATCTGATGGATGTTTCTTTTTTGTTCCACATCCACCAGCCTAGCACTCTTCTGCCTTCTTAGATGTCACACTTCACACCTCTGTGTGAAGTAGAAAGCTCTTGGAAAGTCCCCATCTATGAAAATACACCCTTCCGTCAGAAGAAAGAGTGAGTTTCTCTCTTCAGCATCAACCACCTCACCTGGCAGCAGGCAAAAACATATTTCACTTTTCATTAATGCTCTATTACCTTTGGAAATCTGTAAAGCTCCTCAACAGGTTGTTTTGAAGATGATTGAAGGTCGTATATTTTAGTTGACGGCTGGAACGTGCTGTAAGAATCAAGTGTCAAATCAGGCTCTGAAATATAAACTTAATTTGAATTTTTGCTTTTTACTGAGAACATATGTTTGGGGAGAAGACCTGGGGCTAAATCACACCTTATCTTTAGATCTGCATGCTTTTATATATTCAGACAATTAAACCATAAACTCTCAAGGTACAAGGAAAATCATCACTATTGGACTAGAATATTAAACATCAATCTTGGTTAGTTTGTACCTGAGGATACAGCTCAAGCTTAGATGTATGTGGGTACACTTATTTCTGCCTATTGTCTCACTGTATTTGTATGTGCTTTATTTCCATTGGCCACGATGCCCATCAGCTTTCACTGGAATTACCAGTGTTCAGAGGTGGGCGATGATAAATTCTGTAACTCTGTCAGTTCTGATCATACTTTACCTTTCATAATGTATCTAATGAATGCTGACCTCCTAAGTCCTGTCCCTATTCATTGGCTCAAGGTAAACAGCCTTTTCCTTTCACACTTTTTGTCGAAGCCTTTCTGACATGCTTCACACAAAGTATTTTGCTGCCTTTCTTGAAACAAGAAAACCTTTGCTGCAAAGTTAGAATGACCTTGATTTTTTTTCCTACTAAGAGTACACTCCTTGCAGGTACTGCTTCTCTTTGAACAGCTTGCTCTGACTTCTGAAGTGATTTTACAAGGTCTTCTTTATCTCTTCATCCCAGACTAATTCATTATAAATGTCTACAGCCTGTCTTGGACCTTGTCAGTGCTTGTACTGCAGTGCCTTTCCCAGCTGCTGCTGCCATTGCAGTTTGCTGTATGTCAGGCAGAGGTTTCACACCCTCCACACTCCTGGCAATCCTTCTGCTGTGATCTGCTAAATATTGCTGGCTCCAGTTAATGTCAGCCATTTTTTGCTTGGCTTGTTGCTGATGCTTATTGCAGGATAACATGGATTGACATCAGCAGAAACCTTTGGTCTGGTCACGATGGTCACGATGTCATTCGGTAAAACCTTCCTGGCACTATGTTTTTCCTTCCATACTGGTAATTGCTTAGGTTGGACAGATGAGGTTGTTGGTGGGCACCCTTTAAAAGTGACACTTTAAAGAGCTGTCTGTAAACATGCACCTCTATAGTCTAAGCAAGAAAAATTACCAGCTTGCTAAAGGAATATATAAGCTTTTTATATAAGCTAAATACATCTGATTTTTTTTTTTTTTTTTTTTTTTTTGTGGTGGATAGACATCTTTACAGTACCTCTGTGTTATTGACACAGTTAATGTCACAGCTTCCTGCAAATATTTCACGAAGTCCTTGACGTCAGAGCAGACCAATGTCTATGTCTCAGTTCCTTCTCTTCAATGAGGAAACATCCATGTAACCCAGTCCCAAACATTACAGCAAGAGAAACAAGTCAAGATTTCATGGCCGTAAGAGCCAGCCGCCAAACGCAAATCATGGTGTGTACAAACCTGCTCCCATTTCAATGGCACTGGCAGGCAAAGCCAAACCTCTCAAGGATCCTGTTTCTCTGTGTGCTAAGCTGAAAAAGGCTTTGACACAACCAACAATGATGGCATGTCACCCAGTCTGATTGTTTTCTCCACACATTTACCCAAGGTTGCTTCCCAAAGTAAGGATCTAGACAGGGGAAACATTGCAAATTTTAGATTCCTTAACAGCACTGACAACCTGAGTCGTCTTTTCCAAAGGAGAGGGAATCAAGCTGGGCTGTGCAGTGACTCAGACATTTTCAGATGAGTAGCCTTTGGATGTACTCCCGACTACACACTACACCAAAAGAGGCAATCCTGCCCTTCTCCCCAGTTGTTTCCACACTCCTTCCTTGTGCTAGCACAAGCTTTTCTGTGAATATTCTGCAGTACTGAGAAGACTGAGAAGAAATAAATCTTTTCATTGGTTTTGGCAAGGCTATTTTTCAGTTCCCAGAGTCTCACCTATCACCTGACTACACAAATATTTGTGCTAGCCTAAAGGTGGGGCAGGTTTGAGGCCACAGAATCTACAGCCTTCCTAGCTGTAGTAATCTGCCCAGACACTTTTTAAAGCCAGATAATCCACCAGCTGTCATTTGTCAGCAATGCTGTTTCTCCAGGTGAGGGTTGCAGGCCCTGTCCCAAGACCTGTGCCACACCATGACACAGCCATGCAGTACTGTACCCATCGTCTTTCCAAAAAAAACCCCAGGAATAAGTGACTGGCCAACAGCAAAACAATGAGAGTCATGGGTCTATGAACAGCTCAAAAGACAGTTTCTCTACACATTAAAATGAGAATTTCTAAGATGCATGTATTTCCATAGAGTAGCCCTAATTGCTTTTTGCACAGGCTGGTGCTTTTGTTCTTGAAACTTTACCTGGTAGGAACCCCTTTTAGGAGAGAACTGAAAAAAAGAAAAACAAAAGGAACTTTGTAGTCTCCTACCTGAACAGCTATTTCATTCTGGTTTTGCTATGTGTTTTCCATTCCTTGGTGTTCCAGCAGTAAGAGTAAAACCCAATTACACTTAAAGTAAAGCTGTGAAATCAAAACAAAAGCAAAATAGAGAACAGCAAGTGGCCTAGGAGAGCACATCTGGTTCTGCCCAGGGAACACAAGTACCCTGCCACTTTGTTAGGTTCATGAGGACTGGGCAATTGAGCAGCCAAAATCACCTGGAAATGACAGCCTGTGGGTACTGTTAAGAGCAGAAAGTGCCTTTCTGTGTGTAATCACTTTATCTTCTCCTGGAGGAGGTAGGATGTCTGTGTGCATGGATGCTCCAGTCACAGCTTGAGTGAAACCAAGGAATGGAAAGGACACTGGTTACAGGGAGATGCTAGCAGGTGCCTCAGACTGGATGATGCCTACATTTTAGAGACCTGACTTGCACACTCTCTTAATAAAAATACAAGATGGTACTGAACAGTACAACATATCTAATTGTGGTACATGTCCTAAAGTTAATTCATGTTAAAAGATATAAAATGTAATGCAATCTCTGTAAGGATAAGTTTCTGTTTTAATCCCGTATGTTAAGAGTTAACTCAGAGAAAAGTAGCTCGGAAAAGGCACAGGAATTTCTCTTGCCTGAAAGACATGGGAGGGACACAAAAGAAAAATTATTGGAATTACCAGAAAGGGAGACCAAAAAAATGCCTCTGCCGGGAAACATTAGAAGAAGAACAATGACGACAGAAAAAGGGGATGAGAGCCCAGAGACACAGATGATTACATCAGATCGATATCTAGACCGTCTCCTCCTGAAATTAACACCTCCACACCACACCTGGCCACAGCCATTAACGGCACTGTCCTTTCACGCTGACCTATTCAAACTCTTAGAACTGGAACATGAATATTTAATGAAGATGCCTCGGAGGAAGAACCGTCGAAATCCCGAGTTTCTCTCAGCAATCCAGTGTATAAAAAGAGACTGCTGCAAGCCAGAAATGTGAACTTGGGGGATAACAGATTGGCGAGTGTGTTATCGTTGTTCACCCGGCGCCGACCCCGGGCTCGACGCTGTCCTTTTAATTGTGGCTGTCCGAGACTGTCATTTTGTCTCTCAATAAAATTCCAAATTTTGATTTATCGAATTTGGTCTATCGTATTTATAATATAATGAATTTAACTGCAGCTGCTTGCAGCCTTACAAGCTTAAGCTGAAATAAGGGGAGCAAATATTGTTTTGTTGAGTCTAGTGCTCAGCTGTTAAGATAAATTAACTTTCACCATAAACTACATGCAGGAGTTCTGGGTGGTTTCTTTTTGTTTGTTTGGGGTTTTTTTTGTTTGTTTGTTTTGTTTTTTTGTTGTCCTCAACTACTAAACCTCTATAATGTTTAGAGATAGATCTTGGGAAAAGTGCCCTAGTGCAAGATAAGCTATGATGTGCTGGTGACCTTCACCCAGCTCCCTGGATTCTCCCTGAGTCTGTGATCATCCATTCACTTAGCAGATTCACTCTTCATCGTGGACAGGGCTCATCCCACTCACCTTTAAGCATGAAGGTATCTTACAGAAGCCATTTCTCTTGTCATCTTCCATACGGAGAAAAAAAAGTAATCTACAATTAGCTACAAAACCCAGACTTGTAAACAGAAACAGAATAGAGTGTAATTGCAAATACTTAAAGCTCTTTTAATTCAATAGAGGCTGCTTTGGAGTGCTTCATCTTTGAAATCTAATGCTCTGATTACTTTAAGACTTGCAAGTTATAGAATGAAAAATAATTTTGCTTTTTGTTACTTTTATATATTGAGTTCATTTACCACCATTAAAATAATGCAGGGCTTACAGAATTAAGCACTACACGTACAAATTACGGTACTACGTAGATTTCTTGAAAAGCCATAGCTCCTTTCTCACTGCTCCCTCTATGATTATTTTTATTTATATAACCAGATTTTTGACCACCAATATTACTTGTTTGTGCCTCTAGGCAATGAGCAGATGCACCTCTCTTTCAAGTAATAATATTCTTTACAGGTGGTGGGTTCTTAGCTCTTTTGAGTTTAGAATGAATCTCCGCCAAGAGTATCTTTCTTTTGTTTAGCTCTTCACAATACACCTGTCTCCTGTAGTAGCCTCATGATTATACAACTAGTCCAAAGGGGTTTCCTTTGTTCTGATTTCCCAAAGGGTATATGAAACAATGAAACACTGACCATTATTCTGAGCTTCTTCCGCAGTGGACACTGGGCATTGTACTGACTGGTGTTTACAGGAGCTTCAGCCAGACTGAAAGAGAGAAGATTTGCTGATGTTGCACTTCCAGGAAATCCTTCCAGCTAAACATCTGTACTCATAGCTAACTTTACCATATGAGAAGTTTTCTTCAGAACAAGTTTTTTAAATTATTATTTACTCCATATAATAGTTATTATAAAACTTACATAAAAATGAAAATATTACTGTATTTTAAAAACATGTTGCTACTTGTTAACAGGATTTATTATGCTGATTTTCTAATTAATGTAATTATTGTGCTCAAATTGAAGTGTAATTAACACTAGGAGTTTTCATATTGCTCTTAATGTAGATAAACTCAATTATCAATGTATAAATATGCTATATATCTGTCGTTTGTCTTTTAACTTTAATAATAATAGGTAATAACTTGTATATAATAGGTAATATATTTAAAATAATATAATAGGTAGTAACTTAACCCCACAAAGATTTTTCCTTCATTCTCAAAGATTAGATACTTTAGGCAAAAATAACCATTCAGCTCCTGTATTTGAGGTTTTAGGTGTCTGTTGTATTTATCCACAATCTCAGGGGTGTTTTCTGGTTCTGTTGATTCCTTTAGAATCCCAAAGCTTAAATAATCTCTATATTTTAATATGCTTAAGTACTGGGGGTTTTTTTACTGGTTGGTTGTCTGTCTTTTTCTGAACAAAGGAAAAATATCCTGAGTCTTTTTGGTAGTCAGAATGAGCCAGAATGCCCTGTCAGACTGAGCATCTTGAACTCAGATTGTCTCAATTCACTTGGTCTCTGTCTTCCTCTGTTGGCACAGTGTGCCATCATCTGTGATGCAAAAGCACAAAGACATAGTTTTTCTTCATTTCACTTAATTTCTCACATCATTTATGCCTTTATAAAGGAGAAGATCATGTAGGTGAAAATAAGGGATTTGTTCCAACTTTTAGCAATGCTTCACCAAGTGCTTAAGTGTATATGTAAGTTTATATTTCTCAGATCACCAGCTCCACTTTTTCCCTACATTTTAAGGGGAAAAACTAGTTTTGGTGACACAGAATGTATGTGGAGAAGACCATCTTCAAAGCTGACAGAGAAAAAGATCCTTCAGCTGGGAGGGCAGCAAACATAGCGCCAGGTTCTCGAGCCCAAGACCATCACCTCCTTTGGCCACAGCTAATCCCTGTAATACCCCTGGGAAAGTTATCCGCGGCATTTTCGCAGCATTTCCCCACGGCTCTCGCCCTCGGCTGCCGGGCTTGGAGAGGGACTCGCGGCTGGCAGAGAGGGGACAGCGGAGGGGAAGATGCGCTGGCAGCGGCCGAGGCGGCACAGACGGGTCCGAGGGCTCCTCTCCCCGCCAGGCACCAGGTGGCGATGCGCGGCCAGCGAAACGCAGCTTCCCCGCGGGACGTGTTCCCAGCCCGGAGAACACCCCCGGGACCGGCACCGACCTCCCCCGAGCACCTCTGATGGTTTTAAACACGGCACAATGTCGGCAAGTTCCTCAGGAGCTCTCCCTCTCCCCTCTCTGCTCAGCAGGTAAATCTCTACTTACCACCGGGAGAGCTGGCAGATCCTCTTCAGAAAGGCACAAGATTTATTCCTGACATTTGTCTCTCACTTTATTTTCCCACCTGTTTCTAAAATATAACCAGACAAAGTCATTAGTAAACGCAGCAATTTTTCCTGCATGTGCTCTGTCTGAATATTTGCATTAAATGTATGTAGCTTCCCCGTGAAGGGAAGAGGAGAGGCAGGCACCGATCAATCTCTCTGACCACAGTAGTAGGGCACAAGAAAATAGCCTGAAGCTTGTGTTGGAGGAGGTTAAGGCTGGATATTAGGAAAAGGTTCTTCACCCTGAGGGTGTTTGGGCACTGGAACAGGATTTCCAGGGAAGTGGTCACAGCACCAAGCCTGTCAGAGTTCATGAAGCCTTTGGACTCTCAGGCACAGGGTGTGACTCTTGGGACACTTCTGTGCAGGGCCAGGAGTTGGACTTGATGATCCTTGTGCATCTCTTCTAACTCAGTTCATTCTATGACTCTGTGTAGTCTTTTGGGCCAGCTGAGATGCGACAGCAAGAATATTCATGCCTAAGAATTCCATTGGATGACTCGGTCATCTGGAAGTGACTTGCAACAACCAGAGGTCTCCAGCACTCTCAGATGAGCTGCTTAGATTGTATTGGGTCACCCTTCCTCCTCCATAAGGAGACTTTCTGTCTATGCTCTGAAAAACTCAATAACCTCAGATCATATTCCCTAAGTTTGGAAGACCTTTGAGCAATAAGCGCCTCTGAGAAAAAAATGGAAGAATTAAAAAATGTAAATGTAGATTCGACCTCTATCTAAAATTGGGGATGCAATTAATTTTCTACAGTCTACCACTAAGACTTCTGTAAGCTGTTCATTACTCATGTCAATCCTTTCCATCTCTAACAGCCCAACAACTCTTTCTAATTCAGTTGGAACACTCAGAGCTGTTTCTTGGGAGGGAACAGAGAAGAAATTTTCATAATATTTAAAAGAAAATATAACTTGAGTTAAATATGGGCGCTTTTTTTCTTGCATTCTCTAAGGTAGCATGGCTCTGCTGTACTTTCATAACCATAAGCTGCCTTCAAAACCACATGATGGGTGAAATTTCAGAGTTAAAAGATGAAATATTTTTATTAGTCATTTCAGTTTTGCTGGATACATACAGCTCTGCAAAGAAAGATTCACAAAAGGCGTGCTATTTCTAAAGCTGCCCTGAAAAGATTTCATATTGAGCCCAAATCTGCAAAAATGTTACCTATCATTAATAAACAGTTGATTGAAAGGGCACCTAAAATTTTCACTGACCTCTCGTGGCCTCTCACACCCTGTAACGAACGCCTTCTCCAGCAAGAAGAAGGAAAGAAATGAGAAGGGATGAATTGCTCAAAGAAAGTCAGAGACAATTTCAGGGCACTCAGCTAAGGTAACAATAAAAAACGTAGGTAGGTTTATTTTGACATGAAGAAGCTGTGACTAATCATGCACAAAGGAAGCCTCTATGCAGTGGGAGTTTGAAGTGCAGGTGGGGAGAGTAAAGGACAACACCAGGAGAAAGAACATTAACATGACAGAGAATTTATATTTTCAGTGTCTGTCTGGGTTTTCCTTCATGATGTCTCAGTCTGTCAGTAGTATTCATTAAATCCAGAAGTTGCCACTAAGGCAAACTTGTACCTACCTTGAAATTTTACAGAGTTCAAAGAACGAGCAGATTCTCAATAGATGCTGAGAGTTTAGATTCAACCAAAGAGGAGGGGGAGCAGGGAAACTAGCCCATTTTCTGCCAAACCTACTAATAGAGCTCTATTCACAATTACAGCTCTACTTAAAAGCAAGCCCAAACCCTTCTCTAGGTCAGCATCGAAGTAACTAGTCCAGGAGTATGCATGAACTCCTCCTGAAGTTTGTCCCTGCCAGCATCTGGGACACCAGTAGGTACATTCAGTTCCTGAGCACTGTAAATGCCACGATGGAGCATGAAAACACAGACCACTGCAACATTTTACCTGCTCAAGTTGTGACCACCTCTTAGGTCTTCAAATTAATTAGTTTTTGACTTGGAAGTAGAAGTTTGCTTGCCAAATGTACTGTAGTCTTATACGGTCTGCAGACGATGGAAATTCCCATTTATTTTACCTTAAAGAAATGAGTTTCATATGCCTAAACAAAA
The DNA here is from genome assembly GCF_015227805.2 of Hirundo rustica. NCBI lineage: Eukaryota > Metazoa > Chordata > Aves > Passeriformes > Hirundinidae > Hirundo > Hirundo rustica. Next base: position 53,547,062 of record NC_053454.1, on the reverse strand, counting down.
GCAAGACTCGCCCCCACCTGTTTGCCGGTGGTGGGTTTTGTTTTGTGGTCTTTTTTCATCTCAACTAAAGAAGCTGTTCCTCTTTTAAGAGCAACTGGGCTTAAAACCAAGACCCAGCTACACATTGGCCTGGTAATATTGCGATATCAAAGTGGCTGGCTTGGTACATAAGCAGCTAAAGGCAATTTGTCTCTAGATAACCTGTGCAGACCACTAGGGAGACGCTTCCAGGGCCTGGAAATCCCAGAAGAGGTGAAGAGAGATTATTCAGTGAGCCTCATCTGCATCCGATGAACACCCATGTCACAGTGCACTCTTGGTGCAACCTGAGAACCAAATCCAGATTTTCAGACTGAAACTCAGATTCCCATGACTGAAAGGTAACAGAAATGGCCAGAGTGGAGGGAAAAAAAAAAAAAAAAAAAAAAAAAAAGGGCTCTCAACTGTTAAACAACTGTTGGGAATTAACTGGATACCGCATTTTTAAAAATAAACCAGTTCTGATCTTTTAAGAACTCTCTGGAGGGATTTCAGCTCATAGAAGCAGCTTGAAAAGATAATAAGTAAAAGTGTCTCAGGAGAGAGAAGAAAATATTTGCCTTGTCAGAGCAATGGGAAATCATCAACCAGGTATCATCAACGGCTGCAAAGATAAAACTGGATACTGTGTGCTGAACATCACAGAAGGACACATCACTGAAATGCAGGACTGTATATAAAGAACAGAAAAGGAGGGGACACCCATCCCCTGCAGATTATTGATTAGTTTCTTGGCAATGTCTGCTCTGCATCGATAGCTTAGAAGCACAAGCCCAGCTCAGCTTCACAGGTAAGGCCATCCAGGGAAGTCAGGACTAGGCATTCAAGACCCTCCCCAGATTATACCAGGCTCAACAGATTTTCTGCTGGAAGACTGTTCCTTCATTTGTGCCTAGAACCAAAATGAAAACTACCAGAAGGTGAAGAGAAGAAAAATGCCCCGAGCAATGAAATAAAGAAATATGTGAAAGATGTTCTTACAGGTCAAAGCAATCAGAAGCAGGCTTGCTAGCTGTCTTATGAGCACTCTAGTCTGAAAAATAAAATTATATATTCAATCATCATCATCTGAAGAATGAGAATATGCAGTAATTTTACATCATGGAATCAGCAGAATTCTTACCCTTAAGACTATGATTTTCTCTTGAAATTTCCAAAACTATGTGAATGAGTCCCAAATTATTCAGAGTTCAGGCTTGTGGCATTTGCAGGACTTTTCTTGACATCAACAGAGATCAGTACTGTTACACCTCTGAGTCTTACTGCACAATGTAACTTCCCCTTGTCTCTACAGCTGGAATTTTAACACGCTCACAAAAAAAAGGTAAGTTCAGAGACATATGAATTATCCTGAGGCTTACAGACATATTCCTCAGCTGTGGAAGAAAAATAAAAGAAGAGAGAAACTGAAACAGCAGCTCTCATATCTTAGTAATTTTCAAAAGAAAATTTGAGTGGGGATCATCCATCCCTGCTGGGAAATCCCTAGGAAAGAATCTGTTTAATTTTATGGCTGTTACACTCCATATTGCGTGTATCTAAATTAAAGTAGGAAAGCCTGTAAGTTATAGTCCAACCCAACTATTAGTCTAATCAGTGTATCATGCGTATTGTAACTCAGTAACAAGTTGCTGGAAAGATTTCTCTAAGCTGTACAGAATGGCCTGGAAAAGATCCAGTCACTTTACACATCTGAGAATGTCACCAGGAAGAGAGGAATTAGACGTACAACGCCATTGTTAGAAAATGTCTATATAATTTCCAATGGTTTTTTACAGCTCTCATAATACACAAAGGTGAATAATTTGCAGTGACAATACAGGGACTGTGAATAGTGACATTTACCTCAGGAGTATTTTTTGACAAATACCTGCAGCCAAGCTACAGGAAGGAAAACCCAAATTAAGCCATTCTTCAGAATTGCCTTTTAAATCAAAGTCAAGCCTGCTAGGCATGAGTTGGAAGGATTCAGAATCAATACTGCTGTGTCATGTTTGGAGGTAACTGGTTTGTTTTATAAATATCTCTGCAAATAAAAAGCTACGCCTGATATGTCTAAGACTGTGTAAACATCCCCCATTTGTGGCATCCGAGTTCTGTTTCAAGCTAAATAATTTAAAATGCTGTCTGCAGAAACCTTACAGCAAGTAATGAAGAATGTAAGTCTGACATTTCATTTTAGTCCAATTACTTTGAGATTTTGATTTCTTGAACACTCTTCTGGGTCCCCGGTTAATGAATTCAAGGTTCATAACCTGACCACACTCTGCCTCTGCCTCTAGAGTAATAACATCCTGAAAGAGGTGGACATAGGGCTCCTAAAAATGCCAGTGTTCCCATGAGAGAGATGGGATGAGGAGCTGGAAGTTTTGGGCTGCTCTGAAGCAATTTGTACAGCAGGGATGCCCATGGGATAAACACACCAGGGACTCCCTTGCTGCTTCACAGACCTCAAGGCCAGCAACAGGAATATTATGGAGCAGCTCTGAGTAAAATATTTACTCAGCTCTGGAGCAGCTGCTTAGCAAAATATTTTGCTTCAAATATATTGCGTTCAGGTGCTTCTGAAATAAAGTTTTCTTTGATTTCTCGTTCACAGATTTCTGCTTGAAATAGAAGAAATCAAATTAAAATAATCAAATAATATCTCATAAACAATGGCTCCTGGCTGTTGAATGATCTCCATGTGGTACTGTTCTCTATAATAAAAGTTTATTTGAGGACAGTTGCCATTGCTTTCTGCTGGTGGATAAAGAAATAACAAGGATGCTGGGTATAGCTGTATTGCAGCTTGCTTTAGTTCCAACTAGCATGAAGTAACTGCCACCTTAACATCTGTACAAGAGACAAAAATACACAATTTTACCAAAAATCCATCAATGCAAGAATCCTTAAAACAATATCTGAAAGAACTCCAGCTCTGATCCATCACTGCTTTCACTCAAATAATGCATTAATTTAAAAAATATTGCCTGCAGCAATATTTAGCAAAGTAAAGGAGGAGGCAGAGAATGAATTTAATCAATAGGTTTTCCCTTAAGAAGAGGCTGGTTTGGTAAACATCTACAGGGATCACCAACGAGCATGCTGCTGCTTTCCTTGCTTTTTCTGAACTCTGCCCTACCCCTGAAGAATTTCAGCTTCCTGCTCAATTGCATCTCAGTGAAAACTGGCACCATGGGCATAAATGTGACTGGGGAATTGTGTTCCTTCCTGTGTTTCCCAAGCAGCAGCTGCAAACCTGCCAGTGGGCATCCCCTCTGAGTTATGGCTAAGATAAATATTACCTTGGTGTTAAAGCACAAATTCCAAAAAAGAGGTCAAACAGGCATCTGGGGCTGAGTTTTTCCCTCTCCCATCATCCCTGCCACCTACCATTTATGTTTTTTGCTCTCAGGGCAGTTTAGTGGGCTAACAGTCATCCTCTAAACAGCAGCAGCAGAGTGGAAATACTTTACCAAAGACTGGCAAAGTAGACCCTGTGTCAGAGAGGAAACAGTGAGGCGGCGGTGTGATTTTCATTTGCCATCCTCTTGGGCACTTCCCAGCAGCTCTGCAAAACTACTTTCACCAGCAGGTAGGACTTGGACAGGTGGCAAGGTCACAGCACCAGTGCCTCAAAAGAACTGGAAAAATCCCTGCTCCCAGAGTATGCCCAGTGTTTTCCAGAGGTGTTTAAGATACAAGATATCGGTAGTGCTCTTAGGCAAAGGCTAGCTTTGGTCAGTTCAGGGTGTAGAACTACATTTCAGCATGAAATACTCCAGAGGTCCTGGGAAATTGGATAGCAGCCACTTAGACAATTTCTAGGATGGTGTCAGTCAGCGCAGACAGCAGAGACAAGGAAATTAGGCACGGAGACTATGCAGAGGTCAAGACTGGGCTGCCTCTGAAACCACAAAACCAAATTAAAAACCAAACTAGTGACACATCAGAATGTTAACTCTTCTTCTGCATCTAGTGAATACCACTGCCTCATCTCCTCTCTAATTGAAAACTGAAAGAATTCCTGAAAACCCAGACCTCGAAGTCTCAGTGTTTAGGCTGACAGAACAGGTGGGGAGCGTGGGACTGGGAAATCACCTTTGGGGCTGAGACTGCCCCAATACACAGCAATGGTGCTCAGTCTCTCCTTGCCAGATGAGAACTCTTGCAAGTCTAAGAAAGGCTAGCACGCTCTTCCTGTTACCAGCAAGAGAAGATGCTCCTACTGCTAGTTCTGACACAGCCCTCCTGATGAGCACCTGACTGCCTGACCGCAGCCTGCTCTCCAGAGAAAGCTTTAACAGTACAGCGTCCCCAAACAAACACAATTACAAGTGACTAGAGAAGGTCTGTGGTGAACACTGTCAGTAATTGCTCACAGATACTGGTGCCAGTGAAAGCTGCTGCCATGTAACATCCCTGAAGCCAGGAGGTGCCTGGACCCCTAAGCAAGAAGTTGATTCCAGCAGGAACATTTACCAGCGCCCTTGGTGATGATTTCCTCCATATTTGGAGGCAATTTGGAGATGTTATTTTGAGTAGTGATACAACAAAGGACTCAATGAAATATTCATCTCCAAGTGCTTTAGAAAATTAGCTCCATAGGCATCTTTGGCATGATTTACTAGATCCATTAAAAATCTAGTAAACATTTGTTAAATTACATAAATTAAAGGTAAGGAGAGAAGTTGCAAACACGTTTTTGCTCAGCCTTGCCTCTCTGTTGACAGATGTCTGTGGACTGTGATTCATCAATACTGTTTTGGGGTTGGATTTACTTTTAAGCCCAGAAGCACACTTACATTAAATGAACAACTTTGCAATGCATTTGCTCCAGATTTCCCAAGAAAAATTAAACTTGGCAGTTTATGTTATCTTGGCTGTCAGATAGCCTACAAGATTTTTTTTTTCTCAAAAGCCTTTGCACAGCCAAGAGTGGTCTTTGGGTTTGTTTACTTCATCACAAAAGGCAGAGAGGGGCTGGTAACATCACTCTCATATCAAAATGTTTCCAAGAAAGAGTTAATATAATTTAGAAAATATAATATAATTTAGAGAAAATGAATCCAAGAAGACATTGCTTTCATTGTTAATCCCTAAGCAAGAGCTAAAAGGCTGGAGTAAACAGAAGGACATAAATATTCTGCCTATGTTTCAACTTGCTTGCTAAATATTTACTTACCAACACTGTGGGATGCAAAAGGGGTTTTAGGGTGGGGTAGTTTTTTTCTCCCATTTCATAATTCCTATTAATAGTTTAATTGAACAACTGGCTGCAATATAATTGCATTAATCTTAATTAAGACATTTGCAATTTCTAATACTTTGATGTAACTTAATTGCTTAAATTCAGTAGATAGTGTGTGTACCTTAGGCTGAGGATGGAAAGGAGGGGGAAAGGGAGAACATTGGACTCACTGCAATGAAGAGAAAAATCATCAGATGGAAAATTTCTAGGGAAAATTAAGGAACCTTAAATAAGACACTGTTCTTGTGAACAAAGGCAAATGCTGTAGACACAGAAAATTATGAGTTTAAGAAAGTTCTTGGTTGGGGGAAAAAAGATAAGAAATTCAGTTTTCAATTGAGTGAATAGCACAGTAAACTGCTGCAGGCTTGTTACTAGCGAAAAAGCAGCAAGTGTGTTTAATTAAAAATGCTGCCTTTTCATGTAAGAACGTGCAGTCTGGGCTGTGTCAACATGCTCCCTGCCTAATCTGAGTATAAAAAGAGCTGGCAGCAGTGAGATAAAGTGCAAGCCAAGGGTTTGGTTTGGTTGTTTGGAGTTTTGGGGTTTTTCTTCTTTGCTTTTTTGTTTGTTTTTGTTTTCTTATTGTCACTCTACCTCGCAGATTTTTTTTTTTTTTTTTTCTTCCAATTCCCAGGCATTAAGCAGCCTCACCCTCTTTCTCAGATTCATATAATATTGGATTATTCGGTTAGGAACAGTAAAATGCCAGAAGATGGATCTAGATGACAAAGGGAGCAAAGACATCCCTCTTGAATATTGAGATATACTGGACCCAAAAAGTTTTGGAGTGCTCTTGGCTCGAAGACCTGTGAACTTTCTCAATTTACTGCAAATGGAGTATTTGAAGAATACAAAGGAGGGCTGTGGAGGGGGTGTGAAAACTCGGTAAGGCTCTCACGTGCAGGAGATACACTGAATGTTTTTCTGATCTGAAAAGGAAATGAATTTCTGTGTCATATCCAAGACACTTTCTAACCTTTAAAACCATTTGGAAGCAAAAGACCTGAAGGTCTTTGCAAATGTTGGAGTGGACACTGATGAGTTTTGGCTCAGAGTAAGAGGATTCTCACTGCGCAGAGTATACCCAAACATGGAATCAGTCAGACTAGGGGGAAAAAAGAAACAAAGGAGGATTAAATTCCAGAACCTAAACACACACTCCAGCATATTCTGACAAACCTTCTCATCATTTGGGAATTATCCAAGAAACCTGAAGAGCATAAATGTCAGTGTAGTTCTATTCATTAAGCACATTTTTAGTTTCTTTAGTAGGTACATTTCCATGCCAATGATGCTTCCATTTTCAAGTTATAGTTTCTGCTAGGAAATAAAGATTTAGATTGTTTGCAAATTATAGCATCCATGCTCTGCAAATTTCAGATTATAATTTTAGTACTAGGATCTAGGATCTTGTTTTCTGCATGTACCTGCTTGTTAGAAATAAAAAAACCAAAGTGAAAAATCGTATTAATACGAGTACAAGAGACTTCAATTCTCAAATGCAATTACAGTGACTCACAGCTGAAGACCTGGAGCAGAACAAATTAAATGGTGTAAGTACTAATGCTTTTTCACCTTCTATACAAAAAAAAAAAAAAAAAAAAAAAACAAGGAAAAAGAGAGAAGAGTTGAGGGAAGAAGTTTTGAAACCCATGCTCAGTGTCTCCAGTGAGCCACAGTCAGGAGCAGCCCAATGTCATCAGAGCCCAGAGACTTCCAGTGGCAGCAGAATCAACAGGCAGTGTAAAGCCATGTATACATTAATGTTAAACCTAAAAATAAGATAGCAATCTCTCTGCTGACCAAAAGACAGAAAACTGCTGCATATATTTTCATCAGCAAAAACATCCTTAATTTAAAACAAACAGAACTCTTTGTCTTTTCCCTCTGCAAATTAAGGCAGCTGTTGCTGACCCTACAGTGTCCCTAATTTTTTTTCCTGACAATATTTTTTTTCCTGGCAATTTCTGTCAAAGAACTACTGAAGAAAACAATAAGGGCATACAAAAAAAAAAAATGACAGAATCAAGTGTTTAGCTGACAAAGAGTTTAATTTCCTTTTGGCTCCTAAACAGAATGCAGTGAACTTTCTCCAGCAGATGTAGTTTTAAACAAACAAACAAACATCTATTGTTTGACTACCAAGCAATAATGTTCATTTATATCCATTTTCAGGAGAGGCAAGAAATCATCTGATGTCTTTAAGATTCATGTGAGTAGTGTAAAAACTTATACCTGGGGATACCACACAGGGCAGAAACTAGAAAAAATACTTTATGCATTAATTCTAACATGCAAATTTAGTGATTTTTTTCCCATCTCAAAATAAAAAAAAAAAAAAAAAAGGAAGATGACCTAGGGAAATTAAGTTAATATCAGTCCCAAGCAAATTAATGGGGAAATTAATACAAGACTCAACTGATAGCCAATGAAGGATGTAATTAATGCCATCAACACAGTTTAATGGAAAGCATCCTTAGGGATCTATGGATTGTTTAATGGAGAAAATTACAGGTATGTAATATAGTATAGCATACATAACCTTGCTGAAGTGCTCAGTAAATCTTTGCAGTGTGTTCTGGTAAAATCTGGCTGAAATAAACAGATTTGATGAATTGACAGACCGGCAGACACAAAATTATTGGACAACCCAAAATTGCATTGTTTCTAGAGGTTTTTTTTTTTTTTTGTATTGAAGTAAATTAGATCTGATACAGCTCAATAGTTTTCATTAGTGATCTAGAAGTATTTTTAAGAACTTGGATGATCAGATTTTCAGATGACAAATATGAGTAGAATGAAAAGAGTAAGACAGACAAGCAGTCATAGAGAATGACAGAGACAATCTGAGAGGGATGAAACTTTCATTTTAGCAGGTTTCAGTGCAAAGCCCTGTATTTAAACACAGAGATTACAGAACAAGCTTGGAAGATGACAGTATCCATCCTGGAGCAGCAACTCAAAGGAGATTGCCACGATATTCAGAAATCCCACCCTGAAGTCTGTGTCGTGGCATAATAGAAAAGCAGGTCCTGCAGCAGACTTCAAGGGCCTGAACACCTTATTACATAGTGCTCCAGTGCTTCATAAACACAGAACAAAAGGCAGCATCCCTTATCCCCAGAAATTAAATAGCACAGATGCAAGAGATGCAAATTTACTGAGAAGCAGAAGCAAGCATTCACATATTCCTGTAGCAATCATGATGATCTGCTACAGATGCCAATTAAAATAGCAAAACAGGTAAAAAATCAAACATCACATGGGGAAAAGGATAAGCATGACAGTCTAAACCCCGCTGCATTTCTCAAGGTGAGCAAGAAAAGAGAAACTGTGCAGACACAAAGGTCCCTGAAACAAAGCCCAGTGTTGGAGCCAGCTGAGGCTGTGATTCATGGCATTAATGATGCTGGCTTCTGGGAAGGTCTGGGATCATGTGCATAAGCAGCAATAGCCAGCTGGACAAGGATCAACTCTGACAGCAACAGCAGCACGTTCCACAGATGGAAATGATGAATGCTGAGAGGAGGTTTGTGGACTAAATGCATTTATATTAACCTGCACCGCACTGTTTTTTATTTCTGCACCTGCAACCCCTTGGCTAATCCCTCCTTGGCAAGGTTTCCCTGTGTTGTTCTCCAGGGCAAGGTGTAAGGAGCTAGCTCTGATCCTGACTAAACAGCATCTTAGCAAAAGTACAGTGGGAGCCTCCAAGGTCAGCTCCCAGCCACTGGCTCAGTCCTGGCCCTGGCAATAAGTCAGAGCAATCCAGGCTTGTTCTAACCTGTGACATCCAGTTAGGACCACTGACCAGCAGAGATTGGACATCTGTATGAGACACTTCCCCAATGCTCTCTTACTCCTCCTCCTCACATGCCTTCTCCTCAGAGTCCTGCACTAGTAAGGATAATGCTGGCAGTGCTCCAAAGGCCACCTGGATGGACAATAATGGACAAGCAGAGGGATCAGGCATGAATATGTTTTGCTATTTCAGGAATCCTACCTGGGGGGTGGAAGACAGCAATGGCCTCTTGCACAGACAAAGTTCACTGTGAAGATTTGCCAACAGCACAGGAAAAGATGGGGAAATCTTCTGTCTTTGGAACACTTTGCAGAATTTTGATTAAACAAACTCAATTTTCGGTCAGCAGTTCTTTGCTAATGCAACAATTCCTGTCATGCCACGCATACCAGTGGGAGTTTGTAGCCTCTATAAAAGCTGGAGAACAGAAAAAAATACTTTTACCACCTTATTTTACTGAAAAAGCCACCAAAAGATAAGAGGCCAGCAAAATCTTTACCTTGGAAAGCAAGAATACTTGCAAATTCTTGTTTAAAATGTATACTCTTCTGTTTCACAAAGACCCAAGTTGTTACCTACTTCGGGCACACAGAAGCATGTCTCCTTCTGTGGACAGTAGAAGAAAGCTGCTGTATTGTAAATAGGGTGCCACAAAATGCCTCCCAAACACCTAGCACTAGCCTTCATTGGTGTCAGCGAAGTCAGCAGGGCAGCACTGTGTCAGGTTTGTCTGGAATAATGGTTGAAGGTGCCTTATGCAATCTTCCCCTGTTGGTGACAGCCACACAGGGACAGCCAAATGCTGCCCATGCTCATTTCTTGGCCCAGACACAGGAAATGCAGAGACACCACGTCCTCCTGGAGAGAGCTGAACCCTGGGCTCTTGGCTTCCAGCTGCATGAGAACACCTCCTCCCTTCTCTATACGTATGATTCAGTGAGAGCCCCATATGTGACAAGTTCAGGACAGCAACCAGTGATACAGCCACTAGTCACTTAGATCTCACAGTACCTGGACTTCTGAGCAGATGACAGATCAGAAGATATTAGCACTGATGTCAGATTTTCCTCCTCCACTGGAATTGACGAGGTTCACCGACGCCAGTCCAATGCCAAATCCAGGCCGATGCCAGAGCTGAAATATCAAGTGGGTTTGAGGCCATTCCATAAATGTCACATGAAGGTATTTTTCTCAGTCTGAAGTGCAAGAAGCCCGAACCAGGCAGCAAGTACCCAGGGTGCCAGTGTCTGCTGTAGGCAGAGAACAGGAATGCCTTTCAGCAGGCAGGTGGCAAGCACCTCATGGGAGGCATCACCAAGCTCTCTGCAACACTTCCCTTTCCTCAGAGACACACTGAGCATCTTCCCAAGAGGAATAAAACCTTGAGCTCCTGAAGAGAAGCTCTGCAGCTTTGTTTACACCTGGCATTTGATATATTACATAAAATCCACTGAGCTTCAACAAACGAAACCAAGCAGTCATTCAGCTTCTTGAACCTTCCCCTTTACCGTGCACACAGACTGGTACAACGCATTCCTTCCTTTTCCAAGTGTTACAAGGGAACAGCACATGGTAACACAGATTTCCCTTTAAATACTGTGAAAAGTAAACACCTGCCATTACCTGATTCCTGGTAATAGTGGAGCACCTGGCTCCTCAAAAGATCTCTCTAAAGTAAACAAAAGCAAAAAGCAAATTTAGGTATCACGCAACAGTACAGTAACCCAAAGGAACAATAAGAAAGCATTTGAGGCATGAAACACATTTATGACTGTATGACTTTATGCTTTATGACAGCACCTAGCACAAGAGAATTATGAAGCTTGATTAGGCTGAAACTCTTAGACCCTGCCACCCAACAATTAAAAACCATATTAACACCAAGAATCAAAACACAAGCCGACCACGTTGCTATGGCAATATAAGAATATGGCAAATACGCCCTCCTGAATAGCAGCCAATAACTGGGAATGGCAGAAAGGACAAAACCTAAAATTAATTACAAAATAAAATAGAATTTCTTTAAAAATGGAAGGAGGAAAGCCTAGTCAGGCATCAGGAAACACAGGTGCATTAGTATTTGCACTGATCTTTACCGCCAATAATAACACTTCCAACAGCATAGTTACAAAAAGGATGGGAAGAAGAAAAATGAAGCAAACAAACAGGAGGTAGATAAATACAGTTATTAATCAAAAGTCTTTTAAAAGCACAAGCTTTCTGTCCTATAAGAAACAATGCCACATCCTTTTCTGGTTTGAAAAGGAAAGCTCTATATAGTGTATATCAACATAAACAATTTAAGTGCCAAAAGACAACAAAAATGCTATTCTTCACTGAAAATTTATACACCAGCCAATACAGGGATATATCTAGAAGTAAAAGATCCTCTTTGGACTTCTTTTTATCACCACATTTCCATCTGGTAACTTCAAATTAGAGCATGTATCCCTGTGCCTGAGTCTGCATTTCCCTTACCCTAAGGGAGGGCAGCACCTTTCCCCAGGTCCTGAGTCATTCCAAACTCTGTGATTCCAGCTCATGGAGGCACTTGAGGTGGTAACAGAGTAGTCACAGCCCCTCCACAGATCAGAAAAGAAGCAATTTAAACAATTGTGGATAAACTTATTAGAAGAGTGATGAAGAGGCCCGGGAAACGACAGTGCTTGTTCAGGAAAGCAACGAGCAAGAGGGGACAGAAATGCTTTGGCTTTCCTTTCCCCATAAGGCAGTCCATCTCCTGAGAAGTTTGCTTTCATCTGTTGACAGAAACTTGCATCCACAATTTATCATAGGATCACCTTCCTTGAGGTTCTGCTGTGCCCATACCTAAGAGATCTCTGCTGGTTTGTGTTTGTGCTATTCTATTCTCACAGCTTCTGGAACTTTCCTCATGTGTACTGGGAGTTATTTCCCAGCAGAGGTGATTAATTTTTCAGGCACAAAACGTTCTAGTGATTTTGAAGGCATTTATTTTTTTGTGCTCATATGTTCTTGTGCTGATTTTCCCCTCAAAATTGTGGCTGAGAATGTCATTCTATCATCTTCATGGTGGAAAAACCCAACATATAGGAGCAAGGACATAACTCTTATCTAAATCCTAGGCAGTACACTGCCTTTTGAAATACTGATATGCCACTGCTTGAAGACACTCTTCTGAGTTTGATTCCCACTTCAGCACGAGGAAGCAGGGAAGAATCTCCCTGCCTTGAAGCACACATTTTGGGCACAGGTACCCCCCACTCAGAGCAGTGGATTCAAAAGCTCCACTCCTCCTGGATTGCCCTGGTCAGCACCAGAAAGCACAGGACACATGCAGAGCAGAGGAGCAGGCTGGTCATACAGAGATTTAAAGGGTAAGGAGCAGGAAAATACACACAAACAGTATCTATCCACCAAATCCCCATCTTGCCCTGCGTAGAAGACTGCTGCACACAGCCAAGGGCTGTGCAAGCCCCTATGTGAGCAGTTTGGTTTTGGAAACAGATGCCTAATAAATTACATACGTCTCTATTCACATCCCAGTAACAATCTGTACTTTTCTTTGCCTACGGACAGTACGCAGAATTACATTAATAATAATTTAAAAGCCAGAGGTTATGGAAAACTTTCAGTAGAATAAAGTCTTATACAGCACAAGAGACATAGATTTATGGACAGAAAACTTTTCCACAACAGGTAGGGGAAATAATGGATTATTAAAAGCAACTTTTCATTTTTCGTTTAAAGACACCACCATCAATAAAATCAGTTCCTTGCCTTGATGCAAGTTCCCTTAGGGGCAGACTCCATTGCTTCACATTGGACTTGGAGTTGTGTCTGCAGCACTAAAGGAAGATTGAAGACTTACCTGGAGTAAAATAAACAAATTGAAGTACAAAGCCTGTGGGTATCTAAGTGCTATCGGTTCCTTTGAAAAATGTAACACTGTATTAGTAGAGTAGCAGGAAGATCTGCTTCTCATTTCCTTGCTCTGAATTGTCTAAGTATTTAAGGGTCATTGACTAGGAATATTTCTCACCCAGGACCAAAAAAGGAAATACCCATGAGTAGTAATTACTGAGCACAGAAGAAGATATTCTTTAGTTCACAGAAAAACTCAAGCACTTCCAAAAAAGCCGAAGCTGAGCATCATGAACAAACTGCTGATAAATTACTGGCTCTTAATTAGAAAAAGCAGAAATCCAACAGTGAAATATATGTTTTTAAAAAGAAAAGAAAGGAAAAGAATGATGACTGACGTTACTGTTCCCCATATTTCAACTGATTAAATTCTCTCACAAAACAGAAATACTAGATAAAAAAGAGATCCAGAATGAAAAAAAAATACCAGCAACCAAGACAAAACATCACATCAGCTCAAGAGGCAAGCAGGAGCACCACACCAGTGCTTTGAACAGCAGACTCTGCTCCACAGGGACTTTGTCTGGAAAGCTGATTTACCATTTATACTTTATAGACAGTGTTCCAATAACTGATCTAATCATATAATTCTTTTTTTTTCAAATGTTTTCAGGAAGCCACACAGGTTGGAAATGTAACACAGGGTCTGGTAGCTTGTGAAAGGGCTAAAAACCTGAGCAGAAAGGAAAGAAGGCATTTGTTTTAATCTTTTCTAAAAAGAATCCCAGCCCAGGCATTGTTAGGAATTAGATACAATACTAAGAAATCTGTATCGCATTGATGAGGCAATAACCAGAACTGAGATCTTACACTGAACTGAAACCCAGCTTGGACCTGGGACATCAAATGCTCTATCAGCAAATTTTCCATTGTGAAGCATTAGAAGGCAAATTTTTATTGCAAATCTCCAGCTCTCTGCACCTGCTTGAGACAGAAACAAACTTGTTCACTGAAACTAGAAATAATGATAAAAACGTATAAAGAGGGAGGAGAACAACACTGCACCCATAAACAGCATCTGTCTTCAGAAGGGAGACATAAAAACCGAGGAAGAAATAATGGGTTTTATGGAGGCAGTGAGAAAACAAAGATAATTAAAACCAAAACTAAAACTATTTACCATTATGATGCCCATATAGTAGCTTCCCTACAGGAAAATAAAGGAACTACATCTGAATATCCATGTACTGGGGAAGAAAATTGTCTTGGCACCAGAAATAAGTGACAAATCTTTTGTTGGTTGGTCATCTTCATTGTGGTTGTTTTTTTTTTGTTTGGTTGGTGTTTGTTTTGGTTTTTTGTTTGGTGGGGGTTTTTTGTTTGTTTGTTTGTTTTTAATTCAAATGAGCACCAAAGAGACTTGGCTTCAGCTTCTGTAATGCGAGACACATTCTGGTGCCACTGGCCTCCAGCCAATGCAGGAGACTCAGCAGAGGCAAGATCTCTGTCACCTTGCTGCCCCAGCAGCTTCTCTCTGCCCCCAATATCCAAGTAAGATGGTATGCTTGTTTCTGTAGAGAGGGAAACATTTGCCTTGTTCAGCGCTAAGACAGTAATTAATTAGCAATTAATTTCACTTGCATTAATCCTTTCCTGCAAGTTCTTATAAGCAGAAACATTGCCTGGCCCATGTAGCAGTGTTCTGGTCACTCTGCACTTCTCCAGCTGTCCCAGCACCCGAGCTCCAGCATTTGTCACCCACCACAAAACATTGCCTCCAGTCACGTAACTATGTGGTGCAGACATCAAGCTGCTTTGAGAGCTAAAATGAAAATAACTACCAACAGTTACACCTTCCTTCCTGCCCATTGGGAACATTCCCCAGTCTCCCATTCTCAGATGTTTCTAGCTGCAGTTTAGAAATACTTTTCAGGAATAATACCACACCATAGCCAAAGTTCTGGCAGATAGAATCCATTCCCTGCTCTTGTAGGCAGTGATGGACAGAACTGTACCTGTTTCCCCATCTCTCCAGAAACCCTTCCAGTAGGAGAGACGCAGGCAACCCCACCCAACACCCTGCCACCTCCTAGTGCAAGACAGAAAGGCAGCTGAAAGCACAGACTGCACATATAGCTACTGATGTAGGGATAGCAAAGATCCCATTCCAAGGCTAATCTAAAAACCCTTCCCTGTGCATGGAAGTCTGCCAGGGCTTTAAGAACAGGAGGTCAGGAGGTGAAGTGAGCCAAAGGCCCATTTCAGAGTACACATAACCATGCAAGCCAGGGTGTAAAGATTGCTTCCTCTTCTTTTACACTCTGCTATTATTAATAATGCAGCTAAGTTTAAAATACTGTGCACCCAAAGCCTTTGCAGATGAAGCAGCTTAAGCCAAGAGCTTCCTTTCCTGCAAGTCCTGTCTGAACCACCAAGTTGCATCTGCCAGAGTGAGCCTTGCCTTGATTCCATCTCCAGCAATAAGGTCAGGCTAGCAACAAGACAGTTTCCTTGGAATAAGATTTTTTAAAAAAACCCAAAAAACAAATACAAAACCCAGCCCATTAACAGCTCCATTGGGGCTTTAAAACCAAGAGTTTCAGCTCTGTCTCCATGTTGCCTACAACTCCATGCCAGGGCCCACCCCTGCTGCTTCTTCACCGCCCCTTCTCCGAACACACCGAGCACATATTGTGCAGCAGATGTGTGGAGCTGCCTCCCCTCCTACCTTCCAGCCACAGGAGCCCTTAAGTCTCTGCTGAAAACGCTCTCCGAGACTCTGTCATGCTCTTGACCTTTTCTGTTGTGTTCACTTCTGTTTGTACCGCTGAAATGAAACGCCCCAAACATACTTTCTGTAGGATCTTGACCAGGCTCCATCTTTGCCCCTTTCCACGATAAAATTGATGAGCAAATCCCTGGAGGTCCCACCTGCCCACAGCAGCTTTGCTACACTGTTCTCTCACTCAGGGAAAGAAATTCACTGAATTTATCCTCTGAGAAACAAGACTAACTATAATTCTGGTGCACAGTTGAGAACTATGTAATCTTACTCATTACTTGTTACAGAAGTCTGCAAGATATCAACCAAAAACTTAAGGTTTTGGGTGCTAATTAGAACAGGCTGGCAGACATTTTATCAAGTCTTCTTCACATTTTTGACCAAACACTTAGCAAAGAATATTAAATAACAACAATAACCACCATCAACCACACAAAAAAACCAAAACCCCAAGTCCAACAAACAAGCAGAAAAAAGACTGTCTCAGATTCTTCAGACTCTTACAGAAGCACTTCTTATGAATTCAGCAATGCAGGTCAGGTTAAGTTACATGTTTAAAACAACTTATAGCTGATCCAAAATACAACAAAATCTCTTTCCCCCTGCCAAGGGCACCTATAAAACAGTTTATCTGTTTGAGACATCTCAGTTTTTCTGATGGCATCAGAGGAGACAAGAAGTCTACCTCCTCCAGTCAAACCACTACAGCTAGCAGATGAACACTAAATTTAAGCAGAACCCATTCTTCTCTCTTGGAAGGATTTTCTTAAGTTCCTCAATATTCTGTCTACATCTGTATGCACAGAATTGAGCATTTACCATTTTCCTGGGCTCATTTTCCTTCTCTTTAAGGAATAACGCAGGGCTGAGAGTGTCAGAGTATTATGCAGCCCTTGTCACTGTCAGCATTATTTCATACTGTTTTCTTAGCAACTCCTGCTGAGATTCATAAACTGCTTGCACATAAGGATTACTAATGAAGTTCAGTCTCATTTTTCACCCCCCCTCCTGCCCACAGTGCAAAATATAGCTGCACTTTGGATTTAGAAGACTGACTAATCATGCAAGATACCTATCATCCATGGAGAAGGCAACAGTTTCTACAAGAGGATTCCTGCCTTTTGCCCCTTTGCTCAGCTCTGTATCAAAACAGAAGGGACTATTTCGTGGACAGGGAGATAATCCAGACTTCTAATCACAGACTTTCAGAATGGGAAAAGTGGGAAGGGAGCACTGGTAGGGTGACATGGTCCAACCTATCTGCTCAAGCATTGTCCCCGGAGCAAATTGCACAGGATTGCATCCAGGTAGTTCTTAAATATCTCCAGAGGTGGAGACCCCACAACCTCCCTGGGCAACCTGTTCCAGTGCAGGGTCACTCACACAGCAAATCAGAGCCTTCAGTCCCAAGGGACGTATTAGCAGGTTTCAATACCCTGCTCTTTGGGAAGACTGCCCACCATTAAGAGGCAAAGGATGATTAAGCTAGTATTTATAGTATGAATCTCAGAGTGAGTAAACACATACCTTAAAGCGCTGCCTTAACCTAAATTTCATATCTTGGTACTAAGCAAATGCCCTAAATTCCAATAAAACTGATGATGACCAGATCTCTTGGAAAAACTTGGCTAACGCATATAAGCCTTTCACAGATCAGGTAGTTATCCCTTCCAGGCTGCATTTTATAGTCCCCAAATACTTGGTGTTAATATTCATCCTCTGTTAACAATATCAAAGCATCATAAGAAAAGTCCTGCTGCATTTTCACGCATTTAACAATTTTCAGGTTTAGAATCTTTCTTCAAAAGCCTTTGTAGATAAGAAGAGACAGAAAGTTTCAAGATGGGAAATATTTTCTGTGCACCAAATATTTGTCTGTGCAGCCCCTATGAAGAGCACATCCGGAACAGAGAGAAGAAAAAAATTCTTGCAGAAAAGCAAGCCTCTAATAAATTGGTTGCATGTCAGAATCTGTCAGCAGTGTGACTCATTCTGCGCTCGTCTCTACTGTAACAAATTATTGCTTTTCCAGGTTTGAATTTTCTTACTCACTGTTTTGCTACAGCGCTGCATGAAATAACCCGGCACTGAGCACCCCACTGCAGGAGAGCCACATGCAGTTTATCATTAGCAATATAATTTTGGCAAAGGATGGATAAGGGTGGTAGTGCAGTGCACGAATAAAGCAATATTAAACAAATAAACAACATGCAGCAGCAGGTGGATTCAAAACAAACAGCAGGCCATAGTTACATTAGGCTATTTTACACCGAGGCATCAGCTTGAGTCCTGCCTCAGTTTGTCAGAGTTATCGCCATCAAGCAGCCACTTATTTTCCTATTTCTAAACATGGTAGCGGCCACAGCTGTTCTGAGAGGGCAGATCCAGATTTTTAAGCAAACAGAGCACACCCACCAGCACGTAAGGGAAGAGAAGAAGGCAGAGTATCACTGTCTCCCTGTTCTCCTAACAGACCCTCTCTTCAGCATTTCTGTTACACTTGCTCAGCTTCACTACCATTCTCCTTGCAGGTCTCTGCTGTTCTAGCCTTTGTATGGTTGGTGCAAGACCTAAAAACCATTCCCTAGAAGCTCCAGCAGAATACTGTAAAGTTTCAGTGAATGCTGGACTTTCCCCAAACACCTATGACTGCCTTGAGTTCCAGCGTGGGTAAGGAAAGAAATTAGGAGTAAACAAGCAGACAAAAAAACCCAAAGGAATCTTTTGGTGGGAAAAGGACTGACTGGCAGACATTCCTTGCTGGGCATTTCTATAGTGTTTCCAGAGACTGGAGGAAAAAAACTAGCTTCACTCCCACACCTTACGTGGGGACTTGCCACTGGGTTTTTAACTTGCTGAAAGAATAAATTAAAAACTCAAGTAAAAATTGCATATCAAAAGCATTACCCACCTCAGAAAAGCATATACTCTCTGTCTACTGTAAAACAACTGTAAAGTTGGTCCGAGGTGAGTGTGAGAGAGAAAGAGGCTTCCTGAAAGTCAGAGTTGATACAAGAAATATGAATTCACTAAGATGAGATGAGATATATCTGGTACAATTAGAACAGCTGAAACAGAATATACCTTTTTTCTTCCATTCTAGTAGATGCTTCCCTCTGTGTTACAGACTACAAGTGACAAAAGTATAACAACTTCTAGTCACTAGTAATTTAAAAACCAAGAGCAGTCTCCATGGTGTGAGTGCCCAAAAGTACCAAGCAGGCTGCAAAAACAAGAATCTGCTCCCAAATAAAAGGAAAAACCAAGAAAATCTTCCTAATTACGTTCATTGCACTAACTTCTGTCCTGATATCTCTAAAGCTAAACACCTGTGATGTCAGATTTTTAAGAGTGTTTAGGATAAGCTGCTATTTAAATACAGAGGTGAAGCATTTTAGGTGTTAGCACAGTAATGCCGACTTCCTGGAAAAACATTCAGACAAAAGGTTTTATCTATCTGTAACCCCAATATTTGTATTTCTGTGTGTCCACCTGCACATGACCTAAAGGCTTGACCTGGGAACTCCCTAGGCTTCATCAGTCTGTTCAGCTACACACGACACTTCAGGCTGTCTCTGCACACGTGCCAAAGGAAGGAGAAAATGGCAGAGCAGGATCAGCAGGCAGGCAGAGATGAGCAGGCACTGTGATTCAGATGCACTCGCTGCCTTACCTCACTTGGAATTAATTTTATACCATTTTGTCACTAGAGTAGCTGGAATATAAACAGCATACTATTATCTGGTGAATCAATTGTTCAAAGGTCTCAGCTCTAAACAGACTGAGTGCCCCTCAGCTCCTCGTCTGACAGCCTGAATGGCAGGCTTTTCTTTAAAAAGAAAAGAAAAAAAAAAGCATGTTGGTGCTACAAATCAGAGAGGGGTTTGGTGGGTTTTTAAGCCCTTTTTAATAAGAATCCATTTGAAAACAGAACATAAATGATAACATATGAATAACATTCTTGGTAGGATTTTTAAAGTATATTCAGACATGGCCCCAAAAGGTGATGATGGTTTTTGAGACAGCCCAACAGAAAGGTTAGACTCAGAATTTGGGGGGGATGTCAGTCATCTAAAATAATAGTAGTGGTAAATCTACAAATCAGAATTTTCTGGGGGAAGTAGGTAAAGAGAGGAAGACCTTGTGGTGGCATCCTAACAAAGTGAGAGCATGCTGAGTGCTGGCTTATCTCAATACCTGATGTTTAGCTGCCAACAGTACTCTTCAGTTCTCCCACCCTGTCATCGGCAAATTCAAGAGCATTGCATTGTAGGGTCAGAATGCAATCCCCAGCAGGTCAGTCTACAAGCCAGGGCTTTTTTTCCAATTGATTCTGAAAAACAATTTTCCTCACCCCCAAGCATAAGTGATTGGTGGCAAATAGGGGACTGCTGCCATTCAAAACAAAAGTATTTCACAGACTTTCTCTGCTATGTTGTTTGTTTGCATAGCACTGGGAATATGCCAGACATTCTAAAAAGCCACGAAAACTCACCTTCCTTTCAGCTTTGTAAATAGCAGTTAATGGATTTACATTCTGTGTCAGGTTTGTTTCTCCAACCTGGTATTTTAGAGCCCCTTGGCCCAATCATGTCTAGGGCCTGACAGTGCTCTCCTAACACCAGCAACAAATAATAACTGAAACCCCTGGGATTTCTGAAATCCCTGAGAGGTGAATCAGGCTGCCAACCTGTGCAGAGTATTTACAATCTATTAAAACCCACAAAAATGAGGCCAGCAAGCTGGCTGATAAACTGTATATGACAGTCACAAACACTGATCTTCCTACAACCAGCATCATTAAAAATAGCACTGGAAATACAACACTGTGACACGGGGTGGAAGCCACCAGGAAAGTGATAGGTCCCTCTGCTTCAGCAAGCTTTTCTGAAGTGAGAGGTGAAGCCTTGAATACTCACAAAAATTGTAGCAAGTTACTTTTAAAGGTAAATCTGATAAGCATCAGCAAAGAGAGAGGCAGAAATCTGAAGCCCAAAAGCAGAAATGTGAAGCAGGAAGAGGAAATTACTTATTTTAAGATTTTTGAGTAGCAAAGTACTGTGCAAAGTAGGATCCAAAAGCAACAACAAGGTGACTCCCCTTTGGAAAAGGAAATCATATTGACAAGCGGGGAAATAAACTACTTGGATTTCAATGAACAGATTAATTAAACCTGGCCTCTGAGGTCTGGTTGACTTGTAATTGTCCCTATAGCTGAACATGGACTTTGCTCCTCTGGTGCATGTTCATATCTGGTTCTCACCTGGACCATTTATTACAAGGTTCCCTCTTGGCTCTGCAAACCCAGTCTCACTACACTGTGACATACAACAAAAATCACTACACAGAAAAATGCATATGGAGAAGCCATTGCAGTTCTGGTTTCCATCCTTTATCTCTGTGGCTCTATTTCCCTTCAGAAGGCAAAGACTCCTACTTAATGTCTAGTAACATGCCCAGAAAATATGCTCATAACCATCTAGTTTTGAAATAACAGAAATGGGAAAGAAAACTAAAAGTAGATCAGGCTTCCTTTTTAAAAATCAGCACATGTCCATTGTACTCACCCTGCACTTTGTGTACATTATGCCTCCAAAGAGATTCCACTGGGAATCAGGGACATGCAAGGTTGTGACCTGATAGTCAACACGTCTTGGGCTCTGTAACTGAACACTCTAAGATCAGCACAAAGACAAGGATAAAATTAGACAGAGAAAACAGACTATTCTTTGGCAAGAGTGTTCTGGAAAGAGTGTGTGAGTAAAATTCCTCCTGAACGAAAAGAAAAGGCTAGGAAGGATGCACTC
Organism: Hirundo rustica; assembly: GCF_015227805.2. Classification (NCBI taxonomy): domain Eukaryota; kingdom Metazoa; phylum Chordata; class Aves; order Passeriformes; family Hirundinidae; genus Hirundo; species Hirundo rustica. The sequence goes on along the minus strand of NC_053454.1, from coordinate 53,525,553 downwards.
CAACTCCTGACCCTCCTGACATTACCAGTGCTCAGACTGGACTCTTGCTGCCCCCACCAACAAGTGCAGAGCTGATGAGAGCAAGTCACAGCTCTCCTCTAGCCTGGGTGTCATTGGAGTGGCACAATCCTAAGCCAGGGAAGATGGAAAATCTGTTATCTTCAAGTACCTTGGCTGCAAGCTGATGTTGTGCAAATCAATGATATCCATGTGAATATTCATGTTCCAGTTTATTTAATGAAAAAACTAGAGAATTGCTTGCATTTCACATCTAACTGAGCCCATTCCTTGGTTTCAATTTAAATTAAGAAGTTTGAGGAAAAGACCTGCTGTTGCTCTTTCCCACCACAGAATGATACGTGAGATAATAAGAAAAAATAATTTTGGTAATGTTTCCTTTTAAAAAACCTCAGCCACACATAAAAAGTATGGCTTGGTCATTTTAACAGAAATACCTGCCTGACAACAGGGAAACCTGCAAACTCATTCTTTTACCGTTTCCAGTTCTGTTGTCTTGATCTTGTCCTGTGTTTCTTGAAGTCATGAGAGCCATTTAGCCCTGGAAAAAGACATAAAAAGTGTGACAGGAAAAGACAGAGAAAAAGAAACAAACTATGGCAACTAGCTACAAATTTATTTCCAGTTCCTTATCTTCTTCTGCTGTATTATGTCCACATTATTAAATTAAGTTAGAGTAGCTTCCAAATTAGCAGTAATAATGCCTCTCAGATCTGCAAGCACTTTGCAAGAACAGCTATTTCTGGTTTACAGTTAGGGTCATAAGTTCAGCTGAGGTGATTTCTCTACCACAACATCATAAGCAAATAGCAGAATTTGAATTAAAGTCTGCCTCTATCTTACATCACCGAAGGACACCCTTGTTGTCCCGCTGTTGTGGGATCTGCACTCGCCCACTGATTTAGTTTTCTGATTGTAACCCTTCATGCCCATCACAAACACAAAAATCTGAAGGCATAGCCCTATATTGGCTGCACTGCTTCTGCAGGTACTAAAAGAAACAGCAAAGCAATACTTCCCACTTAGCTCTAGAAACCATCCACTTTTTGCAGCCAAGCACTCTTTCCTTTCCTTCCCTTTTCAGTTTCTGAGATAAAGTAAATCCCACTTGAAAGCCAGCATCCCCTCTGGAATTTACATCCCTGTCAGCCAGGTGGAGCTGGTCCAGGCACTAAGCTGGAGATGGAGCTGGTAACACACAGATACATAATTTGAAACACTGCAAAATTCTTTGACTTTGGGTAAACTCAAACTCTTTTCATGCCAGTACCTGTGCTTTGTCTAATGAGAAGCCTGGCAGGAACTTAGGCAACAATTTACAAAGGGTTGAAGTAGCCCATGGCAACTGAGAGCTGAACTCTGCTCCAACGCGACTCATACCATTTTCCTGAAGATTTCAAAAGGGTCTGCAGAGGCAACATGCTCTTTTCTCCTCACCTCCAGTTTAACACTATTATCCTTTTACTTCAGTTTCAGTAATATTTGAGGTCCTGTCAAACAAAGGAATGAACAGTCATGGAAGAGGCAATGACCTTTCCCTCCAGCAACTTTGTGACATATAAACAAGAAAAAAGCGATTAAAAACAGATGGGCAATTTATCAACATATTAAATTCAGTTTCTCCCCAAAAAGCTCTCCTCTCTTCACCAGTTCTTGCCCTTTGGATCCTGAGGGAGTGAGCACTCCTTTCCAGACTGACTTGCATTAGTCAGCTAACATCCTCCCAGAGCTGCCTTGCCATCAAGCTGCTCCAGAGCAGAGCTGTTCTCCTAACACTCGTCTATTCAGCTGCATAGTTAAGCTCAAGATAATTCCCTTTATTTAAGCAGCACAGCTTATGTCCTTATGAGAGAGAGGGAGACCACCTTGATTTAACATGATTCTTTGCATGATGGTCTATCCTTGACAGGAAGAGTTTCTCGGCAGTCACACAGGAGCCAATGTCCCACTGGCACTCGGGTTCAGAAAACCCATGCTGTTCTTAGGAGCAGAAGGTTTGCCAAAAAATCCAGTGTCACTAGGAAATGCCAGGGTTTCTGGGCAGGGTGCTTTTATTATGCTCAGTTAAGTGGAACTGGAACTGTGACAAGCGCTTCAGAAAGAGCACTAAGCACAATTTGGGGAAGAAAAATTTTCAATCTCAGCTGATGGAGATGTATCAACAAGAACACCCAGTCCAGAGGTGTAGTAGCAACAGTACATCTTTATTACACAGTGTATTTCACTGTAAAGGAACAAATAACATCAGTAATGCTGCACTGTAGGTAAGATAAGCCACATATGGATTTATACAGTTACACTGTTATACCTGCAAAACTCTGCTAATGTAGGTTTGGGCTGTTAGTTGTGAGGCTTTCAAGTATATTACCTAGTATTTATATTAAAAGCCTTAAAAATGGATCCCTTGAATTTGGGATAATCCCCCATCCTTGAAGACAATTATTAAAATAGTATCACTCAGAGTATCAAATGATAGTGCCTACACATACTGAACAACAATTAACAGCAAGAAAAAGACTCATCTGTCTGTGAAATGCAGCGTACAGGAGACCTGTCGCTCTAGTGCACAGCAACTGCCTTTGCACAGACTGCAACAGACTGGAATCATCATTGCATTTGAATTTGTTGAGCTTTCATGAAACTGAGAATCAAAATTGAAGGCTTTCAAAAGTCCATTTATTTCACACCTTGGAACACTTAGTTATTCAAACAAAATCATTCTCTTGCTGCAAATCTGCGCCAGAAAGGAAATTGATTTTGGAACGAGTGAGCTGACTAAATAGGAGGAATTTTGTTTCAAGGGATTTGTCAGGGATGCCATCACCTTCCTCTGCCAAGGAAAGCTGACACTTAGTGGACTGAGATCAGATTTCATTTCTTTTTTGCCTTGTTATGTATTGCTTGTAAACAACTGTTCTTCATGTTCTCACCATTAATATGTTTTTCTGTTTTACTTAACAGCACTGTTATGTCTTCATGCTAAGGCTGGTCATTTTGAGATTTTTCTGGTTTTGGGAAGTTGGCAATGCAGCCATTTCAGCAGGATGTTATCTTAACAACTGCTATCATAAAATGACCATCTTTGTTATTTTTGCAAGGATTCATGGAATTTTACAACTGAAATTCACACGAATAAAATGCCTGGCCAAATGACAGAGGATACAATCCTAAGGGCATTGTGCAGTTTCCTCTTCTGTTCAGGAGACTGATAAAATCAGATTTCATACTTTTTTTTAAATTTATTAATCTAGTACACTCCTCTGTCAACTGGTACAGAGGATTTCAGAAAAGTAGGAAAGGAAATTCAGCATAAGAAGCTACGTCTCCTAAGACAGCACAGGAATTCTGGCTCACGGAGAATGAAACATCCCAGTTCTGAATTTACCTGGCTCCTTGAGGTGCCAGTCCCTGGAAGCATTGTAAAGCCATGGACTATTTTCTATCATTAGCCTCTGACACCACAAGCAGTGCCTGGGGGAGGGAGGCAGGATGAATGCCAGCCAATTCTCAGCAGAGCTCTTACACCTGGGTTTTTTGTTGGTTTTTTTTTCCCTCCAGCCTCCTCGGCAGTCCTTGAGCAGCCCCTGTGCCTCCCCTGACCTCAGTGCCTCGGGCACTGCCCCTGCCTTGCCGTGTCTTTGGCTACAGCAGGGACAGAGACAAACTGGCCTCTTTTCAGAGGGAGGGTCAAAGACTAAAGACCCCAGCTTCTCCAGGCATGCTTACAGCCTCATCACAACGTACTAGAGACACAATGGCTGGAGTAAAAATTTGCAATAAAATGGACACTCAGCACAGTACAGGGTAATATCTGAGCCTCTGAAAATTTAGCAGATTAATGGAGATAAAGAAACCAGCGCCACAGTGGTGAATAGAAAGGAAAAGTTGAGGTATCCCAGCAGCTGCCTTTTCATAAAACATTCTAGTTAAAACTCACATTAATCATTGGAAGTACATGGGTGCTTTGGCTTGCTGAGTTCTCCCATGCTGCAGCTGAAAAATGCACACCCATAATCTCAGACAGTCACCTTTTCTGCAGAAATGCACCCTACAGATGTATCAGTTGCTGGTAGGATCTGACCTAAGCAGAGATGTGAGTATTAGTGGAAAATGATGAAACCCCACTTCAATGCATGCACTGGAGGAAGCATTTGTGAAAGCATTTATTCCAACATGGGAGAAATCTCATCTGACCTAGTTTCCTATTCTGTTTGTTACCTCCTGGCTGTCTCTTCTGAGGTTCCACCTGCTGTTTCTCCATCTGCCAGTCTTTTTTGTATCACAGGAACCTTCTGAGTTACACATTAAATGTCAGGCAGGCTGGAGAAAAGTTGTTTATGTCTGCATTTAAACAGATGATATTTCCATTAAAAGTGCATCATGGAGACACTAAAGGCTAAGATGTCATTTGCATTTGCAACCCACGGCAGGCCTGCTTGTGTGAAAACTCATGCTATTCTTTCAGACCCTCATACATCCAAGCAGAATGACCATAGCCTGTGAAGTTCACTGTTAGCGCCTTCTCTAGTAATACTGAAAGCCTCAAGCTGAGGGCCAAGAAGTTACCAGGTTATTTAGTTAAAGTCGCTGGAAATGAAAAACACTAACAGGGAACTACCTGTTTTCTCTCACTTCCTAAGATATTTCAGAGCAGAACACCAAGAGTTAGTTTGGATTAATGTGTGAATAAACATCAATTACCTTAAAGAGTAATTAACTCTAAGGCTGCAGTACTTAAGAGCAACTACCCTATTCAAACCAAGCATTTGAGACATATTTTGCCAGCATATAAAACCACAGCTATGCTGAAAAAGCCTGGTAAGGACTAAACCATGGGATTATTAAGATAGCTATCTTTGCTTTTCTGCTGCTTTTGCTATTCATAGATATTTGACAAAAAACTTCCTTTACTTTCAACAAGTTAGAGATCAGGGAGCATCACCTCTATCACATATCATCTGCCTGACAAAAAAAAGTACTGTATAGCCAGTACCTCAGGAGACCCTGGAATCAAGGGCTTCAGCAGTTTTTACTTTCTCCCCAAAAAAAGCACACGGAAAAGAACTGGAAACTCACCATGTCGGTGCAGACTGCCACACATAATTTGTATGAGAAGATCGAATGTACACTGTCCTATATACAGCTATATAGCCAGCTATAGTTGTCCTAACGCACCCACGTGAAGCCAGTAGGAATCTTTTCAGAGATTTCAGTGAACTTTGGATCAAATCTCAGGGGCAATTAAGTAGTCCTGTTTTGCATATTAAGATTTTATGAATATGTGTAGGCAGACATTCTGTACCTGTCTTTCACTGTGCTCCTGGAACAATTTCAGCCATTAAATGGACAGCTGTGGATCTTCCAGTCTCCCAGTTCTTGGAGGCAGAGGTCTTGAGTCTGAATTTGCTGCAGCTGTTTGATCTGCTGTCCATGTCTGATTCTTCCACATGAGAATCCCTCAGCCTAAGACTGTCCATGCTATGAAAACCAGGATGAATAAAATCTGTGCTTCCTGTAGAGACATAAGCACGTTACTTTTCTTTGAGTTTATGACATTGTAATTTACCTTAATTTGCCTACAGCTGTCTTGAGGGAATGAAGGAAACTCTTGGTGGGGAGAGGAAACACTTGAAATTCATTATATGAAAGTCATGTAACACAAGTATTAACGCTAAGACTTACAGTAATAAAAACATTATTACAATGTGTTTAATTAGGAACCATTACAAGACCAATTAAAGTTGTCAAAATAGAACAAAAAAGCAACATGCGTTTTTTCCGCTGGAGGAGTAGGATATGCTGAGGCTCATTATTAACTCTTAATTAGACAAAAGAAGACTGCTTTTGCTTTGAGTTAAAAATCCAAGCTTTTAGAAAAAAAGAGCTCCAAGTTATATTCCTCTCTGGCAGGTATTATTAAAAAAAAAAAAAAAAATTAGCACACCAGCAGAACCAATTTTTTAATACACAAAGTAGGCACTTCAAAAAAAACCCTGAATTCAACAGTATCTGTCCAGTTCAGCTTTAGCAGCCAACACAGTTCTGACACCTACAACCTGCATGCCAATATCCATCTCCCTGCAAAAAATTAGACACAACAGCACTTGGTTTACCTGGAAAGGATGGTCAGGCAGCCCTTAAGGGAATCTAATTAAAATGCAGCTTGTTACCAGAGCAGTGCATCACACTGTGCTGCCATAGTAACCAGAGTCCCATGGACTTTTGAAGCCATCTGAGGGCATGTTTGCAAGGGGCACACAGGAACCAAACTGATCACCTTTGGTACATGTTAAATAACCTAAAAAACTCTCAATGATCTGCTGATATTACCAACGAAAAAAATTAATTAACTCTTACATGCTCAGACAAGGGACCAGTCTCAGGAACAAATTTATTCTTATTACTGTTCTTTATGATATAACACTCCCCACAGCTTATTTAAGAAGTGCATGACTTACTTGCAACATGTGAACAGCCAGTTTACATTGATTCCCTAGTAAAGAAACAATAGAGAAATCAAGACCTGTTAGCTGTGGAATTAAAGATGAAGAACAGCAATACATATTCTATTTAGACTGCCATTTCCAGCGCTCTTTTCTGAAGTACCGGGCACAAGACTCATCTCAGTTGTTGCTTTTGGTGAATGATTCCCTACTGCAATACTGGGAGGAAAAAAAAAAAAAAAAAACCACACAATACCACTGGGCTTTTCTTACCCAAATCCTTCTCCTAGAACAGAAATAACCTCAAACAACATAAAGATATATAAAAGCAGTATCTTAAATGTTACCCCATCCTGATATAATTTTCCAGGAGTGCAATCACTAGATTTGTCAGTGAGTCATTCATTTTTCACAGTAAAAATGTCCAGGTCAAGAAACTCTTTTGACACATCACCTGTGACAGGGACTGCAAACTGTTGGTGGGTTGCTACAGATTACCATGAAAGGTTTCTGAAAAAAAGCACAGGACTTTAGATTTCATTAAGCAATTAAACTATTGATGAAAACACATGAAAGTTGTTTGAAATGATCGCTAGGATTTTTCATTGCTTTGAAGGGAAAAAAAGAGAGCTCAATAGCAATTTTCCTGAAATAAATCAAAGTCCAGGGAAATATGGGTGTTGGGAAATTGGAGCATAATTCTAAGCATCATGAAACCAGTGTGTTCACGTGACTTTGGCTCACAGTACTACATCATCAGCTCCCACTGTCCACAGATGGAATGGTCACACAGTTGGAAAGATTATTTCATGTTGGACATGATTGTACCAGGAGAGTGGCAGAAAGCTAGCAAGGAGCTCTGTTCAAGAACAAGTTGGAGAGTTCACTCTGCATGGGTCTGTGTTCCTTTTTGAGCATACCAGTAACGTGCATTATGTCATTGTGCCTACACTTCCCCACTTTCAAAACCAGACAATAATATTTACCTGTTACCCAGAACACTGAAAAGAGGGGCTGCAAGTCAAGTTCAAAATCCTACTCAAGGCTTGAGAAACTTAAACACAAAATCACTTCAGGGTAGAGATAACACTTGAACCAAAATAACAAGTAATAAAATATGACAGAACTAAAACCATCTCACATTTAAATCTTTATACTATATGGAAAAAAATTCCAGGCAGCACATGTCCAAAAATAGACAGTTGATGGTACTTCTGCAAAATGGGACTTGATATAAGACAAATACATTGCAACTAAGCCATCACTTTACATCCCAGCACTTTAACAACCTTGGAACAGTAATTCATCAATGGGCCTCATGATTTCCTGATAATCTGCTGCAGCCCATTATTAATGGCTTCATTCACTTTCAGGCTGTCCTTACAACAGCAAGTTTATTAGCCCCACAAATTAATCTATCTGTCAGCAAAGCTGCACCCAGCTCTGGTAGCAGCCCTGATTTTCTAATTCTTCACCATGGTTTTTGTACATACTGGACTTAGATTTTCTGATTTTGCTCCTCCAGTTCCTTCAAAAGAAGCAACACAGCTTGAATGCTTCAACAAGGGCTTTTAGAAGGGAAATGTGGTTTTAGAAATCATCACTAATTTAGAAATTAATTTTTAATGGGGTATGTTTTATTTGCTCCAGTTGAACACCATTATTTACAGACACATGTTAATAAAACACATCACAAAACAATTTCAACAGCTAATATTTATAGGTGCATAGTTCATGCTCAATTACTTTTTTATATGTATAATACATACACATATATATAAAGCTCTCACAATAAGTCATCTCTGCACAGAAAGAATAGTCATAGGAAACAAATAAAAACTGTATCATAAACAATATCAAATTACTGACAGCCTATCAACAAAACATGTACAGAATTAGAAATAAGCAGTAGACACTTAGGTGTTTTTACTTAATATTTTCTTTTTTAACTTTTAAACTTGAAGCCACAATATCCACAGCACAATAATGACCCTGCCAACCAGCTTTCATTTCACCAGGCGGGAAATGCTGAAACAAGGTGGATGCAGTCACAGATACTCCAATCATTGCTGATGGAAGACTTCAAAATACACCGTAAAAACTGTAAAAAAATTTAATGACTGGGCACATTGGAACTCAGCACTTGTACAGGATGGGACGTCTTTAGTAGTTAGTAGATTTCAGGTGATAGAAAGGAGGGAAAGGACTCTCATGCTTCAGGTTCGTAGTCTTGATACTCTTCCTATTGAAGGAGAGCAGAAATCAACACTACTGGTATTTTAGATAAAGACATCCTATTTTCTCTATTTATTCTACTCCCGGTGGATTCATTGCCCAAATATAAGGGATTCTCATGAGACTAGGATATAAAATGAGGAGAATTAGACTTTTACAGTGATTAACACATCATTCAGCTGATGCTGCCAGGAACCCCTGAGGCCACCCATGACAATTCACCTGGAGAAGAAGGAGGACTACCTCTGGGCTGAACAGCACACCAGGCGCTGCAGATCCTCATATGAGTCAGTAAATCATTTAGAGGAGTGTTTAACTATGGCCACACAAGCAGCAACCATAATTTCAGTGATATTCAAGATGTTACACCCCAGCCTTTAAGTCTTTTATTGGACCATGGCCTAAATTTTTTATACCTCTCCTTTTCTGTCTTATTATCTGCGCTACCATAAAACCGTTAGTCCAACTACTAGTGCATCATGCCAAACATTGTAACAATACTTTAGATAGCTCATCCATAAAAACCAACAAAACAATTTACTCCCATAATTGCATTAAATTAAGATCATGCTTCACAAAGCATGATGCATCAGTGAGTGGCCAAGCTATTAACACGACCTATGAAGATACAGTTTGTCCTGCATTCCCTATTAAACATACAAAAAAGGATTCCTCAAAACCCAGGCAACAAGTGATTTGAAACACTTGAAGTATTTTCCCATTTAACTTCCTTATTATCAAAAAAGCTAATAATTTTCTTATTCCCAGTACTACACCTCTGGCAGATCTTGGCCATGTTCCTGCTGTGCCCTTGCAGCTCCCTGGGCCAGGCTCATGTAACTTGAGCATGCAGCCTCCTCCTGTGCCCTTCTCTTACATGCATTCACAGCAAACACCACACCAGATTTACCTCTGGAGGCATTTCATAAGCCTCGTTCTCAGGATCCACAGGAACACCTGTATTATGCACCATTCCCTCCTGCAGGAAACCTTCTTCATTCTACATTGAAAATAGGGAAAGAAAAGTGACAGTGTCTGCTTGCTTCATCATGTCCACCAAAGTGAGTTTCCTCCCCATCAGTGATTCACTTCTTGGCCTGTCCTTTGGTTGTGGGATGTTGCCAGGGGTCATGGAGAGTGAGGGAACATTAGTTGCAGAGATCTTCTCCATGTTTTGCAGAGGTATCCATGGGAATGAACACTATCATCTTGTTGAATAGCTGACAGCCCATTTTTCTCTTACCATGGGCAGGCCAAGAAGTCAATCTGAATAAAAGAACAGCCCCATCATCAACTTGCTGAATATATTTGGAAAACATTTTAATTCCACAGAAATGCTTTGGTCCAGTCACAAAGCAAACCAAGACAAGGATTTTCTGTGCCTGAACAAACCAGTCTGGGAAACCAAGTCCCACACAAACAGTTTAAGTATCACATTAAGTTACCACTTAATTTATTTAACTGCTCTGGGAAACAGTGACGGGTTTGCAAAAGTACCTGTAAAAACAGACTGATATCAAGACACAAGTGAAACAGTAATTTTTTTTTTTTTATGCTATAGATACATTCATCTTCTTATAAACCGTTGTTTATTTGTAAGTTTTAGTCTTTTCACAATACATCGCAAAAAGGGGGAGACATGCTGATTTTTTTCTTCTGTCTTAGAACCTAACTGTACTGGAAAATGCTTTTTTCCTTTAATGGCTCATACCTTTACTTGTTTTCTTTTGTCAACCAGCATGTTACTCTATGTACTACTGGTATATGATAGGTGGTACGATAGCTTTTACGCAGCTTCTTGCATTTTTTTCTTTATAAGAGCACTTCTATTTTATACAGCAATTTTAGTAAGAGACTCTTGCAATTAACAAGCTGGCAACGGCATGAGGAATAACGTGTTGAATAAGACTATTAAAGAAAAATTATTATTCTCCTAGAACTACAGATATTCTGTACCATATGAAAAAAACCCAAAGGAAAAAACCCACAACGTTTTAGTTGGGCCAATCCTCTTTGTGGTAGTTCCTCCAGAAGTTCACAGAGAAGAAACATGAGTTCTGCCAGAGCAGAGTCTGTTGGAGATCATCCTAAACTGTAAGAAAATTGATATGGAAACAGGCAGAGTGGCTCAATGGACCTCTTCTGACTATGCTGATTTATAACAGGTATTGATCTAGACAGAAACACACTAAAAACCAATTACAGACACTCAGGAAGACATTCATTTTACAAACCCCACCTGCAGGCTGCTAGAGTAGACAGAAATACAAAATTAAGTAAATCATAGACCAGAGTAATGAGATAATTCTTCAAAATCTACAAATTATAAGATAGTGGTGCTAAATTAAATTTAGGATACAGACAAAGTGAGGATTCAAGAAGCTAAACCTGAAATTCACCTCTGAAAGCTTAACACAAAATAGAACATAAAATACAAAAGAGGTGGCACTAAACTCTCCTTGACACATTGTGCTTCTCCATTTGCCACATACTGGCTTCCTCTGTGGTTTAACCAGGTGACCTTAGTCATAACCCTCTGTTCCTCACTTTCTGCACCACCCCAAGCACAAACTGTGACTTCACCTACCAGATACCAAACCTGTTTTTCCTTGGATGGGTCACCTTTCTGATGCATATGTAGGTACACATATTTTTCATCTTCAACAACGAAGTCTATGATGTGCAGAATTCTCATCCATACTATAGATTCTTCTCTTCAGCTCTTATTTCAGACTTTAAAAGGTCCAGTACAAAGAGATATCTAGTCCTATTACTTCTAAGTGGGGCCAGGTATGCTTTTTCCTTTGGAAGTAAACAGGACAGTCTGTGTGGAATCTGTTCTGCCAAGTTCCCTCCATGCATGTGCCTACTCCGAGTCAATATCCTGAGCTGTTCTACGGCATAGACAACAAGGAAAAATTCCAAAAAGCCTAAGGAACGAATAAGGTCGCAAGTGCCTTTATTTAGGTATCTAATAGGCACCTGTGCGCCTTCCAGAACTGCCAAAAATTTGGCGTGTTCAACATGAAAGGTACTTTTTCAGGCTTGAAATTATGAGAAAAACTAAGCCAAATTACATTTCTGCCTCATCTTATTAAAACACTTGAGCTCCCCTGATTACTTGAATTCAGTATTTACCTACCTTAGCTTCTAAACACATTTTAATAGCATCTATGCCTGTTTAGTTTTATGCCAAGTAGTATCAATCCCTACTAGCTTTGACTGAAATAGCCAAATAGATTGTGCGACGCAAATTTTTCAGCTGTTACTGTGCCCTTTATCTAAGAGATCAGCTCGAAGGACCTAAAGTTCCTGTTGCATGCTCTCCTGCTTAATCCAAAATATAATTTAATTTCTGCTTCCCATCATTAAGGAACAGCTTCAGCTAACAATCAGTTCATCAAGTAAAACTGTGCCCAAAATCAGGCTTGATGGTGCACAAGAAAGCATGCACGCAGCTTAATATTATCTGTAGCACAAAAACAGATGGCAAGAGGAACTGCCAGGACCATTATTAACGACAAGAAAAAAGGCTTCCCAGCTGAATTTCACATAAGAGCTTCAAAGTTTGTACGCTGTTTTTTTTGTTAGGAACCTCTGTAATGGATCTGGACTGTCCATCAGGATTACTGAGACACAAGGCCTCAAAGACTGAGTTTATCATCTTTCTAAGTCCCTTCAGCAAGTTCAGGACAGAGATTTCTCTACAGCTTCAAACAAAGCAATCAGCAGCACTAGAAAAATGCAACATCAACCACAACACCACTATTTTTTCAAAGGAAGTAGATCATAAGACACAACAAACCTCCAAGGGAACTCCTTGCCTTGGAAAGGTTTATCGCCTTTGCCCAGCTGCAAACAGCAACACAGCCACCTCATGTTGATGTCACTGCAATTCAGATGATGACATTACTCAAGGTTATCTGTTACAGAGAAATGCATAGTAAAGGCGACCACCTCATTTTAAATGGTGGCATGCTTCACTTCTGATGTACAGTCCTCCCAAAGTAAAGGTATCACAAAGGTAAACCACCACCCCCAGTAACACAGAGCCACCTAAGGTACACGATAAATCATAACTTACTTCCTTTAAAACAGAAACATTGTCATAATCAGTAATTCTATATCCTAATTCAGTTATGGAAGAGGAAAACTACCCAAAAGACCAATCCTTGTCTTAGTACAAAAGACATATTTTTCTCTAGAAGCTGCAACCTCTCTCACAACCACACTGAAGGGCATTTCCAGAGGGAAAAATCTCTTTATATTAGATCATCTGAAAAGCTAAACTAATTCTTCTCAGAGGTGAAGTCAGCTTTTAACTGGGGAGCATGAACTCTTGCTGGGAAAACACTCTTAAAAGGGAAAATTACAACTCACCCAATGAACAAGGCATTAGAAGAACAGGGAAGCGAGGACTTCTGTCTGCCCCCTAAGGATTCCCTTAAGGAAAAATAAATAGCCACCAGTCTTTCGGTTTGAAGCATGGTTACTCTGGGTAAGTCTTACATTTTGACTCCAGAGTATCTCATGCCCTCAGACCCCATGTGACAGAAAAAAAAGCTTCTGTGCTATCCCAAGCAGAGTAGACTCAGCATTAAGAGGAATGTCACTTTGCTATCAGCACTTCTGCCTGCCTTGGTAAAAGCGTGTGCTTGTCAGACCTGCACAAAGCCCATGTGCTACCAGGCCACCTGGTGAGACCACCCACACTCTTCCCAGGAATGCATTACTCCAGAAGGTCAAGGAGAATTGTTACACAATGTATACCCTCTCTTCCATGAGGTTCTCTCCTTTTGTTCTCACTCAAGTAGCTTTTGTCCTTTTATAAACAAAGAGAAGATGGTGTCCCATCGTTGTGAAGTGACACTTTTGCATGACCCTGGATGCCAGTTCTGACTCAAAAAACAGGTATGAGCCTAACTGGTATGCAAGAGCATAAAGCAGAACTGCTGCAATGGCTCTGAAATATCGATTCCTCTTTTGCTATGGAAATGAATCCTGCTAAGCTCTGTGCACAACAACATGAAATAACCCACCCTTTTGCAATAAAATGGTAATCAAACTAATTAAAAACTCTTCCAGGAAACTTGTCCCTGTTAAAACAGAGAATATTTGACAAAACTTCAGGACTATTCATTTTACCATGTAAACGTCACCAAACAGGTTTTTTCGTTGTTGTTTCAAGGTTTTTGGTGAAAATTGCACTCCATTCTTTCCCTCCACTCTTTTTCCCACCTCATAACACTCTTGGTGGAAGGGAGTTGGTGCACTGTTTAAGATCCTCTACCCACGAAAAACAGACCAAGTGATCCACTCCTGGTACTGCTCCTACACCAGCCCGACACAGTGAAAGGGTCGCCTTCGGGAGCGTGCATTCTGTCCTCTTGGAGACATGTTGCTGTTGTAATGCCAAGTTATTGCCATCAGAAAGAAGCTAATTTATCCCAAATCAGAGACAAGAGCAACTTCAAAAGGAAGCATTATTATTGTAATTTAGTGTCTGATCTAAACACTGTACTTTGCCATGTCCCTGGTTGGTAGTATGTTTTTTTCTCTCCATTATGAACACTGATGGAGTCTCACAGTCATGCATAATTCTCATGATCACTGGAGACTAATTCCTTCTGGAGTGATTCTACATCCTGAGATAAATAAACCAGGCTACAAAACTGTCTGCTCTTAGAACATTTATACTGGCAAGAGACAATCACCCTGGAAACCACAAACCAGAGGGGTCCCAAGAGATCGCCAGAAATTGCTCACCTTGAACAGGTTGCTCAGGGCCACTCCTGACTGGGTTTTCACCATTCCTACAGACAGACTCCACAACCTCGCTGGATAATCCCCATGCAGCGTTCAACTAAATACACAGTGAAAACCTTTTTTTTCTACATTTAAGTGGAGTTCACTGCATTTCATTCAGTGCCCACTGCTTCCTGCCATTTCACTGGGCACCACTGAAGAGTCTGGCTCAACATTCTTTACTTCCACCCCCACTAGGTGTTTATACTCACTGATAAACTCCCCCCTCCAAAACTCACATCTCATGAAACAGCCATGTTGTTTCATGATTGCTGGTTTTCTGGCTGTTCTTGGGACTTCTATGAAATTTCCCATGCAGATATTGTGGGAGAACTTTTTCTTCAGCTGGAAGCCTTATTGACCACAATAAATAAGGTGAGGCTTGCCTTAAACATCTAAAAGATTAATGTAACCTGAGACGTCATACTTAATTTCAACAAAATAGATTATTAAAACTCAATGACCACTGGTCACTCTACATCACTTGCCAGTCTGTTATTGAGTGTTTCATAATGTAAAACTGTCAACCAATTAAATTCAATTAAATCAAATCTGCGTAAATTAATCAAATTAGAACTGTGAATCAAAAAAGCTATGAAGCAAGGCAAGAGGCATTATGGAAAAAGCAGTGTACTAGAATAGGGAAAAATCTGGTTTACAAGGTAATCTTCTGGAAAGCCCTTTGAGACCCCAACCAAATGTTCCATGCAAAGCAATTTTAACATACTCCAACTTCTTGTACATACACACAGCTGATACCTGTGGGAGCTCAAAATAGGAAAATACACATCTAAAAGCATGATTACCTTGAAAAGTTATCATATACTGATAGAGTATTGCCTGCCTGACAGCCATGGGCATGTACATCTTTGCAGGTTCACCTGTTAATTCTACCCCAGTGTTAGTGAATTTTTGAATTTGCTGTTTTTACAGTCTGGATAATTGCACTAGCGATCAGTCTATTTATTTAGGGATAAAATTGTTTATCAAGCCCTTACAATTGGTAACTCCATGTTCCTACAGCTTGACTAAGCCCATTTCATTTTGGTATTACCCACCTTGTGAGAGCTCTTATCAGGAGCTGTCAGTCATTACATGGTGGAGCTTAAAGTAAAATTTTGGGATTCCTTTTTTATACCCCCAGTGCAGCTGTTATTGTTCCTGTGCAATTTTGCATCCTGCTACACGCTGAATAACATTTTGCTGTGCTTATGGGCTTAGAATTCCCCTTTGAAAAGAAAATAATTGGCATTCCTTCTTCTCCAAAATATACTCCACCTGGATTCTGCCCTGAAGTGAAAAAAACCCCAAAACTGTCTTCCCCATTTGGTAACCACTCTTTTACAGATATTTTGACCTTAAAACCCAGCTTATCTGGATGGGAGAGAAACCCTTGAACAAAGAATCCAACAACAGGCAAAACAAAGGTATGCTAAAATGGCCTAAATGCATTTACTTTCCTAGTCCTAAGATATTTTATTCATGGAACTGACTGAGTTATGCAGTTATAACTGAATTGCCAGGTCAGCTTAGGATGCTTTAAAGCTCCTGCTCCCTCATTGCAATAGTCAGTGCCTCCTAGACTCAACTGTAAGTGATAAAGCATCATCATCAGTCCACTTGTTTCACTCCAGAGATTTGTCTGTGCACTAGCTAGAAATAAAGTAAACTGTTTTAATTATCCCTAAGCTGAACACCTATGTGAAGGAAATGATGAGAAAATATTATGTGTGAAAGAAACTAGCTGTTTCAGTGCACAACTCATTTAGAGTACCAAGAATGGAATGAGACTGTCTCCCTCCTTCTCCTCAAATGGAGAGTTGAAATGAAGAAGAGACATTTAATAAAACAAATAAATATCAGCATTAGTACAACAAAAGGCTAAAATAGCACCTGCAAGTTCTACAGGCTGCATTCTGATTTGCATTTTTATGCCTTTCAGTTGGCAATGATGAAAGAGAAAAGGAAAACAACTGAGGCTAATAGAGGAACAAAGTCTGTAGTAACTTGTAACCACAGGTCCATCTTGGTGTTTACAAATAATTTCTGTTTACAACAAATTACAAACTGCTGTAAATGCCTTGAAAAACATGTTTCAGTACAACATAGATTGTTTATATTTTTTTCTTCCCTTTAATATCCCCCAGTATTACTTGTACAGATGAGATTGTACTTCAGAATAGAACAGGAACTTTTCTGTAAGAAATCAAATTTGCTGAAACTCAGATTCATGTTTGCATTAACCAGGCTGGTAAAGTTCCTAATTAGAGTTGCAGGAGTGTTGCTATTTGGCGATAAATGAGGATTACATGGAGAACCTGCTCATTGCACAGGCCAGACGTTTGTATGATTTCTACAGTAATGAGCATGTGCATCCATTCCAGGTGACTTAAAATAAGAGGCTGCCTAGGGGCTGAGTCAATGTGACATCAGCAATGCATGTGAATGCATCCAGGAGTCACAGCCCTTTCAGCTCCATCCTTTTATGCTCCCTGAATCCATAGCGACATCAAAAACTCCACGAGTAGGGAAAGAAAAAGCTGGAGCACATAATTTGGAAAGACTGAAGTTACTTATAGGAAGAGTAATGCTAACTAGATGCCACATCAGAGATGTGGCCCAGATCTGCCTCTCTTTGCATTCTCCTGAACAAGGCAATAACAATATTTTAGAATAACAGACCTGCTTGAACAATGTCGTATTATACACAACAAACATCCACTATCAACTTTGTTATTTACACACTCAAAACTGAAATTTCAGACTGCAGTTCCACAGAAATCTTCAGTCAAATAATACCACTAATTCAAATAAGGATTTGGAAGAAGGGTCAATGATTGCACTGAACTCTTTGCTCGATTTTATGCAGTAAGAACAATAAACAGCCTTTTTTATTTCTATTGTTTTTACTACATAACTCAAATGCACCTTTACAAAACTAAGTGACTGAAATAAATAGCATGCACCTCAACTGGAAAATGTGTGAGCAAGTGTCACCTAGGCACTCACCAAATCAAAGATAATGGGCAAACAGTGCACAGAAAATAAGTACAAAGAGCCAAAAAGCCAAAAATATCACCTTAGTGTGAAAAAAAGGAAGCCATTCTCTCATGTATTAAAAAGGCCTATCCAGCCCTCGGGGGCCTTCTCCTGAGTACAGAATTCAGTCTACACAGTGCACTTGTCTGGGGATGTTGGGAGACGCCAAAGGAAAACAGAAGGGATTATCACATCCTAGAACACAGAGAAAAATGAAGGAATCTGTCAGATGCTACATCTGTCAGGAGCTCCATGGGATTAGCTAAACCCATCTGTCCCTTTCTGTTATGGAGAATTCTCCATTCTGTGTGAACCCATTACACCAAGAATGACCTCCAAGGACAATATCTGAACATTACCTTCATTAAATAAAACCAGAATGTAACACATGATCTTGACAGACCACATTACCTAGAAGAATGGTACACATCAGCTTGGAAATTAGCATAGAAATGAGAAATATTGGTCAGATTTGGCTCTACTAGCTCAGTGAAGACGATTTTAAATAGTATGGTCTCAACCAGAACTGCAATGTTAATTTACCATGCTTTATTTAAAACAGTTTGAATATCATAATCACATTTCACTGTTAAGTACATTTTTAGTACAGATAAACTCCAGAAGTTGTTGTACAGACTCAATGAGTATATATTCTGTAAGAAAAAATTAAAGGAAATTAAAAATTTCTTCTTAAAGAATTCTCAAGTTACACAAACAGTTGATTCAATGCTGTATTATCTAAAACAGCACCCTCTAAACCATAGCTATTTCACCCACTCTTAGAAAAAGTTCTCTACACAGAAATGCAGGCTCAGCCTCACTTGGGCATTATGAACAGTATGAGTTCCCCCTCACATGGCCCCAGAGAGAGCACGTGTTCCAGCTCTGTACCCTCTCTCCTGGGACTGGAGTCACAAAGCACTGAAGCAACTTCACCCACTCGCAAGGAAGATCTTAAAGGGGAAGATTCTCTCTTCAGGTAGTGAGAAGGCAGGTTTTGCTCCCTTTTGCTTTTCCCTGGAATATGAGCAGACAAACTAATGCAATCAGCACTGACTCATTTGCTTGTACCCTCCAGCACAATGAGCTGTGGGCTCACAGATGATCCAGTGGCAGGATGCCACCTTCAAAGGCTGGAATTGATTGACAGGACACACTATGAATCAAGTGGTCACCCTTCAGTTATTATCAGTAAACATATCTCAAACATTCATTCAGTTCCAACCTATTACATCACTTCATCCAGCTGGGGAATTTTAAAATATATTTCTCCTACAGAGAAGACCAGCACTTGCTGTGGAAATAAAAAAACCCCACTTGCAACAATTATTTGAACTAGAAAGGTTTCAGAAGCATTTCCTGCAATTGTGATCTCTTCAGCAGCAGATCAAACACTATAAAAGACTAGAGAGACAGCCTGCATTTTAAAATTTATAAACCTGAAGTGACACTCTTCATCTAGAAGCAAGTACACAACTATTCAGAGCTTTCACTTGAATTGGGAAAGGTTACTTCACAGTTCAGTGGCACAAAACACAAACATCACAAACATCGCTTGAGCTTATTCTTCTCCGATAGAATTAGAAATAACTCCTTTTAACTAAGTGGAAAGAATGTCTTAATAAAGTCTACTTAGTAAGTTGCAGTACACAAGGAAACTCTTAAAAGGCCAGTGCATGAATATACAATACTTGAGTATTTGTGTTGCCTTTCCCTCCTCCCCCAGCACTGCTATTGTTATCTTGGCTTTTCACCTCTGGCTCTGATGCAAGAAAGCAGCAGACTGAAGTCTGCCATCCACTACACTGCATGATTTCAAAGCAACAGTTTCCTGGGCCAAATTCTGCTCTATCATTATCTATAGAAGCCTGGTGTAGCTCTCCCCTTCACTAAGCCATTTCCACACTTACACCTCTATGTCTGAGAGCAGCCTGGGTTTGTGACACCCTTTTCAGACATCTGCTGCTGCCCCAAAAAGGGTGGACACCAGAAAAATCTTCACTACTACTTCACATGAAAGAGTAGGTTCAGATGGGCTTTGAGGAGTCACTCAAGTTGCATCTCTGTTCCAGGCAGTGTCAGCTTTCCCCAAATCATTTCCAATAGATGTCTGGGAAAAGCCACTTAAAAGCCTTAAAGTAACAAAAGTTTGACCCTGGAAAAAATATTACCCTGACTCATATCAGTCTTCTCTGGGCTAACCCAGCTCTTTCTGTCCACACAACACAGTTAGGAAAAACATGTGGAGCATCCACTACCTTGGTACCTGTGGTATTCTCTATGAGAGCTGGGATGTGGCCGCTTGGTGTTTGGAACAGAGTCAAGTGGGGCAGAGATGCTGCTTCCTGTGTTGCTGAGAAGGAAAAGGAGGGCAAGCCCCAGTGGTGCCAGAAGTCCAAAACCTACATGAACCAGTGTGAAATGATGATGATCTCAGCCAAGCTTCAGATGAAACTTCAAAGGGGAATTGTAGCTGCACCGTTTTTACCAGAAGGAGCCTTCTATTAATAAACTCTGTTAAACCATTTGACATTAAAATGCAGAGCTGCTCTTAAAGGATCAAAGCATTGAATGTTAGTTATTAGAATTGTTAAAATGACACTTTCCCTCTGGTTCTTTCTTACTATTAGTCACAGTAGTTCCCCAAACTAAACCAGAGAACAAGGACCAGTTGGTTTGTCTGCTTGTATCAGAAATGATACACAGATGTAAGAGAAATCACTGCTTTTTGCACTGCTATGTTTCCTCGTTGAATCTGCTTGTTAAACAATACTTGTTATGAAATAGTAAACACATCATTTGGCTTCATGCTAAACAACTACAAAAATTATCATACTTTAATGAGAGCCAAACTTCACCAGCTAAGCAGGGGCTGCCCCTGGAATGCATTTAAGTCACAGT
This sequence comes from Hirundo rustica, assembly GCF_015227805.2. NCBI lineage: Eukaryota > Metazoa > Chordata > Aves > Passeriformes > Hirundinidae > Hirundo > Hirundo rustica. Next base: position 53,505,112 of record NC_053454.1, on the reverse strand, counting down.
GACATTATCACCATAAACTACTAGAAATCACAGGAAGCAGTCAGTCCCACAGCCACTAGGGACAAAAAGGAAATATCACTTTTCACATCTATTCTCCTGATTTGAGACAGGGGATTCTAATCATACTCCAGCCCTCACCCCATTTACATTTAAGCATATCAGAGAAAGAAGTGATGCATACACACCATAGAGGTTGCACATAAAAAAAAGTAGTTGAGACAAAAGAATTTATTCTGTTCATAACATCCATAATAGCAGGTAAAGCCACAATTCTGCCAGGAAGTTTTGAGTGAAATACTGCCTAGTAATCATGCTCATTACACCATCTACTTTGGGGATAAATAGGAAAAACCAAACCACTTTTCTTCCAATTCGTGGCATAACAGTCAGCTACATGTGATTTATGGAAGCTCAGATGAAGCTGAAGAAGAATAACTTCACATATGTCACATCAATGAGATCGATTACCAACAAAGCTTATTCCATGAGACAAGAACACTCGGTTAAAACACAGAAGGAGTGAGAGAACACATGTAGCAAATTAATTACAGTTGGTACAGTTCTTTCTCCTATGAGCCACATTAGCAGTTCCTGAAAAACAATACACTGCCTGAAGCAATACAACATTTCCTCCATCATAGTGAGAACCTAAATGCTGCTCTTTTGTATTTTCAGAACTGAGGATGAAACAAAGAGTTACTGAAGCATGGACTCATCCTGCCAAAGATGTGTACTTATGATATGACTCCCTGTAGTCTGAAAACAACACAAAAACCTACTTGCTACCAGCCTTAAAGATGTTTCTGTACACATGCTGCCTGATGAACATTTGGACAAGAATCAGAGCCAGATCTGAGAATCACCCATGCAGATCTGAACACAACTGACTTGAAAGACTGCCGCAGCTGGACGCCTAAGCGTTTCTAAAAGCCCAAGCAGTATCAGTTAGGCACTCAGCTAGTGAGTTTATGGGCAAACACCATTTTAGAAATGACCCATACTAGAAAATGCTTCTATGGAATATGAGGCTAAGAGTAAATGCACTTTGACATGAACAAACTAAATAAAATTCAGCATTATGCTGTGTCATCATCTTTTAATAACAACCTCCAAATAACTGTTTCAGTTATCTGTGTTTGTGCATTCCCTCAATAGAGGTATTGCAGTGGCTCTCATTAAAGTATGATAATTTTTGTAGTTGTTTAGCATGAAGCCAAATTATGTGTTTACTATTCCATAACAAGCATTGTTTAACATGCAGATTCAATGAGGAAACATAGCAGCGTAAAAAGCAGTGATTTCTCTTACATCTGTGTATCATTTCTGATACAAGCAGACAAACCAACTGGTCCTTGTTCTCTGGTTCATCTGCCTGGAATTATCCAAGAAAGGCAGTGGCATTGGAAAAAGCAACAGCTGACCGCTCTAATGTGACTGACCTCTTTCCCATACCTGCAACATCTCAAACATAAATATGCAGAGTGAGGATGCTTAGTGGACTACATTTACCTAAAGTCACTTCTGCCAGGATGCACTCTGGACCATCTAGCACCCTCAAAAAGGTGTTTACAGAAGAACCAGTGTCTCGAGTATTCAGAAAGATTTTTCTGAATAGATTATTACAGAAAATAAGTTCAATGTGTTCTTTGCAAAAACAACAACAAACATAAACCATATTGTCTGGCTCCTTGTACTTACTTGCCAGCTGGACTTCAACCATTTCAAATATGTAAGCAATCTGATAAGAGAAGCCTAAAATAACATTACTACTGAAAGCTTAAAAGCTGATCTACTTCAACTTGAACTATTTTTAAGGATTTAAATTGATTGTAAATTCATTAAATTTGTTCATTTGATTCAGCAAAAGATTTTCAAGCATGCACTTAAGCAATTAGTTAGTTCCACAGAAGTCAAAGCTTTTACACGGGTTGAATGGTAACAGAACACTGTAGCAAATCAAGAATAACCTTCAGAAATCCAAAGTGTTTCAAGTGCCAAAAATCAAACTACTTAACATGGTACGGTAGGACATCTTGGAAATTTGATGAAAACCACTTTCATCCAGTAAAACAGACTCAGCATGTATCCATCTGTAATCTCCCAGACTAAACCAGTGACAAGTGAGCTCTTCTACTGTACCCTCACTACAATAGGAGCATTCAGATCTAAAGAGACAGTATCCAAATGAAATGTGTTCCTAACACAAGCTCCAACAACCCCTTGGAAACCAAGATTTAAGTCAAGGCAAACTTAAGAGACAACACTCCCCCAATGACTATTCACTGCACGAACAGAATCCCTTCAGCGCTTGACTTTTTTTTATAACTGCTGCTGATTATCCTGTGCAGAGGAAAAACGCTCTAGAGTGCTTTGTGTTGTGTGGGTGATGCTCCCATTTCCCAGCTGAGTTTGGTTCAACATTTATAGAAGGGATTCTGAATTGGCTTCTATCAGTAAAATGACTCAGTGATCGCTGTGCAAGTGGGAGGACTTCAAACATTTGACACTGCTTCTCACATTCTTGCTGTCGCAAATGTTGGGGAATTTAAACTCGCTCCTATCTTGTCATTTTAAAATCCTAAAGGGACCTTTGATCATTCAGTGGCCTGATAAATATTTAGCAGTCAGGAAGGAAGGATTTTTTTTTTTTTTCCATTCTGTGATGGTTTAACTGGTTTCAAATCTAATACTGCTTCCTTTATGTGAAGACAATGTATCACCATTTGCCCACCATTTTCCTCAGAGAAAAAAGCAAATCCTTTCAATTAAAAATTGATCTGCCTTCTAAACTAATGAAAAAAGAAGACAGAACCAATATAAACAGACAAAAGATTGGGCTGTGAACTCCACAAAATACATAATCTGCATGCACAGAGCACATGTACATCTTGGGGGCTTAAAAAATAAATTTTAATCGCTCTGTCCCCCTTCAGAGCTAAGTGCCTTGCAAATATTGGCTGGAGACATGCTCAGCTTGTCGAAGGCAGCACTGGCACTGCCCTCTGCAGAGGTGTAGGGCTTTGGCCTCGAGGGCACCAATGCCCCTACTGCCCGGCTAATCCCACTGGAGCGCCTGTGATTGCTCTCATCATAATATTCCCCAAGCTGCATGAGGAGATGCGCCTCTCTAACCTGGGAGCTGAAATCAAGCACCAGGGAGCACTGAGCTGTAACCAGCCCTGTTGCTCTGGCTCAACTCTGCCAGCAGCCTGAGGAGAGATGGCTCCTGCAGCCTCCCACACAAACTCTCTCCCGTGCTCGTTAGCACGCCTGTTATATTAATGACTCATCTTCATCGTAAAGCACCAGCTCAGACTTCTCATTAATCACCTTAAGTGTGCTGGCTTCGGCAGTTTGCTCTGAGTCCCCCACTAATTCAGGCTTCAGCATTACAAACACAGGGAAAGAGTTGGTGGGTCAGGCCCTACACTTCAGCAAGGACTTTGACTTCCCAAAAAATGCTTTACGGTCAGAATCTGGTTTTTCCAACCCAGTGTTGGGGAATTCCTGGATATCTTTTATAAGCCAAAATAACTGCTTTCAAAATATGATTCTTTAATTGCATGGGTGGTCAGCAGGTCACTGCTGTGCATTCCCAGAGACAGGCTCAGACAGAGAACTAGCCCTGTACCACAGCCCAGTCCTCCTTTCCTATAGAAAAAACACTGATTAGCTAGTTCAATAGTATGAAAAACCTAGAGTAAAAAATGAATGCACTGTACTTCAAATTGATTTATCCTTCAGGAGGAAAAAAAAAAAATCTCTCTAAACATTCTGAAAAAGGCTTTATAAAGTGTTATGAGAATAAGAAAGCCACTGAGAAGAGCTGCAGGTTGTGATGAGGAAGCACTGACTTTTCATGGTCTGTGGGCACTTTCTCTTGTATCCCAGCCATTACTAGATTATATTCGCAACTCCTTCTTTACATCTCTTTGGATTTCAATTACAGTTTCTTAATTATTTCCATAATAACTTCATTTTCTTTCCATTTTACAGATGACCTTTTTTAACGCTAACTACAAAGTAGGGCTTCCTACTCTAGCTTAAAATAGGTTTCACACAAATAAACACCAGAGCAAAGTGCACTGTTAGCAAAAACTAACAGCCTGTAACTGACGTAAATTTATGTCCACCCACCAGTTAGACCATCAATTTCTTCTCTTATAAAATGTCAAAGCACCTGTCAATCACACAGACAATGTGAGAGAGAGAAAAGAGACTAAAAGAACAACTCTCCCTTCTAACTCCCTTCACCCATCATTCGATGGGTGAGCCATTTGATACAGAGGTTAGAGCCCAGACACAGTAGATATGTATCAGAAACTTGACAGATATGCAAGCAGTGCATCAAGGGTGTACCACTCCTTGGCACATCACTCCCCTAAAACACACACTAGATACCACATGTGGGGTATCCATCTAGAACCCTGTACTTGGCAGGTGTATACCAGAGCAGTTGCACTGACTTTAGACCCCATGATCAACCACTTATCTATCCCAATAGATTGCTTATCTACCAAGACTACTTGTATTATTGGAGCACCAGTTCCCAGAGAGCTGGGTAACTTCAGTTCATGAGAAGTGCTTTGCTCAAGCCAAAAGTCCACATCTTCACATATAGCTGTCTCCACAAAGGAAGGAGACAGCTTCTCCCCTGACCGGGACTGCCAGATTGAACCTGCAACACCACTAAGATTGGATGTAACAGGCTCTGTGGATAACTCCCCAGCATTTGTGTCTTGAAAACACTACTCAGTTTCCTTCCATGGGACAAGTGTCTGCAGCTACCCTAAAGGAAGTGTTGATTCCTTCTTCCCTTGCCTGCCTAAAATAAATACCCTTTCCGGCACAGAAAAATCTACTTTTAGACATGCTACATATGAGCAATACATTTTGCTGTAAGACAACAGACTGAGACCTGAGCTCATGGTAGCAAGGGGCAGCCCACAGCTGACAACACAGAGATCAGCTGAGCTCATGTCACAGGCAGCATTGCCTTCCTGCCTGAAATACATTTTGTTTCCCCTTCTGCTTTACATTCTTTTTTTGTTTGTTTTTTTTTTTTTGGTTTTGTACTTCAGGATTACTAACTGCAAACCCAGCAGCCACGTGTTGCTGCTCCTCAAAATCCCAGCACTCCTCTGGTGAATGGCCCTTCAGCGAGGACCTCACCATCCACATCTCACTGTGTTTTCACCTTGGGTAAGAGCAGTCCAAGCCCAGTTAGCACTGCATAAGGAATGGTCCCCTGTTACACAGGAAACTCAAGAGGACCGACTTCTGAAGTGAAGCTTCTCCCCTCTACGCCCCCAAAGGACTACCTGCCTTGCTCCAAGCCCTGCTCATTGCTGGATAGCTCCCAGTGCAATTCCAGAATGCTGACCAAGAAGCTAAAATCTGCTAAAATGCACTACTGACCAAACCTGTAACTCCACTCAGCACTCCAGCTTGGGCAACACCGATGCTGTGGCTTCATCTCATCAACTCCATATTTTACTTGACTCAGGGCTTGAAGTCCCAGTAAACCATTGTCCTAGGGTGACTCTATGATGCTTGTATCCCCAATCATCTGTTCTGTTTGTGCTGTTTGTCGAGTCCTGTGCCTTTAAGACTGGTTCTAAGAGCAAGGAGAAGCGCGGAGTTTGTTTTGAGAAAACTGCCTGGCTCCTCCACATTCTTCTGCGGACAGCGTATTTGGCTGAGGCTTGGAGAGACCGCAGGACAGAGATCTTTTTTTTTGCTTTTAGTTAGTTTCAGCTAGCTAGGGCAGAGAAGTTCCCTGGACTGTTTTTTTTTTTCCTTTTTCTTGGAACTGTTCAACCTGCTCTGGACAGAAAACCCAGGGGAGCACTGGGGGCTGCACCTGCAGCCCACCGGGGCCTGGAGCTCGGCATTTTCCAGCAGCGCCGGAGGGACCGGGACTGAGGAGAGGCACTAAGAGAGAGAGCCAAGCTACACCCACAGCAAGGACTTTCTCAATTTGCCATCTCACTTCAGAAGGAGAGGTTTTATTGTTTCATATTATTCATTCTTTACACTTGTATGCACTTTGTTTGTTAAGTAAAATAGTTTTTTCCACTTTTCTCCAAAGAGGTTTTTTTACCGGACCGGTTGGAGGGAGGGGCCACTTGGGTTTGCTTCCTTAGAGGGATCCTATACAAGGGTTTTCTCCCAAATTTGTCCCAAACCAGGACAACCATCCAGTGGCTGGTAAAGTATCCCAGCACACTAAGAGTACTCATGAAAACACTGAAGGAGTTTTCGAGTTCAAATAAAGCAACTCTTTATTGCCTTCCATAATACGTTGCTTTAGTCAGGGCAATCTGACACTGTTCAAAAGCCCATATTTAATCAACAGCAGTTAGAAGTTGTCTTTCTACAAGACAAAACTTAAAGTAATTAACTTCAGCGACTGAGCTTGTTAAGGACACTTCCCTGTCCAACACTCACACCACCTGAGCTGGGACTGAGTCCCCTTCATATCTGCACCCCCCACACTCACACAGTACAGTTTTCCTTACCAGCCAGACGCCACACAGGATTTCCACACAGCACAGTTACCAATGTCTCCATTTTTTAAGCACCTCAATCACTGCATAATAACAATTACAGCTCAAGCTGGTGTCTCTGAGGAGAGACTTAGAAAAAAGGAGCCCCTGGTCTTTTATATTCTCACAATCTAAGGGCAGGAAGGTCTGCTGCTGCTCAGCTCCTGCTGTGTCCCTGAGTGCTCAATTCCCTGGCTGGGCCACAGGTCCCAGGGCCCTCTGTTCTGCAAAAGGTCATGGTCTCTTGCCTGGGGCTCAGTCTCCTGCTCCCAGAGCTGAACCTGTAGCTCAACTGTACTGCAGCCACACCTGAGCTACCTGCACTGAACACATGCTTGACAAAATGCTGGGTGAAATCACTCTGCAGAAGTTCCAGACTAAACCTCCACCAGAAAGTTTTGCTGTACTCATGGTACATACTGGGAGCATGACACCAATCCATCTTTATTGACATACCTACACCCAGAGCAATTCTTGCAATGCAGCTCTTCAACCAGTAAAGCACATTCTGAAAAACTTGCTTTTTTTTACTATAAAAGTTTTGTTGACATTTGGGATCAAGTTCCTCAGAGAGCTCTACCAATATCTGTCTACCTTCTAAATATAATCTTTCTTCAGATCTATCACACCCTCCCATGACACACACAGAATCTGTTCAAGCTTTTTGTACAGTCAGTGACAGGTTTAACTCTGCATTCGCCAGATTGGGGAAACTACAGATATGCCAGCACTTCTCTGACAACACTCCTGTCCTTTCCCATCAATTATTAGACTGTGTAGCTACTTGCTGTCTCTCAATGCCACATGCCTGCTGAACAAGAGCCTATTTGGAAGTTTGTAAAGTGCACAAGAGAAAAAAAAAAAAAAAGCCTTCTAATGATTGTCCTTTACAAATTGCACAGGAACCAGCTCCTAGTCCCTTCCCTGGATAACCTCTCCATTTCCCAGACTGCTTCTTGACACTCACTTGGAAATGATGTGCTTTGCACTGCTACAATGCAAAATCATCCCAGAGGATTGCCGTGGGTTTGAAGTCAAGGGCATTTCCAGGTTTACTTGTGATTTCTGTTTTCTTTGGGAAGCCTTGGAGAGAAAAGTCAAAAATAAAATGCTCACTGCCGAGACAAAGCAGTGCCTTCCAAGTGCAAATGTCTGCACACATGCAGAAGCACTCTAGGTACCAGATGTGACCATAAAATCATCTCCTGCTTTGAAAACATTATGATTAATCTCACTTTTTCCTTTTGGTAAGAGAAGAAAAAGGTTTAAATTCAGGTAATGTTCTTCAAAAGACTGCATTAGAGATGCAAAGATAAGCAAAGCACTCAAAAAGCCATGAAACACCATCTGCTCTCTTTTATCTTCTAATGTCTATCAGCATCACCAGTGTTGCCAACATTAGTCACCCTCCTCATGATATTGAGTGTTTTTCTTATGCTCTCAGCTCTCATAATCAAAATTATACAATGGCAGTTTATTTAAACTAAACTGAAAAAAAAAATAGACTTAATGCCTGAGAAAACTGGTGCAAGTCAGCAGCTCAGAAAAGCAGAAAAGTTAGAGCTGTTTAGATAGGGTGTAACTGCTAAAATTTGTTATGATCTCAAGTTACTCCAGGAGCTATCTTTCAGATGAGCTCAGTTTCCACAGAGGTACCAAAGGGATAACACCACACTTAAGACCCAGGGTAGCATACTGAATCTCTCAAAAACCTGCTTTTAACTATGACCACAGAATATCCAAAAAGTCCTGTTGCAAGCCACATTTTTACACAGGCATAGCTCCTGACAAAGAAGTCAACTGAACTCCGTGCCTTTGGAAGCCAGGCAATACTCCAACACTGAGCCCCAGTCTCATTATCTCCTCATGGGAGCATCCAGGAGAAAAAGTGCAGCCTCCGCCCCTCTTGCCAACTTTACACTATCAGGATTACATCTCACTCAGCTGCTTCACACAGCTTTTATTTTTATATAAAGTGAAGAAAGCTTTTGCTGTTCTGAAATACAAAGTATGCTGCTGCCCACTGCCTGCTGAGACCAGGGTGCAGCTCATGACAAGCACAGTCGGCAATGGAGAGGCACCGGCACACCTCGGCTGGCTGGTGGAGCAGGGCAGCCCAGGAAATGCTGCTCACTGGTGTTTCTCAATGACTCGGCACAGCTGAGCTAGGACCTGAATGACTTGGGTCCCTTTGTACGTAGCCAGCAGGTGGGAAACACATCCATTATGACCTGCTCTCTCTCCCCACTGCATCCCTAGCACAGGTGCCAATAAAAACCTCATCCTTGGCATTTGATAAGATCCAAAGTCTTCAACCTCATCGCCCTGCTCGAACTGGCAAGCAGGGGCTGCTGTGTGAAAGCATTCTGTTCTCTGCATGCATGTTACAGCCTGCATCTCTGCGGGAGGCTCTGTGACTCATGTCTGACTCACGCAAAGACCTGTACCACCAACAGCATCCATCACAGCCAGAAAACAGAGTACTTGCCCTCAGGTTAGGAGCTATTTTAATGCCACCCATGTTAAGGAACAAATATGCACAAGCCAAGGTAGGTGGCACAAGGAGATTTGAAAGAAGATGATGCTGCCCTGATCCCCACAACCCTCACTCGGCCCAAGCACTGGGGCTTCCACGAGGAAGATTAAACTGACAACAGCGCCAGCACCCATGCTTAACTTAACCACAGCACCCTGGCATCCAAATCCTGCTCAGGTCTTTTTGCATAAACACCCTTGAGTTCATACACCTACACAGAATGAACCCAAGCACACACTTGGTCCTTCACACAATCAGGTCCTGGTCTTTCTGGCACTGTGATTTGTCCAATGCATTTCTCAAAGTCTGAAGTCTTTTCCTGTCTATATTTTACAACCTGAAACAGCAGAGTTAGTAATTTTCTTACTGCTACAGCTTCTCCCCTGCCTCTGCCAAGAGAGAGGGGAAGACCAGGATTTCAGAACATCAGAATATTTCTTACGAAGTAACCTCCATCTCTCCTTGCAGCCTCAAAGCAAAACCGTTTCTCCCCCATATTGAAAACCACTAAGCTCATTAACTAGTTGATGAGTTCAGTGCTTTCCTGATGCACAAGCAGCAAGCCTCAGTCTATTTTCCAAGTTACAACTATTTTTGTTGTCATTTCTAATACACAGTTTTGTACACAGAGGTTTCCTGAGAGCCATGTGGACCAAGACACGCTTCTTCACAGCAGGAAATACAGAAATTGATAGAACAGCAGCACTACAATTAAAACATTTATTTGATATGTCAAACAAAGCCCACAGCATCAAACCCAGGAGTTCCTTATTATATTACACTAGATTAAGAAAGCACAGGCAAAATGTGTAAAATATTGTGGAAATAGAAAAGTTTAAATCTTATACGGTATATTATATTTAGCAATATAATTTAACTGCACAGCAAAGCAAAACTGCTTAAGCATTGGACATGTATATGATGACAGTTTCTCCACTGCAAGTAACTCTGCCAGTAGAGACAAGAAACTAAGTTGCCTGTAGGGAATTTTTTTGGATGAAATATCAGAGCAGAGGGTAGTTGAATATTAAAAACAAGACGCATTTTAGAAACTTATTTATCATAGAATACCCTCTTCAGTTAGTCCTTCCAGAAAACCAGGCCAGATTTTTAATTGTATATCTGTCAGTGCAGATAATCTAAACCAATCATTTAAATTATGCTCAGTTTTTAGACATTAGTTTTAAGGATGAGAAGAGAGGAGAGATCACGAGATGATCTGCTTGGCTGATCTCCAGCCGCTACTGCCAGTAAAGGTGTTAGGGGGAAGCAGACAGACATCCACATATGCAGGAACCCATCTTTTTAATCCACTGCAAATCAAATTACTACCTGGGCAACATTCAACAGCTGCCATTAACAGTAGTCACCGATACATGTCTAGAAGGCATCTTTGAACTAATTATCTTCCAAACCACAACAGCTCTCCAAAAAGAAAACAAACATCTCTTATACAGTCACTTTTTCAAGTTTATATTTTACCTGACCAAAACCATTTGGAGCTAACATACTTGGCATTAAGCAAAAAGCTCAGATCCAGAGTCAGGGCCATAACTGCCAAAAACTTAGTCAATTCTGGATTGAGCTGTCACCCGTGTCATAGGCTTAACAGTCTTGGATGCTTACAAATGATAACAAAAAGCAAAATAAGATGCTGCTAAGCCTTAACACAAAGTATCTGCATCACATGAACTGCTCTAGCGCTACCAGAATTTTTAACTTGAGTGTTAGTGCGGGTGAAAGCAGGTAGGAAACGGCTGTGATATAGGAAAATATCACAATTTTAGGAAGCATACAGTAGCTGAAGAAAAAGGCCAGTGGCAGCATCTTTCTCCACATCTCCAGTCCTTCAATTACCCTGTGGTGAGCCATGGGGAAATCAAAGCCTTGGTCCTAGGGGGGAGAGGATATGCAGTGGACAGCAAGGAAGAGCAGAAGAAGTGGCTTTTAAGAATAACCACATAAGGAGAGTCCACAAATCGCCAGTAAATAGCTACAGAAGAACTGGAAGAAAAACCAAGAATGAGTCCCTGCCATAGGCAAAAAAAATACGGTCCTATCTCTTTGTAGTAAGCCAAGTGTCTTGATGCCTGCAAAGTGGGAATAATTAGGGATCCTACACAGCCATTTCCTAGCAACACCATACAAAGAGGAAAAGTAGCTCCTATCAATTGCAAAATAATATTTTTTTAAAAGAAATTTATCCTGACATCCACAAGTTTACTGATTTATACTTTTTCCTTCTTTAAAACGATGTACTTAAATATAGAAAATAATTCTATGCTATTCGGCATCTAATAATTCAGCATAAAATCAAAGAAAAGAACACATGTAAACAAAACACATAAATAGCACAGGAAATATTTATTCTCTTAAGATCTTACTGGATTAAATCAACATGAAAAAATAAATGAAATAGCAGAAGGTATCATTACTCATCCAACAACCGTGGTATAATGAAAGAAAGTCTCACAGTAGGTTTGATGAAACTATTAGTCCTTGGTTTTGATTGCTCTGTTTCTCTAGAGATTCTGATGGAAAATACGTGAATGAAGTGAGGAAAGGGATCTCTTAACTACTCCAAATGATAAAGAAAGAAATAAAAGCAAAACCCCAAAGCTAGTAAGACAGCTTCAGACACCTTCTTACATTCAATCGTTCTTCCCATCACTTCCACATAATGCCTCAATTCTTAATTTTTTCCTAACACTACCATTATGTTAAGAGCCCCAGTTACTGGGGGACTCCATCTTCAACTTAGTCACCTTCTGGCCAAGAGAGGACTCAGCACAAAACATCCAGGCCTCACCTGTCTTGCACAGGAATGATTTTTGGGAGAGCAGTGCTCAAGCTCTGTCATGGAGTTAAAGTGAGATCAGACTAGGTCTATACACCTCAGTCAGCCACATCCATGAATCTCAGCCTTCTTAATCCTTTACTAACCACTGTACTGATGTTCACCTCTGCAGAAGTCCCCCCCTTGCTTACAATGGCATGCCAAGCTCATATTTTACACAGATAAGTCAGAAACATCCGACCAGCTCCGCAGGTAAGAAAAAAAGACTGATTAGATTGTCAGTGATTAATTGCAAAGCTGCAGACAGTTTCTGATAGACCAGAACTGTTCCTCCTACTTCTCTAGCAGCCTCCGTCCATGGATCTAAATTTCAAAGCTCAAAGTGCATTCCAAGGCCTTTTAAGCTCTCGAATTAAAAATTAACTTTGCCTTCAACATGCCCTTAAGTTACTGTCTTTTTATAGAAGTTGTTTCAGTGATCCTTTTTGTCACAGAGGCAGCTTGGGCTCAGTATCAGCCATTTAATTTACAACCAGTACTGAAAGAACCTGGAAAAAGTTTTACTTGGATCCATCCCACCTTGAATTTTCTTCCCTGCTTCCTGCACTAATCCCTAACTGAGTATCATTGTCCCCATTTCCCCCAGAATAACAATTCAGGGAAATTACTTGGGTTTTTTTGCAGTACAACACAATATATTCATTTCTGATTTTCTTTTGACATCTATGAGGATGCACAGAGTTGACTGTGGGGTCAGCAGCTGCAAATGTCACCTCCTGTATTTTTGTGGAGCTTCTCTTGGTCACGTGCTTGTCTGCCATCAAGCAATTTATCCTGCATTATTGCCAGTGTCTCCGCTTGTTTCCCAGGACAGAACATCTAATTGTTAATGATCACATGTCCAAAATTTACCAGGAGCATAGCAACACTCCAGCTCATCTAAAGATGCTTTGACAAAGCCTTCATATATTCTATCTTGCCCAATTTCACCATATGAAAAATTATCCTTGTCCTTTGAACACCTCATCTCTGAAGAAAACCCTCCAGGCACCTGCTTCACACACACAGCTCACTCCCTGTCCCTAGCAGGGAAAATGGACATAAATCCTATGGACAGAACAAGTTTTCCTCAGCTAAACAGGCTTTCAGTGGAAGCCATAAGAAACTTTGTGCACCACCCAAATAATGTGGTTCAGGATGAATATTTTTTTTTAATTTTTTTTTTTTGGCCAAATTCCTATTCTTCCTGAAGTAAAAGGAAGCCTTTACTTGTTTTTCAGGCACATTCTCTGCATTAGATAGCCTGCCAGACCTTTGCTGATTACTTTACATGCTGACACTGCTTTTATTTTTTTTGTTGTTGTTGTTGAACTAATGTTTTTATTATTTTCACATGATGTTCTTCATAAAAACACAGATTTTCCCAGTTATACAGCTCCCATCATTACCTTAGTCACAAGTTGTGTATCTGTTTTGGCCACATCCCCTCATTACTTAGTGTAATTTATGAACTCTGATATTCATTCAGCTCCCATGCTTTCAACCAGAGAAAAATAGTCCACTGAATGCTTGCAGGAACTACACTACCTGTCATTGCTTCTGTAATACCTGACACTTCTGTTCACTGTCCTCAGTAGAAGAAGAAAAATTAAGGTGGAGAGCACGCAGTACCAGCATCTTCTCTTCCGCTGAAATTACTATGTGGGTTTATTTTCAGCTGCTGTAGGATGTGGAGTTGGGTCCTCAAGGTATAGCTAAGCATATCACCTGTGAGTTGCATGTTCCTCCTCGGGACATTTGGTACCCATACCACAAAAGCAAAGCTCTAAGGCCAGGCTTCACCAGGTAGCGGATGCTGTGTTCAAATTGTTCACAGTAGGGTTGTGCTGGCTGAGCATGCACTCCCAGGTTTTAGTGGTGCAGTGATTTCTTCACCAGTTTCCTGCAGGAGCCAGAACTCATCACTAGGATGTTCACTGAAGAGATTTTTGACACACATTGTGGCCATTTTATATTTCCCTGCTACTCCCCTTCTAAATCTCAGTTGGTCTTGATTCTTTTTGACTCACGAAGAGTTTCTCAGGTCATTCAAAAAAATTACCAAGAACCCTAAAAGGCTTGCAGGATTATGTATCAAACTGTACTTTAACAGGCAATAACTTCATTGAAACATAAAAGATGCTGAACTCTAAGCAATTGTAAGGGAAATTATTAAGCCAACACAGGGAAAAATCTCACCTCCTCAATTTCCAAAATCACCCTCATTCCTTTCACCCTAGTAGCTACAGCTAGAGTCTTTAGAAAAATATCAATTTTACATGCCCCTTGCTTTCTCTCAATGACTGTGTGGTGGTGAAACCATTAGTATTTAAAACTGAAGAGTCTGGCTAAGTCTATCTTACTGTCTTAGATTGGAAAGACAGGTGTCTGCCAGGGAAAAGCCAGAGCTTCCCTTGGAAAGGAGAATGTAAACCCCTCCCTCTGAATTATAATTTTGAAATTAAAGGGCTTTCAGGCAAAGATATGGGAATAGGAAAAACTGTTCTTTACTAGGTATATTAAAAATGTAGTAGTACAAAAAAGCAAACCACCACCACCAAAAAAAAAAAACGTTGACAGGGTCAGAACACAACCTGACACCCTGTCCATCAGGGCTGTGGTAGCAGTCCAGTTAAGTCCTCCTGGAGTGACAGATGTGGTTCTGCTGGACTAGAGACAATCCCATAGAAGGGTCCAGTGGTGGCAAGATTGGTCCAGTCTTCCTCTGGGAATCCAGTGGAAAACAGACTGTCCTGCTGTTCTGAATCTCAGGTTTTACCCAGGTAGGAATGCTTAGCTCCTCCCACTGGGTGGAGCATCTCCAAACAGGATGATGTAATTTTATCAGTCATGCATCAGAGATTCAATGGCCCATGAACAGCAGATATCCCACTTGAGGGAGGATGGGTCGTGGAAGAGATAAAGAAAACTGCCTCACCTGGTTTTAATAGATGGCCCATTAACAGAAGGCTCCCGACCCCTTTCCCCCCAGGAGTTATGAGATAAAAAACCTCTTCTAACAGTGTTAACAGATGGGAATAGAGTACATCTTGCACTGCAAACCAAGACACTTACCTAAAAGAACATTCCTTTTCACTAAAAGCTAGCAATCCATGGTGGTTCCCAACTCCCCACTTGTGAGCTTGGGTAATACCAGAGAGGGGGAGATGCCATCTCAGTGCTCTCTCACTAGGTCCACATTAAATAAGGTTTCTGTCTGACTTGCCCTCATTTGTACTCGCACTGTTACTCACTTGGGGTCCCTGGAGCCCCTGACAACTCTGTACTGTGTTTGTTTTGAACAAAACAAAATCCCATCCTTCTCACAGGCCCAAACAAATGAAACTGGTGACTCTATTTCATTTCCTTTTCCCCAAAGGAGCACCAATTTCAGTGCTGCATTGTAGCTGGCAGAACAGTACTTCTTACAAATTAAGCAGTGAGAAATAACATTCCCAACATCACATTGCATAATGCAAGACACTGAGATTTACTATGTTATTCACAAGCCTTAACATACTGTACTCATCTATTCACAGAGCACTGAATCCTCCTTCTTAGAAAAGGCTCCTACATGTCCCATGCTAACAAAGATGACATTTACAAGTTTTACCAGTCTTTTTTCTCCTCAACTAATTTTGTTGTGGTAGGAGTATGTCACTTATTTATGGCATGCATTTGGGTGGAGTGTGGGGTTTTAATCACCAGCTGGAGGAATTTTTGTTGTTGGACGTCTTGGCCAAAGCTGTGCTCATTTAAGAGCAGTACAGAATTAGTAACACTGAAGAGCCCCACAGGAAGCACTTTAAGAATACCTATTTCAGTATAAGTAATCTCAGATTAGACACCCATAAGTTAGAATCCTAATAATGGGTCACTTGACAATGGCCTTGGACAGTGACCTAATTTTTAATGCTAAAATGATATAATCTATTTTATTGCTGCTGAGAGGGGAAACAAAGCAATTAGTTGGTGCTTTTTAACAGGACAACAGGCAATTTAAGGGTTTTTTTTACAGGGAAATAGTTGAAACTGCAAAGTTATCTGCAAATAAATCTTCACTAAATCGCTTCTCCTCTGCCAAAAATAGGCCCCCATTGCACAGTAAGCAGAGGCTGATGGGAGAGAACTGCATCATTACAAAGCTAAAATGTATATATATGTTATTCCACTTTCTCATGCAAACATTGCTTCTCTTTCACAGTCTTAGAATAAGAGCATCACATTTGAAGGAAACCTTCCCTCTAGTTGCTTTGGAAGAAGTAAAATAACTAGTACAAACCTACACAAACAAAGTAAAAAGAAATCCCAAGCCCCTAGAAGTGAAATACCTTAAGACTTTTTGAAATTCTGATTACCCTCTGACCAAATATTCTATCAAATACTTGACCAGATGTTTAGGTGGTCCAAAATGAGCACTGACGAAAGTCAAGTGACAACCACTGGCACTTCATGAGCAGAAAGTCAACAGTCTGGGTGGGGATTTGAGAACTGCACCAGAGGCACTAAAACTCATCTCAGAAAATCAGTAACTCTCGCACTGACTGCAAAGGCCAACAAGCTACACACAGCTGAAAATTCTGCTCCTGCATGGAAACAGAAGCACAGGGCAATAAAACACCAAAGCAAATATTGCCTGACAAGACTGCTTCTTTTGCATAGGATCAAAAAAAAAAATCAGTCGATTAAGGGTGCACAGTTAAATTAATCTAGTTAGATTTTACCCAGGCAGCTGGTGTTGTACCTCAAAAATCTTAATTTAAAAATTAATTCAAACTGATTTATTAAAAAACCAAAGCCTTTTGAATTTAAGCTGTAAAGAAAGAATAACAATAAATGACAGTGTTTCAGTGTGAAGGAAGGTGTCTCATCAGTTACTAAAAGGATTTTTTAAAAATATCTTCCTTAAAAGATCTGTGAGAGAAAAGACAGCATACTAGTCACAGATTTAGAAGTGGTAATGAAGTGGAAGAAATTCTGATTATTGGCAGCAGAATAGAATCTAAAAACAATCTCAAATATTAAACTCACAGAATTTATCCCAGAAATAATTTGTTCGTAAGCTTAAAATCTCACATAAAACTCCCCCCCCACAACAATTTCCAGCAGGAAATCTTGAAAATGTGAGCCAAGTGCAACTGTTAACTTAGACGTGTAAAATCCCCCCAATATCCAAATGACAGCTCAGAGATACCACATCTCCCCTTCACTTCTGGCTGTTAGGACAGAAAACTAAGAATGAGAGCTTAAAGGTCAACAAAATTAACTATCTCAGTAAGTCTTGCTACAAAACCAGCATCCAGCTAAAGCTCACAATACCGACAACTTGAGGACACTGTCTTTACAATGTCTGTTTTAAAAAGTATCAACGAGAAGCTGCAGTCACAGTAAACCCTTACGAAATATTTCAGAACACTCATGCAAACACAGTTCTTGTAACCATTTCAACAGCATTCACCATTCCTTTTATTTACATTCTATTATCATACATATGAAAAGCCACTGCAAATATGCACACAGTAATGTAGTTGCACAGTTCCTTCAAAAAAGGCTTTGTGAGCTTGGAAGACTCTCTATCCAAGAGCAAGAACATTCCGTGCAAGCAGTGACCAAATGCACAGGGCAAATAAACTGCAAACAGCAGACAGAGGAACTGATAGGCTGAAACAGCCAAATAATTTTGAATAATGGGAATATTAATAGAAATTGGAATCTCTTCACACATTTATGGACACAACAGCTAAAGTTACTATATCGCTAAATTTTCTAAACAGCTAAAATTTGCATAAAAAAGTTTTGAAATAAGTATTAGAAAGTACTACAGGAAAAAGTTGGCTACCAGGACCAAGACTGAAAGATTATCCTTTCCCCCATACCCCCAGTTTCTTATGATCATTCAAAGACAAGACCAGCACAGCTCTACTGGATGAGCAAGTTACATAAAAGTGTAGGATTTCCCCTTTCCCACTTCATTACCAGGGGCACATTTTTCAAAAAGTGCAAATAGAAACTCAGTTAACGTCACAAAACATCAGGATGAAGATCACCTCAAAGAGCTCCGATTCGATATTTCTTTGTTCATCAACTTGACCTTTGGCTGCTAAACAGCACCAAGATAAGGAATGATAGATCAGCTGTCTTCACAGATGAAACCTAAAGGACATCAAATACAGCTGCCAGTGCCACAAAAAAAATCTTCAAGGGGGACACTGGCTGCAGAGGGTTACAAAGATTCAAATAATTGCTCGACAAGTTGAGAGGTACCACAGGGAAACAGCACTTTTCATACCATGGCTCTGACACCTCTGGTTAGGAAGTCTCCTGACTGAAAATACCCCCTGGCAAGTGAAGAGAGAGACCATGCCCTGCATCTTTGACATGAGAGTCACATGCCACACCAGTGTTTATTCCACTCCATCCAAAGTACACTCTTTTGGATACAGTGTGACTTCAGACAGCCTTTACATCAATCTTCAAAGACTACTAAAATACATATTGTGTTCTACTTACAGTTCAGACTGCACATGAGGAAAGCACCATGGCTGCTTAGAGGACAACCCTCATGACTTGAAACATGGGTTTTGTGCATCTGCTCCACACTTAGAAGTACAGAGAAGTGCCAACACAGCAGCTTCAGGCCAACACCAGTCTGTGTGCTGCTCTTCAATCCAACTCACCAAGGCACAAGGCATCCTCCTCCCCAGCCATGAAAGAGGTGAAGTGATTTACTCCCCACAAGGATTGGACTTGGAGGTAATTAGTTAATGCTGAGAGACCAACTAGGACTCATGGGCTCACCACCTTCTATAATAGAATAGGGGTCATACAAACTGTTCTTTCTGCAGCACCTATGTCTATCATGTCTGGACTGATGCCTGTTCAAGTGGTCTGAATATATACTCTTTAACTGTATCTTTAAATATTATCTGGCACTGAACATTTAATTCACTTTCCCATCTCTTTTCTCAAAGAGAAATTGACATTCATATGTGGCACTTGAGCCAATCCTCTCTAAATAATGTAACACAGAAGGAAAAGATTGTTGAGAAAAATGTGCACAGAATGGTCCTGCTATCACATTTCATGGTACTGCATGTCTATTGTGGTAGGAAACACTTAAAATACAGTCCAACTACTAAGATAAGGCTTAAATCACAAGGAAAACAGAATTAGCAGATGCACTAGAAGGCATGGCAAAAACAAGCAAGGCAAGATTCTTTCCCTGAAATTAAAACTGTCATTACTTTGGTGCAAAATTTTACACATCTCACAGGTATTTTAAGACCTGCACGTCTACTCCTCTGAAAAGCCCCCGTGTTGTACATGTCTCCATCCTTGATTACCAGCAATAAGACTGACAAAAAAAAAAATAAAATTGAATAATCCAAACTCCATAGGAACCACAAAATGCCCGCTGTTCCATTTCTACTTAAACACCTTTTTTCGAGTGATTGACATGGAAAAGGACTAGAAGATAGAATAGTCTACCTTTCTGGCTTCATTAAGTAACTGAAAACTCAAAAGCCACCAGCCTTGTGATCACTATCTCACTTTAAATCAAAAACTCCCATCACCTCACAGTAATTGTCTGCTTCTCCGACAGTGTGAAGAAAACCCTAATATCTTACTGTATTTCAGAGTCTAAGGCAATGAAGAATCAAACTGCTTGGCTTGAGAAAGGTAGAGGGGAAAACAGTTAAAAAGTAAAGACATGAGAGTTCCAAATTATTACTACTTATCTCAGACTTAATATAGTGATCTTGCAGAAGGGAAAAGGAGTTAAAAGGTAGTATATGCAGTCACAATAGACTAAATGCATATAGATAGAACTTCAGGAAAGCAAACAGATGACAGACTGGATGATCTGTCCAAGAACATAGCTAACACTTGTGCTATTTTTCTTAATGACAAAGCACTTCTGTGTAATGCTTGACTAATCATTATTTTATATATTCACAGCTGAAGAAGCAGTTTCCCTGACAAGAAGATCCTGCTGCCTGGCATTTGTACTCTTTACTAATATCCCAATTATATTACTACTGATGACCAAGAAATAGGATGAAGTATTCAGTAAGAAATATGGCCATGCACCAAATTATCTCAGATCCTCAGATGTTCAGTCTACATAGTCTTGAAAAACAAAACTGTTTATATGGCACAATCAAGTACTTATTCCAAGATCAGAACAATTTTGAATAAAAGGCAAAATAGAAATCAAGCGCCAAGTAAATGGAACAAGTTGTCTGTTGAGTAGGTTTGACTGACAAGATCATCCTTACTTGCTGTCAAAGAGTGACAGTCCACACTGAGGTGGCTGAACAAGCAGTGAAATAAAAACTTACTGTCAAAGGAAGTAAGAAAACTTAACTACCACCAGCTGTCACTGTACCAGCCTCACCCTCTTGTTCTTAGTCAACTCTGGTTGCTTTCAAACCTTGCTAATCTAGAAGATGTTATCAGGTTGATCAAGAGTACAAGACAGGACTGACAGCTGACAGGCTCGTAACAGCCCTTCTTCACGCAGCCAGACACATCAAGTGGGAACAAGGGATGAATTTAACAGACCCCAACACCATTTTGCATGGTAAGACTATGATGTTATTTGCTGCTATGTACTATTTGGATATTGTCCACCCAGTGCTTGATGCCTCTGGAAGAGCAGCTGCCCAGATGACTGATGTTGACTGCACAATGGAGAAGACAACACTCCAGGTGCTATGGAAGAACAATACAAGGAACAGTAAAACATTTTGGTGTCACATTTAAAGCCAGAAAAATTATACATCCCATTAATTTCCACCCTCTAGAGACTTATTTAATCATTACTCAATAATGCCTGGTGGCAGAACTCTCAGGGTTTTGGTTTCTTGTTTTATCAAGAACAATTACTATCATTTTTCTCTCATATACAACTTCACCAGACGACGGTTGAGATTATTAACAAAAATTTGAACCCTGCAGCATGCAGTGCTCCAACAGTAAAAGATAAGCAGAAGCCAGTCACAACTGTTCAAATGCAGAGTTCAAAAAACCCAGATACAGCAACATCCCAAGGGCTGACTTTACTTATCGAAATTATGAACTCCTTTTAGCTAGTACACTTAGAGACCTGACTGAGAAAGCCTACTGTTAATCAGAGCAACTCCAAAAACACATACTAGCATTGTTAAAATATGCTACAGTTCTATGTAACCAGTTCTATAGATGTGTATGTTATCTTATCAAAATGCCCATTCACTTCTGCTTGTTTTTCCTGCAATCACCTGTCAAACCTTCCTGCACTCTTGAGCAGCCGCAGTGGCTGCAGTTCTGTTTATCTGCTCACCAAAGCACTGCTGGTGAAGAATAGCTGAGTCTTACCCTAGATGCACTTTTAGTGCCTGTTTAGCACTCCCGAACAAAGACAATCACAAGAACTGTGCACTCAAGCATGAGCATGTTTTTACAGTGAATGATTCTCATGCACATCCCAAATCTTTCCAGGGCCAGTCCACAGAGGATGCAGGTGTTGCACTCCTGTCCTTTGATTTCAGAACAGAAGCAATCTGTTTCTTGAGAGAGACAGATCAAGTCATCAGCCAAAACAAGGAGCTTCTTGGTCCATCTCCCTCACTCCTTGCATAGCTTGGATTCTACTAGCAACCCTTCAATGCTTCTGTTAGCTTCTCATCCAAAACAAGTGAGGGAAGGAACGTCACACAACGCCTCCTTGTGAGGAAGATAGCTCCTCTTCATCAAAGATGTTGTATTTCTGCACTTCTTTGCCCCCACTTCTCAAATCAGTCTCAAATTCTGGCCACACGCAGAATGACGCTTTGTGAAAGCACACTGTGTTCTAACAAAGAGCAACCAACAGCTAGCTGGGGGTTTTGAAAGACAAGCCACAGTGTCTGGAGATGAGCCAGCCAAATTCCTGCCTCTCCTCCAGAGGAGATTTTAAAAACCCCAAACAATCCAATGCATCTCAGATACCACGACTAGAAATTATGTGATGGCTTTACAAAAAGGGACATAACAGATGAGATACTGGAACACAAAAGCTCTTCATAAATACGCTACATAGAGTAGCTTGAAATGCAGTCATGATTTTAACAGCTATACTGAAATGTTTTTTGCAAGTAGTCAACAGTTCATGTCAAAACAAAAAAATACAAACAATTTCAAGTTTTCTTCCTTCTGAAAATTGTTTGGTAAATGCTATGACAGGTTTGTTCCTCTCCTTGAATGTCAAATACATTCAACTAAATGTAAAGACGATCCTAAAAGTCCTCATGAGCTTTTACTTCTCCTGGATCATTGCTTTATTTTAATAGACATCTATCTAGCCAAGCTACATACTCAATTTCTCCTGCATAGTCACTGGGGATGAAAGTCTTGTACCTGTTCACCCATGGACAAGCAAGGTAGCATTTGACAGGTTCACAAAAACAAAGCTGAGCATTAAGGTAATAAAAAGCATACCTTGACTTGCACATGGAAGATTTTTAAGAAAAGCAGCAAAGTAGCAATCCCATTCTTATCTCCTACTAGTCTACCTGGGAGATCAGAACAGGAAGTGCCCATAAACACCCTGAGTAAATTTTTCATACTTTGTTGAAACAGTTGGCATTTCTCGAGTGTCAGTACCACTCCCAGTGATGGACAGCCATTCCCCTTGTCATCCTGGCAAAGGGGAGATCGGTGTCTATCAATGCACAGCAGTAACCATTACTTCCTCAGAACTGCTGCAGAGATCATGACAAAGGAAAAGGAGCAGGAAAGATAATGGCAGGGGGTCTGGAAGTAGACTATCTTTCAGGTTCCTTCCAACCCAAGCCATTCCATGATTCCCTGATTGAGCAATATGATGTTGTACAGGACTGATGAAACAGCTGGTCAAACACTGTGCACCTGATGGAAACCAAAAGGATAGCGTTCCTCTACAGGATGCAAGAGTGCTTTTAGGACAGATGGACCTCAGGCCCAGATTTTAACAGGTTATAGAACTCACTGGACAGATTTTAACTCACTGGAAAATCTAGAAGGTATTCTGATTTTATTTTAAACATGGATAACCAATAAACACAAAGCACATGGCTGTAGATTTTCCTTTAATTTAATAACCTCTGAAAATTCCTTTTGTCCTTTCATGCATGCAAACTCAAGATCCTCAGAATCTGCTAAATTCTTCTCCTTTTGGGCAAGGAGTGCCAATTAGGTGAGCTAGTGAAATGTCAGCATACAATCTAGGAACATTTAGGTGGATATGATGGTTTGCACAAACCTCAAAATATGCCTCGGGCATTGAAGGGTGGAACATGAAAGCAGAAGCGGAAGGCATGACATGATGGACTCTGTACAGATCCTTTCAAATAATTTGAAATCTTAGCTCAATCTATGTCCCTGTAAAACAATCACTCAAATGCCCTGCTTTTCCAAACTACTCCCATTTTAGGTGCAAGGATGGATATTCAAAAGCAGTCAGCACTTACAAAGCTCTGCTACAAGTAAGTGTCTTGGCAATTACCAAAGGGATCAACATCAGGACAGATGCAGAGCATCTAGGAAAAAAAGGACCTAAAATGCAACTTGTTCTTCCCAAGGGATTCACATTTATTATCAAGGTTCAACAAAGCTGGAAGTCATTGCACATTCCATATCACAGTTGGAGCCATTTTTCTGTGTTCCCCAAAGCAGAAACATTTCTGGAGGGCGAGTTTTGTGCCAGCATCCCATTCCCCAGGGAAACAGGATTAGAGGTTGCCTCGTGGTGCTTGAATGCAAGGGGAATCAAGAACTACCTTCTCTCATACATGACCACTCTCTTCTCCTCCCACTCATTCCCTAATCAATTATCTCCTAACTAGTCACTCCATCCTTCCTGAACTTAGCTCATCCCCCACCATTGGCTTTGATTCCACAAGTGTACTTTTGCTAACTAAAGGATGCAGAGAAAGATTGGGTTCACCACCTCTCCTAGTCAAATTAGTTACTCTTTTCTTAGGCCAGCTTTAAATCCAAGATAAACAGAGAAAATGTGAAGCAACTGAATGTCCCAAAGTCTCTGTGGAACACATTAACCTGACACCTTGACCACCTATGATACTCCATTTTATTTCAAGTACAACCAATAAGTCTCCATATTCTCTTCACATAGCCTGCATGCCAGGATGAATTCCCCAGCCTGATTCTCCTTCAGGAAGCCTGCAAAGCCTTCCCTTCCCACAATGTACCACACAACCTAGAGGCATAGAGCTGAGCTAAGGAACACAGAGGCTGGGAAAAGAAGAAAAAAAACCAAATCCACCACTACTCAACTGTCAGCAAGATGTTTACATTACTCCAAATAGATTCCAAAGCAAGGTCTAAGCTTTGCTTTTTCAAGTGATTTCATTACTTCTCCCAGCCTCCCCTCTTTTTCAGTTTGGACAACAGCTGGCATCTACAGCAGTCCAATCAGCTGCATTATAAAGCATACATCCGAAATGTAGCTCAGGGAAAAATCTACTGAGACAGCTAAGCCTTAAAAACTCCATCTCATAGATGGTGCGTAGGAGGTGGAAAGAGGCACTGCTAAATCTGTTACCTTTCCTGTGAATGATGAGCACACCACCCCTTCCAAAAATAGACTACAGAGGAAGCATTATGGTGGTGACTGTGAAAAAGCAAGCTCACTACTCTGGCTCAGACATCTGGTCAGCTGTATGTGAACACATGACCTCTTTCAAAGCTACTGGAACAGATATTACTTAGGTTTTTTGTTAAAATAGTAAACATATAGAAACTATTAAAAATAATGCTGATTTAAAAAATGTACACTTGTTTCAAGAAGCTGTTTCATAAATTCCAAGCTAACAAAAGGCAACAACTGACATAAGGTTCCCAGTAAAAGTTTCCATCTTCCCCGTGTTGGTCTGACAATCCTGCACTGCATTCTATCACAGCAGCCATCACTAATACCCTCCTGCCTTCACCTTTTAAACTTTTGCTCTGCAAAAACCTGTGTCCATGCTGTGGACAAGGAAGAGAGTTTAGCTGCTAAATGCTTTGGTCCAGCACCATCAAATACAACAAATGCACTTCAGAAAAATTTCTACAACAACAGTAGGGAGGAGGAGAAGGGAGGAAATATTTCTTCCATCTGAAGATCTGTGCAAAAGCAGTGACTTCACTCTTGACCTATTAGAATAACTTTCTCCAGCAAGGGAAATTAATTCAGCCTCCAGCTCTATTTGATCTCTGACCTTTCTCTACAAAACAATTTGCATACAGTACATCTGAACTTGGTCAGTTATATCTTGAGGGATTTGTAAGATGATCTGCCACACAAAATTAAAAATGACCCAGCCATTAAAACTGATGCTACTAGGAATCTGAACAGAATCAGTTGTTCAGATCAACCACATGTAGAAGCAGCTAACTCAGATGGAATTACAACAAGCATTTCTGAGTGCAGTTCTTACATGGCTGAGATGTGCTGGTTGTTAAGTAATGAACTGAAGTGTTTGATGCCACCAGAGTAATGTTATTATTTTTAATTGATGTAAGTATATTCATTAGGCAAGGTGTAAGTGTTTGATGCACATGTTATCTTTAAACTGCATTATGGATATAAATTCTACACCAAACTGGCCGGGAACTGCATACACACTGACAATTAAACCACACACTTCAATACCTCTAAAGTATTAACTTATTATTATTAAATTACTAGCTTAATAATTAAGAACAGTTCAAATTAGAAGCAATCAAAAGCTCACAGTGAGTTCTCAATACCAGAGATGTTGCCAGGTTTTACAGCTTCCACCCTCTTTCCTGAAGGCTCACACAAAATCAAGAGAACCTGCAAGTCTTAAAAGTGCTCTGTAACCCAGCTCAATTGCCCTTGTCCTTTCCTTCCCTAAGCACATTTTGCACTACAAGCTGTAAAAATAATTTCCTTTATATGTGATATCTTGTTTCAAACACTGCTTCTTGCCTTCTTCATCCTGAATGGACATTCCCGGTTAGAAATACTGTCTCTATGGATAAGTAGAGATTTCTCAGGACTGACACACAACCTGAACACCTTAATTGAATTTTTAACACACTCCAGGGCAATGTATGTTCGTTTGGACCACAGTGAACCCTTTGGGCCTTAAAACCATCACAAGGAATTAGAAAGGAAAAAAACCAAACCACATATTTTTTTCCAAATAGATGCACATGAAGAAAGAACTACATTACACAATTAAAATGTATAGCAGAGGTCAGCCAAAGAAGCCCAGAGCCTTCTTTTCATCCCACAGCCCCTGAGAAGAAATATGCAGGGCTGACATGAACTGGCAGGGTATCAGCTGCTCTAGGTGATGCCCCCTCTACAAAGGATGGAGTGGGAGGTGGGACAGTGGGACTAGGCTGTTCCAAAGGCACAAATCCTGTTTTACATGCTTTGGAAAGAGAGGCAATCACAGACAGCTCCTCTTTCTGTTCACAGCTAACCCAACAAGCAAGGTAAAAGTAGTTCTTTACACCTCATCTTGAGCTTGATTTTGACTTTTCTGACCCAGGACTGGCAAATCTCCAGGGCATGTACTAACAAAGCACAAGGAAATAGCTCTGAAAGCTAACACCAGAAGCTTGGAGGGCAATCAATATGTCCAATACACTTCAGAATCAGGCTTTCTGCCCGCTTCAGTCTTGCAAAAAGCATGCTTTTTTGAAGGACAACTTCAGCAGCTTACACTTCCAGTTTCCTCACAGGGAATAGTCTACATTAGATAAGCCACTGGCAAAAAGGGTGTTTGCAACCTAAATGTTCTGATGCATTTCTGAGACATTCAATGTAGCTTTGTACAGTAACAAATTCCAGTATCCACATAGTAGCATGGAAATTTTTGAAACACTCTGAGGCAAGTACTTAAACTGAAAAATGACTTTCAATCATCCTTATCCAGGTCACTTAAGAAATTAACATAGCTGAAAGCAGGTGAGAGTCAGAGTCTAACAAAAGTTTATTAGAGAAACAATGGATCATCTCATCTTTCATTATGTCTTAGCAGCTTTAAAAAGTCCCAGACACCTGCAGGCTATGTCCAAACTTTTATCTATTATACCACAGATTCTTTAAGAAGTTCTATTAGTGTTCAAAATAGCCACAAAAATGGTGTATGTCACATGACAGTAATATTTGCTAATCATCATCCTCCTTATGTAAGTTGTTACCTTTATATTCTGATATAAACTTCCTTTCTTCTGAGAGTAACATAACAACACTGCCAGTAATCAGATAGTCCCAAAACAGCATCCCACTTCTTTCATCCTCCCTCTCCCTCTTAACCTAGAGGATTTCTTTGGGAGGGAGATGACATTGGATTGACATTCTGAAAATACAGATTAATCTCTATCTCCACAGAGAGGTACTTACTCCACATTTCAGTTCTTCAAGTTTATACAGCCCTCATCTCATCATCACATCAATCTAAGACCCCAGTTTGCTACTCATGTCTATTAAACATCCTTCTGCACTGCTTTGCTGAATAGACTGGCAGACAAACACATCGCAGTGCTTCGCCAAAATGTCATTTCAGCACCATTAACTTTCACTGCTAGCTAAAAACCCCTCCCAGCTGCAGTCCTTGGCTTTTACAACATCAGCAACCAGCTGCCATCGCATATTCTCTGGAGACAATGACTTCCAGACAGGCACAGAATGAATTTAAGCTTCTTACCTTCCAGGGCTTACACATTCCTTCTTGGCCCACAGAGAAAAGGAGCCCTGAAATGTGGCAGAAGATGCTAAGGAGACATAGTAACCTGCTAATATTTGGAGGCTTGTAAAACCCTTAGCTTAAGCTGTACAAAACAGCCACTTCACAATCTGCCCAGCTATCCTGCTTTACATGAAACTATTTCCCATTTGAAATTACTGAATCTTTCACACGAAGTGGGCAAAACCAGGAATGTTGGCACAAATATATATCATCCCCAAATGAACTTAAAAGCATTCGTCTCACCAAGTAACACCTTCCTGAACATTTAGCATAGGATTGGCATCTATTTAGAACAGGAAAAAAAAAAAAAAATTCTCTGAGTACCACATGAAATCCCAGTAGATGGATGCATAGGAGAGACTGGAACACTGTGAAATGGAACTGGTTCCATAGCTAGCCTGAGAGAATTCCACAATGCAATGGCCATACCTACACATGGGAGATAACACAAAAGCCTGGATTGTGCTGTGGGGGCGTATTAGGTAAGTTTACACAGAAACAGGAGATAGAGGATATAAGAGGTGTAAGGGAGATCAGAGTAAAGACGAGGGAGGAAAGAGCAGACTGCAGACAAGCAAACCCTTATAATAAATGCAAAAGGCAGACTCCTGGTAAAGGATGGAGAATGCCTTTCATTCTTCCTCATTAGTTCAAGAAAAAATTAAAAATATGTTCTGCTATTTGTAGATATTACAAGTATTAATTCATTAGCATGGCACAAACAATTCCTAGTGGAAAATATGTTTACTCTTGTATCAGCTGGCAAACAACTCCTCTTGGAGACTAAGGGAGACAGGCATATTCAGTTTAAGATGGGGGTACTTAATTTCTCCACAGTCAAAGATAAATCTGAGGTTAAGCAATTGCTAGAAAACAAAGAACTATAAAACATCACCCAAAAGCTCCTCAACTCAACCTCTCCACGGGTAATTCGGAATATATTACGATCAAAAGGCAGCAGGCAGACCTGAATATCAGTCTGAACTAAAATGTTCTCACAGAATAGAGGCCATTAGGAAGCCAGGAAAACTCACAAGACCTTTATAGCACACTGACATTTGCTCCTGAATTAATGAAGAACAATAACCTCAGGGATATTTTGATAACACCTTACAAGTTTTCTTCCCTCAAGTTCTGCTTGTCACATATCGATTCATGGCAGTGCTTCGACAGAGAGAACATGGTCTTCCTTCAAATACTGCTATTTTGCCTTCTGAGAAAAAAATCTGGCAACATGCCCCACATTAGGCAAAGTATTTTCTCTGCCAACCAGGGAGGTCAAGCATAAGTTGCTGTTCAAAATTCTACCAGCACTTCAACACACACAAGAGCTCTAGCACTTCTATCTAGAGTCAGCAATCTTCCACCTTCTGTTTTTTCCCCCCAAACTTTGTTATCTTCTGTGCATATTCATTTTTATATTGCCCAGCCTAATTTTAAGTATTTCAAACAGTGGTGCTCATAAAATTAATCTACTCACATCCAGAAGTGGTACCAAAATGTGCACAAGAAGGAAGTGACAGGTAAGGAAATCCTACAAAGAAAAAGAGAGGTAGAAAAAAACCCACAGTATTTCCTTGCTGGCTCTGTGACTTCTGTACCCTTCCCATTAATCAGTGTGTTTTCTGTGGGCATCATCAGCATATCCCATCAAATAACATTTCCTGTAAACATTGGAGTCTGCTTCACACACCCCACACTGTTCTTTACTGTGCCATTAGGCAGTGTCAACATACACTAAGATACATATGGGAGGCTTGCCCATGTGGAAACACAAAGAGAAAACAGAACTGCATTAATGAAACTGCATTAAGTGGCCTCAACTGCAATGTGTTTCCAAAATGAATTCAAACCACTAAATCAAAGCCACATGCATTCCTACACACAGAACTCATACTGGATTGCAAGACAATTTCATGGGTCTACTGACATTCATACCTCTGTACAACCTACATGAGTCATGAGCTTTCCCATCAAAAAAATACATGTGCTCTCATGAGGAGATTGGACTGCCTACATAAAACAGATTCAAAACTTTAATATCACCTTCCTATAGTTCATAACAAATCAGAGTTTGCTGTTCCTAGAATATGGATTAGCTTTATAGAATGAGTTTGTTACAGATATTTTAGTACGACACACCATCATTAATTCTGAGATCAGTAAGAAATACTCCACCAAAATAAATCAGTCCAGCTACACTGCGATCAAAGAGATGTGTCAGCTCACTGACAGCTCCGCTTCCTTCCAGATTTTAAATAGCTAACAAAGGCTTTCTCTTAAGAGGGTCTTCTGTGAATCAGCTCCCAAGCGGTGTGGATCCACTAATGGGAAATCTATCCCTCATTCTTCCACTCTCAGTCAATCTACAGACATTAAGAAAGGAAACAGCTAACAGCTGCTAAATATCCTCTTTGTTTTGCAGCAGTCACTCATACATTATGCATAGAACAAAAATAAAACAATAAGGCAAAGAAAACCCACCCCAGACTATATGCTCTGCACATTATGATTCAAAGAGAAATTTGAGAGCAAGCGTTGTCTGACTGATGTTCAGCTGTGGCTATCTGAGCAGGCCTTCTCATATACATCACCTAAACCACTTTGGTTTCCTTGAGGAAGACAGACTGTGCACTAGTTATCCCACCAGAAACCACACTATGCAAGCTGGCAGGGCCAGGTCTATGGGGCACTGAGGAACCCGGTTGAGGGGAAGGTGTCCCTGCTTGTGGCAGGGGTTTGAAACCCGGTGATCTTGAAAGTCCCTTACAAACCAAATAATTTTAAGCTTCCAAACCACTGCTGTAACTGCACCCACACACCAGCCAGGAGTGCCACATGAGAACAAGGGAGAGGCCCACCATGAACAACCAGAAAGCCCATCTCTCTGCACTGCACAAGACAAACCGGCACTGCTTGCCTCAGGCATAAAGGGCTACACCTACCACTGCCTGGCAGGGATCTAGATTATCTAATCTATTTAATCCAAGTTATCCATTCTCTACGGTGATTTATTAGAGCCATAAAGGGTAAGAAGTAGTTGAGGAGGGCAATTAGATGCTGTACCCCTAAAGCCTGCTTGATCTACAGTATCTACAGAAAATATTTAACTCCAGAAGTTAATTGTGTGGAGGCTATTTCTGTATTTGGCACATTAAAATCTTAGTGACATTTCCTCACTCAAATCAAGGCTTGATGTTTTGCTCATGCTAAACACTCTGGGAGATCTGCTTGTTCCAACCAAAGGACAACAGTTGAAGTCTCATGCAACTTGCATTTAACATCCTGCTTTTCATTGGGGTCTATTAGCCTTTTGGGACACATCTGGCAAATAGCAAAAAAAAAAAATGGAACACAAAGCTGAAAAAACTCTCCCATTCCCTTTCTGAAAAGTGAAATTGGACATCTCTGCTTTAGCCAAGATTTTCAAAATTAAGTTACTAACCTATAGACTAGAAAGATAGGGAATGGCGATTCTTCAATAAGCCAAACATCCCGTATAGTATACTGAACATTAAGATAGTCAGAGAACCAGGAGATCGTCATATTCTTTCAAAATACATGGTTCCACCTGCACCCAAATTCTGCAATGATTAGACCTACTTCTAGAATCTTATCTACAACAAAAAAAGTACATTAATTTTAAAAGTTTCAGGAACTTTCCACATGCCATGTCAGTATTATGACACTAGCAAAAAAAAAATGCACTGAAATAGATCTCAAAAAGATAAAAGGAGACAAAACAAAAAAATGCCTGTTGAAGCTTTTTAATTACCAAGCTAGGGATTTTTATTGTATGCAGGTAACAAGAGGTAACAAGGAGAACACTAAAGCAGTGTTGGGGATTTTAAAGTTGGTATTCCAACTTTGGGTACTAATACCCAAGATAAATCAAGCAGAACTCAAATGTCATCCCTAAATTGTTTCTGCATACGATTTCTGCAGAAGGGTTTCTAAACTGATCTCAGTTTCTAAAAATCAAAATCTAATGTGCAGAATATCAAGATTTCATATTCAGCTTTTCTGTTTTTTTAAACTACAGATGGTAATCAAAACTTCCTTGGGAACACACAGGAATCTTAGTTTGCAACAAGACAATTCAGAAATCTCTGAAAAGCGGCATTTCTTACATTTAAGAAAGTGGTGCTTAATAAAGCAGAATATCCTTCCTTCTGCCACTGAAAGACAAATTTTCAGAGACTCAGAGGGTGTGTATTCCTTCTACTAGTAAGATTTCCCAAATGAACAAGTAACAGGTGACTCAAGTGATGACTGGTGTCTTAATCAAAACTAAACTGCTCTCACCAAAATTAAAAGGTGTTTCATCAAGTCTTTAGTCTCAGTAATGCACTATGTCTCATGGAGCTTCATGGTAAGAAGGATCAAAAAGACTTCTACATTTTTATATTTGATTATAGTGATTCCCTGAAGTGGATTCATTCACCCTGGCTCTGAACAAAGTACAACGTCTGTGGAAAATTTTGGTGGTTCACAAGATCAGCTGTTCTAGAAAACAAAAGCAGTAAGTAAAGCGAGAAAACCTGTGGGTTCCACTGCACTGAATGTTTATGCTGTGACACTGTTTGAATTCTAAGGAGTGCCAGGAAATGCAAGGAGTGGGGGAGAGGATACACAACAAACTTGCCACTGCTTTTACTCTCCTATATTAATTTTCATATTAGCAAGGTCTCCGGATCAGTTCATATTTTCTATAGAAGGAAACACCTAATGCCTAAATTGTCAGTCTTGACATATAGAGACTTTTTTTACTGAAAGCATCATAATTAAACCAATGAGTTGTATTACCTGCTCAGGAAGTGTATCACCTACCTGCTAGTTACCTGCTGCTGTAACTTGGTGTTTTCAGTGCTATTTACTGCAAACGTATTACATTAAGAGACACTAGCAAGAAAAAGGATTTTGCACATATAGATACCATGCATGAATCCACACAGAACCCAAAAATCCTAAGGATCCTGTCTATTTACTTCAGTAAAATTTAGAGCACATGAAATCCATGTGACTATAGCATCACAGGGTACTCAAAGAACCTTGGCGTTTCAGCTTAACTGGCAATTTTGGTGCTAGAACAGTAAAAATAAAATTACTTAGCATGGAAATCATAAAAGTTGACAACTGTTTGTCCTTGACATGCCAGGGAACCAAGTGACAGGGATGCAGTGAGGTTACGAGCTTCCATTTTTTTAATTACCTATCTGAAAACAATAAACTTTGTAATCCATATCGTTTTCACACATTATACAGTACTCACTTGCTGGTACACCCCCCACCCCATTTGTATCCAGAAATTCAGGCTGATTTGCAAATAGAACATTCATGTTCATCTCAGCATTAAATGCAGCTATCAATAATTTTTACTCTTTAAAAAGTCATTTAGAAGACACACTGGACACAGAAATAAAACACTCAGAGGGGCACACAGTAAGTGTTTTGTCATTCAGTAAAGTGCTGCTTGCAGTACATCAGCCCTTTTATGATTAATTTGAGCCTACAAACCACCACTACCCTTTAGCTTCTGCCAGAGCAGAACTCCCCCAGGCAGCCTCAGATGGGCACTCTCAAGTCATCCCTGTCTCAGCTGCCACTCTACACTGCCTGCTTACACCAGTGGCAGGGCAGGTGGGTGACAGTGGGGTGCCACAGCAGCCATCCAGCCCAGCCTCACTTGGCTGCTTTAGCTCGTGCTTCATGCTCCAAAGCACACCAGTTTTTAAGGCCAGACTAGGCCAGCTTGGAGAAACTTCCCAAGAAAGAGTTTTACCAAGAACTTGCTAATTATTTCCTTTACATAAGTACCATTGTATCCACAGGTTAAAAAAAAAAAAAGGGTTTTTTTAACTAGTTGGAAGTCAAAACCAAGCTTCCATCATGGCACAAGGAAAATGCCAGTCACTACCCAAGACTGCAGGCTCTCACACAGGCAAGCAGCCTTAACACACATACTTGGAACACCTAGTAGGCACCTTCTGTTACCTTTAAAAGGCTCACCCTGCTCCCTTCAAGGGACCTGCATCCCCCACTGCTGCTCTGGAAGCCCACACCTGCCCTACACAACTGTCAGTTTACCTGGAAAATCCAAGCAAAAATCTCTCGTGCGCCTCAGAGCTGCAAAGGAATGCAAACCCACCAGGTTTTAAAATAACTTTATGTGACTCAGCTTTGATATTAACATTTTCGAAATGGCTACTCATCCCTTGCAAAAGCAGTGAAAGACAGGTGCAAGGCAGTCCAGGAGGAGCCAGAGATACTCCTCAGCTCCATGGCCATACTGCATAGTTGACTGGGAATCTCAGTCTAAAAATATCAGTATTAAGCCTCAAATGAATGACTTTACATATCTAAAGAACAAAACACAAGTTCAGAATAGCGTTGCTATTAAGAGGAATAATATCCGCGTGCATTATGGATGTTCTTTCATTTCACAGATGTGATTTTATTCTGTTACAGCCATCACAACTTAGACTTAAGCTTTACAATACAGAGAACAGATTTAAACGGAAGTCAGCAGACATTTGCTTTATACTTTGTGATTACAGGGATCTCTCTCTACAGAAAGTGATAAAAAAGGCATTAGTTATGGTCAGTACTAAGGGGGGTAATTGTGCATTACAGCAGTGAGGATTATTACACTGAGCTTCAAGAGCTGTGGACAGAAAAGAACATTCTCAGCACAAAACTATGCAAGAGCTTAAGCAGAAACGAAGGGCAGAGATTACTGTGACCATGCCACATTCACATATCCCCTAGCAGTTCATTAGACTGTCCATTTTGCAAATCTTCCCACACAGGTTTTACAAAGGTCCATGACCACACCAAAAGCAACATGTTACGTATAGATAAATAAAAGTGGACTAAAAATCCCCAGGGAATATTGATTTCAAAGAGGAAAAAACTACTTGGGAGATGCTTTCAAGACAATCTACCACAGTGAAACAAATGCCTACCACAATGTAATAACCCATTTTGCTCCCCATAGTAAAGCACCAATAGGATTTGTCCAGACAGACAGGACTACACTTTAGTAAGGATAAAAAAACTCCAGTTTTTAAGGATTCAATTTTTACAGCTCCTCTGGACACTAACTGCAAACAAGATACACAATAGAACTTCACGCTAAATTCCACGACAGCCACATTTTTGTGCAAACACTAAATACACTTCCTAACTATTTTTGTCAAACTCTTAAGTGTTCATAAAGAAAAAACAGCACAAAAAGAGGTCTTTGTCTCTTCTGGGTTATTTTTGTCTCCAAAAAACCACTACACACATTTTGGAAACCATCTGGTTCCCAAAAAGTCAGCTGGGGTCACTTTTCACCTAGCATCAGTAGAAGAGTATTAACTACAGTGTATGAATAAAAATGGCTACAGTGTTTTATAGGATGACCTAGAGCAAATCTAATCTGAATACTTGAGGCTATTTGGAAGCATTTTGGAGATAGTGTCACTGTATTAATGGAAGACAGTGACTCCAGCTGGATCTTGACTTTAGATGCAATGTGACTAACCAGCCAGTGGATTGGTACACAAACCCTCCTCTCTACAACTACAGAGGATACAACTTGTGCTCTTAAATCTGTGATTTACTGTTTGACCTTTCAGGTCTAACAGACTGTTTTTAAATCCCAAATTACTGTGAAAAAGTTCTATTTCCACAAAACTGCACAGCTATCCTAGAGCAGCTGGACTCCACTAGAGGCTGCTAGGTTCAGTACCACCACTAGATCACACTTGAAACCAAGTGAGATTCAAATTGACTAAGACATTTCAGAATAGTAAAGTTCCATGCCTCATCCTGCTCAAGTTCCCAGATCCTGCAAATCACTCAAAACACAAGTTATAAACATTAGACATCTTTGCTGTTTGTTTGGCACAACACAATTCATCCTGCATTCATACAGCTGAGAGACAGAGCACTCCATCTGCCTCTCAGTTCACGAGCCCCTCATTCCTCCACCTGGAAAAGACTGTAAATAAACAAACCTGTTTGGCCAACTGATCCTTCTTCACCAAGCCAGTGGCTGCAGCGATGTTCCCTGCTCCTTCCACCGTCTTCTGCGCCACCGCCGTCACTCCTGTCACCACAGCTCCCCCAACATTGGACACCTGCTCTTTGGTTTTCTCAGCCACTGACGAGAAGCAGAAGATGGAAAAAAAAACACATTATGCCTCTGGGACCTGTAAGTTTTTCAGAGAATTTATCACTGACAGCCCAACATCATGAAAAGCCATAAGGCCATTACATATTCTGTACCCCAAGTGGATCTTAAGAAATTAAACTATCCATCTGGTAACACTCGAGCAGCAGAGGTAAAAATAAACCTTAGCTGGGACTCAATTTCTTTCATGTGAGAGACATCTGACATTTTCATTCATGTCTAACTGCACTTTAGGGAAGGAAAGGCATTACTTAGGCCCTCTTAAATACGTCCGTCTCACTGTATAATATATCCTAGTTTAGAAATGCATTCCAATTAGTCCACCAAACACTTGCTGCATGATACAGGGCGTGGAAGACAAGACTTTCTGCATTGGATAGACTCAAAAGACATTGATTATTCTTTTTATACTTATTTTATAAGATATATTTCATTAAAACACAGATTTATCAATGCTCAACCAAGAATTTCAAACAGAACCTTTTATCTGATTCCCTTGAGATTTTTGCCTCAATGCTGATACATAATATACTAATTCATAAAAAGTCTGAATGCCAAAGCAAACTGGATTAATAGCTGACTTCCAAGCCCCAGGGAAACAACTCATTTAGCCTACATATACATCAGCAGTTGCCACTCTACCTTTCTGAATATGACTGGGGTTTGTCTGCTCATTCATCCCCAAGGGCTCTTTCTGACAGCAGCTTGAAATACAGTGAAACTGCTCTAAGAAAAGGGATGGAATGACTTCATGCCTTGAAGTTACATACCCAGATTTTTAGCAAAACACACATGTACTCCTCTAAACAAGAGAACGTTTTCAAAAACATCCATCATATTTTCACCATTCTAACTACTCCTATATTTCCCTTCAGGCTAAATCCCATACAATCCATAAAAAGTATTCATAGCTTTATCTGCATCCTTTACAAGCACAAGATGGATTCTGCTTGAAAGTTAGGCTACCAGTTCTGAGCCTTGTTTTGGGAAGCACACATGAAAATTAGACATTCTGTGGCTAAAATACATTTCTTTAATTTCTTACATAAAGAGCATCATATCCATATCACAGAGCAGGCAGCATGCATTACTATGATTGATATTAAACCACAAAAATTAGGAAAAAGCTAGAAAGCTAAATATTGCAACTAATATGCAACTTTTAATAAAGACCCAAATTTTAAGTAACTGCTGACTGAAAATGGAGGCAGATAATTTAAGGCTCATTCTAGCTAATTTAAAGGGAAAAGTTAGTAACTTAATTAAGTATTATCTCTATTACAACCAGGAGTTTTCATTATAGAATAGAACAGACTACACATTGTCTAAAATTAGAAACAGAAAAAGTCTGTCTCAAATATCTGGCACACTATACATGCTAATAATCTAAAAGTTCAGGAGCAATGTCATGGTATACATCCACTACTCTACTGCTATTCTTTTTTTCAGGGGGAAAAATAATCAAAGGTGGGTTTTGTGGAAAAGCAAACACCGCCCTCAGAGAAGGTTTGACTTAATGCTAGCAAGTGCAAAAAGACGTCTATTAAGATGCCCCATTTGATTATTACCAGCTACAGACCACAAAAAGCTTTGGATTCTGCACATGAAATTTATATAGTTTATATATTGCCACTAGTTCTTGCAAACATAGCTGAAGATGTGTGTTCCCATAACACGATATCTTGCAAAGCCTGATGAGACCTGACTGTGCTTGGAATCTTTCAGAAAGACTCTAACATTATGAAACAAACTAATTCATGTTGTTCTAAATGGCAAAAACAATTCTAAAAAAATAAAGTAGTATCTTATAAGAGTAGATTCAAAACTCAAATTTTCCAATAAATATTTTAATTTAAAAAAAAAGTTATGTTTTGGGTACATTTCAGTACTGTCTTTTACTGTTCCTCTGTCTCATTAATTTTCTGGGATAGATCAAGGGCTGCATCCAGAGCAGGAAAACCAGCAAGTCAAGGGAGGGGATTCTGCCCCTCTGATCTGGTGAGACCCACATGCAGTGCTGCATCAGCTCTGGGGGCCCAGCAGAGGACAGACCTAGGCTTGAAGGAGTGAGTCCAGGGGATGCCACCAAGATGATCAGAGGGATGGAGCACCCCTCCTATGAAGGCTGAGAGAGAGAGCTCTTGAGACCCTAATTGTGATCTTCCAGTACCTACAACCCTAGAAGAAAGGTGGAGAGTGACTTTGTACAGGATCATGTTGGGACAGGGCAGGAGTTGATGTCTTCAAACTAAAAGAGAATAGGTTTACATATGGAAGAAATTCTTTACTGTGAGGATGGTGAGGCACTGGCACAGACTGCCCAGAGAAGATGCCAATGTCCCATCCCTGGAAGTGCTCAAGGCCAGTGGGCCATGAGTGACCTGGACTAGCAGAAGGCACTTCTGCCCATGTAAGGGGGTTAGAATCAGATAATCTCTAAGGTCTTTTCCCACCCAAACCATTTTATGCTTCTATAATTCAAGGTCCTTTCATTCTGTTAAAACTTTTTGTATGGAAGTGACACACATTGTTTTGAGAACTCCCCTTCCCAGAACTGTTGAATAGCAGAACACGTAAAGGATCAATTCAGTAGGCTTGATGCTGACAAGGGTTCAGTCGGCCTTGAGCAGACTCATACTTTCTGATAAAATTATGAAGCATGGTTGTACTGTGTTGATTGTCACAGGCACAATTAGTCTCATTATCTCAAGCTCTCAAAGCAACTGCACCTCAAAATATCAAGAAGCAGAGTGGAATTGAGTGCACTGTGGATGCTGCAGTATAAACCACCTGATTCTCAATGCCATTATTATACCTCAATTTCTTACACTAGGTTGTCATGGCAAGTGCAACCACCTACCAAGAGTAACTATCCAATGGCTGCTGTTCCCACTATTACAATATTTTGGGAAGGCACTGCCTGAAGTATGTTTCCTCCTCCCAGAAACACATTATCCTAGGAAAGGTTTAGTACTTAAAAACTCAAATGAAAAAGGAAATAATCAGGCCACTAACGCTGTTACTGGCACAACAGTAAGATACTGATAAAAATAGTAACAAAAGCAGTATACTTCAGACTGCTTCTATTTCAGACAGCCATGGTTTAATTCCAGCTGGCAACTAAGCACCACACAACTGCTCATTCACTTCTTCCCCCACCAGGATGGGGAGGAAGAGAACTGGAAGGGTAAAAATAAGAAAACCCATGGACTAAGTATGGTTCAATTGAAATAAAACAATGATGGTAATAAAGAAACTGTAATAAAAAGGAAAACAAAGAAAGAAAGAAAGCTATAAATCCCACAGGCGATGCAAATTAAAACAATTGGTCACCACCAACCAACAGGTGCCCAGCTAGTCCCCAATCAGACGACCCCCACCAACCTTCCCCACAGTTTTACTGCTCAGTATGATGCCATACATTATGGAAGATCCTTCTGGTTATCTGGGGTCAGCTGTCCTGGCCACGTCCTCCCCAGTTCCTTGTGAACCCCCAGCCTCCTCACTGGCAGGGTGAGTTGAGAAGCAGGAAATGCCTTGACATGCAACCCCTGCTCAGCAATAACTACAACATCACTATGTTATCCACACTGGTTCCAGTACAAATCCCAAACCAGGCACTACAAAGAAAAATTACCTCTATTGATGGAGGAGGCATGACTGACACCAAAGGCTTCAAGCATCAGTACTATATTGTTCTTCAGTACAACCTTTTATACTATTCATCTTACATGTAATACACCTGCGTGCCCTCTCTACCCTTCTGTGACTGGTCAGGTGCACCTCAGCATTCAATGTTTCTTTGCCTTCAATACTGCTCACCTGTCGTACACAGTTGTAGCCTATCAGGGATGAGGCTCAGCCACAGCCCCACTCCCAATCACCACAAACTGCGTGCCTACACTCCATCCCAGCCAAACCCAGCACTCAGACATAGCACAGGAAAGCTAACACAAGAGTTATCATGGAAGATCTTTCACACACTGCTTCAGAAATCAGAGCCATAAAGACAATTTCAGCAACCTACATAAAATCGCACAGATTGGCAAAAGCAATCATAGCAAGGAGAGAAACTTCTTTCCTGTCTAAGGAATAACTAAACATCAACATCATTACCAGAGTGACTCTGATAATGAGCTCCAGCCTGGTGACCCTCCAGCTCTGAAAACACCACCACAGGAGAATAAAAACCAGGATAGGTTTCCAGTCTCACGTATTTTATTGCTTACACTAAGTAGTAATGGGGAAAGCATTAAGCATGCACAAACAAATCAGCTCAGAGTACAGCGGGTTAATTCCAACTTATTAAATTTATCTGAATACTAGGTTGCTTAATGATCTTAAGCCATTAGGTCCTTGTAAAATTGATATCTGCTTTGCATCACGGCATTGAGAGCCAGAGTAAATCAGGTTCTGCAGAGTTTTGCTGTGCTATGGCCTGATTATTTCCTTCATCTATGCAGAGACTGTCCATTCCATTAAATGAGTCTGGGATGGTGCACAATGGCCACACCAAGGCTAACCTCGAGCTTAAGTTATAACACTGTCTACAGCACTGTGCAAAAAGTATTAACCTTGAGGTTGTCTTTTCACTACTTATTACAGACAATGGGGTAGCATATAGTATCAATGTAAAACCCCTGGAGCAATTCAAAATAATAACTAGTTACTTTCAACCTTGAACAATAAAAGTAGAATCAAACCAGAGAATTTCTCTGAATTAATGAACTTACTTTTACGGTACCAAATATATCTTTGAGTAAGTATTTCAAACAGCAAGTTTGTCTTAAGCAATTGAAGAATTCATTTACAAAGTGCCATAAATATGGCGGTTCTTTAATTTCTGCAAATTTATGTAAGATACCTGTTGGAGTTTAAGACCAGGAATACCAATGACTAAGATTATTAAGAAGAACAAGAATGATCAGATAAAAGAATTCAGCAAAACACCTGACTGTGGTATACTGCTATCAATATTTTGTCTTCACTCACATGATTGAAGGACTAAGACCTTTTTTGCCCTGACTTATTTAAAAATCGTGCTTTATTTAGAATATCAGGAGATAGAATATAAATAATCTTTGATACCATTCATTTCTGGGAGATAAGTAAGAGAGGTGAAATATGCATTTACAGACAAAGGCCAGGAGACATTTTAATTATGAAGACAAGTCTAAACACAAGCATACACCATAAAACCAATAAGCAAAGCTGATTTATCATCAGAAGTTCAGAGAAAAGGTGACCTGACAAATAATACACTCACCACAGTCCTGTGAATCACAGCCTGGAATCCTCATTTGACAGCACCTTGATCTCATTAACCTGGTACAATCAGGTCACATTCCAAGCAAGAAACATCTCAGTCTAGTAATTCTGGGTTTGGAAATTAACAGACTGAAGAAAGCATTAAAGTTCTTTAGTCCTTTAAGGTGTGTCATTTCACCAGCACAGAGGGTTAAACCACAATTTATTCAACAAGAGCAAAACTATCAAGATTCTGGACCTCAGACATTAAAAGAGACTGCAAAATGGAACACCCATTTTGATTTGTGATTCTAGTTTGTATCTGACTGTCTCCAACCTCTCAAACCATTTTTATTTACATAACAAAGCATTTATTTCACCTCCAGTTTCACAGGATGTACTGGGGAATTAATATCATAAGACCAGCACAACTTG
The DNA here is from genome assembly GCF_015227805.2 of Hirundo rustica. Classification (NCBI taxonomy): domain Eukaryota; kingdom Metazoa; phylum Chordata; class Aves; order Passeriformes; family Hirundinidae; genus Hirundo; species Hirundo rustica. The sequence continues at coordinate 53,463,600 of NC_053454.1, read as the reverse complement.
TGAACTCCCAGTCACAGAAAGAGACAAGAAGGTCTTCACAAGCAACTTAAAAGGCATTTTTGTCACAACTTGAACAGCATTGATTTAAATGGATTTGATTTCTACAGCAACTTCACTAGCATCTGTCTTCCTGTTACACCTCATAGAATCACTACAGTGAGCCCAAATCTGTTTTTATCCACCTTATCTTCTTGCCAGAAGAAATATTTATAGGCTTGCTATTATTTATTTTTATTCTTAAAATGTTTCCAAGCCATGACTCTGCTCTTACACTAGGAAGTCTCATACTGTTTCATCTTGGAAGCCATGATCTCTAGATTTTGCCTGAAGTCTTCTCTTCTCACTGCCTGTTCACTTTCCATTTTCATTCAACAGCCAAACTCATCTCAAACAGCTTGAAAGGCCAGAAGGAAGTAAACTGTGGCACAGAACCCATTATTCCCAAGTTCAGGGCATTTCACTTAGCATCACCTGTTTCCTAAAATGCGTAAGGAGCAGCTACTGTTCTGCCCAAAATCAACAATTTTTCAAATTTTCTATTCACAGGCACAGCACATAACAGATGTATTCCCCTTACGCTTGGCCTTACAGTCTGTTTTGTACCTTTCAGAAGAAAAGTCAGTGTATTTTCAAACCCATTAAAACTTCTATTCAACTACTGAAAATTTTCTGCCTAACTAAACATATTGTCATCACAAAAAAAAAAAAAAGCACAGAATTTGAGATCAGTAGTTTCTTTCAGGATGAGGGACGGAAGTTCCCTACTGAGCTAGCCCACTAGAATCCCAGTTCTTCAGCACGTTTCATACGTGTGCAAATGCCCTTGACTTTGATTCTACCACATCCCAGCTTGGTGAGCATCACCTCTATTAACTTGCTTCCTAGTGCTGTCAGTTGCTGCTCCCACATCTGTGATGATATTGGATATATGTGTCCCAAATCTCATTCTACTGCAATCCTCTACTGGTCACAGTAATGATCCGTCTGAAGAGTTCTCTTAATTGAGGTCTAACAAGCTGAGATTTCAAATCTCATAACACAGCATACTCAGCCTGAGACTAAACTCTGAAGGACTATCCTCAATATTCTGTTCCACTTTTTTTACTGGAAATACTCTTAACTGACTTTTCAACCATTTACGTGGGTTGTGCATTAAGTACTGACATTTGTTTACCTACCACTGTTTATCCTTTGCCTTGGCTTATGTGAGCATAATGAGGCACTGATATGTGAGCTGAATGATAGACTGGCTCTACACTGAGGAAAAATAAATCCTTTTCTATCTTACTTGTTTCTGAATCTGTTAGGAGGAAAAACAAACTTCTTGACCATGCATTCTCTTCACATCTTCAGAACTCCCACATTCTACAGCAGAAAATTACACATTTTATTCAATGCCCTGGGGTCAACTGAGGCTTTTCTGCACTCTATAAATATCAAAGACTTCCATTCATTTTGCCCCTTAAAACAAATTATTGGTTACTGGTTTCAGTTCATACCTAAAACGATCCCTGCAAATCAATTTAAAATGCAAATTTACCCTTTCTTGGTGTAGAAATGCTGTTGTGAAGATACATGCCTGGCATTAAATTCCAAGTCTGAAAGTGCTCTTGCTACTGAGAGATTAGTCAGTTAAAAACAAAACAAACATTTTAAAACACTCATAATTATGACAAATTCAAATCAGAACACTGAGATTGTTTCTTGCCTGTAAGTCACTTCCATTCAGTCTTCCCCCCACAACCTGATTTCTCAATTTTCCTACGCTTTTCTATCTTTCATAAATTTTAGTGCTCTCAAAAAAACCCAGAATTTTCAACAGCTAAATGGCTGGTTAATCTCATGCAGGAAAGAAGCTGAAATCAAGAGGTAATTATCTTACCTGTTGTAACACCATGGACAACTCCTTCCTTGGTCCTGGAACCTAAAGAAAGAGAAAAATTAGGTTGAAAATTCATGTTCTTAGGTACTGGTAAAGACTAGATATTTGATAAAGAGGGATTAATATGTAGGCTGCATACCATTGCATACAACATTCCCCAAGGTTATTAAAAAAATCAAAAAGAAATTCAGTCTAAGGGAAGAGGCAAAACCATCAGTAAAGAACAACTTCATGGATGGGCATTGACAGTGGGAAGGTGAATAATACTGGAAACCTTTCTGCAGTACGTACTGACTTCCTTGCCATTTTCTGAATGGCTGTTAAGCATCTCACTTGGCACACTCACGTGGATGACTCTGCACAAAAACCATGTTAACATCCTAAGGATGCTTGCATATGCATTTGTAGAATCTCTGAGCCACAGTTTCCAAAACAGCCTTAAAATTCTATCTTTGCCAGATCTCATTTTGCAAGGCTTGACAATCACTACCGAACTACATAAAGGCCTAGAGGTTAAATTGACAGGGAAATGGAAGTGTTAGCCAGATTTAGATATCAACTAACCCAAAAGAACAACTTTAAGCATTATATAGGATTTCAACATGAAAATGTCCCCCAGGTCACACCCAAGGTCTGCTGCATCCACTGTCCTTGTTGTCATGGGCACATGTCACAAACCACATGTGAATTGCAGGAAACAACCTGGAACTTGTGCTAGACTGAGGCATAACACAACACCTGGGTGAGCAGTGTAACTCTGCCACACTGAAGACCAAACTGATTTCTGCAACACCGATGCAAAAAACCCCATGAATTTTCACCATGCTGCCTGAAAGGGAACAGTCTCTTGTGTCTTTAAGGGGAAGAGAGACAAACGAGCACATACTGCTGTTTAAAACATAACTGGGTGCCTTTTTCCTTACCAGCCCTCTACTTGCCCTTGTCAGGTTCCATAATTTGGCTACATTTCAGGGATTAGTATCTAGCTATGGACTGTGATGCTTAACAATGTGCAATTAAGAGAGTTTATGGCTCCTAGTTAATCACCTCACCTAGTCTGCCAGAGATAGGATGACATTTTATTTTTCTTACCAACACAGAAATGACCTTACTTGTAATGCAATTTTTTTGCTGTCATTCAGTATTTGAGACATTATAATTTATACTTCTAGCTTTACACCTCTAGCATAACATAAGAAAATGCATAAGCAGAAAAATACTAGAAAAAACAATAATTATTTGTCCAATATTCTTTGCAAAAATACAATTAAACACAAACACAATATAAGCTCATTCATCAATACATCCTACTTGCTACTAGTGCAAATTTATGGAACTTCAGCCATGTAGTCCTGGCACTATGAGATTGATTACATGATTGAAAAGGCTCTCTTACCCATCAGCAAGAGTAGAATAATAATTCATTATAAATACAAGGGAAAAAAATACTGCATCAAGTAAAATGAAATGTTCCTTGAGCTGATTATGAGGGTAAACAGCTGAGAAGTCTTTCCCCCCCTCTTTATTCAAATTTTGTCTTCAAAACACTTTACTTTCTCTCACTGAAAAATATTTACCATACATGGAACAATGAGAAGTTTCATTATATGCAATGTGTTCATGCCTAAGGACTTGTTTTAGGACTTTGCTTTTCAATTTTGTACCACCATGAGACCCAAAGAAGCAAAGCACATCATGGAATGCAAGCCGATGACTTGAAGTTGTACTGACTTCTAGCAACTGAACACCACTGCAGGCTCACTGTGTGTCTAATAGGATATTAATATTGAGCTCATGATTTTGAAGGCACTGTTAGACCTGGCCAATAGCTCATCCATGTTGTTGAGCTGACTGTTCAACAGTCCTTCAAGACAGCCAAGTCCTTCAAGACATGGAAACCTGCGAATGAGCAAGTACTCAGTTGCCTAAGGCCAGAAAGAGATGGGCAGTATGACAGAACTCCCTGAGGATCTGTGCAATGCACACATCTCCAGAGGGACCTATTCCAAGTCAATTCTTACCTCACCTGCCCAGACACAACACTGTTATGACCACAGCTCAAACACAAATTATTATAACTTTAGCAGAAGACAGATTTCTCTTTAAAAAAAGCTCAGCTCACAGACCCACGTGGAACAGGGATATGTATAGCCAGATCCATTAATTGGCAAACAACCAGCTGGCTGGTGTTCCAGACCCTACAGCATATGTTAGAGCTCAAGACTACTTGCCCCACTGCTGCACACTTGCATGCAAGTAGCTGTTCCTGCCATCACAGCTACAACAGCATCTAGAAGCACATTAGGATCTGCCAGAAGAGGCCTATAAATAACAGCAGCTGAATTCAGTAGGATGACTTCTGGCTGGCCACAAAGGAAAGCTGGCTGTCCATACTGTTTCCAGGAGAAACTAGCTCTTTCATCCTAGCATTCCTGACATACCAACAGTCTTGCTCATTTTGCCCTGCATAATGAGGGGAACAGAGCAGGCATAACATAAAGACCAAGGAGCAGGACTCTAACTTAAACCAAGAAGCAATAGGAGTACATGGTAATGTACTCCTACATTTCCTAGCTATAGTAGAAACCTGTATGAAGAGAGGGAGAACACTAACCAGCATTTTTGGTTTTTTTTCAATTACAAAAAATACCATTGAATCCCTTCATGATTTATTATCATTGCTGTCATTGTGCCAGAACAAAGGAGTGTATCAGCACTTAACAAATACACTCATTTCTGGACTACTCGAGAGACCAACAGACTATTCACATTGCTTAGTCAGAGCTGTTTACAGACTGGGAGACATAAACCCAAATTAGAGGCAACTGACATTTAAGGAAAACACTTGCTTCCAAGTCCTGAAGCCCATTATTCCACCAGACCAACCCTGAGTCCCTCAACTACTCTGCTGGCTTTTCTACCACCAAAGGAAAATAAGAAACATTATGAAAAGGGAGAGGAGGAATTTGGATGGCTTTGCCAAATAGGTCATGACTGCTCTGCTCTACTCTAAGGCCATGTGCCAGCACAGGGAGTATTAAACAACTCTGTCAGCCACCCTGCTGCTAATAAACTACTCCTTTGTTCTGCATGCTCATGACACACCAAAAACAATCATACTGGAAGCTTCCATTCCTGAGCACTGAACATGCATTCAAGAGTCAACTCAGCAAAAACTTCAGCTCCCTGGAAGCACACATGAAGCTCAGCAAACATCTTGAACACTGCAGTGCCAAGAGTGTGTTGACAGATGAGGTACAGCTGACACCAAAGAAGACTTCAAGCATCAGCACCTTCTTATCTAGAAGTTTCTCACACCTTTTCTACGTAGCCTTCCATGAGCAGCTCCACACAGCTCTGGTCCTTTCTCTCCTTCTCCCTTCCATCTGCAGTTCCAGCTCACTCCTTCCTGTCCCCAGCACAGCCACCTAACCCTGTCTGCCCCCCATACAACATTTTACCCTTTCTGTCCCTTACACACCCTTCTGTCCCTTCCTCATCACAGCAGGGCCAGCAGACTCCAACTAAGCCCCTCCCAGCTAAATCACTCTTTATCACACCTATAGCTGGGAGGACAAGGATGTTCCCACTCTTTGGTAATTAACACAGCTGCAATACAGCAGGGCTAAGATTGCTTTCAGCACTATCTCTATTTGTCCTCCCACAGTGTGTGAGCACATCCTTCTTACTCAGTTCCTGATTTCAAAGCCATTGGGGATTAGAGTATGGCCCCCACTTCCTTTCTGCTTCACACTAACAGCTCTTGAAGGATACAGAAAGATGCAGTTTTAATTTTACAGCACACACAGGTCTGATGAGCCTCAGTCCTTGTTTCTAAGCAATGACCAGGCTATTTTTTGATATCAAGAAAGATCCTGATGCTGTGCTTGAATGAGTTGAGAGACCCACCAATTTCAGTTGACCAATGTTGAAGCCCATTGGCAGAGAAATTTAATGGGAAAAAAACCCCAATACTTGAAAGTATACAAACACATTGTAGACTGCATTGAAGGGATCTTGGGTGCTTAAAAGGAGGCCAGATATTGGACTGAGGGAAGAAAGTAGAGACTTCAGCATGGACAGGGGGAAAAAACCCAAACAATTCCTTATTTAATCCTCCAATACCTTGCTCTCCTATATAGCTCTAAGTTTCTCTCTTTCCCAAGAGAAATTTTCCTCGTGCCAAAAAAATGTTAAAACCAAAACAAGAATAAAAGAATTATAATGAATACATTTCATCTCAAACAGCAGCTGTTGTCAAAGAACTCTTACCAGCTAGAATTAGGTTACTCTAATAACCTAATTCTACCTGGTAAGAATAACCTAATTTGGTTATAGTATTTCACATAATAGCTAACACAGCAGCCGGGACAGAAAGGTCCAGATGTTTTCCACATTTAGTTAAATTGCACTGATTTCAGTGGGAAACATCACCTAGGGGATCTGGACCAAAAACTCTGCATCTTAAGTCTCCAGCAGCAATTGGAGGCTGAATGTTACGAAACTGAAAATGATTAACAGGTCCCACTCAGCCCAGTGTTGTTAGGTTCTTTTTTGCAAGATGTCAGGCAGCTTTCACAGTATAATCTGGCTGTGAATCTCAAATCTGAAAACCCAGCTATAGAAAAAGGGAGTGAGAAGTCTTCATGAGCTCTAATGAATTGTGCTGCTCCTCTCATCTGCTCATAAAGGGGCTCCACCACTTTTTGCACTGCAACCATTGTCAGCCTGCAGAACAAATGATTATCCTGCTGGCCTTTGCTAATGCTGCACACGGGTAGAAACACCTCTGCTGTGACCTTGGGCAGTAGACAGAAACATCCAGCTCCTCCTTTTCCTATTTGAACTTTTGAAATGTCTTGCCTATATGGCCAAGCACAAAACTGGACACAAGCTGCCAGAGCTTCTGGAGACAGCTTCCAACCAAGGGCTCTTATCTGCACAACAAACTCAGCACATAGCCCTCACCTCCTGAACAGGAGGCACCCACTGGGAGAAAGATCCTCCACTGTTACTACAGTCACATTCACAGGTCCCTCTCATGGATCAGGGCTCTGCTGCCCCCAGTAACTTCTTGGAAAAAAAAAGCAAGCCTGCCCTCCAAAGTTCAACCTCAGCAAAAGAGTCTCTAAAGAAAACAGGAAAACTGTTGCCTTTGGGAACAGAGCTAGGTTCAAATGTTTTTATGGTTTGGAGAACAGGTCAGACACAAAGATTAATTTAACACACGATGCAGGTTTGTAATATAAAGAAATCAATGACCCCAGAAGCATGGCCAGCACTACAATAAAACAAAATAAAAGAAAGCCAGACTCCTGGAAAATAATTCCAACATGAAGAACAATATATAGTGGAAGAACATCTATTTTGATATCTTGAAAATGAGCAGACACTCATTTTAAAATAGATTCATTGTACAATTAGTGTTCAAAATTACTGCCATCCCTGTTGGCAAGAGCACTGAGCTTCGCTATGGCTTAAAAGGGAGGGAAGTATATTCCAAATGAGTAGTCCACATTATTTGGAGCAGAAATGATTTCTTACAGACTGGCACTAGCCTGCAACAGTAGAGGGAATCCAAAAAAGGCACTGGAATACTGAAGACCTCAGTACTCCCATTGAAAAGAAATGCCTCTGTTTTTCAGCTCTGTTTAACTTCTCTCTGTTATGTGTGCACATCTCCCTCGGTACACACAGCGCCCATTACAGAACTGACCTGCTACAAAATGAACAGCACAGAAACGACCTACAGAAAAGGGCATCTTTTCCCCCTCCATTCTTTTATAGACTAGCTTTATTTGATGAATAAGAGAAATAACCACTTACTCATATGGTCTTGGCAGATTGTTGTACTGTGAATTTTTCATGACAGCATTTGCAAGACACTCGTCTAAAGCCCAACACTTGACTAAATGAAGATGACTATCATGCACCAAAGTACCAGCCAGGGATTTGAAAAGAATTTTATCCCAGGCTCTACACAAGACTTGTGTGCCCTAGAATATCTAGACACTAGTGATTGCTTTGCTACCTTAGGATCTACCTGACCTATTTCATTAACTGTAGAGGATCTTCCTTGAGAAGTCATGGAAAATATCTGTTATGAATTCACAATAGGAATTACAGAACATGAAGCTAATTTCAGAAGAAAACACTTTGCCATATAAAACATTACTGTGAACGTACCAAGCAGTCAGCATGTCTACTACTCCACTCCTGAGCTAACCTCTTAAGTGCCTTCTGCTGAAATCCTATTCAAGCCCCACAGGCTCTGTAGAAAGCTATGGAGCCACCCTCACCTCCAGCTTTTACATTTTTCCATGATTATTTTTACTGTACCAACCATCCCTTCAGCCTTGATCTGGCAAGTTTTTTGCATGGAATGCCAGCCAATGGCCAGCACTGTAAGGCACCTGGCTTCAAAGAACTGGAGCTCAGGAAGGCACAGGTTCCCTCTTAGCTCCTTTTGCAATCCTCTCCTATGAGCAATTACATTTTTGTGGTTTTTTGCAGAAGAATAGGTCTGAGAATCCAGCTGTGAATGTCTGGGTGCATCGATCAGCAGCATGCTCTCTGCTGCCCACCTACCCACATAGAGGACTCCCTCTTTCGTCTTTCCTGCTGCCTCTGCCACACCCTGCTTGGTTTTTTCTGCTGCTGCTACGACTCCTTCCTTTGCCTTGGAAAGCCCTTTCATGAACACATCCATGGCTGAAGACTTTCTTCACACAGCTCTAGAGGAAAAAAAACAAAACACAGTTTCAGTATGGTTTTTTTCAGCTCTTTATCCCAGAAAGGGGAAAATATTCTAAACTAATAGGAACACAATTACTTTAAAATTATATTATTTATACCCTCAAATTTTATAGCTATATAAAATGGATATCCTAGTTCCACAGAATCCTATGGAGAGGTTACCATAATGCAATTTAGATTGGAAGATGGTTCCATTGATATAAGTACTTTCCTTGTCTATCAAGGCATCATTTCTCCCAAAGGACAGTTCTGTGCATGTGCTGAATGCAAGATTTAGATTTAGCCCTGTGGTTTGATGATACTCCACCTCTCATCCAGAGGAAAAAAACCCAAAAAAACAACTAACCAAAAAAAAAAAAAAAAAAAAACAAAACAAAAAAAAAAAAAAAAAAAAACAAAAAAAAACCCCACAAACAAACAAAAAAACCCCCGAAAAAAAACCCCAAAACCACACACAAACAAACAAAAACCCCACAACATCCCCCCCCCCAAAAAAAAAAAAACCAACACACCACACACACAAAAAAACCCCCAACTTAAATAAACACAAGCAGCTTAAAAAAACCCAAACCACATAAACCAAAACCTCTCACAAAACACTTGTTGTAAGAAAAGGCCATTACAACTCAGGACTGGAAGAAATAAAGAAAGAAAAAGCTGCATTTTCATTAGTCCAGCGTTTTACACACAGTCCACATAATTCTTTTGGAAACTGAGTTTTCCTGAATGGGTTCCTCGCATGCATCACGACAGAGAAAATATTTTACTAAAAAGCAAGAGCAAGAACACATGATTTTAAAAGCACTGCACTAAAGCTACCAAGAGAGTCCTCGGGCAGCAATTCAATCCAGGGCTAGCTACACTGAAACAGTAATTAAAACCCAGAATCAGTGTCCCTTCAACAAATCCATTATCAGTAGTCCTTTCTCTTCCTCCACCCACACAGACAGAAGCGCTGCCTGTTATCTTCTCTTCTTTGCCAGAGGCTGAGTAGGAGGGATGGATGTCTAGGAAGGCATCTGGGCTGTCGCAGCTTTCCACTAACTCGTGACGAGCGTGCGAAGAGAGGCAGCGCTTGTGCTCCAGCCAAGCTGCCCACGGCACCTGCCGCCCCGGGGATGGAGAAGGGGGTGCCTTAAACACAGCTCCGGGGGGAGGCAGGACCGGCCCGAGGGACCCTCCGGCTCCCCCACCCCCAGGGTGTCCGGGGCAGCGCCGCGACCAGGTGCGGGGACACCTGGGGACCGCGGGTGCGCACCCAACAACACACGGGCACCTGCAGAGGGAGGAGGGAGGGAGCAGGGCGTCGTGCTAGTATGTATTTATAGGTATACAAATGTAGACACGCATATAAATACATACACGCAGCGAGGCACCTACCCAGGAAGGCAGAGCGGCGCGACCATCAGGGCACCCACGGGCTCCGGCGGACACGCCGTCGGCACACGGCGGACACGGCGCCCGGCTTCCCTCCCTCCCCCGTGCCCGCCCGAGAACGTTCAACAGGATGCATCTATCCGGCCATCTCCGGTCCCATTACCCGCGTTCGGCTATAACCCCACGTCCACACAGGCGCTCCCCGCCCGAGCGGCCCCGCCCTGCCCGCACTCACCGCCGGGCTCCTCCGCCGCCGGCGAGCGACCCGTTCCGAGCAGGCGAGGGGCGGCGCGGGCTGCGGGCGGGAGCGGAGCGGCTCCTGCTCAGCACATCCCGAGGCGCGGAGCCGGCCGGCTCTGCTGGCACCACCCCGGCGGCAGCAGCCCCGCAGGCGGCGAGAGGCGAGGGCGGGGGGCGGGAGGATGCGCCGCGGCAAGGGAGGAGCGGAGCCTCTCGCTCCCTGTTGAGTACGTGGCCCCCGCCCGGCCCCCCGCGCCCACCCTATCACGTCCTCCGTGGCAGTGAGGTGGGAGGCGTGATAAACTGGGAGCACCTGTTCGCTGGACTCAGACCAAGAGAGAAACAAGGGTAAAAAAAGGCAAGGCAGGCGACTTGGTCCCTCTGGGACGCCGCACAGTCACCACTCCCTCCAGAGGCTGGAGCGCCTCATCTTAGAAGCGTAAGGAAGCTGTTGATGCGGCACACCCCTGGGTCACTTCACCAAAGCCTTAGAAAATCTCCCCCAGATTTTAATCTCTTCTTCATCTACTTCCAGATCTTCAACCCTGAATGACTGCAGTTCAGTGTGACTGTTCTCACAAGATTCATGATCCCAGCTCATTTTAAGCACGGGAGGTGGTGCTCTTGCAGGTGTAACTTGAGTCTTAAATCCATTGCACACACACAAGAGTTTTCATCCCGGATACAGGGAACTATGGCCAGACTTACCCAACCCTTTACGCCTCTGCTGGCATCCTCCACCACACAATCCAAGGCCACTGCCACCCGTATCTTAAACTCATGCAGAGAAGTCATTTTCTCCCCAGGAAGGGAAAACCTATCAAACTTCTCTATTTTGGTCACAGAATTTGAGCATGAAAAGCCAAGACCAGCAGGAGACAAGGCACTAGAACAGATGGACCTTCAGCTTCAGTACATCAATTCAAATCCTACAAGACTTACAGAAACAGCTTGGGTCTCATTGCACTCCAAAAGGAGAAACAGAACGTGGCGTAGATGAGATAGAAGGTTGTGAGCTGCAAGGAGCATCTTTCATCCATCATTCCATGCAGACAACTGATGCATCCCTGGTTTTGTTTTTATGATGAACACGTGGTGCAGGGTCTTACTCTTGTCAGATTTCTTTGTAAGTTGTAATTTTTCTGTGTTGTTTGCTAAACTTCCTTTTGCTTCATTCTACCTCCAGTTTTAATCAACTAAGAATTAGGCAACAGATTTTACTTCTTGGTGTAACAATGTTCAGACTGGTATATGCAAATAATTTTCTCATAATTCCACCCTCAAGAAAACCTTTTAAAAAAAGCCCAGTAAATAAATTACATAAGGCACCTCACCTCACTCATTCTGTGCAGCACATAGTTAGTAGTGCAGAACCTAGATGTGGTATTTCTATTTTCTTCATATTTTGGGGGGAGGAGAATAGGTACAGTTCCAGACAATAAATAAAAATTAATGAAAACCAAATTAACACTAACTGGCCCAATTTATGTATTTTAGTATGTAAATTGGCTTATTGAAGACCCTTCTGTCAGTCATTCTCTACTATCCTGAGCAGTAAACTTAGACCCCAAATTAGAATAAAACTGAATATTGTTCTCCTTGTATAAGTATTATCTCTCAGATCTAAAGAAGGCTTTTGCTTTTCCAGCATGCAAGTAACTATGAGTATGAAATGTTGCTTTTTATTATGTTGATATAAATCTAGATAGACTTATTGTGTTTAATTATGTTAGGAGAAACAGATAATCCAGTATGATAAACAACCTTGTACATTTATGGCTCTATTTCTGAAAACTTTGCAAAGAAGATCTCAGATGTTTGCAACTCCTAGCTTTTGCAAGCGGCCTTTTTTCACCTTATGTTTATCAAAGGCAGGCATTATGTTCTGCTGTTAAACAAAGTAACAGCTTGTCCTTTAACAAAAATCATGCAGCTAGAAATGGAGAGGTAAAGGCAAGAGCGATCAGTGGCTGCCGCAGAAGTAAAGCTTAAGATTTCAGCTGTATTATTCAAACTAGGCAGCTGTAAAATTCTAAATCCTTTGGCAAGAGGCACAAAATGGAAAAAAATTAGAGTACAAATGTTGACACAAGAAATTCTTCATTCTGAAAATGAATAGGACTTAAGTGGAAAACAGATTAAATATGGTAGAGAATGGGCATTGTATCTCCAAGGCAATTCCTATTTAAACCACATCGTCTTCAACAGCTGGTTGGGGCTTTTTTTAGGTTGTCTCTTCAGTACTATTAGTATCACAGTAAGTTCTCCCCTGAAGCTTTTTCTGTCTGGAGGAAGGATAGTAGCAAACAGATTGCCCACTGATCACATTTAAAACAAATCTTTATTTAATGACACTGCTTACTTCACATGAGCATCTAGAGCAAAAATCAAATTAAGTAGTACTAAAATCTTCTTTAATCCATCTTGCCTTGCAGGCTAACTTATTGGTTTCGTTGCTAGTGATCAAGTATATCTACTTTATCACTATGAAAAGAACAATTACGGACAATTGAAAAAGGTTGCAGAGTAAAAATGATCAGAATTTTCTGGGTTTGGATTATTGACTCACACGGGCTCCCTGTGTTACCACAGAACTGGTAGGTGATGCTCCTCAGAGGAAAGATACCTTTGAAAACCTGAAATCTGAAGTAAGAAGGGAAGCTGTCTTAGAGCATTCTGTTCACTGTTAACATTGATTACTCTACTGCAAGGTCCTCCTACTGATTGCAGATAATCTGAAAATGGTCTTAACTGGATAAATACATTAACTATGAGGAACTGTGAACTCTTTATGCACATATAGTCCAGTCTTTGGATTTCTTACAGAACAGCTATGTGAATTGCTTTAGAGGCAACAGGGAGTTCAGATCAGTTTCCTAGACTCTTGCATCACAATGTTTGCATTTCTATTCCCATTCAGCTCCCTCTATGGACTGTTGCTCTCTTTACTGACCATGCTGTAACTACCTGTGTTCATAGCTGCTTTTGCTTATAGGAAAGCCAGAGATTTAGCGAACCATTATCTTAATACTTATCATGCTCGTAAGTGTTGTAATTTAACACTCCAGAGCTTGCATGGTTCTCCCATGATGTTTACTCAAATGAAAGTTAAGCACATGTATTAAAGCCTTCATACAATCAAGATGCAACTCATATCAGAGTTAATTTCCCAGTGGAAGTATTCTGTTTATTAATTTTAAATTAATATGCATTATTATGCAGCGGTTGCCATTTCCAGTTCAGTCCCATTGCAAAGACTTCTGTTTGTGAACTGTTTTGATAGATGTAACTGGGTGCTCGTTGTGGGCTGGGTTCTTGGACGTCCACTGTCATGTAACCATCACCAAGGGACACAAATAGAACTGATCAAAAGAGTTTTAATTGACATAGACATATATATATAGAGATATAGATATAGATATAGATATAGATATATATATAGTGTTGGAGTACTTGGAGGTATGTACACACCTACACACACAGATGTACATATACACATATATTTCAGGAAGATCGATGTATGTCTCTCATCTGGCAGATTTCAGCTCAGCTCCACTAATCTTGACATGACTCCAACCACCAGACAGAAGGGTCTCACAGCTTTATATCACCTCTGTTACAGGCAAACACCTTTACCTCTCCTTCACTTGCTGTCACTGGTGAAGTTACAGAGCCAGGGCAGCTTTCATAAGCAATGGGAATGTTTCATAAATTAATTAATTAACCTATCTGGGATAGAAATTCAGTCCTGAGGGGCACAGAAACTCTGTCTGTTGCACCTGGAACCTTAAGCAAATCTTTACTCTGAAAAGCAGTATCTTGAGTGCCAAAGACGCATCTGGCAGCACGTTTCTAACTAGAGGCAACCAGTAGGTCAGATGAGGCTAACCTAAGGCTGCCTGGCAAAATCAGGTTGATTGTTCTTTAAGATGTTTCACAAATAATTACAGAATATGCTGAGTTGAAAGGGACCTCATTGAGTCCTTCTCTTAGCCCTGCACAGGGATATCCCCAGGAGTCACACCATGTGCTTAAGAACATTGCCTAAAGATTTCTTGAGCTCTGTCAGTCTTTGTGCTGCAACCACCTCCCTGGGGAGCCTGTTCCAGTGCCCAACCACGCTCTGGGTGAAGACCCCTTTCCTAATATCCAGCCTAAACCTCCCTGACACAGCTTCAGGACATTCTCTCAGTCTTATCACTGGTCACCACAGAGAAGAGATCAGTGTTTACCCCCGTGCTTCCCCTCACAGGGAAGTTGTAGACTGCAGTGAGGTCTCCTCTCAGTCTCCTCTTCTCCAGACTGAACAGGCCAAGTTGCATAACACCAATGAATGGATTTTACCTGAGAGGAACAATCACCTTCCTCACATGCGATGCAATGATCAGTCAGCACCTTATACAACTGAAAATGCTAGTCCTGAAAAAGTGGAGCTCACCAAGCCAGAGTCAGGTCTGTCTTGCCCCGAGTTCTGCTTGTTTGAGAAGCCAGCGCCAGATGTCTCCAAGGTCAGTGATAAGACAGCATGTTCTAAAGTAGCCTGATGCAAATATAGGCATCTGAGCCAGTGCAGGCACAGCACATTAATTACCTGCATGGCAGCATTTCTCAAGAGGTGCACCAGGAAGGCAGCAGCTTTAATTAGATACTACAGTTTGTTACCAGAAAACTGTTTGAACAAGTGGAAAACCCAAACAGGAGCATGTTTCATTCTATCAAACTGCCTTCTTTCTGTAATTCCTAAAGGAAAGTAGATATCACATTTTTAAAAAATAAACAAATAAATAAATAAATAAATAAAAGGTGGTTTTCATTCAGATATCAACCCATAGGGAAAGCCTAAAGTCCTCTCTGGTAACACATGATTCTCTTCTCATTTCTCTGATTCCTGCGTTCTGGCTTCCCAGCCAAGTTGTCCCTTGGATATTTTTGCTGGTGCCACTCCGGTCACCAAAAACTTGTAACACCGTTGTCAGTTGCCAGCACTTTCTCTGTGACACCAACTACTGGTCCAATTCAACTCCTATTCATGCTGACATTAAACCAGAGATTGACTCAGGGGAACCAAAAATATCAAAGGAAATATCACTAGAAGCACATCATTATCTGTTCTGGTTTATTTGGCTCCTTTATTTATTACACAGAATCACTCATTGGAATCCCATTTTAGTGCAATCTCCAGCCCACAAGCCTGTACTTTCTTGTTGATGTTTGTATTACCACAAAACATAATAGGAACTTGTCTTGATCTAAAATTCTTAATTTTAAGGAAACACCCTGGGCTATTAACATTTATTTATATGGAACACTAAGCAGGGTGCAGAATAACTGTGGGGAGACATTTGAGATTTCTTCACAAGGGGATTTATACTTGGGCTTGGGCAACATAGACAATAGAAAAAAATATATTTTTCCTCATAATCACCCACAAAATAAATGTGCTTGTAAATTTAATTTGAATTACCATTCCAGTTACAGCCTCAAGCTTAGATCTTGGGGGAAAAAAAAAAAAAAACAAAACCCTACCATAGAAACATTTAATTTCTGTTATGCTCTCCAGTTCGTTTCAATTAGCAATTTGAAGCATTCACATTTGCAGTGATGCCCAAGAGGCAGGAGCAAAAGACTGAAAACTTCACTTCAGTAAAAGACAAGACAGTCAGGTAAGGGATAAAGAGAAGAAAAAGCAGCAAACAGGGTGGCAGTGGTCAAAATTAAAGGCCACAATCAAACCAAAATCAAATTTGTTTAGGTATCTCAATGAGGGGTTTGTCCAGAAAGAAATTGCAGGTTGTCAGTGAGCTAAGCTGAGATTTCTGGAGAATGACTTTTCATGTGTGAAGATTTCCTTTTGTGTTTTGAAATATAGATGTAGATTTTGTGCAGAATCATTGTCTCAGGAATTTATCTTCTTCTCAGGGTACCAATCTACAGAAAATATTCAAACTATTAAAAAAGTCAATCTCCTCCCCCATCAATATATTTTGGCATTCACTTCACTCATAACTTCTGATGAATGCCCCATTGTGCTTGATATTTTACAGCCATGATCAGACAATTTTCTTAGCTCAAAGGGGCTTACTATCTTGCTTTCATGACAAAATACCAACAGGGGAATAAAGCACAGATGAAGAATTTCAGAAGTAGAGAGAATGGAACAGATGAACTACTCACAGTAACCGATAATCACACATCACTGCCTTCTTAGGTACCAACTGCCCTGTGAAATGAGAATTTGACATTTCTGTAGCAGTAAATTCTTTGTACCTGTGGTACATACTCATCAATAATATTTTCTGCTGGTATCCTCATAACCATGTTACCAGGTACTTATGAAGTTTTCTCCAAAAATTAAACCCTTTCAGAACTACTTGAAATGGGCATAAATCAGAATTTTCTCTTGTTATCCATGACCCAAATGCAAATTTCATCATTCTATGACTAGACTAAATGCTCTGGTGAAGGTAAGCATTCCCTATCACCAGCAAACTTGAGTTTCAATTTGAAATATGTCTGATTACATGCATTTGAACTGAACACCTAAATTCCTAGACAAACCTTAATGTTCTTCACTTAAAATCATTGTGCTGAACACCTTAAAGAAATGTTGATTATTTTATATCCATTTAGTGATTTTAAAACATTGTGTTTCAGTCACTGCTACCTCTGTCTGTTGTGAATAATATAGCATTTACTCTGCAGGGGTCATCTCTGCCGCAAAGTACTAACAGCATGAATGAGAAAATGAGACCTTGACACTTCATTAAGCCATCTCAGTCTGAGAACAGACTTTTCAATCTCTTTAACATTTTGCATAAGTCAGCTGTGTTGCTGCCATCCAGTACTTTTCATCACAATCTTACAGTTTTGCAGTTTTAACATACCTAGTGTGTAGTCACCAAAAACCACTCTCTCCTATTTTTTACTCCAGTGATCTCCACTTGACTTTACCTGTCTGATTTGGGCTACCGTTTAGACCAGCTCTGTGGAAGACTGATTCCTCACAGGGACCACAGAACTAACTTTATATATAGCCTGGTATGAGATGCTGAGTCAGCTAAAGCTATGAGGCGGATCTGTCTTGTCCCTGTCTCAAAAGATCAGAACATTCAAACAGCTAAGTATTTGCTTAGATTCTGAGTAGAATCCAAGAAGATAACCCAAATTTTCTAGTGAAGTCAGGTTAGATCAGACCAACTAATTAGCCCAACTGAAAATAAAAATATTTGTACCTGACTTCGTCCCACATTGGCGTGTTCTGGCAGCAGCTTTTGCTTCCAGACCAGCTTATTGTCTTTCTGAGTTGCAGCAAGCAAGCCATGCATGTTCCCCTTCAGTCCTTGGGAAGTCCTTCAGCCCCACATGAGGCCAGGAAGCTGCTCTTTGCTCTTCAGTGCCATTTCATAAGCTCTGTGAGCAGTAGGCTTCTGGCTGCAGGAGGTGCTGTATGACCCTGCCATAGGACCTTCCATCCCTTACCACCACAGAAGAGGCTATAGTCTTTTCCTGCCTTCTAGGAAGCCTTCCCGATCCAGTTTTCTTGGACCATTTCTTATCAACCAGAAAAGCATTCACACACTCTTAGGCCACCCTGAGATCCAAAACATTTGTTCATATAAATGTCATACCCTGTTCAGACAGAGCTTTGTTGCAGAGACACAGCTGTGTCATGCACCCTTGTAAATCTGGACACACTACATAGCTCAGATATTGAACAAAAATTCCATGCTGAAGATAGTGATGGTCTGGGCCTGTAGAAAGCAAATGACATTTTGGTGTGGAGCATTGACTCAAGTGCTAGTTGCACAGTTTGAGACTTTTTAAATCTGCTATTTGATTACAGATTTCAGAAAGAGCCTACATATGACAGAGGGAGAAAACTGTAAGCACCAGAGCTGCTTGAAAAAAGCAATGCATTTAGCATTCATTGTAGAAACAGCAGAATAGAGTTAATCAGCAGAATCCTGTGGCAGTGTTCCTTAGCAATTGTAAGGAGAGAGAAAGGTATTTCTGTGTAAGTCCACAAAGACAGGCATATTCTTTCTAGCTGAGAATATGGTGAGGATCGAATGTGTTTCTCTCAACAACATGTCTGCATAGGCACATGTAGGAAGACCTCAGTCTGCTGGAGGAAAATGAGATCGTTCTGGGAGGCTGTAATAGCATAACTCGGCTCTGCTGAGGAGCTCAGTGTGATGTACAGCTTCCAGCTGAAGCAATGCATGGAAACAAAAGGGCCCTCTCTAGCCAAGGGTATCCTGCCTTCGCAGGCTTAGCTAGCTTGTCTCTGTTGCTGCAGCTTCTATAAAAATCTTAGTGAATCTCATTTATAGAGTAGATCAATACTTCAGCTTGCATGCCTCCAGCATGTTTAGTCTTGCCAGGCTTTGCCTTGTTCCATGGTTTAAGCTTGGTGATCAGCTTATCACTGTGCAGCCACTCACCCACAGTGGGCTGGGGTACAGAATTGCAAGGGTAAAAGTACAAAAATGTGTGGGTTGGGATAAAGACACTTTAATAGGTAAAGGAAAAGCTGAATGAACAAGCAAAACACACTAGGGAATTTATTCACTATCTTCCATCTACAAGCAGGTGTTCAGCCATTTTCCAGGAAAGCAGGGCTCCATCACATGTAATGTGCACTTGGAAGGTTAAATGCCATAATTAGAAATGTACCCCCTTCCTTCTTCTTTCCTGAGATTTTATTTCACAACATGACACCCTGTGGCATGGAATACCCTTTGGGTTAGTTGTGTTCAGCTGTCACAGCGTGTCCTCTCCCAGCTCCTTGTGCAGCCCCAGCCTCTTGGCCGGTGGGGTGTGTGAGAGGCAGAAAAAGCCTTGATGCTGTGTAAGAGCTGCTCAGCAATAACTAGAACATCCCTGTTTCCAGCACAAATCCAGAACATATCCTTATACAAGCTACTATGAAGAAATTTAACTTTATCCCAGACAAACCTGTAGACTTAGTTTCGGTTAAATAGGCTTTTGGTGTGGTTTGCAATCTTCCAGGCCTTCTTCCAAACTTGTGGGCAGCCATTAACATTAGAAGCTCAACTCTACATTTGTTTCTCTTAGATGCTCTGCTAACGTCACTAGCTCTCCTATCCTGTTGTACTTTGCGAATTACAGCTTTGTCTCTCTCTTTTTTTGAGGTGCAAGGCTCACATAGGGAGACATGAAAAGCATGTCGTTACATTGTGGTTGAAGAAGAGTTTCAGTAACTCAAGCAGACTCATCAACTGTTTCCTCCAAAGGATTAACACATCTCTGTATTTGACCTTTTGCCATGCTCTTTCCAGTTTTTAGATACTGAACTCTCTAGGCAGCCAGGATGTGTTGAGCTCAATGAGAAATAGTCTTTGATGAAAATTTCTGATTGTTCCTTCTTCTGTTACCTTAACAACCAGTATATGTACCTCTCAAGTTACATCTTCATCTGAAGTGCCTCCCTCTTCCACATACATTTCCACTCTGAATATTCACTGAAAAATTATGCTGGGAATCAAATACTACACAGAATTTGCATGTGCCTGTTTTTCCACAGTAATTGAATTTGTCAGATAGCAAGCAACTCTCCTGCAAAACTGTGTGGGTTTTTCTTTTTAAATTTACCCTAACCAAAAAAGATAACTTCTTGTTTAAGCTGTTGAACACCAAAGCAGAATTAATAAGAGGTACTCAATTTCCTCCTACTGACACATTCTACATTAACATGGTGGTAGTTTTCAGTGGAGGACTGCAGACTGTAGATTTTTTAGATTTTTTTTAAAAATTCAACTCTTCAAATAAAGAAATAGAGCAATGTATATGCTCAGTTGTAAGCTCTGATTCCAGCTCACGTCTTGCCCAACTTCTTTTCTGCCTCTATTCTTAGCAATTTCTTCAGCTCTACACCTGTAAGAGAGTAGATTGAAAATTTTTGTCTTTTATGTAATTTCTTCTACGTAAATTTGTATAAAGATTACATTTTTAGCAGGAAGCGTGCCTAAAGAGTGTATAATTCAGGTATATACCTGACCCCCTTCTGCTCATTAAGTGGAGCTCTTTAAATGTTTCAGAGCATCTTGCAAGAAAAAAACAGATTACCAGAAAAATGTCATTAACCTCCTCCTTTATCACTGAATACAACAAACCTCTCCTGCTTGTTGCCCGTGCTTCATGCTTTGGTGTAAAGACACCTCACTGGGCTGCTGACTGTGTCACCTTCTTTGAGAAACACCCCTTAATTCCTTTGAGATATTTCCCTGGTGTTTCCCTGTTGGTTCTTTACCTCAGGAATACTTGACTCATCTCTGTAAGACTGGACTGTGCTCCAGTGTGGCTCACACATACCAGAGTCCCTGGCAGAGGGGCCTCGCTGGTACCCTGTCCCTCTAACCTTTGCATATCACCCCAGGAACAGCCCTGACATTGTTGTGTGCAGTGTCTGTCACTCCCTTATCACACATGGTTTAAAGCTCCGCCAATTCCTGAGTAAAGACTGTCCTCTCTTGCTGAGAAAGGTGTCTCCCATCTGCTGCCAGCATGCCTGGTGCTGTGCAGGCCATTCCACTGTCAAAACCCCCAAAACATTCCATGACCAGCCATGGAACCATGTATTAATAGACTCAGCCCATGTGTTTCTTCTAGTGTTGCTGCCTTAAACTGGAAATCTGGAAGAGAATATAACTTGTGCCCCAGACTTCCTTACGAACGCCCCAAGGCCCTGAAGTCCTGTTTTGATGGCACTCATAATACATGTTACCATTTCATTGTCCCCTGAGATGACTATTGGAGTACTCTGCAGGCTGCACCAGGCTAGGAAGTTTCTTGGGGATATCCTTAACCCAGATCCCAGGAAGGCAGCAGACACCCCCGTGGGCTGGGGCTGGTTGGCTTATGGGCTGTCTGCCCTCCTTAGAAAGGAAATCGCCTACAACTTTAAGCACTCTTCCTCTTGGAAGTGGCTGTAATAGAGGGGGTTGATCTTTCTGATTGCAACCTTTCTGATTGGTGTAACTGGGCCTTCATCCTCTTCATCCTCTTCATCCTTTGGCTGGCCTCCCATGTACCTTCATGGCTATTCTGCAGAGGGTGAGTTCAAAATTCCCTTGGAAACGTGCTACTAATATGGAGCAACTTGTACTTCTGAGATTCCCCCTACTTCTTCTCTTTGGGTAAACAGACTGTTCATTGCTCTTTTACCAACATAAAGCCATGATGCAAAATGGCGGGGAAAACACCCATGGAAATATAACCTGGTCGACACAGAAAATAGCGTCCCTAGTCATCTCCCAGCCTCTCCACCGGTTTTCTGGTGGCCCTAAGAAGGAGATCAAGCACTCAGGATGGGGGGAGCCATGGTTCCCTGCCACCCCACACTTGATCTGGACAAGAGTGAGGCTGAATGCTGGTGCACACTAAAGGGAGCATACACAGATTCTATTAAATAGATTTATTTCACGCTTGCCGCTGTGGGTTACTCAACATCATGATGCACCTTCTGTCAGGTGCTCCCATATTCTTCTAAATACCCTACAATGCCTTGCTTAGTGGCTTTAGGAAGGCTTTAGGCTGCTGCTTTAAATATACATATTTTCTTGGACAGCAACCATCACCATCCCAAACTAAAGCTTATCTTTTCCACTGCTCCGACTCAGAAATTTATCAGTTAGGGCTGTTTGAAACTCAGTAAACGTAGCTGGCAGTGGCAAAACAACTGGAAATATGTAGAAATTGAAATGGGGCTCATAGAGAAAATTTTATTTCTGCAGAGGGTAAGCACAGCTTGCACGCAAACATAAGCACACATCTTAGGCTCTAGCCCACCACATCACAGGAAAATGTGTTGCTCAGTTCAAGCAATTTGAAAAGCTGGGAATAAGCCATCAATCATTTCATTTTACTGTGCCTCAAAAATTTGTGAGGCCTGTATTTCACAGAAAACCATACAATGCATTTTATAGAACCATGGAGCTCCACATGAAGCCAGGCACAGCCTGGCCTGCTCCATTCTATTACATTTTCTTTGTCTTTTCACCAGAATTGCATGTCATTGACAGTGAGCCTTTTTACAGAAATTAATCCAATGAAACTCCCCCTCCAGTTATTGGAAACATCCCTGGTCAGTGGCCCAGGTTACAGGCAAGGCTTGTTCTGGACTGAAACACACGCTGAGGGGTTTTGCTTTGCTACCTCCAGTCTGCTACTCACAGTACAGATTCTGTTCTGCAGTTTGATGCATCCATATCAAAGACTACATTGCCTGAATTCTCCACCATTATACTCCAAATTCATGAGCAAAATGGGGAATGTACCTTATGCACAAAACCAACAACTTATTTTTAGTTTAATTAAACTCTAAGCCATGGAACGAAGTAATTGTTTTTGGTGCAGTTGCAAAGATACTTACACAGTTCAAATGAAATACAGTTAAAAATTACATGTACACAAACTTCCTACAACCTATCCCCTTTCGTTATTGTGTTCAACCTTACACTGCCCCTCCGGGTATGAAGGCTGATACCTTCAGGCCATGGACAGCGAGTTACAGCACAGCCAGCATCTCCTCCTTGGGAGGAATACGATCTCGATTCTCCCTTCTCAAACCAGGACCGGTGGTTGAGATCAGTAATACGTTTGGTAAGAGCCTCTATGCTCTGCTCTTTTTTCCTTGGTCTGTGACGCCGAGGAAATGCTACACCTTCATTTGTCAGCTTAGCATATGTTATATACTAATTCTTTGTTCCCTTCTCTTCCTTAGCATATGTTATATACTAATTCTTTGTTCCCTTCTCTTCCCACTAGAAGCAGTTATAGCCACCAGCTGAGGCTGCTTTCCTTTGATAACATATTTGTATCTTCTTTCTAACAACTGACCAGTGCTGAGCCACAGTTTTTGCTGATGTGGTCTTTACCCTGTGCTATAAAGCTCCTGCAAAGAAAGCAAGGTTGAGAAGTAAGAGCTCATGCTTATACATTTGATACAAGGTTTTCCAGCTCTTCCAATTGGAATCATTTGCTGGTGGCCATTACTGCCTGCTCTTGACCCCCCTTGACAATGTCCTAACCTCCAATTTTCCTCTTACTGACACAGCTAAGAAATCCTTCAAACACCTTTCAAATCCAAACTCTCATTGGACACTTACTGTGTCATGGCTGCTGTACATGAGCACACATGCATATATTTAGGTTTAGTACTTGCTCCCAAAGCTCTTTATTTTCTAAATGAAGCCACTTCAGGCTCCAGTCCAACTCTAAACTCCCAGCTGTGGCAACCATTGCATCACATATTACTCAACTCTTCTTCACTTTTTTGTTTCAAGGGAAAATTAGTCACTACAAATAATCTACATTTGCTCAAATAGAAGATTATACACAGAGATTCATGTTGCTTTCCCTTTGTTTTTCTCCCAGGGCATGTCAAGACTGCTAACTAATTTTCTAGGAATAGAATAAATCATGTGAGCCAAAGAAAACTCTCTCAATTTTTTTTTTTTTTTCTGTATGATGGAAAAAGCCTCTTTGTAAATAGCAGAGGGCTCACTCCTAGAGCTTGGATGGGCATCCTTCTGTTGCATGATCAGAGTATTTTGAGAAGTTTTCGACGTAGATTTGTTTTACATATTATCAAGTTTTCCAGGAAAATAAAATATAGCTTCATATAGTAGCAATCCACACAGTAGCTGAATGTGAGGTTTTAAGTCTGGGTGAAAAGGATAATTTTGAAATTCTTGTGTTAAAGGCTACATTGAAGACTAACTTTGAGCTGGTTTGGAATCTCTCTGAAGAAATCCTTGGCTTGTCCCATGATTATACACCATTTTCTTACCGGAAAATTAAAACACATCATCACCAGTCAATCTGGAGATAATCTGCCCTACCTTCAAACAAGGTCTTAAGGAACATAAATCCCCAAGTATCTGTTTAAGTAGGGTAAAAGGGAAAACAACATGATCAAGCAATTCTGTAAGAGAAACTGAGCAGGTTCAATCAAGGTCAGTGTTGGAAACTGACTTCAGCCACTAATTGCAAATCAAGTTATCCTCTTGTATAGATATTCCACATCCTTAGCTCTTCTACCAAATCTATTCATATAAATACCTACTTGCAAGACAAAACTGCCTGCCACCAGGCTGCTCCAGTCTTTGGAGAGATATTTTTTCATCCTCCTGAACTGGTTACGTTCTGTGACTTATCGCATAGTCATATCTGAATGAAATAAGACACTACCATATCCTGACACAGTACACTTCAAACCACTGGGATGCTAGCTGGGAAACACCCAGAAAATCAGTTTTCTTACCCTACTGAACTAGAATACCACAGTCACTACAAAAACGAGAGACTGACATATTTATTCTTATGCATTTCATATGCTCACCCTATGAACAGCAACAAGCTCTTGTCATGTATCCAACCAAACCTGGACAAATTTCAAGCACAGCAGCAAAAATTAGGAGATAGAACTATGCATAAACTTAAATTTATGTATTCTGAAATGTCAAAAGCTCTATTATCACCTTCCCATTTAGGTTTCTATCCCACTAAGCCATTCCAAATGTCCCAGGCAGAGTTTGGCAACGGCCCATAGCTCATGAGTAATGGAAGAACATCATGAATATCTGTGTACTACCAGTTGCAATGCTGGGCCTCACTGCAGGAAAAATGGGAAAAAGAATTCTGTGTATAAAATGGCAGAAATTAAATTGGCTCAGAGATGTCTCGGAAGAGCAAAATGCAGAAAAACAAAACATCATGAGCAGAACTCCTGCAGTCTTAGGAGATCACACGCAGTTTTATCATCTTGATTGGCTCCATAAAGCCTTGTTATTTGCATAACTTACACAACTTTCATTCTCCTTAGTAAGAAGTAAACGGGTTCTCACTGTCCTTTAAAGGATCTGTGACTCTCACTCCAGACTGAGCTGCTTTCAGGGTGTGGAAGAGGGAGGGGAGAAGACATATGTTTTCCCATGAAATGCATACCTACAAGAAAAGTGGTAAAAGGGCTGATTGTAGAGAGCTAACTCCGTATATTTGCCATGGAAACAGCAGTTTTAAGAAACACAGTGATGGGAGGAATATCAGCTATCACTTCAGTCTAATTTCTGCAGAATGCAGTCACAGCAAACTGGCTAAAAGTAGGCTGCTCCTAATGTAGCTTGACAGACCCTCCAGTTTTATTAGCTGGGTGATTATGGGTCATTTCTGGCTGCTACTTTTGAAATGTCTTAGGTATCATTTACCGCATTCAGTAAATATGAGGAATGAAGTGGAAAAGGTGAAAAAGACTCTCACCTCACTCTGGACACTCACCTCATTTTTTGTGAGGACAGCAGCAGCCTTCATGCGTATTTTGTTCACACATTTGCCTGTTTCTTTACTTCTTAGCAGAAGCACACAGTATAAGGAAGGAAAGGGACTTCTTTGGATACCTCCTGAAGACAAAGCAGTGCAGGTCTAATTTTGGTATTCTACATTTGGAAACTTTTTGTTCCACGCATACCAGGAAAAACTTAATTAAAAACACTTCCAAGGTCTAAGAAAGCTTAATTAAAGTAACAAACGCAGATTTCAGCACACAATTCCCTTTACAGAGCTGTCACTACTTCTGTAGTCATCATCTCTCTGGTTTTTTTCATCTTACCAGTTTCCTTTCCTTTTGATGCCCTGATCCTCTTCAGTCACCTCTCTTTCCCTTCTTCATTACGTTCTTTTTGTTACCAAACGTGTAGTGGAAGCATCCCAGTTTCCCTTCTCATCCCTACTTTGATGTGAACAAAATGAAGCAACTACTTTTGCCAAAGGAGAGAGATAAAAATGCTCAATGTAGTCTCTTAGCCCTGGACTCTACAAAATAAGTACGGTACACGCTCCAGAAGGATGCACAGCACCTGCCCTTAAAGAATGCCAAGGGGTTTGGCTGCTCCCAGAGTTCAGGGAAATGCTGCTCTACCAGGAGTGTTCCAGCACTGCTATTCAGGAGGGTTGATCACCTTGTCGAGTTGCCTTCAGCTGCAGGAGAGCAGCCCTGCACAGACATGGATGTGCACTTCCAGCAGAGGAAATTTTTGTTTCTCTGATCTTTTGTCACAGTCCTGGCTTCCTTCTAGTTTCCACAGAATGTTGTTGATGGATACACTGGGGAATGAGCTGACATGGGAGCTTGTCAGCAGCACAGGTTTGCTTTTTCACAGGGTGTTGCTAACAAAGCTTTGTCAGTGGCAGACATGGGTGGGAAATCCACACTATCAGACAGACGGAAGTTGCATCCAGGAAGTTTCTGTCCTTTGGGCGTCATTACTTAGTCCCCAGCTTGCCATATTTTATTGAAGAGAAAGCCAAACTTTCCTTAGTGTTGGATTTAAAACTTCTATAGGTACTGCTGTTTTCCTTGGTCTCTTGCTGATTTCCTGGCTCGTGGGAATGTTTTGGTCTCCAAAATAGTGTGAACATTACCTCAGCTAAACTGTTTTTCAGTTCTATCACCTTGAGGCTGGTAAAAGAGGCTGCGATGGTCATCAAATACCGGGGCTTCATCACAACCGGGAGGCAATGCTGTGAAAAAAAGGCCAAAGTGAGATCTCTGCACCAATAAGTTATTTCTTTTGTTTTAGGAAAAACCTAGTGTTCTTTGGTTTATTTGCCTATCAAAGTCATATCTAAAAAGGAAATGCTTGGAACAGCTTACAGAGGGTTTTTTTTTTTTTTTTTAAAGTAACCAGATGATTGCTGGTTGCCATTTATCTGATGTCAGCTTTGCCCTAAGGATAGGCTGAAGTTAGAGCAAAGCAGACAACAATCTCCTTCATCAGCTGCTCTGCTCCCAAGTAAAAGAATACATAAATGTCTCTGAAGGCTAAAAACATGCCCACAGGCAAAGCAAAATAATATATTGGAACACACTTTAAAAACACAGCTATTACATGATACTCCAGCAAAGGTATATTCAGATACTGTAGGGTATTTTGTTTGCTTAGTTTGATCAAGTGATGCTGAAGATGGAATAGAACTCTGCCTCAGCTGGATCCTGACCGCAGCTGAACCTTTGGAAATGTGAGGAGCTCATGCTGTAACCATGCAAACTTCATGTCCTGACTTTTAACTGGAAAATCCTTCTGCTGCTGTGTCCTTTTTAAATAAAGTAGTGGTTTCTCCTGTTACTACTGTTCTAAGCAAACTAGGATTTGATGGAATTATTTTATGATAGAATTAAGGCAAACCTAAAGAAATCTTACTGATTCATGGAATCATATTTTAGATGTAAAATTTGAACTTCCTGGGTAGACATAGAGAAATACTTTTTTCTAAGTAGGCAGTGGCTGTGATTTGTATAATGTGGCCACCTTTATCATGATAGCATATTTTGTAATATATGCTTTTAATTCATGCTAACCAGCCATACGCATTGGATATGAGCTCTTAAATAAAAAACAAAACTAAAACCAAACCAAGCAATAAGTCTTGGTATTGCTCAGGAGCCTTCAGTATGCTTTTGGACCTTACAGAGGAAACATTTTGATAAGAAAAAGGTACTTTCTCTTTTGACATAGAGATATATAGAGCTCTTCATAACCTGACAAGAATTTTCTGAATTATTGCACAGTGACAGCAGAAGTGACTTCTTCTTCCCTATCCTGAAGTACCTATTTTGCTGTCTTAAGTGCTACCCTGTGCATCAGTATATGAGGGAGGAAAGCAAAGTGGCTTTTTCACTGGACCATTCAGCTGGTACCAAGAGGCACTGCAGGAAATGTGAGAATTTATGTCAAATACAAGTGTGTTTGGTCTGGAGCAAGGGAAAGCAAAATTCTCCCAGCAGTAAGCACACTAGCAGAATAAAGAGCTATTCAATAATATCTTTCTCGCTGTGCTGTTTTTGGCTGGGGTAGAGTTAAAATTCTTCCCAGTGGCTGGTGTGTGGCTGTGTTTTGGATTTGTGCTGAACACAGGGCTGATAATATAGAGATGTTTGTATTATTGCAGAGCTGGGCTTGCACAGAGCTAGGGCCTTTTCTGCTTTTTGTGCTGTCACACTGGCAGGGAATTTTGGGGTCTGTGGGAGGTTGGGAGGAGCCACAGCTGGGACAGTTGACCCCAAAATGACCAAAGGGCTATTCCACACCATATGGCATTATGCTCAGTGTATTAAGGGTGAGGAAGAAGGAAGGGGGCGGGGCTGGGAGGGAACGTTTGGAGTGATGGCATCTGTCTTCCTGAATAACCATTACCTGTGATGGGGTCCTGCTCTCCCCATCACTGAGATGGCTGAACACCTGCCTGCCCATGGGAAGCACTGAATGAATTCCTCGTTCTGCTTTGCTTGCCTGTGTGGCTTTTGCATTTCCTAGTGAGCTGTCTGTATCTCAATGCATGAGTTTTCTACCTTTTGCCTTTCTGATTTTCTGCCTGATGCTCCTGGTGAGGGACTGGGTGAGTGGCTGCCTGGGGCTTGTTTGCTGGCTGAGGTTAAACCACAACACTCACATAGAAACTCTCATTTTTTACCACATCACTTGTGACCCCAGGCACTAAGCGGGCAGAGAACCCACTGAAAGAGCAGTGTTTTATAGCTGTTGTAGCTGCCAGCTTAGCTAGAGGAGATGATCTGGCTGTGAATAGTTCTGGGGTGACTAATCCCTATGGATTCAGACTACGCTGCCTGAGACTGGGAGTAGGTTTTCTACTGGTAAAGTGAAGAGTGAGGATGATGGACTGTGTCTGTATAGCCACAGTGATCTTACTGAAGCTGTTAAATAATCTGGAGGATCAACAGTAGCCCTGCCAAGGTGGCTATGCACTCTGGTAACTTAGGGGAGAGCAAACCTGATGCCCTCCTTACAGTGCTTGGGGAGAGCTGAAAGCTCCAGAAGATGGCTCAGGTTATGCACGAGATGTTCAGGGATTTTTCTGAAGTCACAGTGTTGAGCGTGTGCTGTTAGGAGGTGTAAAATATGAAAGTGTTTCTAAAATCACGGTCTCTGGTCAGCTAACTCAAGCATCGGTAAAGTACTCGCCTTGTCTGAAGAACCACAGCTGCGACCCTGAAAATAAATGGTGTTCTGCAGTACAGAACAGGGATAACTTCTGTGAGCAGAAGGGTACTGCTCTTTTATATAATGTAGCCTGGTGACTTAAATGCCCCCCAGGAGTGCATTTGTATCTTCACAATCCATTTCCACTTTCCAGAAAACTGCCTCTTTTACCACCCTGTGCTCTCATGGGAGATTAGAGATACTCCATGCCTCCTGCTGAATGTGCCAGTACCTATAGAATTTAAACTCATTGAGCAAAAGAATATGTGTTCAGCAGAAAATATGAGTGTAGACCTTGATATGGACACTTAATATGGATTGGAAACTTAAGATCGTGCTCCTGCTCCAAGCTCAACTTTAAAAATTTCTGAGAAAAGCCCATGAGCCTGGCCCAGCATGAAGGGATTTCAGTAATATGAATACACAACTAATACAAAAAATGTGGCACCTATGGGTTTATGCTTACGGGAGTGGGCAGCATGTTGAGTGGGAGTTTTCAGGATAATTTTGAATCTAGTTCTGAGTTTCACCAAATCCATCCAAGTGCTGATCTTTTCCTGGGTTCAGTTTGCACCAAGACAAGCAGCACTTGGATGCTGAAATAAGGCTCATAATGAGCTTGGGATTCAGATCCAGCATACGACAATCTGAAAATGGTTATCATGAGTTTCATACAGTGCCAAGACTCTTTTGCTAAATAAAAAACAGCCTTCAAACAATTTTATCTTTTAATCTAAAGCCCAGGCATGTGCTAATGAAGTAGTATTAACAATAGATTTTCATTTTAGAATATTCAGACAGGGAAATAAACAGTGCTGTAGTGAAATCTACCAACCACCAAAAGCCAGTCTCTTCTGCATTATTTTTCTCTGCACCAGTGGAAAACTGCAGTCGCTTCTCTGAATTTAGAGGCAGAATTAACACTTGCAATGGAGTGACACAAAGCAGAATCCATTATTTTTTTTGCTACTAGGCACTCTTATTGCACAGATAAACAAAGTATATAGCTGCTGTATTTTTCTTTTTAAGTCAGCTTGCATTTGAGCTGCAAATACAGTCAACGCTAATTTACCCTTCATTTTCTTGGGATTTCTAAAAAACATGGGATGCCAAATGCTAATGCAGGTAATGGTACTAATTCAAAATATCAAATCTAAAGCTCAAAAATGTAAGTGCTCACATGAAATTGCTTGTGTTAGTCTTTAAATTAAATTGCTCATTAGATTGTCTCTTGTGTCCTGCATTCAAAGGTCATGTACAGATTTCACTATGAATAAGAAAAAAGAGGGGGGAAATAGTCTCCAAAAGAAAGCACAACTGCATATCTTTTCTAGTGTGCTGTATCATACATAAAACTGCATCTGGTTACTTACATAGTAAAAGCCCGTGCTTTCCAAGACAATAAAACAGAAAAATAAATCATAAGAGAGGGAAAACCCGACCCTTTAGCACACCTAAACTTTTTCATCTGGAAACTGAAAGCAAGGCACTGTTATCTGAATCTTCTAAACAGGAACAATCATCACAGAGACTTATTTGACTGCAACAAGAGCTGGTAGTTAACCCCCTATGTTTGGTGTTTTGGTCTTGGGTTTATTGGTTTGGTTTTGGGGGTTTTTTTAAAGTATTTTCTGAAAAAAGATGTGATTAATTTACTAACTTTTCCACTGTCTCCCTGTTTGTCATCAGATTTCCATGGAATGGAGATTTTGCCTCTGTTTTTGAGAAAATGTGATCCTCGAATAATATAAAGTACACCCAGGAGATGCTGTTCTGTTTGCAGGTGTGTGAGCTTGCTTTCAGGGATGTCTTGTCCATTGTCCTTAGTACAGCTCTTGTGTCAGTGGCCAGAGGCTTTTTGAGCTGGTGTGCAATTGTCTCTCAGATCTATATGGTTCCTGGCAGATCTATTCTGTTGCTGCTTTGTACCCACTTTAAAATGTCATGTTGTATTTCTCTATGCAATTTCTTCAGCAATTATCTTTTCCCTTTCTTTTCCTTCAAGCAGCCTTGCTCTCAGAGAGCTGGAGAATGGCAGTAGAGGAGGAAATCTTTCATCTCCTCTTTCCTGGCTGCAGTGTTCCACCTTGCAGCTACTGAGCATTATTTCATAAAGTGACATGGACTGGAAAGGACATCCAAAGGTCAGCAGCTGGGTCCATAACCAAACTCTAAGAAGGGCTGAGATCATATTGCTCAGGGTCTTGTCTTAGAGTTTTGAGTCAAGTTTTGAATATCTCCGGGCATTGAGATCAGTAGTGGATATAGTGTGAACCTCTTCCTTATCTCTGCACTGTTTGCAGTGTGCTTAAATGTTCAGATAAAAAAGAGAAGACACAGCAAATGTTCAGCTTTGTGTAGCACACCAGTTTTACCAATAACAAGGTCGTAAGTTTGAACCATCCAAAGGGCACATGTGACAAGTCACTTGTCCGTACATGTACATGTGAAAGGAAAATTAGCTAATAATTTCAGGTTTTATCCCTCAGGATTACTTCACAGTACATATTTTTCCACATTTCTATTGCGCCATTTATCTTTATCCTGTGCCTTCTGCAGACTTCTTTTTTTCCTCCCACATAGGCTGCCAGGGTCCTGCTCTCCAAGGGGTCACAGGTTGCAGAGGGATCCACAGTAACAGGAAACCAGGCTTCCTCAGTCAATTTTGAAACACCAAAACCTGTTTCCTTTCTACAGAAATAAAGCCTGTCAGGGCATCCTCTGGGTAGGCTCACTATCAGAGCAGCAGCCCAGGAGGAGGGAGAAACTACAGGATTTCTTGTTTAGGAAATAAATGTGAGATAACATACAGCATTTAAAAACCATCAGAATGAAAGAGATAATTTTCTTGCTGCTCCTATTGCACTTCCACAGGGGCAGCACTGGATTTGATGCTCTAGGAAAACTCTGGACCACAGGACAAGGCAATGAAACCCAGACAAGTCACTCAGACTCAGCTCCATCTTTGACGACAATTAAGGGGTCACCCCATTCTGAAATCCAGGCTACCAAAGCAAGTGTCTCACAGGGACCTCCTTTTGCATCTGCAGCTGAGACAATGGAAATAACAGCAGTGAAGAAAACTTCCAGTCCTACAACATCTCCCCCTGCAAGTCAGTCAAACGGACACAGTGATGGTGACTCTGGCAGAGACAAGACTGGAAGCTCATCTCGCAGCAAAGGGACAACTTTACAAAGCACTGCTAGAGAGATCCCTCTCCAGAATGGGGTCACTGCAAGCCTGGATACAGCTACAGGGAACAGATCTGTCAAGCAGTCCTCTCGCAGCACTGGTATCACCAGGAGCCAGCAGGATGCCAACTCCAAAGCATCCGGCTTTGAAACTACCAGGGGAAAGTAAGCTACATGTTTTTTCTTGTCTCCTATGTACTGCTTATTTTCCTGTTTCCAGTGACATTATTGGCAAAAGTCCTAGCAATTTCAGTAACATTATTTTTGACCTTAAAAAAGACCATCTAAAACAAGCAAGGAACCAAACTGGCAGCATTTACTCAGGCAAAACCCTAGTAACATTTCTAACAGAGTAAATGCTGCAATGTTTTATTCCTTAGGGTGATTATCTCAAAGTCAGGGAAGTCATTATCATATATGGGTAGGAAAGGGCTACAATAGATGGCCCTCTGTTTTATGCACACTAAACTACTGTTGATTTTTTTCTTCTTTCTTTTCTTGTGGATAAAAGAAATTGCAAATGCACTATTTCATTTTGAATCTATTAAAAAATATTGAGTTTGTAAACTCCTCCACTAAAATGAAAATACAAACAACTAAATGTACAAAATGCATCAATGTCTGACAATTTGAAACATCCTGTTCTGTGATAAAAACTAATGAAAAGTGATGTTGTAGGTGAATGTGCATCCAGAGCTCTGTAACTTAACACACAATAGCTGTGCATAATAGAGTATATCAAACTGTACTGTCTAGTTTTATAGTTCTGGAACATTCTTTTCTTTGTTCCCCAATGTCTTCAGTTCTCAATGAGGATATTAACATTGACTTTGCAGATATTGCAAGTTTCCCTTAACTGCTGATATATAATCAGATACTAGTAGAAAATGGAAGACACAAAGTATAAGTTGTTTTCCATATTTATGGAGCGTGAACTTTCAGAATATAGATTTCTTCTTTTGATAGTGCTTTCCAATATGGCAGAATCCAAATTCATGGAAAGGAGACTAAATCATCACTCCTACAATTATGTTGTTTTGCATGGTTGGGAGTTAATGTTTCTTCATGTGAAAGAAAATATCTCCATTGACCTGAGCATGTTTAGGATTATGCATAAGGGAAATAACGCATAAGGACCCAAAGCAAAGGATTCCTTTGCCTCTGCTTGGAAGAGAGAGCCCAGTAAAGGAGCTGTGTTTCCCAGAGAGCTTTCCTAGCATTCTCCTTAAGTTCTGAAAGTCATCTGTTATACCACATGAATGCTGATAGTTACATCTCCATTGAAATAAATCCTAATACATGCTAACCTTGGTCTTTAGCTTTCGCAGTTTCTTCAAGAACAGTATTCCAATTAAATTAATCTTCAGCAAAACTCTGTGATTCAGCAGGTATTCTTTCTACCTTTTACATGAGATATAAATACAAGTAGCAAAAAATTAGTCTCTAGGGAAGATGGTCACATATTTTATTTATCATGATGACACATGGTTGCAACTACAGAGAGGCAAAAGAAGCAATTCTTGTATTTGCCAGCACCTAATTTCATGAATGGTCAAGGAGCAACCTGCTGTGCAACATGCATATTGGAGTCCACTGAGCCAGTTAGCAATAAAGCCAGGATTGCATATCAAATTTCCAGGAATTTGTAGCAGCATGAAACCTCAGTATAAAATTGAATGCTGAATCCCCACCCTTGCTCAAACTGCTAAGCTACATAGACACTCTCTCCTTGGCAAATATCTACAGTTTTAGGTGTGGCTCAGTCCTTTTCACAGAAAGATCCTTGTGCTGCAAGGCTTGTCTTCTCGCTGTATAGGAGTGTTTTTACAATCAGATGTGGTGTTTTGAACTTTCCTTCCACTTTTACCATGACCTGAACTGTGACTTAAATCACTTCACTGTTCCATCTTCCTTTCCTTATGGATTAGACCTGGATGAATAATAAACTTGCTTGTGACTAATTTTTCTTTTTCAGCAAAGACATGAGAAAATGTCTAGGGTGCTCACTGTTACCAATCACTGCTGTGAAACACCTGAAAAACTACTGCTGAGAAAATCGGCATAATAAAGCAAAAATTTTTATTAAGTGTAGGTGCCACCAACTACACCCTATATAATTTGCACCATATATTTTCTTAAAAAAAAAAAAAAATCACTAATAAAGTGAAAAAGCTATTGTATGAATTCCAATAAAGACACTGCTTTTTTGAAGGTTTTACTCATTTGAAGCCTGAGCACAGCATGACTCAGTAGCAGATTCCACAGCTGTAAAGTCTACTGTCTCTGAAGAAATTTGGAAGAACAAATTTCTTTTTGAATTTACTTTAAATTCAAGCACCTCTTTGGTTGTAGTCTATACTCCAACCTGAATTCTTGAGTGACCTGGCAGGAACTGCATGATTCTGTAATCCTTTATGGCAACCCATTGTGCTCACATATGTGCAGAGATACTGATGTTTGGAGGCTCCATACAGAAGGAACAATAGAGAGAGGTCTGTGAGAGACAAGAGGAAGGAAAACAAACTAGAACGAGCATTTATTTTTAAACATATTTATAATTTAAAAAATAGCAACAAATACACTTTGTCAGAGAGTCTGCAAGGCTGTCAGATTATCCACAAGATGCAATATGTGTTCATTGTACAAACGTAATTACCCAAATACCCCTTTCTGAAGGAGGTCATGTGCCTTAATGGCTTAATTACAAAGATCATTCCCTTGCTATCGCTACTCTAGGTTATGTGAGGACAATATTATGCACCCATACCTTATCACACGTACTCTAGAACTAGGCTGGGCTTAGAACCTCTCTCTGTCACATCCTGATGTGGTATTACAAGGGCTAAATGTCGGGCACATCCTTTTCTCCAGCAACACGAATCTCTTCCTTATTCCACACTGACACACAAATGCAATTAAATCCTGTTTCTTCACATTGGAACAATTTTATAATTAACCTTAGAATAGGTACAGGAGAACACAATTTGCTGCTGTCTGCTCTCAAATAATTTCAGAAGAGTGTTTTCTGTAGTGAGGTGTCCCCCCCTCAGGCAGAGTCTGCGCCCAAGCTTTCAGGAGGACAAGAAAATTTCATAGGAAGCACATCTGGAATGGCCTGAGCTGAAGGAAAAATAATTTCTTCACTCTTAGTAATTAATTTGACGTATGTTCTGAAATGTGAAACTTAATATCTCTACAAATATGTTTTTTATTTTTTTTTTTCAATTTCTACCTATCTTCAAAGTTTTATGCAATCCACATCAATGAATAAAGAAACAACGGAAACCTAGTGTGAGAGAATTTGTCCAAAGTTCAGTGACGTAAATCTAAGTATCAATTTGGTGTGAAAAAAGAAAATTTATGGTACATTCTTTTCAATTGAGCTCATTTGAGCTATGTGTTTTTCAGCCTGTGGAGAGAGACCATTGCAGTATTTCACTGTGTAAAGCAGCTTAAAAAACAGTGGTGTAATAGAGTAAGTCTCAGGTGGAGTCCTGAGACCAGCACACTCGTCTTTTCATTCTGTATCTGACTTTATTAATTACTATCCAAGGCAGCTCCTGAATACATGAGACTTTCATTCAGGCTGTAAATTAAGCACAGTATCCCCACATTACTGAGTGGCTCTACATTACTATTTTCTCTTATTATGTGTATATTACACCTTTTCCAGTTATCTTGAAGCCACGGTGGGTCTTAATAGATTTCCTCTACCATTACCTTGGATAATGGTGAGGTGATAGTATTTTATTACTAAACACAGAAGGGTTTAATAGAGTCAGCACCAGGAACAGATTTGCTTAGCTGTCACATGTGATAGGAGTGCTGAAATATTTCATTCTCACAACCAGACGTCTGCATTTCTCCCTGAAAATTGCTTTTGCCTGTATCAGCTTGGTAGAAATCTAGTGTAATGATAAATTAAAATGAATGGTCAAGATCAGCAGACAGCTCAGATACATGAGACACATAGAAATCTGATTTAACTGCCTGGTTAATGCAAAGTTCAGAGTCTCTTTTCATCATGTCACTTTTTAATGGAGCAGACAGAACAATTCTTGAATCGATTTCCTAAGGTTTTGCATCACTGTGCATTTGCAAAAAATACAGTCACGCATGGCTTAGGTTTCTGCCTCACTAGGTACATTCTCTATGATCTGGAAGCAAGAAGCTCTTACACAGGCCTGAGGTTGCCTTGGTGGCTGTGTATTTGGCAATCTCTGTCCCCAGAATGTTGTACTACAGCTAAGCAGAAGTCACTCTTCTGCTTGTTGCAGTGTCACTCTCATCCAGCAGCACCACAAATGTATTTCTGATGCTTGGCTGTAAGCCCACAATCCAACTTTCCTACACATGCTAAGCTCAGCGTTACTCCCATAGCAGTCCCAAAGCAATGATGGCTGGTAGAGTCATGACAGGTTTTTTTCATCAGGACAAGAAATATAGCATAGGAAAAAAAAAAAAATCACTTCTTCACCGAATTGTTCTTGAGACACTCACAAAGTAGTTAGCCTTCCCAGAGTCTCACTGTTTAGTTTTTCTGTGACCAGATAAGACACCACCCTGCAGGTGATTTCTGATTTTTTTTCACGATGGTAAGAAAGGATTTTCAGGATTTTTTCTGTTTGTCTCATTACACTAACTATTGCATTAATGCTCTTGCTTATCTTGCTCTTGTTCTTTGTTTCATCTGCCATGGGAACAGCAAGGATTAGGAAGAGACTGTTTTCCATCCCTGCAATGTCCCTTCATCCCTCTGGATAGATTAGGATTACTGTACCAAACTGGATACAGTGTTAGGATCTACCTCCTAGACAACTACACATAGTGAAGCTCTTTGTGGCACTTCAGTTAGGGTAGCACAGAAACATCTGCTCAGGTATGCACAGAAAATAGGCATTCCTACAATCTGAATATAATTAATGTTTTAGAGAACCAACCCTAATTCTAGAACAGACTCAGCAAGGAGAGGACAGCAGCAAGGTTCCCCATATGTTTTCCAAAGGCATTACCTGTGTAGCCAGATCGAGAATGCAAGTGTTTCAAATGTCAATTTTTCTGCCAAATCTGATACAGAGCATCTATTCTGTGTCACATTCCTGGTAAGCAACACCATTGGTCATGAAGAAAAGCCCGTGAAAAATCACTTTGAATTTCATGGACTCTGTCTCAGAACCTTTCTGTTCAAGAGCCCCATAAGACCAGACAGTGACACCATAAAGATATGTATCCGTATGATTAAGTGGCAAATCAGATACAAAGAAACTGGCAAGGCTTTTAATCATTCAATGAAGGGAAACAAGGAAAGAGAAGCTGCCCAAGACAACACTATAAACAAGGACAAATTCACCCCTGAAACTGTAATGGATCTTATTTTTTATATTTTCATTTTGTCACTTTCAAAGGCTTTTGTTGTTGTTGTTGGTATTTCTCAAAGTGGAGAAGCCAGCACTGACATACTGCAATCTCCTTTTCTGTAGATCACAAAGGCACTAAAAAAGCAGTGAAAACCAATACCACTGAAGGTTGCCTGAAAAGCACTGACAGTAAACTAGACCAGAACTACCTTAATGAATTTTGTACTCTGTGTCAATTAGAAGATGGAAAATAAATTTATAACCCAGAAATAAAAAGGCAGAATTCAGACCTTTTAAAAGAGCAGTTTGTCTGCATTTCCAGATGTGCTTTACTGGATAATTCTCAAAGATTTGAGATGAATGGATATCTTCCCCAAAGACTAAATTCCATTTGGAAAAGTTTGATTGTGTTAAAGGGCTCTGAACATGGAGTGGAAAATCATGTATCAAAGAGGTGATCTGATTTCCAACAAGTGAACATTTAAAATGCTAAAAAAAATAGATAAGTGGAAACAGTAAATTAATTTTTGCAGCACGAGGGAGGACAAACAGTAAATAAAAATTCAGATGAAACAAAGAGGCTGTTCACAGTCCAAGTCTTCAGCACCGTAATACAAAAAAAGGAAATGAATGATGAGAGCAGAATTTGTGTTTTGTAATAGACAGGACAAAATGTCAGGACACCGAGTCCTGGAAAAAAAACCATTAAACAAATCTTTGACACCTAATGTTCTAGTCAGTGTCAACAAGTCAGCTGTTTCTCAGGGATAAAAACATATCCTATAACATATTTTACTATCACATATTATTTATTTATTTTATATTACATGTTACATGCACCTTTCAGTTTCTTCCATTCCAGCCAGCTTGTAAAACACATTTTCCAGTTTGATTTGTTTATGGTCAGTCCCTAGTGAGTACTGAATTTTTATTGCAGTTTAGATTCATACATTCAGAGAAAAGGAAGCTGGGCACTGAACCTAAAGCATTAACTGGTTTTAGTTCAAGCTTATAATTTTTCTTTGAAACAGAGCTTATAATTTTGAAGATTCTATATCTTTCACTTAAAGAATTTACTATTTCACAGTGAGAAGTTCTCTGCGGTCACCTAGTGGAATTCAAAGGAAGTTGCTAAAACCGGTCTCCCATGCAATAGCAAAAATGAACCTTGAGAGGGTGCTTGCTATCCTTATAATCTGACTGTTTACACCGTGTCAGTCAACATCATCTCTCCTCATCCAAACTTGGCAGTTTGTTTAAAGCAGATTGAAAAGCCAGCGTCTCCTGGCTCTACGTGCTTGTAGCATCTTTCTACATCCCCTTTGCTCAGATATAAAGTATAATATAAAATTAAAACTGATGTAGAATCAAGATTAGTATTCCATTAACTATTGTATGAAACACAAGTAAGCTGCATACAACATGAATGAGGCACAACCATCAAGCTGGACATGGACTTTGACAACAGCTCCAACTCTGGGTCCTTCTGTATTCTGTCAGCAACACAGTAATCTCATTTTCATGATTCAGTGATGTTCATCTGGGCTGATTCAATAGCATTTCTATTAAAAGCCAGGTAATCTAATTCACTCACAGACAAAAATCAGTCATTTTCAGATACGATATGAAGGGGCCATAACTGATTTTATATCCTTTGTGGCCCGACTAGCACCGGTGTTCCTGTGGGGTGGTTTTAGGGCCATTTAACAAGGGTCTGTGCTTACAAGCGAGCGGAAGCAATCACGTACAGGCGTTTTTGTGAGGTTTGCTTTTTTTTCTCGGCAACAGACCCAGGGAACATTTACAAGAGAAATGTGCTCTGGAAGAGGGGCTGCAAGGGACCCTAAAAAAAAAAAAAAAAAAAAGCTGGTGTCTATTGTACTTCGCTTTTCAGCAGCATCGGGTGCCCAGCGCCGGCACCTCCGCGGGCTGCGGCCGCCACCTGGCAGCCGCGCCCGGCACTGCGCAAAGCCCCGCGATCGCCTGTTAGGAGAGGGTTTAACTGTGCCAAAACGGGCTTAAGGGATCTCGAGTGTTCCCCGAACCAGCAGGCAGGGGTCCCCAAAAGCTAAAGACAGGCTCAAAGGCAGCGTCTGGGTGCCACTGATGGGGCCCTGCCCGCTGTAAGCGATTTGTTCCGGCCGCCCGGGCAGGCTCCGGGGCCAATTACCTGCTCAGGACTTGGAACTGGGACTGGCCCCGAGGCCCAGAGGGAACTGGGAAGGGCCCTGAGGCCCAGAGGGAACTGGGAAAGGCCCGGAGGCCCCGAGGGAATTAGGAACGTCCCTAAGGCCCCGAGGGAATTAGGAATGGCCCTAAGGCCCCGAGGGAATTAGGAATGGCCCTAAGGCCCCGAGGGCTCTGGCTGCCGAGGCTGCCCAGCAGGGATGCTCGCAGGTTCCAGCAGAAGCAGATGCTGGTCTTCCTGCCCTGCCCTGCCCTGCTTCTCGGTGTAGGAGGTGCTTCTCACCCCTGACGGCGGGGTGTCACATTTGGGTACAGCCAAACCGCACTGAGTGCAGAGCCGGGCAAGAAATAATCTGATTTAAAATGGGAATACCGCAGCAAATACCACATCAAGGAGGCTGCTTCAAAGGCCTGAGGGCTCTCCCACACACTGCCACCAGCGCATGTTCCTGGCCAAGACACGCAAGAGGAGGATGGAATCTGTCACTTGGGCTTTATGCCAGCTGGGGTCTTGTAGTGCTCATTCCATCTCTGTTGTATGTTGTGAGGATTTTGTTTTGTTTTTAAATACAGCTTTCCTGATTGAAATCAAGCTCAGTGCAAAAGAGATGTTAGGCTTCCTCCAGCTCTCAAAATAATCTGCATGTTAGAAGCCTGTGTTGATGATCTGGAATAAATTATTTCCAGAGAGGGTAAAGAGGATTTTCAGGTTTGAAGTCCTGTTATGCAAATCAGTTGTCTTCTGTTCTGCCTTTGCATTAACACAGCCTGTCATAGTTCTTCTGCCACGCTTCATCTTCTATTTCCAAATCTACATTTTTTCAGACAATTTGATTTCAAAATTATATTTACATTCTTAACGTCTCTTAATGAGCTTATTTCATTGGTAGCGTAAACCTAATTATGAGTCACACCAGGGGCTCTTTTGCTGTGAATATTTCCTCCAATTTAGCCTGATCAAAGATTGCTGGGCCGTGTGAGCACCACAGCTTCAGACATTGCACTCACATACATTAAGAATGAGTTAAATATTTTAAATGGAAACAATCTTCTCAAGTTAGTTACATTTTTGGTAGAGACCAGATGCTAAGTTCAGACTGTCTTTAAAAAACAAGAATAGCCCTTAACATTTGGGGTGTATTGTAACATTTTTTCCTTTGGAAGGCATCTCCAAATGGGCAAGTTCCAATAGCTGTTCCTCCAAGCTAAACACTCTTAATAATAGTAATAACAGTAATAATAATAACAACAACAGTGTGATTTTTTGAAGGTTTGGGGGGGAGGTAGGGTATGTTTTTTAAACTGAAATCTGTATTCCAGTGCTTTCATGATTTTGCAATTTTTTAATGCCTCTTTTCATTCTTTTATATTTTCATTGACCACATTTGCTCAGTGTAAAATGGCTCTCAGTGACTAGAATGTATACCCCAAACACATGCACTGCAGAACAGGTTGTCAATGACAATATTGCTGTACATCATCTACTTCATCCCTTTCTCTG
Source organism: Hirundo rustica (assembly GCF_015227805.2). Taxonomy (NCBI): domain Eukaryota; kingdom Metazoa; phylum Chordata; class Aves; order Passeriformes; family Hirundinidae; genus Hirundo; species Hirundo rustica. The sequence goes on along the minus strand of NC_053454.1, from coordinate 53,422,089 downwards.
GTGAGCTGTCAGATCTGCATGCAAGGGTAAAGTCCAGGCTAGGGAGCCACAGGCCCAAGTCCCTAATCTCACCCCTGCCTCATTGTAGAGCAGACTTTTAAATCTGACCCCTATATTTGCCTCTTTTTTTTTGCAAAGGTGGGATGCTTAGCACCCAGCTGCCCGAGGCATTGGCTCCTCACTTCCCAGAGAGGTAATGTGCAACAGGAAAGGAGATGTGGTGCTGCATAACAGGCATTATTGCTTCAGAGATTTTCTGAGCAGACTTTTTATGCCATCAGTTAATTGCTGAGAATTGTTTAAAAATTTAGATGTTTACATTCACTATACTTAGTTTAAATCATAAGCAAATTCCCATGCTTAGTCAGAGCTCCTCCTGAATAGATCAGTGTCAGTCTGGCCCAGAATAACTTCCTGAATCTGTTAAGAAATATTTAATATCCTATTCATATGCTGAGAGATTTTTTGTTTGTTTGTTTGTTTGTTTGTTTAAATATCTGTGCTGCGCTTCAGAGGAAAAAAAAATTACAGTTTTTAATCTTGGGTATGAATTTGCAGAACCCTCACCACAGCTGTGAAAGGGAAGAGATTTCATGCCTGTACTGAGCAGGATAACAAGCCTTGATGGTCCTAAGCAACCTCACCTGTAGCCTCCACCCACGCCCCTGGGCGCGGACTCCACTTAAGCCCAGCTGGCGTTATTTTCCTTATAAGGATGCTTTTCTCCAAGAGCTGCCCCCCCCCCGGACCTGGCTCCTTACCTGGTCCCTGCTGGGCTGATCCTTGACTTGTTCCTGCCACTCCCCTGCGGGTTCCTGGTGCTGCGGTGGCTCTGCTGCAGGTGAGGTCAGTGCCTGGCTCATGCAGTTGACCCTTCTCTTAGGAAGGAGCCCACTCTTGTGCTCCCTGGTGCTCAGTGAGGAAGCCCTCTCGAAGAGCTCTTTTCCTGGCAGTGCTTCCAAGGGCACGAGTCCCCTCTGTGTCTGGCTCCCGTTGATCTCTTGGCAAAGAGGACACCTGGCTTCCCCTGCTGCTGCAGAGGTGTGCTGGAAGAGACGCAGCTGCAAGCTCTGTCTCTCTAGCTTGCTTCTGCTGGTGTTTAATTCAAATACCATTATTGCTTATTTACTACTGCCAGTCTCTGTGATACAGGAGACTCTGAAGGACCTACATGCCCCACCTGGAGGGATGGGTAGGTAACCTCATTATTCCTCTGCAGAACTTGAAAGACTTAAATTTCCTCTTGTTTTTGCCAATTTTATGTGTCTCAAACTTTCATCTAGTTGCTCCTGACTTCCCCAGAGAAAGTGAGGGGAGTACCTAATCTTTATGCTTGTGCTTGATAGCTGCATTTAACTTTTAGCAAATATTCATGGAGTCTTTAACTAATGCACACAGATAAAAGGCAGGAACTAAAGGAGTGAGACCATAAAGGAAACATCAAAAAAAGCACAGCCTTTTCATACCTAATTAAGAAGAAATACTATCTTAATGAAAACTCTCAACCAAGTGGAGAGTGAGTGAACAAAATCAGATCAAAGCACTCAAAGCCCACTTTACGTAAGGCGCATTATTCCTCAAATAAACAACGTGTGTTGTGTAGGGGAGTGCTGCAATATTGGCAGTAGAGCTGTTGTGAGGTTAAATCTGTTAGTTTTAGCATTGTTCTGGTTTATCCTGCTTTTTTCCTGCTTTTTTCTCAGGAATTATTTTCCAAGTACAGCACTACTGAGCTTAATGTACATACATTGGTAGGATCTCAGTAGACAAAAGCAATCACTTCAGGACAGATGCTGACACTGTTTTGTGTTTTGTGGTGTTGTTCATGTTTGAAGCAGTGTAAATCTGTCCTAATGCCACTTAAGTAAATGGAACTAATCTGGTCTTAATTGTATTTTGATTTCCCCTGTAAGGAGCCCATAACAAGATACGATTTGTGGAGCTAATATATATATTCCCTTACTGGATTATGAAACATGAACAGAACTATTACAACTGGAAGAAAATGTTAGCAGCAAAACACAACACAGAAAGATGAGCTTTAAGTTCTCATATGCAAATATTGTTTGGAAGTTCTTGCAGCTCCACCAATCCTACGACTGAGACAATGTCTAGTCACTAACCTACCAAGAGAAAGGCTGTACTAAGCTAAAGATGAAAGAAAAATTCAGCCCTAGGCCAAAAAGACATTTGTTCCACCGCAGAAACACAACAATGCTTTTCTCAGGATACCTTCCAGTCTGCAGCTGGGAGACTTCCTGAGACAGAAGTTATAGTTACCACTTAATGATGATTTTAAAAAACCGAACTGATAATACCCTGATGGCATGTTTTTTTCATGAAATAGTTTTACTGCTTTTTAAAACCCCTTTTGGCTTCCAAATTCAGCACAGTCTATTGCTGTGGAACTGCTGCCTGACCCTTCATTTTTTCTTTAGTTTTAAGCCTGTTTTGTTTTGATGCCCACTTGTTGTAACAAGACTAACTGAATAATGGATGTCATGACTCCTGCTCTTCTATGTGTCTTTATTTCTGTCTCTCTTTAGGGTGTAGGATGAAACCTTAATTCTCTGCTCAAACTGGCTGTAAACAGCAACAAAGTGTTGATGTATTGAAACAGTGGTGATTCCTGTTTGTTCTTTAGTCCTTCCCTAATAATTTCAAGTATTTGATTACCTAGCTTTGCTAAGGCAAACCAATAAATTGGCCTATTCAGAGAGCCATTAACAATGACGCCGTAATTTTTTTTTCCCCTGATGAAAGCTACTCTATGTAGCAATGCTGTCTCTCTATAAGCCTGTCTTTGTGACTGAATTGCATTACAAGACCCTTTTCTGGCACCTTAGTTGGAAATTCAGTATCATGAAATGTTTGTGATTCTTCAAGTTCAGCTTTTTTTACTGCACGAAAATGTTTTTTAAAATTCTGTGTCACCCTGCCATCCCTCCATTTATTTATTTCTCCCCTAGTAATGAATATAGTGCCTGTTACAGATTCACGTGGGATTGTGTTGATAAATTGCTTTTTGAAAAAGCAAACTAATCTTTCAACTCTGATTTAACCCCTTATTTATTTATAACAGGTTCTATGTAATAGATTGCTTCCCCTCCTATATCTTTCGGTGAGTGACCTTGCCAAAAGCCCCAGAAAAATCTCACATTTATCTACCTGCTTCTGATTTGGGGAATACCAATATATCTGTGGCATAATTTCCCTGTACAAATCTGTCCTGAGCTATTGTTCACATCATAATTTTGACTTAATTCTATTCTCTACTATAGCTTCTACAGTAGCCAGGTTTCAAAATCTGATTCAAGAGTTTGCATTTCCTTGCAACCTCCTTAGAAACCTTTTCAAAATGATGCAATAAATCTGCTCTTGCACTCCCCAGCTCTGGCCCTCTGTGCTGCAGTGATCTAGAGTTTGATCATTTTGTCTGTGACTGTCTTTTCTGGATGGGCATCCAGAGGCACAGGGAAGTGTGAAGCGATGGCATGTGTTTGCTGTGTGTGGCTTTGACCTCACAGAGCACTGGGAAACAAAGTCTACCTGTACTCACAGTATCACTGGGGAAAGGGAGAAATACTAGAATGGCTGCCCATATAGTGAAAGATGTGGATGATTAAAAACCTCACTGAACAATCCTTTGAATTCTGAATAAACAGTTTCTGTAGTCTGAAATGCAGGTGTATTTTAAGACCTGTCATTACTGCAGTCTAGAAGAGCTTCTTTGTTCTTGGAACTCCATATGTTTACTCCAGGTGTTTACAAACTAAAATTAAGATTTGCCATATGAATGTATGTAAAGATGGAAATATTATTTGTTTTCTTTGCTGAAGCATAAATACTGAGTAATTGCCCAAGACAACTTTGGCAGTTTGAGTGAAACAAACTTTATTTTTGTTACTTACTCCTATTTGTAAATTATTATTATAATTTTCACAATGAAGTATCATATATCATAATATGGTAGAAAATGTTATAGGTACTTTTCATCATTTTACTTTTTCTCTTTTGCAGAAACTGGTGTGCTTATGTCCATACCAGACTCATACCTACAGTTGTGGTGGACAACCTGGAAACCTTCTCATCAGGCAGAGCAAAGCCTTGCACTTGGGAAACTGGATCCTGTGCTCAGAGGTATGGAGAACTGGGGAGAAAGAGTACTTGCAAGAGCTTTAATTACCACCAAACCCACCATAAATATGACTTTAACCTTAAAAGTTAAAAGGGAAACAAGAGGGAGCCATGCCCTCACTCTGGCACCTTCCATTCAGTTCAAAGTTTTTGAGTTAAAGAGAGATGCACAAGTAGAAAGCTTTAAAGCACATGCAGGGAGGAAAATCCTTTCTGTACAGTCATCCAAGCTTGTGCTCCATTGAAGCAAAAGGCTTCTCCTTAGAGACATAAATATTTCTGTTGTTATCTCTCTGCTGAGTGCTTATTTCTGGCACAGCTTTGGTCAGGCAGTGAACCTAGACAAGTAATTGGCCTGGATGGAACTTGTAAATAATACCTCTGTTAAACATCCAGGTTGTCCTTTGTGGTTTGGGTGCCTCATTGTATTCTCTAAATGTTAGATTTTAGCTGTAAGTGAAATTGGATGTTAATGCATGAACTTGGAAAAAGGCAAACTGAAACAGAACCAAGGAAATGGAGATTGTTATGTGTTTTTCCCCTTGACAAATTTTAAAAGCCTGTTAAAAGTCAGTTTGACTGTTCTGAGAATTGTCCTCTAGATGGTATAGCAGAACACACTTAAAGCTTTTAGTTGACACTGGGCATAGAGCTTCCTTAGCATTTGGACTCTGAAATGAAGTCAACTGCATGGCAAAACTGGAGTGGAGTGGACCCTGAGACTGAAACGTTGTCATTTTTGGTATTTTAATTTTTTTCCTAATTCAATCACTTTAGATCCTTGTGTTGCTCCTATGAATGTGGCTCTCCACTACATAAATTTCTGAGACTCATTTACATGACTTTTTTAATGTGGGTTATTTTTGAATTCGCTATTCCTGATAAACTCCTTTCATGGACACTTCATTTTTGAGTGGTTTTTGGAATGGATTATGCTAATACAGAATAAGGTATTTTTATCGTAAGTCCATCCATACAGCAAAATAACCAAGAACTCTTTTAAATTTAGATCACCTTAATCTTTATTGAGTTCTTGCTGCTGAAAAAGCCATTTCTTACAGCCAAAGCTGGCTGGGGACATATGCAAAGCTCCTGCCAGCTGCTGTGAGAATTTTAATATATATTATATTACATCCCTTGTGAAGAGGTGACAACATTAACTGGCATGTAAAGTATGATGGCATTGGGAGGATATTTTTTGGTCTGACAGCCTTTAAATTTCTCTCTTTTTCTGGAATGATTTATACAGGGATTCTGTGTAAAGAAACAATTCAGTAACTGTCTTATTGTATTTTCTGAGATTTTAGGTCTTATTTGTGTTAGGGTTTAGTAACTAGTAATAGCATATGATTATTTTTATTTGCACTTTCTATTTAATGTCTTAAAAGGGCAAGGAGAGTTGCTGTAGTTGATTCTGTATGCCCTACTGCAGCATGTTCATTCTAAACTGACTTCTCTGTGAAGTTAAGAAAGCTAAGGGAAGTGGTGAGGTAGCCAGGACATGTAGTATCTCTTGGAACACAAATAAAATTGCTGCTCCCTCTGCAGTTGCATACTGTAAAGGTAATAATTGAGGCCTCACAATTACATAGCCAGGCCCTCCTTTCCCTGAAGTCCAGAGTGGAATTTTTCACACTTAATTGGATTAATGTTGTATTATCTTGTTTAAAATAATCAGAAGGGGAGGTTTCAGCATGCACTAAATGTGGCATAAATTTATTGTGAATGCATTTTTCCACCAATCTCAAAGAAAAGCAGTATATGACAATTGTGGTTTTGGCTCACTTTTTCCAGTTTAGTAGTTATCAATTGTAATGTCTTCCTTAAAAGATTGCAGTATTTAAATCCCGAGTAAGACATGCTGAGAAAAAAATCTAAATAGACATCAGGTTTCTTTAAAATTCATGCAGATAATCTGGGGGTTGCAATATTAAAGCTGTGATTGCTAATGAAACATCAAACCCTGGTTAGAATTCACTTTGAATTTCAAGCAGTAATAAAAAGATGGGTATGACAAGTGACATAATGTAACGTAGTTATGCAGGTATCTTACAGCTCCTTTTCGGTTACCTAAAATAGATTTAAATTGTTATCATTTCACAGGTCCCAGACAACAACACACCAGGCTTACAGAATCAAACATAAAATAGTGACATCGCTGGAGTGGAAATGCTGTCCTGGGTACAGTGGACAAAACTGCCAACCCAAAGGTGAGTGGAGTTGCAAGGATTTGAGCTATTCACCTCAGCAAAAGAAAACAGTGCAAGTTTGATCTGTGAGCAAATGGTTCTGTTGAAAACCAATGGAGTGCTTTTTGTTAAATCACAACCAGATAAAATGCACAGCAAACTAAAATGCTTTGGGATGTTGACTCTCCTCTGCATGTCAATTTCCAGAGCAGCTAAGCAGAATGTGCTTTCCCCTCTTCCACTTTTACTAAAGCTCATAAAATTACCAGCCATATTTCATTTTGCTGAAATATGGAGCTTGCAGTCAGTGCGTCTCTACTTTTGACCTTTAAGTTGAGTATTACAGTGCTAGGGATATTAAATCCACATCCTCTATTGAGTACTTCTTGTAATATTCCTCTACAGCATTGTTACTCTTATGTCTTTTGGTTTCAGGCCCTAAGAATATATTTTATTTCTGATAAAATAATGTATCAGCTTTACTTCTCTGGATTTTGGAGTTCTTCTGCTGTTCGTTTTAACAGTGACTGAATTTTTCTAGGTATTGCACATGATCCCTGTATAATTGTGCCCTTTTTGACAGAATAGCCTTTTACCCCTGCCCTGGTTATCAAACATGTGGCATCATATTGTGGTTTTACGTCTGTATAATGGCTATTTCTTTGCCACTGGCCTTGAGCAAGCAGTCCTTGAAAAATTAGATACGGCATCAGCATACAGGTTTTAAATGAATGAATATTGCAAGGAAGGCTATTAGATGTGATAGGGAATTCAATCAGCAGTGGTGAAGTAAAGGGCTGTGATTAAAAATTAATGTAGAGGAATGAAGAAAAATCACTATTGTTCACATCCAGGAGGGAAATTTCAGTGCCAAAGAGCCAGAACCTTGGCAGACACAAAATTTTCCTCTGCACAGCTGAGTGTGGAGCCAGATTTCAACAGATGTAAGAGAGCACGGTCAGTCAGCAAGGCTGTCCAGTAAGCACAGATAAAGTGCTTTAAATGTTTCCTTTCAGAAAAAAAGCAAACATTGGCCAAAAAATTGTAAAGGGTAGCATTGAAGGCGGAAGTCACTGTTGACAAAATTGAAGTGGCATCAAAATAACAGGCAAACATTGACCAGGAAGAAAAGCTATATAATTCAATTTGTAGTGGCATTTGTGTAAAAAGAAGAAAGGAAAGTGCTGTGAAGTGTTATAGGAGCGGGTGTTACGTCTCCTGGGTTCTATTTTCATACCTCTTCTGGCTTGCTGAATATCTTGGGGAAGACACTTATAATCTGCATAACCAAGTTTACCCATCTAGAAAATTGAGATGACACTTATCTCACAGGGGCACTGGGATATTTAATTAATTAATGCTTGTAGAAGTGCTTAAAGAGATTGGGATGAAAGGTGTTATGTCAGAGCAGCTTTTCTTCCTTGCTTCTGGAATCCTGCCTCCCATGAGGAGCAGACCACCAGCGCAAGCCTGCCTGTATTATTCAATTCCCACGAAGGGACGGCAGCTAATGAACTTAAGCAGCTGGGAGCCCAACAGCCTTGTCCTCCTGTGCTCTACAACAGCAGGAGAGATGCTGAAAGTGCTGACTGGGGCTCTCCTGAGTCACTGAGGCTCCCACTCGGCCTCTCTGTTGTTCAACAACAGAAACATCACTGAAGGATTTCTGTGCCAGGGGAAATGGAGTGTTTCCACAATCCTTTAGATCCTGGAAAGGTGCTGTTAGTGGGATGTGGGTTGCTTCTAGCGAATGTTAATTTAAAATGCCTTCTGATTTTGCTTCTTTCTCAGATAGAGTGAAGGCATATGTAACTATTTCAGTCTGATAGTCTAGGCAGAAGGAACCACTTACTGCCACCTGATAGTTATTACCAGATATCTGAAATCCTTATTTGGTAGCCCCGTTGTAACTGCTTGGTTCCAGATGCTTCTCAAGGTAGCACAGGAGTGAGAGAGATGGAAATGATGTGTTCAGATCACGGTTCTTAACCTTAGCTCCCTTGTAGGAACACATGAACAAATTGGCTAAGACACGGTTCCTATTCCAGCATGGACAATGCAATTTTATTAGAAAATTTATAAGAATGAAAAAATGTAGATGTAATTTCTTATAAGTGTAATGAGACAACTCAATATGGGCAATTCGATAATTAAAGCATCATCTTTTTGACCTGGGAATATCAAATGTTTAACTGGGAGCAAAACCAATGAAGCAAAAGGACACTTAAATTCTGAGCTGCAGGCTCCATTACACGTTACTTTTACAAAACACAACTTTATTTTAACTCTAAAATGCGTGTAGTAATGAAATCCCGGTTCCCTCATGTGTATTCGGAACACAGAATTACGTGGTTTAGAGCCAGCAGCCGGCTCTCCCGCACCCCCTATCAATACGGAATTCCCTGGCGTGGCAGTGATGCCATTTCTCCAGCAGATGGCTGTGCGATGTCCTAGCCTCTGCAGGAAAGGTAACAATTCGCCTTGAAACACAGGGAACGGGAGGAAACTACCTAACCCCCGCCCTGGGAAACCCCTTCGGCCACTTCTGCTTCATCAAAGATACATTGAGTAAAAAAGACCCAATCTCCACTTTTTAAAAATATTCCCTGAAATGATTTTGAGTTCTGTGTTTAAAAATACATGGGACAATAAATTATACATCTAGGCTGATGTATTGGATAATAGACAGCTAATGTTAGACTTCTGTATGCATTACCTGGTGTTTTTTTTGATATGACTGGAAGAACACATTGGTCAGGATTTTGTTTTGCTGGTTTTTTTCGGTTTTGTTAAAAACACTCTAAGGTGGGTCTAGCAGTCTAATTTGAATTTCATATTATTTGTTTTGTTTTAAAGTGAGCATGGCATATGTAATTTTTTAAAGGTATCAAATGTAAGTAATTTTTTGTCTCTTTCTACCCTAAAGAGTATGTGTATTAAGTTTTTGGTCTGGTGCTCCTATCACACCTGCTGTTAACCAGCATCTACAATGGGAAATCTCAGCTGTGGGATTAAGGGGCACATAGATGTAGTCACCATATGATGTCTTGGAGTGATTTCTTTGGAAAAGGCCTGAGCCATGCTGGAGGAATGATGTAGGAGAAGCTATATCACCAGTGACTCCTCTGAATTTGTTTCACAAATGCAAAGCCTGAATTTCTGATTCTACTTGCAAAGTACCTTTCCTGTACTGTGGTAGAATTTACTAAGTGTACAATATGTGACGTACTGTGGGTGAGGGGGGTGTGTGTGTTCGTTGCTGGCTCCAGTCCTGGATGCTGTCAGAGGCAGTGCACTTTGGGTTTGCTCTGACAGAGATGCTGTATCCTCTGTCTTACAGCCATTGTGTTACCTGAACGTTCTGTTATGTGAACAATTTTAAAGCATTAGTAAAGCAAGCACACGGGGAGAAATATCTATCCTTGGAACTTTGAGTGGATAAAACTGCAAGGGTTTGGGTATTCTAGAATGTGGGGCAATTGTTTTACTAGGGAGACTGAAGGATAAGGTGGATAGTATATTTTTAAAAGAGTCTCTAGCAACAACAGCATCCATGAATGGTTTTAGAGCAACAGAAAGACCAGTAACTGAAAGAATAAAGGACATTGATGAGCTGGTCTTTATCACAGGCAAGTAACCAACTCCCTTGTCATAGACTGTATCATCACAACACCACTGATAAATCCTATGTAATGAGTTGGGCTGCCTGCAAGAATTTAGCTTCTATCAATAACCATGCCACAGAAAGGTAACAGAAGCTGTTGAAATTATAACCACTTGAGGATTTTGCATTTCTTAGCAGGCAATTTCAAAAGACTCTATGAAAGTATTGGTCCATATGATAATTTCCTCTGAGTTCTTATCCTAATTTTTAAAACACGCTTATTTTACAACTTAAGCACCTTATATTGTCCTAATTGCAGTCTATTTATCTTCAAATGAACTGTGTGAAACATGGAATTTATTAAATCAGCATTTTAATCTGTTTCCCTGGAAACTCATGTTATGGCTAAACTAGACTTTAATAATGGAAGTGTAAAATAATGCCACCACACCCAAGTTATCCTGCTTGTACTGTACTAAAGACTGGAAATCACATTAGTGCCACATAAGTGGTATTCCTTAGATATGCTCCTCCTGGATCATTGAATTCAAAATGTTCCATGAACTGAGCGAGTACATAAAAATTGGTATTGGTTTATACTAGCGAACTTATTATCTGATTTATGTGTTTTGTTTGTTTAAAAAAATAATGAAATTGAAACAACCCTGTTAAGCCTGATGGCTATAGAAGGTATGTCAGGAATAGAGAAATCTTAGTTTGATTCCCAGCTGTCTGATGAGTTAATTACTTTTTGGGAGTGAAGGCACTTAACTTTCTGAACTTCAGTTTCCATAGCTGTGATATTGAATTAATAATAATGTTAGTCCAGCTATTTGCAAATTGCTTTGGGATCTTTTGGGCTGAAATGCAAAATAAGCACAGATAATCCCCTCTGCCATCACCAGAGAAAATGTTTACAAAATTGCCACCTTTGTGGAATTTTTTATATGTATACCAGTCATAAATCTCAGGTGATAGTTGTTGCAACTTAGAATTTGATTGTTTGGAAATAGTTTTTATTTTTTAGGTACTGCAAAAATGTAATATCACCATTGCCTTTAGTAGTAAGGTTTCCATGGTTGAAGATATGTGTAATCTGTAAAAAACCCCAAGAAAACAAAAGGCCCACCCAAACAAACAAAAACAAGCAAAAAAAAAAAAAAAAAAAAAAATCCTCAAAAATCAGTTTCAACAAACGTGGTTGATTTTGTCTCCATTTAAAAAACCCTAATTAATTTTACGGCTGACAAGCTCTGTATTGTCTTTGTACTGCTGTTTTATGTTTTTCTAAAATATTCCTGACATTTTAGCCCTGGGCATTTAAAAATTCTGTTCATTATAAAGCAATTTTTGACATTATCATATTAACACCAGCCCCTGCCACTCTTGAGAAGCCTTTTATAAAGCCAGTCAACATCTTCAGCAAAGTGGTCCCACACTGCACGAAGTGTCATTTTAGATGATTAGGCTTTTGTACAGCTGGTACAGAATAAAGAGAGAAAAAAATTGTTGTGCAATCATCCCAATTATCATGTTCTGTGGCTCACTCACATCCTTTTTCTCCCTTCTCTAGCTGAGGGACAGCAATCAGTTATACATAGCAGCCAGGCTGAAAGCAGCAGAACTTTCAGTGAGAGGACACCAGGAGCTCTGCAGGACCCCAGTGGGCCAGGTCAGTATTTAAAATTGCTCTCACCAATACCCAGTCACTGAATTCACTGCAAAAACAATTTGAGGAAAATCTCTGCCTACTGAGGGGACCTGAATGCAGTGTCAATTTCTATCAGTCATGGTGCAGTGGTTTGCTCTTCTGATAAAGATGGGCAGAAGATACTGAATTTAAACGTACCAGCAGGTTAGAAATTACTGAGGGTTTTGTGCCTAAAATAAAACCAGGGAAGTATTTGGTATAGAAATATTTAAAATATCATGTTATTGAATGCAATAAATTAATTAACAGGAGAGAAAAATAAAATTAAACCAGAAAAACAAAGCAGAGACCCCCAGCCCAAATACAGGAGTAGTATAGATTAGCATTGCACACAGAAGGAAATGTAATGAGGTTATTGACTATCAGAATATGTAATTATTGCTATATATTTTCTTATGAAAATTGGTTCTTTATTCAAAATCAGTACAAAGATGTTTCAAAGCTTAACAAGGGCAGCTCAGGCATGTTTTAAGCTACTATGTCTAGGATGATCAAATAACTAAGAAACATAGCAAGAGTTTGAACATTTATACCAGAGATGCTTGAGATGCGGAGATGCTTATTGCCTTATACATTTGCTTGTTATTGTGTTTACTTCATATAATCCAGGTATTATGTTTTTGGAATATAACATCAGTGTTGTCTTGCAGAAGTATGTACAGAAAAATTAGAATTGTAGGAGATGGTCAGTAACAAAAAAGATGTATTCAAATAGAGATCTATATCTAGAACCTATGTTAGATGACTGCTGCATGAAAAGCTTCTCCACATTTTGGTCACTAGTTGCTGGAAGCTTTGTTCTGGGAGAAATCCTGTGATGTTTGTGATTTTAGGGGCAGTACCACGCTGTTGGCTGCATGTGCTGCAAGGCAAGCAGCCATTTTCCATCGGGATAAACCCTCATTCCCCTGTGTCTCAGGGTCAGGTCAGAGGTGGAGTTTGGGGCTCCAAGAGCAGCCAGAGTCCTAGCTACTGGCAGCTTTGGTATTGGAGAAATCCTGCAACATTCAAGATTTCTGGAAGCAGCATGTGACTTTTGGTTTTGGTGCCTGGTCTGGATTGGTGGCCCTTTTCTACTTGAAAAATGTACTTTTTATGGCAAGGAGCCAAAATATGACCATGATGTGAAGGACTGTTTAATGGAAGCATATTTCTTGAACTTTCTTTCTACATTCCTTCTCTTTTGAATCTATTAATGCTTCTGTTCTTTTTGTCTCCACTTGCTTTTTGTATAACCATCATCTGTTCCATGCTGTGGTGTTGTCACTCACCTATTGGCCTATATCCAGAAACTGGATATTTTACTGAAGCAAATAAATATTCTCAGATTTGTGTTCTGCAGTTTCAGATACCTTCTTGTGGGCTGTAATGTATGCTGAGAGAACAGGATGTCATAATTAAGATTGCTGTAGAGTTTTATGAAGATTGGACCATGAATGTGCTTCTACGCATGTATGTGCTTTATTTTAGATCTTAATAGAAAGAAAAAGAAAGGGAAAGATTGAATCTGGCATGGAGACAGTGGTATTTTCAAAAGGTTGTTGTGCCTTGGTGATGCTGTGTGAGCAACCAAGTGTCTCAGGGCTGGAGGGAGGAGGATGTTTAGTAAAGCAGACAGGGCCTATTATGAAAAAGTGAACTTGATCAATAGAGCACTGAGACATGCCACTTCTGTTAGCGGGAATTGTGCTCTGAGAAATAAATCTGAAATTGGAATCTCTAACTTCCATGTTAATTGCTTTTCGGTTATTTTTAAACCAAATTGGGTCAGTCTAGAAAGAGAGAAATACCTGTTCTGGCTGTCAACCCTGCAAACACAGTCTGAGGCCAGGATTGACTACCCTGGTGTGTCCTTGCCATGGCTCTACAAGCCAGATTCTGCTTCCAGCTCCCACTATGCAGCCATGACACTTTCAGGCACAGAAAATTATTTCAGGTTCATCTACCTTCCTCCCTCAGTGGCAACTGGTAGGAACGAAGATAAAAAAAGGCATTACACCCTGCAGGTTTGTTATGAGTGACTGGGTGACTGTGCAGGAGCACAATGAATTCAAATTCCTTTCTCATAGTAACAATTCGACCAGAAGCAGAGGTGTCCAGACCTGTTTGTCTCTCACAAAGCTCTATTATGGAGACAAAGGTCTATCAATGGCCTGTCTTTGTGGTGCCAGTCAGAAGAACTGGCTGAGTATAAACAAGGTAGTTGAGTTAGAAGCAATTTAGTATCCATGTAAGCAGATACCTTGGGCAGAGAATGCATTTGGAGATCCTGACATCCTAACCTAGAAGTGCCTTACTTTCCAGGCTCTTATTATTATGGCCTTTACGACCAACATGCCTCTCCAGGAGAGCATTCTCAGGGGTGCTGGCCTGCTTCATCTGCATCTGTCTTTACATACTAAAATTTTAAAGAATACCAATTATCAGAAGGATATGTCCTTTTGCATATAATTTGCTTAGAGGTTTTTTTTGATCCTTTAGGCCCCTGTACTTAGACGTGATTTCTGATGAGAACTGTTTGCTGCCATAGGAATAGACACTGCTGTGGTGAGAAGTGACAAATGATCAATAGAAATACTGCTAAGTACTCGTATGCAATGCTAAAATATCTCTTCCATAGCAGTTTATTAAGCCATAGTATAGCCTGGATCATTTGGGATAATATATCATATGTCCACCAAAGGCCATTTAGGCTAAATTGTAGGTTTTCTAACTTTGCTTACAGGAATTCAAACATCTAATTTAATCACTGTCATCTGAAAATCCCAGACTATGTTCCATACCTGTTACCACTCATCTTCAGACGGCTGGCTGAAGTCATGTGGAGTCTTAATTTTCAACATCATGGCATCCTTCACCATTACCTGTCTCAAAAGCATCTTTCTCTAGGCCTCTTTATTCCTGAGGAGACTACAAGTGTGAAGAACAATTTGGGCTCGTTGTAAAATAAACATGACTTTGTAGGTTAAACTTCTATTTTTAATGATAGACTAATCATTATTCCAAAGTATTTTATCTATTAGATGTTTTTCTGCCTTGCTAGTGTGTTGAACAATTCTTTATTTTGACCCAAACAATGGAAAAATGATGTGTGCCTTCAGACACAAGCCTTGCAAATTCATGAAGTTGTGTTATAAATGGTAAGGAAAAATAAATGCTTTTGTGACTGTGTTAAAGAAGATTGACTAAATGAGCGTTAACTGAATACCCTGTAGGGTGCTAGGTGGAGGAAGAATGGCATTATGTTGATTAAAATAAGCTAACCATTCAGAATACTCTTGTAGAATCATAAATACTTTATAATGGATACATATGCTTCAGTAATTAGTAACTGCTGTGCTGTTGAATCTCACTGATACATGACAAAAATAAAGATGATGCACTCAGAAACTTCAGAAACTTTTCATCTCGCCTTTAGCTAATGTCTCTCAGACAAATTATACCTTTTTTTTATTCACTCCACAATGTTTAACAATACTTGTTTTTTTTTTTTGTTTTTTTTAACTAATTTTTTTCCCTGACCAAGCACTTTTTCAAAAAATGAATGAGAAGATTAGCAGTCAGGAGATGAAACTGACTTTTCTACAGAAGAAGGTTGACAGCATTGCTGCTACGATGACTGATGTGAGCAAGATGCTTTCTTCTCTGGAAGGCAAAATCAATGAAGATAAGGGCAGAGACTTCCAGTCTTTTCTAAAAGGTAAGAAAAATAAATTAATGTAATCACTCACCCTGTTAGAGGTGCCAGGAAAAAACAAGCTAGAAGTCTTCATAGACTGTCCTATTTTATTGCTCAACACTTGTAGGGAGAACTCATTTAAAAAAATTCATAAGAGAGGAATGCAACTAAAAGATGTAGTATTTGTTTTGCTACCAAGTCTAACTAATATTCTTTAATACATAATTCACATACACAGGGCAAACTATAAGGAATTCTGTGGTGGTTATATTTATAATACAGCAACCATTCTGCTGAATAATTTGCCCCGATTGTATTAGGCAATCTTTGATAAACACCTGTACTTATGCTCAGTATATGAGAAAGACACAGCTAGAGCGAGATCAGGAGCTTGGGCAGATCCTCACTAGCAGAATTATCTGTCCATTTGCTGTGAATCCTGCAGCAAGATCTGTGTGTTGCCCAGGTAAAGATGGGGATTAACAAGCAGATTCAGACTGAAGCTTTCATTTCCTCCATGTGCAATGTTTTTCTCATTTTTCAGGAATATTCCCCAAACTATATTTTAGACTTTAGAATCCAGAGGACTTTTCTACTATTTAAAAATACAACATATGTTCTGTAGTTCCTTACATTGAGATAAAACTGAATGAAACAATAAGTGGTTTTGTATCTCCCTCAAATTTACTGAATTGGGTCCCATTTCTTGTAATTTTGGTCCTCAGTCAGCTGAGCTGTTCCTGCTACATGCTAGATGTCTCTCTTGTGTGCAAGCTTATTCCATCTCTTGATCGATGACCTGCTTTCACCTCTCCACATATTGCTAGACAGTATTCTTGACCTTTGGGTGCACATTTAATTTGTCTTTGAATATTTTCCATTTCCCTTCTGCTTTCTCATTCTTTTTTTTTATTTCACTTGTTCTGGCTGTCATTTTCATGCTAGAGGTGCTTTTCAGCATCCTGTGTTTTTGCTTCTGTGCTATCTGTGTTTTCAGGGTCTAAGTCTTAATTAAAATGTGCTCTTTAAAACACCCCCTTCTTTGAAAACATGCTTCAAGCCTTTATTGTTTTGACCTGCAATGTTTTATATTATACCTGCTCAGGAAAAGAAATCTCCAGCTGATGTCCCCTTTTTTGGGATTTATCTCAATCTATCTCCTAATCAAGTATCTCCTGTGAAAAGGATGCTATCAGCTACATTCCTTGGCTCTAATTGTTGAGCATTCCAACTCAGGTTATTCTTGGCTTCTATGTAGGTAAACAGCAGGAGTGGGGAAAGGAGATGAGAAAGAAAAGGTCAATGTGTCTGTTGGTTTGTATGTGCAATGACAAATGGCAACCACAGTTTCTGTCCAGGACATATCAGTCAGTTGTACTCAAACGCGTAAACAGCATCCTAAAGTGACGGGACCTGAAAGGACCTTCCCTACTGTTCTGTAACCCTGGACACTCTACCTTGCTAAAAATTAATCTTAGAAGCTCACCTGAAGCAAACCATAACTTTTCCAGTACCACTGCCATCCTGAAGCAACCTGCTTTTGAACACAGTCAAGTCTGTAGTTGCTTCATGCTATTCAGACATTTTCCTTCTTCACCTACTTTTTAATTTTTTTTTCCTGTCGTGCCAGGTCCTTTGCTCACAGTCCATAAAACACCTTTTTTCTTATCATAGAAATGCTAAAGTTCTGCCCAGCTTTCTATGAGGATCTGTTAGGAGCAAGGTCATATTCTGTGACCAAGCAATTCAATACAGTTTTAAAAGTCTTTAACTCTTGGTTTCATCTGTGACCTTGACACAAACATGTCACCATGTTGATAGAGGGCAACACTCACTTGAGTAACTGATATACTCCTCTATTTTCTTAATGAAACCTGTTGTGCATTTTAAAAATTGCTTTCAGTACTCAGGAAGCTGTTCCCATTTCTTACTTAGGGAAAATAATTCTGTGCTCTTTTTAATTTAAGAAACTGTGCTTACTTCCTGCTAGTATTTTCTTCTTCCTTTAACTCCCTATTTAATACTCACCTTTCCTCTTGATTATTAAAATGTACACTTCTTTCAAAATGAACTCAATAATGGAGTGTTAATCACTTCCAAGTCAGTAATGTCATTTGCAGCTGCATATATAACCTCAATTCAGTCTCCTGTGTACATACATTTATTTTGCACATAATTCTTCAAATAATTGAAACTGCAAAGAGGGTATATGTTGACTCAGAGTAATTACACCCTTTGGTTTTCAGCCAGGAAGCTAAAATTAAAATTTATAACCTCATAAAAAGTGCAAGAGATCTTTAACAGTTCACAGGTAGTTTGGACCTTTCTGTTTCAAAATGAGCAACAGAGAAATTGATTTACATCCATGAGTGCACACAAGTATTTGCAGTTCAAGCTTCACAATATGCCCAATTGTCACCAAGTTTGGGTCAGATCTTTGTGCTCCCACAGCCCCTGCTGCACTTTGCTCACAAGCTACCCAGCTGTCCTAGCCAGAAGGCAGGGTAGAGAGAACCCCAAATCTGTCTGGTTTATCAGGCTCTATACTCCCCTGGTAATGGGAACACCTGAAAGCCAGAGCCGAGCTCCATACTACTGTCACTATCCAAATTCATGGAGCCAGAATAGCAGAGGGTGAGGCTGTCACAGAAAGAAAAGGTGGGTATAGACCCTCTGGAACTCCTCTCACAGATGAATAGTCTGTTATCAGGATTGGTTGCTGAGATGAACAAATTGAATTGATTCTTTGCAGAAGGTTTAGAGTAATCTTGGTTCTTTCCACAGCCATTAATTTTTTCTTCACAGCTCATTGTGTCTCCTAGAGCACAGAACACTTTTCAGCATCATGAAGTAACCTGACCAAATAATCACTTGGAAAGTTTTTTCTGCATGTCAATTTTTTAAGCTGGTTCATATCTTGGTTTTTTCTGTCAGGTGCCAGGACACCTTTATTCTCAGATATTTCAGTGTGTACATACATGTGAATATTCATTTGCAATGCACCTGTCTAGTCATTGATTTGCTCTTTAGGTAGTTAAAATGAAGAAAATAATCTCAGCATTATCACTGCTGTTTATTATACTTGATGTGAAATTGCTGGGACATTTGGGACCTCAGTTGTCAATAATGGAGTTTAAGTCTTAGGAAACTTCATGCTAGCTTCCTGATGTGACTCTTTCCTGGGCTAGCAAACTTGATTTCCTGATGTTTTACTGCACTTGCTGAGAATGTACCTTCAAATAAGTTTTCAAAACATGCCTCAGTGTTTTAGAGATGAAGAAATAAATTCCAGGCTATAGAATTAGTTGAAGAGAAAATGGAAGAAGGGAACAGATAATTTCTATCTTTATCAATACATTTTTAATCAGAGAACCTGTGATCATTGAGGCATTGTAGAGTTTGAAGAGTTTAATCATTATATTACAGTCTGGCTGCAAATGTTCATAGGGTTTATGAAAACTGTGCAAAGAAGTGTTTTAGTTGGACAGAGGAGCTACCTTTGGAGAAAAAATTATAAAATTCCTTCGAATCTCACACCAGAGCAGAACTGTTCTAATTGATTGAAATATGTTATGCAGAACTCTTTTATGTGTCTTGACCACTCTAAGGCTCTATCAGAAATATATTTTCATGCTGTTCACTGGGGCAGAATTCCTACACATTCACTTCTCCCTAGTGCTTTTCAGCATCAGAATCTCTAGGAGCTATTTAAGGAGTTGTAGTATGTAAAGCTTAAAGTTTTTACCTTTAAAATGCCCTCATTTTGCAGCAGTTTTAGTGTGACTAACTTTAGATATTCCATGAGGCTATTATTTTTATTTTGCTTCTTTCTCACAATAGTGTGTTGCATTATCGCCTAGTGCATACAATACAGCACGAAGGTAATAATCTCTGCTTTCATTTCTTGACTGTAATGCTGTAAAGTAGATGGGGTTTTGCCTTAACTTCCTACTGGAGAAAGGACACATCATTTTTTTATGAGCAAGCCACAAAAGCACACGGATCTCCTCCTTTCAGTGCTCAGAAACAGCTTAGGTGGGAGGTCAAAGTTGATAGCACATGAAGAATTTGAGTTTGCCCTTTCAAAATGCTAGCAAAAGTCCCACTGCTTTCAGTATAAACAGGGATGAATCCTCAGACACTACAGCTGTAT
This sequence comes from Hirundo rustica, assembly GCF_015227805.2. Taxonomy (NCBI): domain Eukaryota; kingdom Metazoa; phylum Chordata; class Aves; order Passeriformes; family Hirundinidae; genus Hirundo; species Hirundo rustica. The sequence goes on along the minus strand of NC_053454.1, from coordinate 53,402,616 downwards.
ATCAACTGTAAGCATGCTCTACATTCTTCAGCTATACATTTTACTCTACATGTGGGTAAATTGGGGCAGGGATCTGTGTTTCACCTTTGTGCAGCACTGTGTTTGCTCACACTGTGGGAAAAACTTAAAAGATACTAACACCGTTGATTTGATTTTCTCCATATTTCTCCTTTCCCCCTAAGGTCTCAAATCCAGGAGTATTAATGACTTAATCAAAGACATAGTTGGAGAACACTTTCAAGTATTCCAAGGTGAAATGCAAGAGAGCATGGCTCAAATTTTCAAGACTATGTCTAGTATGTCAGGTGACCTTGAAAATACTAAAGAATTAGTCAAGCATCTGAATGAGACGCAAAATAAATTTGCTCAGGAGAAAGACAGTGGGCCAACAGAGCTTGACATTCTGGAACTGAAGAGCCATATGGTGCAGATGAGAGAGGAAATGGCCCTCACTTGTGACAAGCCTGTCAAAGCTTTACAAGAAAAGCAGAAGTCCTTGGAAGCTAACTTGGAGCATCAACAGTCAAGAAGTGTAATTTATTATCAATCTTTAAATAGGACCCTTACTGAAATGAGAGATGCTCATGAACAACTGTTAGTAGCTGAACAATCTTCAAGACAAAACCTCCCCTCAGCAGATAAGGTCATGGAGTACAATGTTACAGAGTACATGATCACACTGCATGAGAAAGTAAAGAGACAGGGCATGATGGTGCTAGAGATTTTTGATGACTTAAGAGTCCAAGATAGCAAGATCAGCAATCTCAGCGTTACACTGGAAATTCAGAGAGACTCTGTTCTGGGGGTCTGTGATGACATGTTGTCAGAGAGCAGGACAGATTTCCAAGCACAGCTGGCAGCAGTCCAAGAGAGTGTGGTTGCTCTAAACAAGAGTCTCTCTGATGTGTTCCTTCCATTGGGCAATAAGGTGGACAGAATGAATGAGCAGATTAATGACTTGTGCTATGATATGGAGATCCTGCAACCCTTGATTGAGCAAGGGGTACCTTTTAGTCTGACTTCAGAGTATGAGCAACAAATCCAAGCTGAAGAATTCAAAGAGAAACTTGAAAACCTCACTGTTGTCATTAACGGAATGAGTTCTGCAATGAAGGAACTTTCCAAAATTCAGGAAGGACTTAAAAATGAATCTCAGGCTTATCAGGAATTGTTTGAGAGTCGTGTTAATGGATGCTCCATGGAAATAGAAGATGGATTAAACAAGACCATGATAATAGTAAACAGTGCTATTGATTCTATTCGAGATAATTATGTACTGAAAGACATGCTACATGCTCTAAGAAATGAGACTGAAGGTTGCTGTGGCAGAGCTGAGGAACTGGACAGCATCCTGGCTTTTATTCCCCAGTTCCAGCAGTTGAATGAATCCCTCCAGTCACTGCTTTATAAAAAGAGATATGAAATTACTTCACAAGTAGTGCCATCTCTTTCTGATCTTCTGCACAAGGAGTCTGACAAAAGTATATTCCACAATTTCAGTAGAGTTTTCTATATTTTAAATGATATGTCATTGAAAGTGGAAAAGCAGCAACAAGGTATCAGCCGTCTGGAAGAAAAACTATTTGACTCTGTGGAGGGTTCAAAGGACCATGAGGTTCGCCTTCTGAATGCAGAGTCAAAAATATCTAAGATTTTGGCCAGCAACTGTATCTCACTGAAAAGCAAAGCTGCCTCCACAGAGAAAGAGCAGGTGGTCTCACTTCAGCTCCAGGCACTGAGTTCCAGGATTAAGGCCCTGGAAGCCAAGTCAATCCGTTTCTCAAATGTCATTCCACTTGTGAACAAGACTGCTCATGAGGCCTGGGGGCTGTGCCAGGATGCCAACAGCAGCATCCAGAGAGTGAACACAAGCATACCTGTGCTAATTAAATTGGCTCAGCCAGATATCCCCCTGCTGCAGAGAGGCCTCAAGGAGCTCATTGAATCTGTGCTTGAAGTAAAAGCAGGAATTATTTTGACAAATTTAACCCAGCATGTTGACATATCGATGGTAAATGCAATGAACAATGTCACCAAACTTCAGAAGCAGATGAAACCAACTATAAAGAAACCCTTCCCAGCAAAAAAAGTGTCCGGAAATGCCACCGTGAGCCTGGCCAGCCGAAGCCAGAGAAACACGGATAATGCAATAGATCCAGGTAATGCATTTTACTCTACTAAATATCAAGGTATGTTTTATAAAGGCTTAAGTAACCTTTGTGATGAACTGAGTGGCAGAACTTGACTGAGAGTAAATGAGAAGTTTAAAGACTGCTGCAAAGAGTGTTTCAGAGGAGCCTGAGATTAGTCTCTTGCTTACAAAATAATGTATTTTACTTATGAGATTTTGTACTCTGCTTAATTTTCCTTAATAGATTTCCATCTGATCAGTTTAAGGTGTATATACATGCACACACACTCAGCTGAGAGCCTGACCTTTTAAAAGTTACTGACAGTTTAGACAAAGTCTAAAGAACAAGAGTTTCATGCCTGCATCTCAATTAGCAATTTCAGTAGAAAAAAAATATATGCAAGCTCGGAGAGAAATATGGAATTGCATCAGTACTTTGCAGTGTCAGCAGGGATGAAAGGTATCAAAAACCTGAAGCAAGTGAACAAAAATTACTGTAATGAGACTTTTGCTGGCTCCTTCAGGATTTCATTGATAAGTGCAGTTACAGTAGTGTGTTCCTGAAAAAGCAGGAATCCAGCCAATAGAGTAAAGTTGGCTTTAGTCCACCTGGAGAGCAGCTCAGCCAAGCAGGAGCTGCCATTCTTAAAAAGGAAATTATGAGTGTAATCTGCTTCTGAACTTAAATTCAAATGCCATCATGTGAAATGAATTATGAATGAATTCACAGAAGTACAGACTCTTGGGCTGTGACTTCTGCAATCATGCTTGAGTGAAAATCAATAGCACAAGATGATATTTTATGGAAATATAATTTCTGGCACAATACAGAAAATGAAGATTGGATGAGTGACTCAAAGTGCTGAGATGACTATAATTCATTTTAAAATTAGAGAGGTTTCTTAATGACAGAGACATGTCCAGATACTCTTGAAGATCCAGACCTGAATATTTTCTGCAAAATGCTCTTAAACTTAGGAACATTTCTAAACCTATACCTGGTCCCTATTGCAAGCAGATGTAGAGATAATAAGAGCTATTACTGTTGTTCATGTGCTAAGGTCATGGGCAATCTCCTTTTCCCTCTCCATGCTTTTTTCCTTCCTTTCCACTTTGTTTCTTCAGCTCTTCCTGTCCTAGGGACTGCATTTCTCAATAATCAATGGAAAGGATCCTTTGTAAAACCATAATCCCATGGATAGCTTGGTTTCTGATGAAAGACATCCCCATTGAAGGATTTCAGTCCTTGGTTATGTTTTCACTTAGAGAGGGGACACAGTTACTAGAGGAGGCAATCACACTTAAAATGCAGCAAGTAATTTGAATATTTTGGTATTCAAAATGTGGTTCTTCCTCAGACATTTTGGTTTGTCTCTTACTGGCACTTCACAGGATGGAAATGATAAAACTTTGTTCGAAATTGAAATTAAGAGAAAAGGGGAGATGTCTTTGATCCTTCCCACACCATGTACTTTTTTGGAAAGTATCACTAGCACTACTTGCCTGAAACACAGGAAGGTGCCTCCTGCTCTGGTTTTCACTTCGTATTGATGAATTTATGTCTTTCCCATTTATTATTTATCCTCAATTTTAACAAATAACTTGCTTGACAGCATTGGATATATGCTCACTTACACAAAGTGCAGTTCTTTGCAGATGTTGCGAAGCCTTATTTTTATGAGATATCTACTTAGCAATGTTTATGCTGACTTTTCCATTGGTAATGAGATTTTGTACTTAACACATGCTGAGTAAAGCCATACATTATATTTCTGTAAGTTAAAGAAGCAAGACCATTACCCTAATTAACAAATATCCATCTTCTGCCTGGGTAGATTTTACTTCTCCATAAAAAAAAATTCTCACAAGCTCTAGGACACCACCAAAGATTTGTGCTGCCTCTACTAAAATTTCTGGAAGAAACGCTAAGGCATAGTTGGCTAATTATAAAATGTATTTCATCTTAGATTTCGTTTTTTAACTAAAAACCCCAATATTTGAAAAAGAGGTGAATGACACTTTTCATTGAATACAATATGTTTAATATTTGAACCTACTCTAAGGGGTTTAACTTGCTTTAATGTGTTCATGATTTGACCCTGAAGTAATACTTTCCAAAGTAATTAGATGAAATCCAAAGAAAGCAATGTAAGTTTGCATTGCATATGAAGGGGCATAAATCTTTGCAGGCTTCCCATATTTTGGAATGAACTAAAGAAAAGGTCTATGTCAAGTAGAGGCTGCAATATGTGTATGAGAGGTGAAGGCACCAACACTTCACCTGATACTGACTGTAACAGCAACCCAGGATGGATAAAAAAGCTATTATCTTAAGCCAGTTTCAGTATCTAAGAGGAGATAGTGACATTAAGATATGTATTATATATATATATACCCACAAAGTAATTATTAATTAGTCTTGGGTTTGGGTTAGACTGGTCCTACTTTCCAATGTACAGTTCTCCTGCAGAAATATCATGCAGTGTGAGAGCAGTTTGAGTTCCCATTTTCCTGTTGGAAAACTGAATTAACAGCTGTTAGTGCTGCTCTCTAAGGAATCTAGAGGCTGCTGTGCTTTCCAAATGTGAATTTACCCTCTTGTTGCATGTCTTGTGTTAGTTGTGGGTTTTGCTTTATTTAGATTATGCCACCCTCCCGTCACCATGAATCACGAGTCAAGCTGTTATATTTGTCTTTAGAACAGTGCACCTGTGTGAGGTAATTTCATTTCATTCTCACCTTTGTGTCTTATTTCTGATTGTGTTCACAAGATTTCTAACAACAGAAATGCAAGCTCCGATTGTTGCTTTGTCATTCAAGCCTTTATTTGAAGTGAAATTAACCTATTCAAATGTTTTCCATCTCGTGCTTTAATTGCACAAATGAGATGGTTATTCCAGTGCAGCTTGGTGACATACACTTCAAATTTGCATACTTACTCATTAGGCTAATTGGTTGCTGAAACTGTTGTGTTGCTTTTAATTTGGTGAGCTTAAAATCATCGCACTGGAATCATTAGATATCTCTGCTTAACAGAGAAACAAGAGTTGCTTGAGTCCAGGTAGCTGAGATCAGCCCTGACACTCCACCCCACCCAAAACTGGAGGGCACAGCCATCTCCTACTTGCTTTTTGCCCACTGTCAGCCTGAGAGTGCTCAGACAGAGGTGATGAATAGCTACAAGCTGGCAACCAGTTTGACTGACCCTGTGAGAGCAGGGTGGTTTAGCAGATTCCCAGGCTCCTCCACTGTCCTAGGGCTTCCTGAGAAGCAGCTACTGATAACTGAATACTGAGAATGTGTTTTTAGGTTACCCTCCTGGTCAGAAGAATTTCCAAACTGAACTACTGGAGTCCATAGTTTTTGTAAGGAGACAGTTAAATTGCTGGATGTTTGTTTTGCTTCTAACAACACTCCAGGAGATACTGACAGAGCTTTATTAGTTGTTTGCACAGCACTGGCGGTCTATTTCCCAAAAGAGCTTCTGGCTTTTTGCCCTCCCAAAGAGTAGCAAAACTGAGCATTAACTGGCTCTTCTCATTACTGCCATATGAAGTGTAATTAGCAACTACATTTTATTCTCTGCTAGTAATAGTGACAATTTAAGCCTTTAATTTATAGTCTCTCTCTTTTACTCATCCAGACGACTAAGTTGTGAAACATCCATTAACAATAAAATATTTGCTGTAGTAGGAGATCCTTTCCTAATCCGAACCTTCTGGCATCTTTACCCCTAGGAGATAATTCAGACATAGTGTCTCAGGACACTTTTCAGCAAGAAAAGAGAAAATAAGGGGCAGAGGAGCAGCCTCAGCCAGAAATGACAGCAGAAAGATGCTACTGTTGCATAGTTACATAGAGATTATTGTCACAGAGGTGATCTTGCAGCATTTTCCTCTTGATCTGAAAATCCTAATTTGATTCAAACCCCCCCACACATCTTGTTCTATCCTAGCAAATGGAGGAGCTTCCCAGTTGCTGCTAAGCAGTGCTTCTCCAGGAGGGTTAATTTAATGTAGGTAAAGTTATGTCTGAATTTGAATTAACTCCAAGGTGAAGTTTGGGCAAAATCACCCCACAGCAGACTTCCAAAATGCTAGTCTCAATCTCATTATCATTTCCTTTTAGTGATCTTTTCCTGTTTCTTGGGTTTACTTCTTGTTTATGATAAGTAGAGGCCAATTAGCAGAGTGACTGCTGTGTTCTTACAGGAAGCTGTTGTATTTTGGGAGTATGATCCAGTCAGCACAATCAGCTGTTTTCCTCCTGTTCCTGCTTTCTTTTGACACTTGGTAAATATCAGCAAAATGTTGTGGGTGCTTAGTAAGTGTGAGTGAAAAATAACTTCAATGAAGGCTGTAGCAAGCGATTATCTGGGAAGAAAACTATTATTTTCTCATATCTCATGCCTGTGCTGTGACCCCAGTCATGACAGTCCTAAATTGCTTTATTTCAGGCATTACAGAATAGAAATGATTTTCTGTGAGAAGAATGACTGTTGTGTTTATAAATCTATATGCTGTATCAGAGCAAATTCAAGTGTCACTGTACAATGTGCCTCAGTCTTCTGCTTGCTGAACTAAAATATCACACAGAAACAGTTTGCCTAAATGCAGCAGTCTGTGAAATATCTGGTTGGGAGAATGAAGATAATGCTGGAATTACTGAAATACCTATGTGAAGTCCAGGTCAGTATTTTTCTGGCAATAACTAGATGCTTTTATGCAAGACATTTTCAATTCTGACCTACCAACCTAGATTTACCATGACAGAACTGTGTGGAGTTCTCTTTCCAGAGTTTTGCTGGTAATTCCTGGCAAAGAAAAAGGGGTTTTTTTCTAAAATATCTGATTTTTATTTGACAAAACCAAGAGAAAGCAAAAATGTGTGGTTTGAGAATGCTTTATGTTGAGAATTTTTCATAGCAATATTTAATTTTTAATGTGACCTGAATTTTCTCCCCCCAGAAAACTGCTATGCCAACGCATTATTCAATTACAATTGGTAATTACTGTCTCAGAGCTCAGCAGCACTGGCCTGACAGATTTCTCTGTATTGGCTGAGTATAATTTGGCCAGCTCATACCTAATTGGGAGCAGACACTAGGACATCCTCAGTGAGGGTGCTTTGCAAAGCCACCTGTTTGGTACAGTTTTTCTTGCTTGCAATCCAGAACTTCTGCAACAACCTTGGTAGATATACTGGAATTAGGGACTTCTTTATGGGCGAGTTTGAAGTAGCTGGGGATAGCATTTAGGACCTTTCATCACCAGGAGCCTGACTTTTCCTGCAGTGATTTTTATGTGCCTGTGTGGAAAATGTCACAGACAAAATGGTCCAACCTGTACCACAGCAGTACAGAATCTCTTCTGGTACACCCAAAGATGGCTCAGTCTGAAAAGAGCAGCCTGATTTAACTTTGGAGGATCTTCTTTCTTACTGCATGTGCCTGACCCTCTGAGACCAGCAGAACTCAGAATTTACAGGTAATCTTGAATATCCTGGAGGACAGCTGAGGGAGTGCTGCGCTAAGGTAAAAGCGGGAGGCTGGACAGGATCTGAAGTCGGCCTTCACAGAGAACTTCAGCAGAAACTGTGAATTGACAAAGAGCCTTTCCAAAACACTGCATACTCTGGAAGTATTGCTGTCGTGACATTACAACTGAAGCTGTTGGTTTTCCTGGCTCTCTTTCGCAGGGCAGTTTTCAGCGTGTGCCAGCTCCCCGTGCCAGAATGGAGGAACCTGTGTCAATGACAGACAGGGTTTTGTCTGTGCCTGTCGCCACCCCTTTGGAGGAGCCAACTGTAGCGTGAAGCTGGTGAAGGACAATTCCCTGAGTGTTGGCAAGTACAGAATTTAGCAGTGCAATACAGGATCCGTCCAGGCCTCTGCCCCAGGGCCTAATTACAGAGCATTTGCTGGTCAGAGGTCTCACGTTTCACTTTAATGAGTGACAACTCAAGCAGCAGAGTCCTGTGTTTTGGTGCTGAAGGCATCAATCCCCACGGGTGACTCGTGATCTCTTTTTTTAATATGACCAGATGATGGGATTAAATTGGTTTGGGACCTGCCATGATAGCTGGAAAGCTCTCTGCTGAAATATGCAGAGTGGGAGGGTGTGCAGTAAATGTATTTGAACATGATATCATGGATTTTGTAGGGGGAGGTAAAATCACATCACTGGGAAATACTAGCTTCAACGCAGCCATAAATGTTCTATAAATGCCAGTAGCTACCAGGATGTGGGGGACTTGTGCCCTCAAGGAGTCATTTTAGGCCTGCTTCTGGCTTTCATCAACAAAGGATGAAGCCCTAGAAAGATTTCAAAAGGAAGAAAAAAAGATAAAATTTTGCTTATTCAGCATAATAGATACAATAAATAATTTACACCCAGCCACATGGAATATGAATTTTATGCATCTTTCAGCCATCATTTGGCTGATTTTTTTACTCATTACAGCATATGAATAGTGAATGAAATCATTTGTACAGAAGCAGGGAATGATAGTGTACAGGCTCGGCTTGAAGAGAAAGCCATATACTTTTATCCCCTCATTTAACATTGTGAGTGCTAAACCTCCTCACTGTTTATGCCAAAATTCTTGGCTTCAGCTCACTCACATGAGCAATGAAAGAGATCCTGGGGTGGGAAAACTAGGAGAAGGGTTTAGGGAAGAAAGCAAGCTCCCTTAATGATAATATAGTATAGATGAAGATTCCCTTGCTGTGGCTAAATTTTTCTCTGGTCGATACACATAGCATTAATTGTGAAAAAAATTGCGTTTTTAATACGGCATAAAAATGTGTTTATGCAGGAATACACTGTTTCAGTTTGACAGACTCAAGGTTGGTCATCCACAGGATGCTGTGACATCCGAAAGTCTGCTTTTGGTCTTCTGGCTGGTCTAAGTTGCCTTTCTACCACTTTATGTCACCTGAAATTGTTCTTTATTCCTTTTCAGATTTTTCAAAAGGATCATACAGATATGCACCAATGGTGGCTTTTTTTGCTTCTCATACATATGGAATGACAACTCCAGGACCCATCAGATTTAACAATCTAGATGTCAACTATGGCGCCTCGTTTGCCCCAGCAACTGGGAAGTTCCATGTTCCGTACCTGGGGGTCTATGTATTTGAATATACCATTGAATCATTTAGTCCACGTGCCTCTGGCTATCTGGTCATTGATGGAATAGACAAACTCACTTTTCAGGCTGAAAATATTAACAACAACAAGTATGCTGACAGAGTGATTACTGGAAATGCTTTGTTAGAGTTAAATTACGGTCAGGAAGTCTGGCTCAGACTGGCAACTGGCTCTATACCGGCCAAGTATCCCCCAGTAACTACATTTAGTGGGTACCTGTTGTATCGTACCTAAGCCAGTCCTTAATGTGAGCCGTTAGTCAAATGAAGCAACCTGCAGGTGAATTTAGCTTTGAGTTTAAATACTTTGCTTCTTTAACAGCATTGAACTTCCCAGTGTAATGGCTTTCCTAGTGCTCATCCTCCAAGATGTTCTTTGGTTGTAGCCATGTGCACAACCCCAAGGAGTCCACAGGTTGGAGATGGGGGAAAGCAAAGCATCTTCCTCATATTAATATTACTGGGAAGCGCAGAACTAATCCTCTTCTGCTGTTAGACTGCATAGACATACTTACACAAGATTGCTGAGAATCACTTCTGAAGAGAAAGCTCATTTTGATCATTCCTTTATACCCTGACTGCAAATGAAGTCATGGAAAGATTTTAATAACTCAGATGCTGGATTACTACTTATCTCATTGTATCATTTGATAATCATGTGTGTATATTCTGTTTGGAAAAAATATATATTTCTTTTTCATTTTGCCTACCATTATTGGTCACATACTTTGGTATGCCAGAATTTAATTGATTCATCATTTTTTATGTAACCACTATGATGATAAAGTAGGTTTTTTGAATCTGGTAGCAAAGAACCCAAGAGGAATACATTCAGGTTAGAAATAAGGTATTTTTAGCAGTCTAATTTGGATTACATGTTCATATAGGATAAACACCATAATGGATTTGGTAGATTCTCTCTGCTGTTTGAAATATTTAAATCACAGCTGGTTTTTCCTTGGGTGACATGTTTTAAGAAAACCTTGTTATATTGGCTTCACACTCATTTTAGCATTTGGCCTATAAAGTACACAAGATTAAAAGATGTTACCAAAGTATTTGCTAAGCTTGTGTTCTGTAAATCTATGGTTTCATTTGTTTCTACATTACATTCATTAACTACTGAGGCAAGATGAAATTAACTCCTGTGTGCATGTGATTTTTGAAGTATCAATCCAATGAAGAAATATTTTCAATTGATGCCTGACTGCCTGAAAAAACAAACCCTAAGGTTTTTATTCTTATTCTTTGCAAACACCCAGGATGCTGCTGTTTCTTGATATCCTATCCGCTGCTGTGACTGCCCAAGTTTGTTTCTGGTTATTGCCTTTTTTAATGATATTTCACCAGGTTTTTCAGTGTCTGTGTTTGTCTCACCCCCTTTTCTTAAGAGCTGGAAAGATCTAGCTATGATCTTTGCCAGTCTGTTGAAACACAGAATGTTTTGGAGCTCCCTGTATTCTTCTGTTTTCCACTATCAGGAACTTTTCTTGAAAACACATGGGAATCTTTGCTCCCTTCTTAGTATTACTTAATGTACCTTAGAATGGCCCTGAATGAGTGTGCTACAGCCCTTTCTCCTGTTGCATACCACATTTTTTCTGTGAACACTCAAAATCTTTGATATGGCACTAACTCAGCCTACTTGTATCACTGAATATTATCAAATACAATGAACACAAGCCACAGTCCCTCCTTGTATAATTTTGTCACTGTAATGTGTTTAGTCCTCTTTATTCCTGCTGTGGTTATGGCTAAATGGCATGAAAATTACTCTGAAGATGAAATTCAAATGACCCACTAGAGACTGCATCTCTGTTTTAATGTGACTTTCTTTGCCCTTGCTGCCCTTCCCTCTAAATCCTTCAAGATGGAGCCTCATCTTCACAGGCACTATTTCCCCCCCAGCAATCAGATAATTTCTGTGTAATTGTACTGGTTTTCTTTCCTCTTTTATCCCTTTTTTTTTTTTTTTTTTTTTTCCTCACAAAACAACAGATCCATTGGGGTAAATTAAGAATAGTGGTTAACACCACATATGTATGAGTAACACTTGGAAAATTTATTTCCCTAATAGAAATAGAGCTGAAACTAATTCTCATTTTACTATTTAAAATATGGAAAAAATCTTATTTTAAAATGATAATAAATGTATGTTCCCTTTTTTATGCTGTTTAAAAATCCATTCAAATCTTTCTTCAGATGTCTTCAAACTACTCATAGTTGACTGTCTATTTTTAATAAACTAAAGTTCAGATTGTTCACTGTGAAGATAGTTTTGTATAAGGCATGGAAGCCTATTTATGGGCTTGTGACTGTGCATGAGCTGGCTGGACTCACAATGCAAGCCACTGAAAACTAAGTGAAGATCAATAAAATCAGTCAGCCTACCCATTATGCAGAATAGGAAACAATCAGCCTGAAATCCCAGGAGAACTTTTTAGGCATCAGCCAGCATAGGTGGTTCCTGAGGCACTTTATCACCCCTCTGCTTTCATCTTCGTGCCCTGATTTGCATTCCCTAATGACAGCAGGCAGCAAATCTGAAGGCTCATCTCTGCCCACAGCCCTTGTATGGGACCACAAAGCCATCCTGAACCTTTGTACTTCAAAGTGAGCAGTGTTCTCTTTATTTGGGTGACTCAATAACCATGGCAACATTTTCTCTGGTCTGGCTTTGACAAGCCCATCCAATTTACTCCCAAGTTTGCATTATCATTTCCTCACCTATACCAAGCACGTTACAGCTGGACCCAGCCCCTCGTACGATACCATTTCCAGCTGCATAGCCAGCACAGCTCGTGCCAAGCTCCCCTGCTAACCCAGGCCTCCCTGGATCTGTCTTGTGGGTATTGCTGTCTGTCCCTACATCTGGGATGTTTTGGTTCAATTTTTTTTTTTTTTTTTTTTTTTTTTTTTTTTTTTTTTTTTTTTTTTTTTCTCCTCTGCTATAATAACCTCAACTTTGGCAGCGAGCTGGAGGGAAACCATTATTCCTGAATTCAGGCAGTGACTGAAGGCAGCTATTAGGAGCAACACTGCAGCTAAATCCCACCAAAATCAGTAGGTACCTGGTGCTTAAGTACCTTTGGCAGTGGAATAATAAGTGCAGTGAGGCAATTTAAAAACTGAATCTCCCTAGCAGCTCAATTGGGCAGGTGGGCAGGAACGTGCAAAACAAAATAAGACAACACACAGTTGGGTCATTTCCAAAGAACAAAAGTGTGCACCATGGCCTTTCACATCTGTCACTGGTGGCTGCTAGCTGGCCACAGAAAAAAATTGGCTAGCTCCATGTCTTTAATTAACCCCTTCAGGCCATCAGGTGTATCACACAGAATTAACAACATGTAATTTTTTTTCATTCAGTTTTATTTTTATTAATCCATACTTCTTCCTATCCTTAGCTGACTGCGGAAAAGCCTGAGCCACATGCTCCTGTTCCCATGCTAGAGGGTTATCAACAGCAGAAGGTGAAAACCTTCTTTAATTGTTGAGGAAGAAGTTTTTGTACTTACTAAAGCATCCTGTTGTAATCATATTTTCAGCAGTTTTTTAAGAAGTACAAATATTTATCACTACTTTGTTTTTAAGATATTTGGTAGTTCCATTGCAGTAATTTTCCCTTTGCAAGACTGCCATTCTCCCCCTATGTATGATGGCCTCGATGGCAGGAGAGTTCTCCAGGGTGAGATAAAATAAAACACTCAGTTCAGATGGGACTCCAGTCAAGAGTGCATGGTCAGAAAGCTTCATCAGCAAGCTGAAGTCGCTATAGATTTGTTACAACCAACACACTGGCTTGTAATGAACTTCCTGCCCTGCTTCCCCACCCTCAGATCTGTGGTGGCTGCGAGCTAAAAACAGTCTTCTGCACTCAGATTTTAACATGTAAACAAATCAAAGTGTTTCTGAAAACACTGATTGCAGTGGCTGCTGTTGAAAATTCTTATCTTAGAAAAAGCAAGTTGCAAACAAAACAGACCATGGCTGTTTACAGTGAGCAAGTACTTCCAGAAAGCTTGTTGTTCAAATCTGCATGAGCTGGGAGATGCCATAAAAATGATCTGAAGTGCCCAGAAGTCCTTTATAAATACGATAAGATTTCTAAATGCTTTTTGAGCCACTGGAAACCAGTATATCTCACATCCACACAGATTTAGCCTGATGAATGGCAAAGTCACAAATGGTGGCAACTAAAACAAAATCCTAAAATGACAGACTTGTTTAGATAAAGAATTATCCTCAGCTCTATCTGATGTCTCTGAGTCCTCTGCAAATTTTCTTGGAAGGGGAAAAAAGGGTTCAGCCATCCATTAATAGGCTACTTATTGCTACTTACTGAAGGGAAAAAATACACATGAGAAAATTGTGTACTATTATTTCCTTTCAAAGAAAGGGCCATTACCAGCTTACTCAAGCAAGATACAGTTTTCAGGCTCAGCATTTAGACACATTCAGAAGAACACAGTAGAGTTCAAGTGTAGTTTTCATCAATAAATTTAGGGTCTAAATTGATCACTGTTACCTTGGTCCCAACACCTGGCATTATTACAGCTTCTTCATAGGTAGACACTGTCATAAAACATTTAATTCTGGAAAAACAGGACCTATGCTTACAAAAAAAAAAAGGAGGGAGATTCACTAAGAGTTAAACTTTAGCAAAGGAATGCCATCAGCAGTGAATGTCAGAATAATTTAGGTTGGAAAAGATCTCTGAGGTCATTGTGTCCAATCTTTGATCACCACCTTGTCAACCAGACCATCGCACTGAGTGCCATGTCCAGTCATTTCCTGGACATGTCCATGGATGGTGACTCCACCATCTACCTGGGCAGTCTATTCTAATGTTCCATGAAGAAATTTCTCCTGATGTTCAATCTGAACCGTCCATGGCACAGCTTGAGACCAGGTCCTCTCATCCTGTCACCAGTTCCCTGGGAGAAGGGGCCAAATGCGTATTAAATACAGCCCATTCTGGGCAAAAAATTGCTCAAGATCATTCCTTTATATGTGAAATTATTTGTGTGAGCTAAACAGAAATATGATGACAGGTATGAGGAGCTCCTTGCGTCTAGAGCAGAAGATACAGATCTAGGACCACCCTTCAATTTGTCTGTGGGCTTACCTTGTTTGTGCAGGTTTGGACTTTGACTTTAGTACATATGGTCATTATGGCCCCAAAGGAAGGTCAGATGCTTAAATAATTGTGGGAGAAAGGTACAAATCAGGAAAATAACACAGGATATATTTTTAAGTGCTAAACAAAATGCATAAATAAAAGTATATTTGCCTCACTAAATAAGAGTGAAGAGGAAAATAAATTAAAAGTAAGAGACGGGAGAATCAACAGTTAAAATGCCCAACTGAAAGGGATTGTTCTGCCAGCTGTCACAGCACCCATGTGCATTCGCTGGGACTGAACCACATCCCTGCCTTTTCTCTGCCTTCCCTGTCTCCTACCCTGCATTTCTTTCTAATTCCCTGCTGTTTGTGTGAATGACCACACTGCAATGAGTTTGGAAGCTGGTTACGATGCAATATCCTTGCACCATATTTCTTCTAAGAACAGATTTTTCTTTCCCTCTGTTATTTTCAGTTTGCGAACTCCTATGGGCACCCCAATTGCTGCCATTTTACTTTTGTTATAGTACAGAACAAAACTCAAAAAAACTTCTTTGGAAGAAGGGACAGATCATCCTTTCAGTCTGTTTTCTACGCAAACACAGTATTTCATTGTTGCTGTTCCTGTATCTATCCTGTTTTTTGGGTTTTTTTCGGGCAAGAACAGGAAAAGCTTGTGAGGAAAAATTACTTTTCAACCTTATATATATACACTTTATTTAGATATACACTTTAGTTAGAGAAAAAAACTGCACATGGATGAGAAGCTGTGTAGTGTCCCATTTTAAACTCCATGCCATGTTTTCAATTTTATAGGTGTATTTACAATCTCTCCACTCATTTGGTAGCCAGTTTCACAGCTCTTCCTGCATGTTGTACTACCTCAGGTCATTTTTCCAGTGACTGTGAAAACGTGTATGTCAAAGGCCCTGTATCAGCAGTGAAAAACAGTCCATCTGCTATAAAATACTTGGAGATCCTCTCAGGCTGAGGTACTCTGCTGGTCCCCCAGCAATGCTGCCCAGCAGAAGATTGTAGCCAGCAGGCAGACCTTGATCTATCTTAAACAGGATTAGAAGCAGGTTCAAAGATACAAGGGTAGAAGACGACAGTTAAAACCAGGGAATAGTTAAAAACATTGCAGAAACAGGTAGTCAAGGATTGGTATGTGAATTTGTTGCTCAGTGCATACAATAGACTAGTAAGATTTTTTTAACATTGCTCAGAGGGAGATGAAAAATTCTCTTCTGTGCTGATCAGAAAAAAATTCCTGTTTACTGAAGACAGATAACGTGTGGCAAGACATAGATCCGTAAAAGGAGATTTCAATGAAGCATTTAAACACAAGGAGTGTCTTGATGCCCACCTGAAAGGAGAAGGGAGATACAGAATGAAGAATCGTGCAACTTCTGAAACCTGGCAGGACAGCCATCAACATAAGCAGCAAAGCTGAGGCTGAGTGGGTCTGAACAGTGTGCTGGCGTTCTTATTGGGAAGAACATGGTTCAGCTGGGGGCATCTGGGGCACCTTGGGCCATCTCAGCTCCTATTGGGCCACCTCCAAGTATTAGATCAAAACTGGGTATGGGTACGTAACCAGTCTAACCCCAGCTCGTGCTTTGACATGTATGTACAGAGCTCCCCTTGGCTTATGAGCACTGATAAAAATTAACTCCTTGAGTGAAGTGTCTGTCTCATGTCAAATTACCTGGATGTCAGCTGCCTGTGATTCTGAATACTCTTGCAATAACTGACTGTGGAAAAAGATCCAATCCTTATCTGAAGGAGGGCCACTCAGTCAAATTTAAGCCAAGTAATTATAAAGTATTTGTTTAAGAAAATAATGAGATTACATTTTGCTTTTTAAAATCCCAAGATAGGCTTAAATAGTACAGCAAAATATGTCCAATACGTTTTTCAGTATAATTTGAGGGAAGCTAAAAATGTGGCATTGGTTTTTTAGCCCTTTAGTTCTGCTAACACTATTGAACTTGCAGAAGGGAGGCAATTCCTCCTGCATACAGAGAGCAGTGCTAGTGGCAGTATTAGTGTGGCAATTTTTAAAAAATCTCAGGCTGAAGTGGTTACAGGAATGAATGAATGAATGAATAAATATCAAAGAGCCTGTGTGTCACTCCTCCTACCTGAAGGAACAGAGCTACCTGGAGAAACGTGCACAGCAGGTACTCTACTGCAAGGATGTAGAAAAGAGCAATGTTTGCCAGAAGTAAATCAACACTTAAAACAGGCATTTAAAAAGTTGAAGTAATAGAAGAAGTCTCTGACAGCATTAACAGGTTAAGGGCCAGGCTTCTGTTCAAGCCAGGCTCTTTTTGCCTGTCTCCTGTTATGTCTGTACCTTTTGGCCCATAGGCCATTCTAAGGTGTGCTTGTGAGCCTCACAGCCTGCAACCAGGGCACATTTTAAGAAGAGCAAAGTTTGTTTGCCATCTCTGGAGAGCATCACCAAACCAGTGAGCGCTGGTACCGTGTCAAAGCCGCTGTGAGTGTTAGGGTGGGTTGCTGATCTCAGGATGAATTGAAGTCTACAACCCGTTATGAAGGCGTCTTTGTAAATCGGATAGATCTTGCTTCACAGCTACTGACTAAAATAATGATGTCTGGTGGGAAAAATACTTTCTTGGAGTAGTCTTTCATCACCCTCTGGTTTACTACTTTTCTTTACACAATTATTTTCCAAAGTGCTGGCAACGACAACCCCTTTCCAGCTAAAATTTTTAATGAGAAATTTTGTTTGACTTTTGATCTTCCCTCAGCATGGTGGCTCCCCTCTGCAGGGTAACAGCAGCAGCCATGTGCTTGTGTGTGCTGAGAACAGCGTGCTGCAAGTGCTGATGATGTTGGACCTGTCTCTTGAACCTGACAGGACTGATCACAGCAATTCACCTCTCAAGCAGCCAATACTCCTGCAACATTTCAATCTTTCCGTAGTGAATCCCATACAGTTTCATGGTTTTAACTTGCTTTTATTTTTGACTCCAGACACGCTGGAGACTCACAAGGGCTTAATTTTTACATTCATGCTGGTTTGAGTTTTTACATTTCTTTGGAGAAGGCAGCATGTAATATATTTTCCAACATCACTGTTACGCTGATGATTCACTGTTTTATCTATCAGTACTTGCTTTGGGAATTTGCATTCAAATCCGATTACTTCCATAATCCAGGAGTGTTAAAGAAATTGCCTTGGGAACAGCATCTTTCTCTCCCACCTCTGTGTTTGGTTTCAAGGAGGTGTGTTGTGTGATCTCTGATCTGCTTTGTCTTACGAACTTTAAAAACACAGCTGGTTCCAACTTTAGGGTCTGGTCTGGGCACATACCACTTCAGTTGCTCCCAGAAAGCTGATTCAGGTGGGCCTTAAAAAATTAAACTCTCCTTTAGAAGTAGCTTCCCTTCAAGGCTGCATCTCAATAAATTTCCCTTCCCTGTTTCTCAGGCAGTTGTGTCTCTTTCTGTGACACAGGGGTTGCAATTGAAACTCTCAGGCTTTCCTGCCTGGCTTGGGGACACCTGACTTGAGAGCAGGGTTTCACATGGAACAAAAAAATGCCACAAATACCCACAGCTGAGGATAAATGAATGAGTTCTGTGTCACTCAGCATAAAAAATTAACATCAATTAAAACTACGCCTTCTGATAACTGCAGAGGCTCTAGCTCCTTATTTGGCATCATACATGACTTTATGCATTTTGATGGTAAAAAATAATGTAAAATATATTGACTGATTCTGTCCTACCCTCCTCCTGGGATGACTTTGATGTCCAATACTTTCTTCTTGAAGAGGGACTATTTGTCACAGCATTTCAAACAGTCAGCTTGAAATTATGCATTCTTCGGGAGTCCCCAAAACACTTGAAGCTAAACACTTCAGAATGCAAAGAGAATTTGCTGAAGTATGTAGACACTTTCACATAAACTGTTGCAACCCTTTCTAAAAATTGCCTCTGTTTCATGCCCTGTTTCATCATGAGACTAACTCTCCTTTTAGCTGGCAGATCAAAATTGCACAGTTTGAAGCCACAAATCTTCCGCATATTCTCCTAGGAGCTGAGAACCCAATTTCTCCCCAAAACTATCCAGACTGTTGAACTGCTATAATCTTTCAGAAAATAATGACATTTTGCTTTGGAAGCTTGCTCTTTTTTACTTGTATGTTGTCAGTATTACATGAATTGCCAGATATTTCTCCTAATCTAGAATCCTCCAAATGGAGTATCTTTACTGCTCGTGTGTCCTCACGATCCTTTCATCCGACCATATGGAATGAGTACTGACAGCAGCTAATTTGATAATTATTGTATTGTGCAGGTGCACAGAGGGCTCAAAATTCAAGTCGTAAAGACAAACCAAATGAAAACAAAAGGAAAGCATCTCACTTTGTCTGGCCTCTGCTTCCTTTGTACCAATACCCTTTAAAACGGTTTTCCCCATTAAGATTAAAACAAGCAGCTTGATTCTTAAGGATAGCAATTAGTTTTGAGTGCTCTGGTGAGTGTAATTACACTGTCAGGAGTTCACTTATGTGCCACTGGTAGCCACGTGGCTCTATTTCAGAGTTCTACTTTCTCTCTCCTGCAGGATCTACATCCTTTGAATGGTTTGAATGGTGTACCAGTCCAATGCACTTGTGTGCGTGCTGTGGTGATTCTCACACCACCTGCCCACAACCATAACAGCACCAAGCAGAGAAATGTTGTAGTCCAGTCCCCAGAGGCTCCTGGTTTCTGCTTCCCAACAAGTGGCTGTATAACAGGACCCAATCCTGGGAATGTCACCAGGAAATGAAAGTGGGAGAGGGAGAAAAGGAGGAACTGTATTGAGAATGTGCACAAAATAACCCTGAAAAGCCTAGGTGTGAGATAAGTCCTGATAACAATGACAGGGATTATATTCCTGGAATAAGAGAAATCAGCGTTGGGGAAATACCTCACAGGAAAAGGAGACATGTTCTGTGACCTGAAGACTGTCATGCTGCTGAACAGCATCCAAAACTGCAAAGCAGCCAGAAACAAAGGAACAGCAGTATTTGACAAGAGACATACTGAAACAAAGGAGAAATGCACAGAAAAACAGTAGGATTAAGAACTAAAGATAATACAAGGGTAAAATGATTGTAGGCAGTGGTTCATTAGTTAACATTCAGGGGTCTGTGATTTCCAGAGGGCTAAAGTTCCACACAATGTATGCTTCAGAATAGATTCAGGTCTTCTCAAGGAAGGCAGAATGAATCCATCTGGTGAGCAAGATTAAACAAAGAGTAGGAGAGACAATGGGAAAGTATTTTTGTCCTACTGCTGATTTTCTTTCACAAACTGCACTTCAGGTAGGCAGCACCATTGTACCCAGCCAGCACACTCCCTTGACCAAAATGGTTTAAATGCAAATGCCATATGGGGAAGAACAGAAAGATTTTTATGATGAGCAGAGCATGTTTTCACGTGCTGCTGATTCTTTTAAGCTGGATCAATTTTCATTTGTGCTATTCTGCAGAAATCCATTACAAACTGCTACTGCTTGGTTTCTTCTCCACCAATAAATGTTGTTATAGCTTGTGTTACATGAAATAGGAGTGGAGAGACAAAGTAAGTCTTGCAGGATTCAGAGTGGGAAAAGGATGGGCTTTCTTTGGAGGTAAAGCTTGAAAAGAGACGAAACACCTTGGGGCCAATGAAAGTTGCTCTTGACTCAAATGTCAAAACTCGGTAAGAGGATAAGGCCACCTGCTCTGCTTTGTCCCCTCCAATTTGCCACTCCCAAGGAAAGAACATCCCTCTGTTTGGGAGATGTGGGGGAGACCCATTCCTCACCAGGAAGCAGGAACACTTTCTCTTGGTGTTTTGAAAGGAAGAGATGATACCCCTGTCGGAGCTCAGAGTTGTGAGATCTCTCTCCATTGCTGTAAAATGCAAATCTGTCCGAGAAACCCTGAAATCAGCAAAGAAAATAGGAAGACCGAGTCGAGCATGTCCTGTTCCCTGCTCCAAAGGGACAGGAAAGTCCCTGCACAGGAGGTTTGGGAGTTTTTGACCTGGGAAAGAGCCAGAGACTGACATGCCCTGGGGAAGCACCTGCTGTTAATGTTGAGTGATTCCTGGAGCCACAATTACTTGGCTATGGGCGTCTTCCACAATTGTTAAAAATGTGGAAAGAATAGACAGAGCACAGAGAAGAACACAAAATGCGTTTTGGACCACTTTTTTCATTTTGGTTTTCATCCCTTTTGTTGGTTGTCACTATTGTTACCACCTGTAATTTGTGGCCTAATCTTTTCCTGTGTGCAATTCTCTTTTGTGCTCTGATTTAATTTTGTAATTAGTATTTTTATTGATGCTATGATTGTCAGCTATATAATGAATCCTTTTCTGCTGTTTTTCCCAAAACCTCAAGAAAGCATCAGATGGTGTGAGTCGGCACTGTACCACGGAATTCTAAACAGGTGAAGCAAAGCTGCCTTGAAGGGATGATATTACAGTGCAGTAAAGGGAAGAGGAATTTCCCCCTAACATTACCACACAAAATTAATAGTGATAGATTTGATTCTGGTGGGGTTTTTTTTGTTTGTTTGTTTGTTTGTTTTTGTTTTGTTTTGTTTTTTAACCAGTGCTGTGGACTAAGAATAGGTATCATAAAAGCTTTCCATTTTGCAGTCTCCTGTGATATGGCACTTTGTTGACAGAAAGATAATTTATTTGCTTTTCGAGTATCTCTGCACAGCTTATATTTGTCAGATGGTGACAAGCCTTCCTGATTCATTGGGTCTCTGTAGAAATATGCATCTTCTTTTCTTGCTTTTTATAACGTCAATACGTGGGTTCCTTCCAATTTGAGATATTTTATGATTCTATGATTCTATTCCTTCCCTCCACTCCAGTGCAAGTGATACAGGATAAGCGTGGGATTAAGGATTAAAACAAAGAAGTGAAAACATATGTTTATTGATTGCCTGGTTTTGGTGACAAAAATCTTCTCAGACTCATTGAAAAGTGCAGGGGTTGCAGCAAGGTGCATCCTCTGTGGGTTTGACTAGTCATGGGCAGCACAAGGGTGGATCTGATTTGATCATTTGATCAGAGGAAGATGCAAAAGCCAGTGTGAAATTAAGGTGCACATATTAATGTTCTTCTTTGTCAATAGTTGATTTAAACCTGAAAAACCAGTTCCTGCTTGTGATTTGACTCATTTCAGGAAATTGCTTTCACATTCAGGTGAGAATTCTAAGGGGTTAGAAAATGCATTGCTCTTGCAGAAAATAATTAACTAGGGCTTTTTGTTTTTTTCTTTTTTCATTGGGATTTTATTTGCCTGGTTTTCTAACTCCCAGTTCTTTTGGCCAAAAAATCAGGGATAGAAAAGCGTGTGGAGTGGATTGGTGGGAAATGTCAGTTTTGAGTAAATGTTAAGGTTTTCATGTAAACCCTTGTTTTATGATCTGGATCTTCACAGAGGGTCCTGTGGGACTGCAGGAAGCTTACCAGTGTGTTTACTTTTACTAGACGTCAGGTTCGTGTTTCACATCTGGTGAGTCGTGATCTATGTAACCCACGGCTCAAATAAGATTTCCCCTGCTTCTTTTTTCTGACACAGCATTCACAATTGTCCCATTGCCATTTAGTATGAGTGCAACAATTATCTATTATGAAATTCAGGGATGCAGCAACAACAAGCCATCAGAAGTAAGTGTGCATGTGCAAATAATCATATGCCACTTTTGTTACTGGAATTTAAGTGCTCAAAGCCCAGTGCTGTACCCCACCCAGCTAACGCTTTACATTTAAATGTAACTCACAGTTAGTGACAGATGCTGAAATAAATATACAAATAGGGAGGTGAGGGTATTAGTTTATATACAGTCATTTATCTTCTGATAGCATGAGCAAAGCTGAAGTCAGATACAGTTAAATGAACTGAAGCTTTAACAGTGCCTCTTGAACTGCTTGAATTAACAAAATCAATCCTCATAAATTAAACTATCATTGATCTATGATACAATTAAGTTCTATAATCAAAATACACTATTGGTGCATGCAGCGTAACCATGCTTGTTCCAACGCTGAATTTTAACCACTCCTGGCTAACTGCTCCTGCCATGTTCTGTGAGGCTCCCATCTGGCATGGGAGATGCTAACGTTATGATACAGTATTTCTTTTCCATTTTTCAATTTAGGCTGACATCTGCTGGTCTCCGCAAATGGCAGGCAACCCTGCTGAATGCAAACCAATTTGAGGCTGCGGCTTTTCGTGATTTCCCTTTGTCATTTTTCCAGGGCTGGGAATGGCAACCAAGCCACTTAATTACCAAGGAAATTCATGCAGAATAATAACTCTGCGGAAGAAGAAAGGCAGGAACAATACCATGTAGAAGAAAATGAGTTTGACATGATAAATTACACACATGCACGCCCAGCGCACTGTGCAAGCGCTCAGAGGAGCCAGTGGCAGCCACTATGTATGGGCCAATTAGACCTACACAAAAAAGGTGTTATGGTGTTATTTAAGGGCACCACACTGTGGGTTGTAATGAGGAGGCTGTGGAGGGGAGTTCTCTCTTTTGCACTCTCAATGAGGCTAAAGAGAGGGGGAGTGGTGTGATTTTGGGCAATCAGCACTCGATGGCAGGCGGCAGTGGTCACAAGGAGCCGGGCATTGGAGGGCGTGAGACATTCCAACAGGAGCTACCAGTACTCCAGGTGGTGTGTGACACACACCTGGCCAGAAACAGCAAGAAGTAAGAGGCTGCTCTATGATGAAATAAAACAAGAGGCACCTCAACATTCCCTGCTGGCTGATATATCATAGATCTGTGTTTTTTAGGAAAAAGAGTCATTTGGCATCTTACACTGACTGTAGCACTCCTCACCCTGGCAGCTGCTAGACCATTCAGGGATATGTCCCGTGATCCAGCTTCCACCTGCATGAACTTTCAGTTCAGTTGTTATTTTGGACAGGAATCCACTCACAACCACTGCTTTCCCACAGAGATTTTGAAATCCTGAGTAAAACCAGTCACCTCTGAATGTGCTGTGGATCTGTGGGGATGTGATGCCTGAGCTACAATGCGGATTTGGATAGGCAGCATTTACTGACTCCCTCATGGTGGCTTGTTGTGCACTTGGAAGTCCAAACAGTTTGTAAAATTTTTGCTCTTGCCACTTTTCCTTTCCCTTTGGTCCAGCTCTTTGTTTGAAACAGCTGGTGTGCCTGCTTATCTCAGCAGCAGTGTTTCCCACTTCAGCTGCATCACTTGGTCTTTCCCAAGATATTTTGTAAGCAAATGGAAGAGAGAAGGGAAGCATTAGTTATGTGGTGGCAGAGGTACTGCTCTAACTGCAGGGTGTTGCAAGCACAGGTTGCTGACAGAGGGTGTTGTCCATTCCTCCTACAGACTGCTGCCCTTCAGCCTGATGCATGAGAGTTGGAGTATTATCCCGCTCTTCCCTGCTTTTCCCGTGTTGGCTAACCCTGCTTTTCAGCAGGGTGATGACATTGTGTTGGCTGTCTGAGCTGACATCCTGAGACATTTCAACACTTAAATCATTGCACAGGGCAGATTCACTTTAAATCCCGCAGTGCAGATCCCTGAGTTGGTTCTTTTGTAGGGTGTTGAAAGTACTCAAAGCTAGTTGTGATAGCTCATGACAATGACATTTATCCCTGGGAAACTGGGTTGAAGTTTCTGCGGTAGCTTGGAGGAACCAAGAAGCCTGAGCCAGTGATAATGGAGAGCACTTACAAAGTTTCCAGCTCTATGAGTTGCCATGGCTGGTGCTGAGGCACAGCCTTACAGCACACAAAGAAAGAGAGAAAGGCTGGATAAGATCTACGTCCTTATATCTCATGAGCACTAAGGAACTTCCAGCTAATCCTGCCCAGAAAAGCAGAAAGTCTCGCTGCTTTGGGGAGTAAGGAGTAGTGTGTGCAGAAATGTGTGCAGTTTATACATGCTGCTGGTATTTCAGCCAGGAATCTGAAGACAAACGGGGGTTTGGCAAGGGCCTAGGGATGGTTACCAATTACAATTAACTGTTATTATCTGCTAAGTGCTGACAGACATAAAAGGAGGCAGTGCCATCCTCAAGGTTGATAACAATCAAATGAATCAGCAGTTGTTATCGATAATCCTCATCCCTGGGTTGCTAAAGTGCAGCTGATTTACAGATTTGGGCTTGATGAAGATCGTACAGATAGTGCTTGGTTAGTGTTAATGGGATGAAGGAGTCAGGAGAGTCCCTCATGCTTCTTTTGACAATACTAATACTACTAACGATGGTATTTCTGTAGCACCTATAAGAGACCATTTCAATGTGCCAGCCCTCTGGATCCTCACAAAAAATGTATTCAGGAAGACAGGCAAGCCAGCTAGCCAGGTGAGTTTTTCCTCTTACTGCTTCAAATCATACCACTTAGAGGAAGTAGAAAACTACAATGCTGAAGCTGACAGGAAAGTCTGTCTTGATATCTCTAACATAAATCATGTAGAGTTTTATCCGGTTGCTTTTCGTTTGTGGGAGGTTTTTTGTGTTTAGGTTATTGTTTAGAATTTTAAATCTTCATTATAAAAGTTGTGTAAAAATATTAGCAAACTGTAAAGCGCGTGCTATGGCAACATCAGTGTAACTACCAAGAAAATCCTTAAACTACCTTAAGCCTTTAAATGACTTGTTACAAAGCAATGTGGACTGTTATGTAAGTAACTCCAGTGACATTTGGTGCTTCTTCAGGTTAAAGCCCTCTGGATGCTCCCAACAGCCCTGAACTGCAGTTCAGATTGCCCTGTGTAGCTGTTTCCCGGTGAAAACGCAGACATTTACCACTGAACTGCTTTTTGACTGCTGGTGCTCATTTCTCTCACTCTCTGATTCTGCAGACACCCTGTTTCTCTCAGGTGTTAAACAGTGACATTAATATACCGACAGATACACCCAGCCATGTTGCAATTTACTGGAGCTGATGGGGAAATCTTCTCAGAGCTACACTTGCAAAATGGAGCTGGTTTATAACTTTCGTGATTGCTATTCTTGAAAACTTCACCTCTCTGAGAGTGCTGATAGACAATTTTCCCTTCCATTCATTCCTCTGCTTATCGTAATAGATACTTTAAGCACAGACCAGTGAACTGTAAATCTGGACAGATTCCTCAGCATTTCATACAGTAGGAGAGAAGCACCAGAAAATTCACATTTGTTATAAAGCTAAAATAAATTATCGCACAGATATCTTGCTAAGATGGATTTCAAGTTCCAGATCTTCAATATCAGAGCCAAAAAAAATTAAGGCCAAGTTTTTTATCTGCCTGCTGCTACACTTTCTGTAATGGATTTTAAATGGAGTGATCACTGGATGGCTGAATGGACTTGAGAAAGTCTCATTTAAATTAATGCCTGTAAATGCAGAGTGATGTATAGTGGGTTGTGTATCCTGGATTCAGATGGCAGAGGGCAGAAGCACCGTGTGTTGTACAAACAGAACATTTGTGTAGGTATAAGGCACATCAGACTAATGGTGTGTCTAAAAATGTGTTCAGGATTTAGCCAAAAACCAAACCAGCCATTCCCCAGGCATGTTGCTTCTTGGATCTTTAATGGAAAACTTTATTGTGGCTTTGACTTTGCTGCAGTTTCAAACCACAGAGCAAGATACACTTAAGATAGGGCAATGGCGAGTGGTCTGCTTTTTTTATATTAACTTTTTTATACTAACCACTCTTGCAATTTCATGGTATGGCAGCAATGGCTTTATTGTGAAAGTGAATGTAGGTAATTTCATATTTGTGAAAACTATGTAGTACTGCCTAAATGTTTAGGATATGCTGTGGTAACATCTGATTTTGTGTCGTCGCAGAAATTCAGCTTTTATATGTGCTGCTCCCCTTACACAATTTCTTTGGCAGTGGCATCACTGCTAACAAACAAGGCCTGTAGATGATAATTTTCCTGAACTTTCTGTGTAATCAGTTCTGGAGGATTTCAGTTCATCAGGTTCTCATTTGAACTGCCAGGTACTTTTATACTCTGGAGTCTTGCAGAGATGAGCATAGATATGAATCCAGAACTGCAGCAGTTCAGCTCTGTTGGGCTTTTTTTTTAGCTATTCAGTTGACAAGAAGAATCATCTTTGTCATTTTAGTATTTCCTTATGAGACAATAATTTTTTTCTTGTTGGGGCTCATTAGCAAAAACCTTCACTGGTCTGAACTGAAGATAGTAGCATCTGAGGGCTTTTCAAATTGCTGAGACAAGTAGAGCTGGTAACCCCTGAACCTGAAAAAAGACATTGGAATTCCTGGACCCAACCACCTAGATGACCTTTCAGTCAAGGCAGAGAAAACTCTTTGAATAGTTTGGGGAGAGGAAGGGAAAGTTCATATTTCACAGCATTGTCATGAATAGAAGAGGTTCCAAAGCAGTAGTGTGATTTCCTGCCTCTGAGTCCTTTTTTTTTTACAGACAACATAATCCTCTGGAGCAGCTTCTAACCACTTTAAAACTCCTGATCTAATTTCCCCGCTGCCTTCTGCTTTGTCCCTTCATGCCAGTAGAAGTAGTTGTGAGACATTTTAGAAGAGCTCACATGGTCACACTTTGTGCCCAGTCTGCCTCTGGTGGAGTTTAATGGAGAGGCAAGAGGGTACAAACCATCAGACTCAAATATTGACCTGACAGAAGGATCCCAGAGGGGCAGCTGCATCAGAGAGCGAGATGAGGGCCTCTTTGCACAGCAGAGCTCAGGGCAGCACAGGCCACGTGAAGCCACTCCTGAGGCATCCAGCTGTGAGACAAGAGCGGGATGTAAATTGGGGGAGCTGCTCCGAGTCATGCTGCGATAGCTGGTTGCAGACTGCCTAGCTCAGGGGATTTGGGGGCTACAGGGTGCATGCAAATCCTCTGTAAGAATCAGCAGTGAAGAGCTCGGGCCAAAAAGCTTCAGGGCTGCTGTACCGTCTCTGCCTCTGTCCTCATTCAACTCCCACAAGAGTGCTTAAGCAGCAAAGCTTAAGCTTAATCGAGTTATGTGAGCCAATAAACTTCACTGCATTTCTTATTGCCCTACCACAGTTATGTGCTTCTAAAATATTTTGCTTAAAATCAAGGCAAGGTTTTTTTTACAGATTTCTTCAAGCATGGTCTCTCTGCCGTCACCTCCTGAACTTGCTGCTCTGCAGCCCAGGTGGGCTCAGGGCTGCCTGGTGTGCACCTCTGTGAGGAATGTTACGAACTGCACAGCTTTCACTTGACCTTAGGCTTCAGAAGGAACGTCAGGATCAGACTCTGAATATCTGAATTAAAGGCTTAACTTTGAAAAGCGCACCGTCAAAGTGGTCAGAAGGTCTGTGGGGTGCACAAAGCAGGCGATTGTGCACTTAGAGCCCTGTGCTAGCCTTCCATCTGTTGCCAGCAACCAAGGCTGAAAGAAAGCGCTTGTGTTGCAGGTAACGGCATGAAAAATAATCTTTCTTGTTAAAGTTCAGTTTTGCATAAGCTGGCCTTTCTACCTCATCCATCTCAGCTTCACAGCCGTGAGGGAAACAGCGAGCTCTTCCTCTCAGGATAACTGAGCTCATCCGGTTTCCTCCCTGTTGCAGTGTCTGCAATTCTTGCTGTATTTTAAAAGCAGAACCTGTAACAACTACAAAGCCCTAAGAGAGGCAGGGCTTCGGTTCTGTGGACACCAGTGACATGCTCAGGGGTGCATCTCTCTTGATCCCAGCCCGTGCTTCCCACCTCCTGGCGAGCACAGGAGGAAGGGCTCGTGTCTCAAGGCGATGCAGCTCCCAGGCATCTTTCTTCATGATTCACAGAGAAACTTTTAATTTATAGAACTGACAGATTAACTCCAGTGGCCAAAAAGGATAAATGAGTAATACTGTGGGGTCTTCCATTCAGCAACGGGAATGTTTTCCCCGAGATCTCCTTTTAATTGAAGCCATTTGTCATTTTTGGATGTAGAATGTATTCATTAGAAAGCAGCACCTTGGAGGGGACTGCAGAGCTCAGGAGATTAGTAACAGGGTACAAAGCCTTTTGCCTCCAGGTTGCCAGTTTCAAATCTGGCCATGTCACTATTGATCAGAAGAAGTCATTACAGGCTGACAGATGTTTGGCTGCTTATATAGAAGTGACCTTGTCAGATTAGTCAAATTCTTTGTTAAGAGATATGTCCCTACTCACACACATACACAAAAATCCTCATTAGCACCTTGTTGGTAGTGCTCACAGCATCAGTGAGGACAGGGCATGCTTGTTTATGCAAAATCAGAACAGAGGGATTTTTGAGCTATGTGAGGGTTGATTGAAGCATTTTCAAAGCATCTCATGACGCACTTTGAAATTTCCAAGTTGATTCTGTACTGCATAATTTAAAAAGAACCCTTCTTAGAATATTTACAATGCTTTGATCAATATAATTTTTTTTTTTTTTAGGCATCTGAGAACTGAGGTTTTTTCTATAGCCTCAGCAATATGTGTATTAGCACTAAGGGGTGTTCTTAGCAAAAAAAAAAAAAAAAAAAAAGTAATATTGCATACATTTTATTCAGTAACTTTCAGACTAGGGCTGAAAATAGCCTTAGTCCAGTGATGTATTTTGCAGACTGATACTCCAGTATCAGTCACTAACTCATATCTCTAGTTTGGATTAAACTCTTTCTCCACGGACCACAATGGCCACCTCTGGTGACACCAGGCATCTCCTTTCACAGGGATCTGCTGCCTCTTGAGCATAACCCATGGCTTTCAAAATCACCCTTGACAGGCATTTGGGAGAGTGTACATGCAAATCTTCCAACACAGGCTCTTAAAGGGGTCCCTTTCCTGTGTCCCTTTGAAGACCCCCATCCCTTTGAAGACCCTATTCAGCTTGGGATGAGGTTACCTCCATGGACCCCCAGCTGGGACTCAAGGGAAATTTACCCTAGTAAAGGGGTTCTGACAGAGATTAAAATCTCTACGCAAATAATCTGTATGGGGCACCCCAGTTCTTCTCTGAAACAGAGGAAAGAAAATGCCAGAAATCCAGAGGGAGCTCAATTTGCCATAGGGAAGAAAAGATTAGTTTTTTGTCAGCTTTGCAAGCCACGCTGCAAATTGAGTTTGAGACAGAAAAAAATGCTTTGGGGTGTTCCTATTTTTTTTACATCAACAACAATAAATATCAAAGCTGGGCTGATAATGTTCATGTGAAAAGTGCAGGTGACTTTGGTCTGTATTGTGAACATAACAGGTAAAGTGTGTCTTGATTAGTGAGGTTGGTAGGTGACAGTTTGCAATGTTGTGGTTTTGACTCCAGTCCAAATTCTGCTTTCAGAAAACTAAATCAAATTTTTACCTGAGCTGAACTTGCCTCTAACACAGGACTTTCGAACAAGGTCTTTTTTAGAACAATTATAATCTCTCAGCAAAGGGAGGGTGGAGGGATTATAGGGTGTGAAAGGAATAAATAATAGCTTTGGGCTGGTCTGAGTTGTTCTGAGAAATGCCAAATGACTGGCACACCTTATTATATCTTTTAAGCAATCACAGCACGTGACTCCAGCTCTTTCTCTGTCAAGAGCATTTGTTGTTAAATGCGGCAAGGATATGGGAAAGTGTGCCAAGGGTTCTGTGCACCTTCAGCTGTTCTCAAGGGGATGACTTAAAAATGGCAATTTAGCCTTTGCAGAGCACAGAACAGCACCCATTCAAGGCTTGGGTATAAAGATAAGATAACACGTTGTATTTTAGAGTTGAGGATTATGAATTGGATCTCTGTGTGGCGGGTGGGTGGGGGGAAAGGGTGAACACTTCATCTACCAAACTTGGCTGATTTGATTTTTCTTATCAGGGAGGAGATTTAACCTGCCTGATACACCGTTTCTTTAAGGTCTAAGTAATATCGGTTCTGCAAGAAGTAATATTTCCGTATGGGTAGCTTAAACCTATCTTGCCTTAAGGTCACATCACCCATAAGTAATAGACACTGAGTACTTAGGATCCCACGAGTGGGACCTTCCACTTGTGTCCCAGTAATGTGCCCAGAAGGCACCAGCCCACAGCAGGTCTATGGATTTTATCTAATAGGGAAAATAAAAAGTTGTTTCTACGTATTGTAAGGGGCAGGGGGGGGAAAGGCAGAATCAACAAGAAGCTCTAAATTACTTATTGTGGTGATGAATGCTGTGTTATGGACCTGCATGTGTGCCTCAGGCTTTTATGGGCTTGTAATTATATTAGGAGATATTGCTTTGACCTAGACATAACTGCACAGGTTATTTACTATTATTCTTTTCCTTGAGTGAAATAAAACCCAGTACAAACTCTTTCAAATACTGTATGCTGCACCTACATATGACAACACACGGAATAGGTTCTCTGATGAGAAAAGGAACTAAGATGGCAGTAGAAATCGGTGGCAGAATGGATTGGTGAATGTGAATATTGATGGTTTCATCAAGGTAACTTGTCTTTCTGTGATGGTGTAGCGAAACTGAAGTTTGTTCTGCCCCTCCCTGTCACCACTCTTCCCAGAGGCAGAATGTTCTGATGGACTTAGGGAACTTGGCCTATTTCAAGACAATGGGACAAATGAAGTTGAATCATCACTGAAGGCATTTTGGAACAACCTGGCTAACTTTTCTGGGTGGCCCCAAAGCCTTCACACACAGCCTAGAAAAGCTGCTTAGCTGGGAGGTTGCAATAAAGCACTGTTCTAAAATAATCATGAATGTTCACAAAGCAGATGAAAACCTCCAAGTAGCACAGCCAAGCTGTATCAAAGGCTAAAGTAACAAAACACATGATTTGTTTAAGACCTTCCCTCTATTTGCACTATTTTTTTTTTTTTCTTTCTTGCATTAAAAAATGGGGGGAAAAAGGTTTAAAACAAAAGGCTGAGAATTTTCCAAGGTCAAAATTAAGGACTTTAAAAATCTTGCAGAAGTGTAATATTACTGTTACAAAATACACATAGAAACAGAGGATATCAGGATAAAAATTTCAAAATATAAGGAGTTAATGATACATCCTTTTTAATATTGTTTCAGCAAAGGTAGCCATGCAGCAAATTAAAAAACAGTGGATATGAAGGATTCCAATTTCAAGGAAGAAAAGAAGCAACCTGCAAGACAGCCTGGAAAGCACAGCTATTAAAGCAGAGAGAAACTTTCTGATGCTACAGGTAGATGCTATGCTTCTGGAGGTACTGACACACAGAAGAGAAAACTAAGCCTTTTTTTTTTTTTTTTTAAAAAAAAAAGGGGGGGGGGAACCCCCAAAACCAACTGAGAATTTATGCAGTGGGTGGCTTTACTTGCATTTCTCATTTGTTTCCCACCAGGTTTCTTTTTAACATCAATATATACTCTCCATATCCAAAGTGTAAAGGCCTGAATTATTTTCTTGGTGATTTCTTTGCATTGCTGCAAGGCTTCCAAGCAATGAGAAAGATGTAAAGTCTCTGTAGCACGAACTACAACTTCTTGAGGCATTGAAAGTCGTCAGTAAGACCAAGCTGGACTTGGCAGGGCAAGCAAAGGGAGAGGAAGAGAAAGTCATTATCGTGCCATTTCCGTAGTAGTGGCTGTGTATGGCCGCTTTGGGCAGCGCTGGTTTGGGCTGTTTCTGCTCCAGCTGCTCCCAAGAGCCTGTAGTGTCCCAGGGGAGCTGCCTCCTTTGTCACCTGCTGTCTCTACTCCTTCATCCTCCTCAGGGGGAAGTCAAGAGAAAAGCTTGGGCTGGTTGTCTCCAGGACCTGGACGGTGAAGTGCTCTTTGCACACGCAAACACCTTCTTGAACCATGGCTGCAAACAACTAATCGCTCCTTAATCCTACTAACCTCTTTGCCTCGGCCGTATGGTGGGGTTAAAATTCCTGCTGATAAGATTAAGTGCTGTCTTGGATTGGGGCCTACATAAATAATAATGCCATTTCCACAGTCGCACTCATTAGAATGAAATGTAGAAAAGGATGTCGGTCTTCCTGCTGTGGGATGTCAGCCAGCTGCTAATTGTTTGTGATCACAAAGAAGTTCTCTTCTCGTCGTCCTTTAGGGATCTATGTCTGTCGGTATAATTCCATCTTAGACTTGCTCTGAACTCAAGAGTGTTCATCTACAGTGTTTGAGATAGATTTTTACCTTTAGAACACTGGATGGCTGCATGTGAGTCTATGTTGTATTAACCACAGGTTTTGTCTTTAGTTTTCTTATGAGGCTGTGTTTTTAACCTGAGTGGTACCTATAGAAAAAAACCTTTTTAATGGCCAAGACAGTCACACCTCAGATTTAATACCCTTGTTATAAAGCTGAGGTGTTTTCTCCATTGTCAGACCAGTTGTGACTCACTGCTCCTTTCTGCTAATGAGAAATCCATTATACAGATGTGAGTTTGAGAACTACAATGAAATTATTCCAGTCATCCTTTTATTTTAAAAATTCATCAGCAAACACCACAGAAACAGAGTGGCTAAGTCTGATATTTTACCAGACAATCTAAAAAGAAACAGCTGTTAGAGACTGAACAATGAATTAGTGGCTTTAATCTTTAGAGGTGTTCTGTGACCTGTCAACAGCTTATGCAGAAAAAATACGAAGCCTAATTTTAGGCACACCTGCAGTTCTTCTGGAGTGACTAAATGTCTTGGTTACTTTAGCTCCATGCTGGCAGACCAAGGAGACCTTTGGATACAACCAGTGAAGTCTGGAAAACCTTCTAAACCAAATCATGTATCAAGATAAAACAATCACTCATGCAGCTTTTTAAAATCTAAATGTTGAAACAAACCCACCTGTTTTCCCTTAAAAAAATAAGGGACACAAAAGAGAACCAAAGGCTAGCTTTCCATCTACCAAGCATCTCATGGAGAATAATATGGGTGTGGCTGAAAAGCATCTTGACATAAAGTATACGATAACGTATAGGGCGGAGATATGTTGACATTCCCAGCACTTTTTGTCTGAATGCTTATTTAGGGGGGGAAAAAAAAAATAAATCTATTTCCTTGTAAATTTCTCTGCTAGGGGCTGGGAAAAGGATGGAGGGTAGGAGCACTGATATCTTCCCATTTTGCTAGAGGTGTGCAGAGGTGGCTTTGAAAAGCTGAATGGTTTTATCACAAGGGGAATGTGGCTGGCTGGGAGCAGCGCTTGCCACAGGAGCTGTGTAGGGCACGCCCGCGTGTATGTCAAATAACGCCGGCCTGTGACGCCGTTCCCCGGCGCGCGTGTCAGGAGTTACCTTCACTGCTCCTCAGCCTCGCACTCTTAAGAGGGAAATGCAAATTTGCCCGTGTCTTCTGGAGGGCTGTGGAGGGAAGAAAGTGAGGAATCAAAGGGAATATATTACTGGTGACAGCGAGTATATTAAGTGAGAGAGGGAAGCAGAAACTGAAGATGTGGTTAATGAGGGCATGTGAGGGAAAGCAGCCCACCACGCACACTAAACCCACAGCAGGGGAGAGGGTGGGGGGAGACACTGAGGGAAAAGGACAAAACAGAACTTGTCTGCTATTTCTGATGCTGCAACCCTGCCCTTCCAAGAAAGGAGCATCCATCTGATGTCATAGTCAGAACCCTTCTGATGCTTTTTATTCCTCTTAATATGTTCCCCATCTCTCTCCCTTTCTCAAACCTCTGCTACCCTCCAGCTTTCCAATGCTGCTACTAAAAAGAGAGAAGCTTGCTGCAATTTCGACATTGCAAAATGAATTGCTTATAGCTGCAATGACTTCTTTCAGTTTTCAGCTCTTTATTATCGTGTCTTTTAATATTTTCAGAATGAAATAGCTTTGGTTAAAAAAAAAAAAAAAAAAAAAAGAAACACACACACACACACACACACACACACACCCCCAAATTACAAGTAAAATAATTGTCTTCCTCTTCCTGGAATGTTTTTTCCAAGGGATTTCAAAACCACCATGTTTCGTTGTAACTCATCTCGAAGCCAAGCCAGATTCTGGGTTATTTTAAGCCTTTGCCAAATAATATTTTCATCCTTTTGCCGGGTCTGGCTTAGACTTGTAGCAAGACAGCAGCAGGACAGACCTTGTACAATTATACATTCATCCTTATCGCTCTTATACAAGACTTGTAGACACGAGTGTGTGTCCTCATCTTAGCCTGTATCTTCATTTCACTGATGGTTTAGTTTATTTTTGTTGCACTATTATCCCAGCCCTGCTTTTTCTCTTTCCCTAGAGGCACAAAAAGCACACAGAAGCAGCACAATATCACAATTCTGCAATTCTTATGGTAGGTACTTTTGGAAATGCTTGATCCCATTGTTCTGCAATTATTATCACAGTAATGCAAAATTTCCAGACCTCTTGATTTATATATTTATGCTATATATATATATATATATATGAGCACACACATAACACCCATCATTCTTTGTATTTAACTAGTATTGGCATTCTTTCATCTATGATTAAGATGATCTTTCGTGATCAATACAGTCTCTAGTGAACATTTAACACACATGGTCTTATTAGCATCTCTCCTCAGAGGTCATGCCTTTGTATTCTCTACTCCATTCCATTTAGGTCTCTTTCTGAAATTGTAAGATCTCCAACCAAGATTACTGCCAAAATTATCTCCATAAGAGTTATTATCATGGTGAAGATGGAAAACTAGATGTATAGCACCTAGTACTTTTTTTATCTGTTAGGAATATCGCTTTAATTTATGTGTTCTTTACAGAAATTTTGATATTTGAATATCCTGAATGTGCTGCAAAAAAGGGGGACTCAAAGATTTTTAGATTCAGGACAGAAGCAACGCCTGGATGTAGGGACTTTGCAGAACATAAATGGGAGTTCTAGAGGATGCATGGCGATGTACCGTATTCAGGGATGTTTCAGTTATTGTTGAGTGGTGCTTGCATGGTGTTAAGGCCTTTTTTGCTCCTTGCACCACCCCACCAGTGAGGGGTTGGGATGCACAAGGAGCTGGGAGGGGACACAGGACAGCTGACCCCAACTGGCCCAAGGGATGTTCCATCCCATAGGGTGTAATTCCAGTATACAAAGCTGGGGGAAGAAGAAGGAAGGGGGGATGTTTGGAGTGAATACTTTTGTCTTCCCAAGTCACCATTGGATGTGACGGGGCCCTGCCTTCAAGGACTGAACACCTGCCTGCCCATGGGAATTGGTGACTGAATGCCTTGTTTTGCTCTGCTTGTGCACACAGCTTTGGCTTTACCTATTTCATTGTCTTTATGTAAACCCATGAGTTTTCTCACTTTTACAGCTCTTGGTGAGCAAGTGGCTGTCTGGTGCTCAGTTGCCATCTGGGGTTAAACCACAACAGTGCTGAGAAGAGTCTAATACATAAGTCCTCTTCAAATTTTATTTTAAAAATGTCAAGTGACACTTTGCTTTCAGATCAGGTAGCCTATGTCAGTGAAAGCTCTTTTTTTCCCCCTCTAGTAAGAAAAGTAATTTCTAAGATTGTGTTTGACAGTGCTTCTGACAAAAAAAAAGAAGACAGGTCAGTTGAAAAGAGTTAGTATTTCAACAGAGAAACAATACAATCATTTTATCAGGACACTATTTGAAAAATAAAAGGCATTTTGGGAAGGAAGGAATAACTCCTTAGACAAACAGATTTTTGCAGAGCAGTCATTCATTTGAATATTACAGATTTAAATGAGCACGCTTCACTTAGTCTGATAAGAAATGAGTTTGTGCTTTGTAACATTTTTAATACACACAAAATGAAATTATTAGATTATTTTTAAAGGCTCAAAAAGAAATATAAAAATATATATTTATTTTTGAGCCTTTTTTTAAAAAGGCTCATAAATAAATATAAAAAAAGAAACTATATAATTTTTATCCACTTGTCCGAGCCCAGAAAGCACATATTTCACATAAAGCTAAGATTAAACCTGATGCTTCTAGGAGGATGTAATCTGTTTTCATAAGCACCCTCCTGCATTACAGAAAAATCCACCCCTTAGGAAAAGCCAAAATCCAAAGACAAACCACCCTCTAGTTCTAGCCACCTTATCCGTGCTGAGGACACATGGTACCTACATACACTTTATTCTCCGTAAACACATAAATGGATTAAAAGGACTGTGAGGGTGATGATTTGATTTGCCTCTTCCCAACAGCAGAATGTTTTCCCTCCTTATTTTTAACAAAGTTTATAAAAGAAAAAGCATTTATACAAACAATTTTCCAGGCAACGCATAGAAATCTTTTAAATTTAATTATTGAGATGCTGGGAAATATGATTGCTAACTGGAACACAAAAAAGTTAATAATTTTTAAATCCTCTTTTAGTGTGGAAATACATGAATTTGAATAGAAATGTCCTCCTAGCTAAGGAATTGTCCCCTTTCTAATTAGCAACCACAAATCTGTCTATCAATTCCACATGTAGGTATCAAGCGAGAAAGAAGTCTTGTTATTCCCACTTTCATTTTGCATTTCTAATTTCAATGCAGAAATCCCTTTGTGTGAAAATCCCTAAAACCAGCATCAATGTATTTTCTTTTTTACACAGTATAAGCCTATGCCCACAGAAACTGAAATTTTAGAATCCACTGATGATGTATGTCAAGAACTGCAGCTGTTTTGCAGAGTATTAATAAAAGAATTACCAGTCACTTTCTACTTATTTTACTGTGTTTTACCTTGATCAGGAGTTAATGGTCTCCGCTGTGGGCACAGGGGAGGATAAATCCTCCTCAAAACAGATAACACTCATTTTAATTCTTCTGTTGTTACAACGTATTTATGGATCTAGTTCATTCCTTCCCTTTTGGGAAATGTATGTTGCAGAACACAGCAGCTCCCGCGCATTGGGTACCAGCAAGTTCCAACTGCAGAGCTTGGGAAGATGGAAACACCAAATTAAGAGGGGGTCAGTACCAAAAACTGCAGAGTGATACAGTCCAGGCTGAGGAAAGCACATGCTTAACTATGAGCAACTTCAGCATCACATGGCAGACAAGAGAGAAACCTCTATACTTTAAATTGTACTGCCCATTGAAGTGATTTATTTGACAAAGTCCAGAGTGTTTCCACTTTGCAGGACTGAGCATCCCACACGACCTGTTCAGGTCTGAATCCAAGCCCACTAAAGGCAAGGAAACAGTGTCTGAGTGTTCATGGACACTGTTGTCTGCATCAGCCTTTGATTTGGGCCCTGACATGGCAGCGATTTTCTTAGCTGTACTCAAAAATTCATAGCTCAAATTTGGAAAATTATGGAGATTTCACACACTTTTATTGTTCCGTTAACTAAAATGTCTTCCTAAAATTTCTACAATATTGTTTGTCAGCTTGTTTCTTCCCCATGATCTAGGTCCTCATGAATGCACAGTCTCTCATACCTCTTCATTATTTTCCTCTTCTGGGTGACTGATATAGGACAACAGGTCATTAACCCCACCTTTATAAAATTCTTCTTAATTTGCTTATCCCACTCATTCTTCAGTGGTCCTACTTTTCCCTGGTTCTTCTTTTATGCCTGCTCCCTTAAACAAGCATTTATAGCCTTGCTTTACTAAACCTTTAGCTAGCAATAGCTCATTCCCATTCTCCAACTTGTCTTGTTCACTGCTGGTTATTTTCTGCTCTGTCCTTGTTTTCCCTCCCATTTCAGGGCTTTCTATTCCTTGCAGCTCTCTGTGAAGCAATAGCACGTGTATGTTTTTAGGCACCCACCTAGGGGTGTGGTGGTCCTTTGACTTTCTTTGGTGGCTCTGAAAGCATGGAGAAAAGATGAGCTGTGCCCTGGGCACATTCCTCTGCAGTCCTCCTTCCCTCTTCCACCTGTCTCCCTTTGGAGAGATCCAGAGCACTTTAGGTTCAGCACTACGTTGTTTCTATTATTGACAAAATATGAACTCAATTCATTATTTCTGCTGAAAATGAGTTTGTGTTATAAATCAAGCCCTGTAAAGATGAGATTTCAGAAGAGGCACATTTGTGCTGGAAGGAGGAAAGGAGAAATTCCCATCAGTGTCCTGTCACTGCTTTTGGCACATCATGTTTGGTGGCATATTCCATGCTGCTGCACAAGCCTCTTCTACGAAACACCTGCTTCTCATTCAAGTTAAATTGCAAAACTGCCATTAGTTTCAACATGACAGGAAGGCCTTGTGAGCTTTGCTGCTGGTGGAGTCACCACTGTGCTCTTCCTGAAGCTCGTCCACCACACCATCAAACAGGTACAAGGTTCTGTCTTCCTGCACCCTGTAATGTCACACACTTCTCTTGTAAGTGCATGTTTGAATTTTTGCCTTCCAATATGTTTTAACTGAGTACCAGTGACAGGTGCTGCATAACACACGTGGTGCAGAACTGCAGCTGCCAAAGCTTCCTGGCAGATTGGTCCTTTCAGTGCTGCTAATCGTTTGCAGTTAACCTGAGTGATCAGACTGAAATCTGGAAAAGGAGCCCAGCCTACATCACTCAAAAGAAATCTCCTTTGCCTTCCCCTGATCTCCTACATCTGAAAGATTTCCAGCCAAGGTGCTGCCATCTGTGCTCACGAGAGGGAGGAGATTCTGCAGCTTACCATCTTTTGTATTCTTTTATGTAATCTCTATTTACGTGGCCAAAACACTAGGATTAGAAGAAATACACAAAAGTATTCCCAAAAGAAATGGCATAAGCAATTTTATTGCTTATTTCCCCGGAGCTCTCATCATGTTAAAACCTCCCAATCTCTAAAATTAGTAGCTGGGGAAGAACAGATCATAAAAGAGCAAACTAAGAAAAAAAAAAAAACAAACAACCCACAATCATACAACTGTATCAGCAGGATTTGTCCTCTGCATCAGCTTCTGCTACTTAAATATGTATTAGTGGCAAAGATTTCTTAGTGTTGTGTTTATTCAGAGAGCTACTCTCAGTCAAATTACTGGCTAAAATGCAAGTAGGTAAATTCGGCTTCCTTTAACTCTCGAATGTACCCATTTCAAAGCGCTTACTCTACTTTCTGCTCTATTTTTCTCTGTTAATTAAAACCTTTCTATGACAAGACCCTGAAAATCCAAAACGTGCTATACAACTAAATAAGAAGCCGCATCTTGCAGTCCTTGGCTCCCGGCCATGGCATCCCTTCCTACAGATCCAGACAGGCACAGGTGTCCACCTTCACACACATTGGCTTGTAACCTAAAGGAGGGAAGATTGCAAGAGGCTTTGACAAATGAGATAAAAATGTAACTTGGAGCTTGGGATTAATGATAAATATACAAAGGTTGTATGCCTAAACTGAGGTAAGGATGCTACAAGGATTTGTAGCTGGCATCTCATACCAGAAGCCCATTTCTGGGAAAGTATTGCCAAACACAGATTTACCTGAACGGTGGTAAGTGGATTGTAGAGAACAAGGAGTCACCCAGAGTTTCTCTGTAGATCTGTACACCTGGAAGAAGGCATAGGAAACATGCCAATGATCTCCCAACCATACTTTGTCTCTTCTAAATGTTTCCGTGCTGATGGCTGGAAACACAGACCAAAGACACGCAAATACACCTGGACTTTTCTTCACTGCAACATCACAATTATCTCCACCAGTTCAAGGATGCTGCAATGAAGCATGCACAAAATAAAGAATACCCCTCTCCCAGAACTTGAAAACACTGTGAAATTGATGTTTCTGTAACAGTTGTGTTCATCATTTACGGAGCACCATCATCAGCAAGGTAACCTGGAATACACAGACAGCTCATTAGCACATTAGTTGTCATGGGGAAAATAATCCTAGCTCCCATTTCTGGCAAATTAAATTTTATGATTAGTTATGCTCTCCAACACATTATGTCCATCAGAATCAGATAATAGTTTTGTTTTGCATAGTCTTGTCAGTAGACCTCAACCATCTAGACAAAATCTGTGTAGAGAAAAATTTAGAGAAAATACACTCCATAGAACACCAAATAGTTTTGGAGAACTGTCCATATGAAAGACTTTGACCCAGAGCTCTCACAGTCTGTTGTCTCTCATCAGAAATGTGTCCTGCTCTTTTAATTTTTCTGGAGAGTACCATAAACTAGGACACGGCTGCTCCTTGCTTATAACAGGATCATTATTTGCTTAATCCTCTCACTGTGAATTTGTTCCCTGTTTCTTTTTTTTTTTTTTTTTTTTTTTTTTTTTTTTTTTTTTTTTTAAGGGAGATTTATTTTCAAATACAAGGTTTCCTCTCAGACCTATTAACTACTCCCACATTGCTACTTGACCTTCTGTCTCAGCATGGGTCTTAATCTGCCCTAAGATACCCCATCTTGCCAGGGTAGATAGGTGGCTAATAAGCTATAACAACCTAGATGTTTTAGGAGTTATGCATTGCTTCTGAACAGATGTGACAAGATAATATTTCATCAGTGTAGCATTCTTGACATCCACTGGGCTAAATGTCTAAAACCCACCACTTGTATCAGAAATGCATGATTGCAAAAGAAAAAGGGAAATAAAAAGTTTATTTGCCTTTTTCTTTGTCTGCTGTGGAAACAGACATGCAGCTGCTCTTTTTCATTACTGGGTAGCAGACTGAGCACAGTATTCATTGTTGAGTAAAATAATTGCAGGAAAAAATGAGAGATGAAGAGAGAAGAAAGACTTGCTTAACAAAGATAATTTGTTTGGAACTGAGGAATCTGTGATCCTTCCATCCATGCCTATTGTTCACTTGCACTATATTTGCTTACCCATAGCTGAGAATAATCTTTCAAGCTTTTTGGTTTTTTCACCAGAGAAAACTGGAATTTTTATTAATTTTGCATTTATGGTGTGTATTCTTCTGTGCCCCCCTTACATGGCATTGGCATGTTAACTCGACTGCTAAGAAGCAGTATCTGACACAGGAATGGAATGGAGTGGGGGCAGGGCAAGGAATTGACTTTTTCAGTCCCTGATCATGGAACCACATCTGGAATTGTGGGATGTCTACAAGAAATCCCATCTTCTTATCCTGCATATGAAATATCGCTCAACTAATGACCATATGGAGCAGACTAAAGCAAGCAGTCTGATTTACTAAAGGCGGGGGGGGGAAAGGAAATTTCTTGCTTAATTAACAAGGGCAGACATACAGCAACAGACAGTATAACAGGAGAACCATTTTTAAGGCACCTCCAATCAAACGTTTTAATGTCATGTAAGACCCAAGGGAGCTCTGAAAACGTCTGGCACCGCTAACGTACTCGTAACATGGTTTTTTTCTTTGAAAAGCATTTTGGGTAACAGTTTTGAAAACAATCAGTTATTAGAAATAGCTTGATTTTTCTATCTGCCCAGCTCGCAATGCCTACAAGGGGGATGATGTTTATTACTCTGTACAGTAATTACATAATTATGGCAAGGCAGAGCAAGATACACCCTCAAAAAATCAAGGCACCCTGGCCTTGATTGAAGGAAGATACCGCATGGGCCGAAGGACAAGGCAAATCCCGTGTCTGCTTGCCCCCGAGTGATACTCAAGAAACATTACCTCACCTGGGACAGCAGTCTGTCATCATCTTAGCAGCTGTAAAAGCAGCTTTCAAACGTCATCCTTGGCCTGCGTGGGCAGTGCTCCATCATGTACTCTGCATCCTTGCTTTTGATTCCCTATCCAACCCAGGCAGTGTCTTTGATTGCTACTGCAGCCCTCAGAAGCCTTTTGTTTTCTCATGTATTCAAATGAGTCCTGTGGGTGACTGCTGCATGAAAGGCTATGGAGTGTGTTTTTCCTGTTAAAGCAATAGTTTTTAACTGATTCTTTTTCCACAGCTGCTGTGAACCTTGTGAAGTACGCTGCACAAACACATAGGAAAAGACATTTCCTTCTCAGGGAGAGCTTTCTGTCTGAGAATCAAAGCAGGAGAAAAGCGATTTGTACAAACCTATAGAGACAGTGAATATAATTTAAAGAATTTAAGAAATTTTAAATTTGAAGGGCCTTTTGCTGCTTTGTTTTTCCTTATCAAGATAATGTAACAATGGGAAATCAGTGAAACATGTAATATTTCAGGTTTTTTATTTTGTTTTTACCTATGGCCCTTGAATCTTTCAAAAAGCGGGATACAACACACTGTATTTCTTTGTATTCCTGACAGCCTTCCTTCAGCCTCACTGCCATCCCAGCTTCGAAACCATTTTCTGTGTTGTCACATCTACGACACTGGATGGCTTGGATTATGTACAGCAAAATGTAATTAAAGACACATATTGCAGGGGAGAGGTAGAGTCACCAAGGAAAAGAAGATTTGCCAACCCTGAAATGAGGATTAAGGAAGAAGGAGGCTTGCAGAGACTTGAATACATTAATTTTCCTACCGGCTCACATGGCAATTCAATGACTTCTATTGTGCAGAGTGTAGTTAGCACCTTCCCTGACCTGAAATCAAGAAGAAACTGTGTACCTGTGTGGAGTCAGACGAAAGAATATGTTATTGCAGAGTCAAAGAACAGATATCCTAGCCTTGGAAAGAAAAGCTGATAGATTGTAGCCAAGGATTAAAGTGGCTATGTCCCTGAGGATAAAACCATTCCATCTCATCCTTTGGGACTGTAGTTAAGTGACAATTATATGGTCAATGAGATTATTTTCCCAAATCGCATTGTTTCGCAGCGCTTGTTGGACTTTTCTTGCCTCGGATTCATGATGAACTAGATCCGGAAATCAGATAGAAATGCCCCTCCAGTGCTATCTCTGATCATCTGTTCAGTCTCAACTCTCAAACCAGCCTCAGTGGTTGCACAAAGAACAAAAACATTCTGTGTGAACTTTGATAACAGAAGAAAATTATGATTTAGGAGCTATGCTGGAATAGGAAGATATGTTCTCTGTTATTCTCCAGTGTATGTGTCTGTCCATCAATTTGCATATTTTATACATCTTTTGACCTTCTGCGTTTGTGTTATACTATAGACTTTGCCAGTAGGATAATGAAATACATGCACAGGCACAGAGAAAAAAATAACATCACTACAATTTGATGATTTAAATTATTTTAATGATTAACTATTTAAATCTCTGTTGCTTTACTTAGAGTTATATTAGACCTGTGAACAAACAAACAAAAGCAGAGATGACACACTGATCAGAAGACTGTGTGGCAGTAAAAAACATTTACCCCGGCCCTGAAGCTACTGAGCAGATGACATATTACTGAGCAGCAAATACACAGAACAAGGCACAGACCACTGTAAAATTTTGATATCTGCAAAGAGGAACACTGTATTTCCCTCTGAGGCCACAAAGACGTTGCTCTTATCTAATAAATGTGTAATCTGCCACTGCTGCAGCACAAAAAGGACTCCCAAAGACAACTGAGCAGTGGTAGAACTTCAGGAACTTGAAACACTGATGTGGTGTGCTAGAATCAACTTCATTTAGTTTTAATAGTAAAACCCAGCTGATCAGCCTGGAGGGCTGATACTTTCTGAAGCCTTTCTTGTGCTGCCTTCCCAATAACTGCCCAGCCCTTTCCCCAGCCACTTTTGGTAAGTGGGGAAAAGCTGTCCCAGTGGGGTGGGTACAGAACTTCCTGCCAGTCACACAGACCGGTCCATAGTGGTTGTTCTTGTGTTAAATACAAGCAATTTTCTGTGGCTTGTATTGATGATCTCAATTCCAGGCTGGGTGTGTTTTCTCCATGCTGAAAATCCTTGCCTTGATTTCATAGGAACCTGCATGATATAACACTCTTCTTCCTGGATATGCTGGAGTTTATTTGTAGAGCCTAAGGAATGGAAAAGAAATAAGTGCAGCCAGGCTGCATGAAACCTGCATTTTTTTTTACTGTCAATTGTGCATGCATAGGTGATTGCCTTTTGAATATTGATAAAGAGTTTTTCAAATTCAGTCATTATTGTGAGGGCTGAGCTTTCTTTCAAGACACTGTTTCTTGGGAAAGTGAGAGCATTTCCCTCCAAACTTTGCACGCTGCTGTACAGCCCACATGGGCTCATTTAATCTGATT
The DNA here is from genome assembly GCF_015227805.2 of Hirundo rustica. Taxonomy (NCBI): domain Eukaryota; kingdom Metazoa; phylum Chordata; class Aves; order Passeriformes; family Hirundinidae; genus Hirundo; species Hirundo rustica. The sequence continues at coordinate 53,358,283 of NC_053454.1, read as the reverse complement.
CTACAAACACAGGTCGGTGGGAGAGAGCAGATGATCTCTCCTTTCTTTTTTATTTTTTTCCTGAAGTTTGCAGTAATGCTGGTGGGACAATAATGTGAGAATCTACAGAAGGAAAAGCAAGTGGTTTAGCCGGAATTTCTGGTGTGTCCTGTGAGATGTCTCCCCCACAGCTTTGGCCCTCTCCCAAGAAGCAGCACAGCACCTGAAGTTTGGTCCTGCTGCTGCTGGTGCACCCTCTGGGGTGCTGCAGGCCCTGGGCAGTCTGGCGGTGCCCCCCAAACCTCGTACACTAACACTGGGCTCTTCTGCAGCGAGGGCTGAGGCTGCTCTGCTCCGCCACTCACAACCCCAACCTTACAGAGCAAAAGGTTCCTGTATAGAACCAACAAACTTGGATCCTCCTGCTTTTGCCTGTCCAATAGGAGAGTTACCCAGGGCAGCCTTGCATGCAACAAACTTTTCCAACACTTTTCTCCATTGGCAGTTCTATCCTGGCACACAGTCCTGTGGTCAAGCAGTTTAGAATGGGTAGCTTTAACCTATGACACAGGTGTCTTTGCTGAACTGAAGAGCCTGGGTGTCTTGGTAGTACAGGAGATCATTATGCCTGGCTTATCAGAATAATTACACTATCAATGACCTTGACTAAGAAGATCATACCCTTTCTGTTTATCTCCCAATTTGTTGTTATCTTTTTCATGCACCTTAAGCTGGCACTTAAGTAATCCATGCAATGCAATTAGCAGGGAATGGCCATGAGTATTGCCTTCAGAAGTAGGGAAAAAAGGTAGATTTTCTCTAGCACACTCTTGACTATTCGCTAATTAGCTCCTTTGTGTCATTAACATCAGATATGTGTCTCAGGAAATGAAGGGTGGCTGACACTGAAAACAGACCACTCAACACTAATTCCCACACAGCCAGTGTTATCTGCAAAAGTTTCTGTCTGTTCTTATAATGATTTATCTTATAAAGTGCTAATCATCTCAAGTGTTACAGAAACTATGAGGGGTTTCTTACATTATTATTATTGTAGATTTTTTTTTTTAACCCTCTACTACTAACTGTTGTTTCCCAATTCATACTCCAGCATGAGAATGCTAAGAACATACTGTTTCAAAGAGCTGACTGATCATGTTGTACTTACTGGTTTTTAGAGAAAACAGATCCCCACGATGGAGGTGTCTGTGTTTCAGTTCCTTTCTGTATAACAGAGATACTGTCATCCCCTCAACTCAAAAAGTGCTACAAAAATTAATTAATTTTTTCAATGCACCCAGGTATTAGTGTAATGAGATTCTAATCCTCACTCCCCGACTTGCTTTAATATCCAATTTCTTTCCCTTTTACTTATTCCTATTTTGATCTTAGAATTCACCCCTTTAAAAAAGGCACTTGTTCAAAAGTCCTTACAAAAATTGAGAATAAAAGTGTTGTCCAATATTGAGCAATTCTTTTACGCAGAATAAAGATTTCCACTTTCAGGTTAGTTAACTATCTTTTGCAAGTGAAATGAACACGTTATATCCATTTGAAATGGTCTGAAAACTTCCACATTTTCTAAAAACCTTCTCCTTTTCTATTTTACAGCAAATTGTGTCAAATTCAGCTTCAGGGGAAAAAAAAACCCCACACCTGAAATGTGCTAAAAAATGGACACAGCTGAGTAAGCAATCTGGTAGTAAAAAAAAAAAAAAAAAAAGCGCCCTTGTGAATCAGTTCAGCTGGGAGATTTAAACAGGGTCGTGCTTCAGGTGAGAAGAAGCCTCTGAGGCTTGCTTTTGTGCATAGAAGAGTTTTTTATTTTACCATTTCAGGACTGCTGTGGCCTGACCAAAGGAGGACAAGAAAAGGCTTATTATTTTCTTCTTTCTCTTTGTCTATAGGTGCAGTTGTACTATTTTTTTTTTTTTTTTTCCATTTAATGTGTGCAGAAAAGGTCTGCCTAAGTAGAACATCTCTGGCATTCATTGTCCCGTGCTTGTTAAGTCCTGTAACAAGCCTCAGGTGGAACGAAACAGAATGATCAGTCTTGGGAGAAATACACCACCTTTTTTCAGCTTGAGGTGCCTGGAAAAAGGCAGGAGATCAGTTGGTTTTCACCTTATAATGAGATTATTTTTAAATTTGTTTTCTGTTGTTTTTAATCGAAAATTAGTTTTAGTATTGGTTCTTTAAGGGCTCTAACGTTTTGATCACTGTCTTTACCAGTAACACATGGCTGCATCATGAGGTTTTAATTAACAATATATGCCAGCTGGAAGAGATCTTCCTTTTCTTCATTGCCTCATATCCTGTGCAGGAGAGGTGCCCTCTGTGAGTTAAGTGGTGGGTAGTCAGGGCAGGTACTTCTGTTCATACACACTTGTGCTCTCTGTGAGGTGAGGTCTAAGGAGAAGGTATGACGGAGTTGGGAAGAGGGACCCTGTGACTGCTCCCAGCACCCAGAAGCTACAGCTCTGAGCACCCAAGTGCTTTTTCTCCCTGCTCACAAAGTGTTTCTTTCGAAGGCTAAAGCAACAGTGCAGAGGTAAGTCCAGAGTGATGAAGAGAAAGTAGCTTCTTTAGCTGAGCAGAAAGGGAATAAGGGAGAGATGCTGAGTTTCCCTGCTTTTCCTGGAATGGGTTGTAACTGCAGCAAAATGACTACAGCAAATAGTCAGCCTTTCTGAAAGACAATTTTGCACTTATTTATCTGTATAAAATTGTTTCCAGTTTGGAGCATTTGCACAGTTGTCATGCAGGCTTGTGCTTATTTTCTGACTAGCCATTAGATTGGTAGACTGGGGAGATGTAAAATTTTATGCTAAATTCTCAACTTGATCCATAATATTCTGGTTATCATAACATCTAATTAGGAAAATGCAAAGTTAAAATGCATTCTTATTTAGGAGGATGGAAACAAGGATACAAAAGCAAACTAGAAAAGAACCAGTGAGAAGTGTTGTCCCTTAACATCCTAGCTCTATAAACTGCTTGTGAAATACAAGAGATAAATCTAGGTATTGGAAAGTCAGCTTAGACAACAGCTGTGCATTAAGAGATGCCTAAGCTCCTTTCTCTGCAGAAGCAATTAAAAGCCTTTCCCATGAAGTTAATACTATTAATATAGCTGTAGTAGATTTCAAAGTCTAGATCTTGAAAAAGTGCTTTATGTCAGCCACTAGTTGATCAAACAAATATTCCCAAGACAAAGCAGTGGGGAATTCGTGTCTTTTGGATCACAGGTATTTTAGCTGTTCCCATGCCCTATAATGCAAAGGAATAATAAGATGGCTGTTCTTTAATTCAGTTGTGTACCTATACAAAATACATTGGCTATGGAGAATGTATATATGTGTGTAGATTCTTGTATTTATTTGTATGCATCAATAGACACAATATTCAAGCAAGGGTCTTTGCCCCAGGGTCTCCTTACTTAGCTTGTCACTCCTTCCAGCAGAAGAGCTCTCCTAGCATTCAGGGGTTTGATGGATTCCTTTTCCCTTCCATGCTTCGTTTGCTCTCCTTCCCCAGGGTGTATGCACTGGGTGATGAAGTCTAAAATGAAGGATGTGCATGGCTTTCTGATCATGCTTGTGCAGAAAACTGACAATGAGAGGATGCTTGCTAGCTCTCTCTAAAGCTTCCTCCTTACTGTTCTGTATTTCAGATGTGCAATGCTACACCTATTAAGCTTTGTTTTAAAGATAGATTGTTTGGGGTAATGAAGCATCCTATTCCACAAAGCTAAGTGAAAGAAGTATCTATATCACACCTAGGGTAAAAAAGGGTGTTTTCTGCTGAGATATGTGTATCATATGATGGTGATGTAAATTCTTATTTATCAGATTCCATTTCTAGTAATGAAGGGCTCACTACTATCTATTATGCTTTTTGGGGAAGTTATTGCTCTCTTCCGAGATTATTTCTAGAGGGATATTATGAAATACAACATTGCTCTCTTATGAGATTATTTCTGCAGAGATACTATGAAATATAACTTACTGCCAAAGCAAAAACTGAACTTACAGAACACATGAAAACAGCTAGAATAGGTGAGGTCCAAGAAGTCAGCAAATAAAGTGTCACAGTGCATCTCTTCCCATATTCTGCTGAGGAGTCCTCAGATGTCAGAATTACTGTATTGCTGTGCTGCTAAAAGGCAAGGTTGCACTAGACCCTACCAGGCAGGGAAGGAATTTTTTTTTTTTTTTTTCCCAGTTGGTTTAAATTTTAGCTTATGAGCTGCTGCAGAAAATACTAACTCATTTAAAAATTCTGGACGACTTACCGTGTGTGGTGTCACCCACTTGTACCTATAGGGTTACAGTCTACTTTCCACAGGAGAGGTTGTTCAGCCTAACAGATTGATGACTGACAATAAAATATATACGTGTGGGCGTAATTATTTGGTCTTACTATTTTAAGATGACTTTCATGAGGTGACAACTTCATCGGAAAGAGAAGAGGGAGTTAGAAAAAAAAGGCCATTTGTTATATTGTGTTCATTTTGAAGCCTGTGGATCCACAGTCAGAAACAAAAAAAATAAACCAGTATATCAAGGAGAGGTACCGAGGGAGTGATTACTTCAGTGTTCCTGAAAATTGAGGGCCTGCCACAGGAATCCAGGGGGTTACTGATGTCAGCAAACTTGCCTCTCAGAGCACAGGGAATGTAAGCTGGGGACAGACATTGCCACTGCTGCCAAGTTGTTCTTTTGGAGGCTGGAAGGGAGTTTAGGTAGGAGCTAAGCAGCAAGCAGGAGGTTTTCCTACCAGGTGGCTGGACATTTTGATGATACTGGCTCTAAAAATCAAACTCTTTGTTTCGGGTGGTAAACAGCTCATAAAATTGAGTACCAAATATCTGCCCATGGTAGTGATCTATTAATGTAATATGTGAGAAGATATTCTTCTCTTTAGCCACAAGAAAAGAGGAAACAAAGTGTTAGAAGATGCTAGACTTGAATTAGGGCTGTAAATGTGTTTTGTGTGTTCTGTATATTAAGAGCAAGCATCTTTTGCCAATCTGAATGTAAAATTTTGACCTGGAGGGATTCTAAGTGATTCTTGGGAGACCCTCTCTGCAATCTATGAAACTATCAATGGAAGAGGTTAAAGCTTTTCTTTAGACTCTGCGTAGATATTTTGTCCTTTGACTTGGTAAGTCAGGATAGAAAGATTTAAGCATTAAAAATAAGGTCTTGTTATCAACTAGACTTAATTGGTACAATTAATGAGTTCAGTTAAATTCTCTAGGTTGTTTACATTGTGAAAATGTTTCCATTTGGTGATGGATCTGTGTTTTCCTGTTTTTTTTCTCATTTCCATCTCCTTTCTCTTGCAGAAAACATAGATTGTTTTCCCTCCCTAGCCCCCTGCCTATTGCATATGAAATGCATCTTGAAAAATGAATAACAAAGGTTGATGTATTCTGAGTAATCAAGAATGCTAATCATGAGTTTTAGTATTTACTTTTAAGAACAATTAGTCATTAGAACAAAAATGCCTGGAGGAAAAAAAATGGATTTTCCTTCATTTGACATCTTTAGATCTGGTTATATGTTTTACTGTTCAAGCAAAAGCTAGTTTTAATGCAGACATTTCTAGATTAGATTTTAATCTAGTCTAGTAAAGTACGTGAGCTCATACATGGCATTTATAAAAACACCTCTTAGGTAGAATTTAGACCTGTCAGTGGCAACATTTTTGCTCTTTCATCAGTGAAGGTAACCCCCAGATTACACTCTTGGAGAAGGATTAAATGCTGTTTCCTATTCTAATGAAAATAGTTGTCAGAAATGTGCAGTTATCTATTATCTACTGTGGTCAGTAAAAACTCATGAAAACCAATTATCTGTACTCAAGATTCAACGGGAAAATTTATCATGTGGAATGGCTTTGGCTAACACCGGAGGCTTTCCTGAGCTTGGGAACTAAAGGCTTTGTAACAAACTCTGAATTATGTTTTGCAGATCAGAAAGGATGATTTAACTGTGTTGCCTAGTTGAAATATTTTACTATTCCTTTGGCCTATCTGGGCAATTTTATTTACTTTCTTTATTGCTATGAAATTGTGCTCATCACACACAATGATGTGAGTATCTGATGGCTAAGATGGGGTGATGGGCATTTTAATGATACTTAGTGTTTGTCCCTGTGGAATGAGATGCAAAATCTCCTTTGTATTATGTCAGCACCGCTGTGTGTCACATTGTCACTACACTATTTCATGTGCTGTTGACCTCTCTGAGAGGGGGCAGAGGGGAGTCAGTGCTGAAATTCCCCATGTCCTTCAGTCTGTGCCAGTGCTGTGACAGCTTTGTGGAGAGGGAGGACTTGGGGAGTAGATCTTGAGCTACAGGATGTGAACATTTTTTAGTTTTCTTTTGTGTAGACAAGATGTGCGGTTTCTCTGCACATTTCTATCCAGCAATGCAGCCAGATTCGGGGTGATTATTTTTGTGCTTCTTTTCTATGCTGAATATCATCTGCTACTGAATGAACTGTGCTAAGGGAATTTTTGGTTTATCACAGGTTTAGCCGATGGCATCTATAGTTAGAGCTGACATGGTTCTTTATTGACTTGTAGACTAATTTCTAAATGTTTCAGGTGAAATAAATCCAAGCCATGTGAATGCATGTTCAGTGGGAGCTGGAAGAAAGTGCCTACTCCTGTATGATAGGCTGGAGCAGACTTGGGAAGACGCTGAGTGTGCTTTGGCAGAAGGGATGCAGCAGGTGCCTGGAGCACTTCTCCCTTTTGCACAGGGTTCCCTGCAGCAGAGAATGATCTCAAGCACAACATAGGTTCCCACTGATGAAGCAGCTTGCCACTGCAATTCTTACAGACCCAGTTCCTCCCTGTCATATGCATCTCAGGTGCAGACATAAAGCACCATCCAAAACCAAACCTCCCAGCTTTGGTCTCTAATACAAACACGAGTTCTGTAAAGCAAACAAACTTATGTTTCTCTAAACATTGCTAATGGGTGTTATCAGAATTCCCTCTGTGTGGGGACAGCGATTACAGGAAGAAGCAAGAAACGCTGCAGACTTGCATCTTCTGCGTCCAACCTCCTCCCTTGCAGCCTCCCAGCACCTCGTGCTGACAGTCTGTCTGTCAGGGTCTGTCTGTGACTCTTTCAAGGTGCCTCGTGTTGCTGGAGATCTGAGGGACAGCCTCTGGCTATGCCTGGGGTCATGCTTGAGGCAGAGCTGTTGTACAGTCTCCAAGCTTGGTCTCTGGGAGAGCCCTGGGGAAGTCTGATGTGATAAAGATGCAGTTTTAATTTTATTTTTTTTTAATCTCCTTGGAGAGTGCTGGGAGTTAGCTTGCTCTGGGAAGTCCATAAATGACTGACATTGCTAAAGAGGAGACTTCTGTTCAAAATGTGATGTTTTCCAGGCTCACTGTCATGTTCCCAAGCTGCTCTTGGGTAAGTCCAGAGTCAGGCAGCTCAGGATGGCTTACCCTGAGCTTGCTCTCATGGGTCCATATTTTATCCAGCTCTCTGCATCTGACAGTAGTTGTTCACATTGGTTTTCCCTACCAAACTGCCTTGCAGTGCTCTTGTAGCAAAGGTGGAGTAAGCACATCTAGAATTATCTATTGTTAGCGGGCACAGGGACTTCCAGACCTCTTATGTCTTCTTTTGATAAAAATGAAACTGTTCAGAAGTTTTCAATAAAGAAAAATTTACGGGGGAAAAAACCAAATTAGATGCAGTTTCTTATATTTTGGCTCCTGGTGACACTTTGAAAGGGCTTTTGTACCATTACTTCAACTTGCTCAGTCTGTATGATGGGATGTTTCCAACCTATGAGTGTGTGGGACTTCCTGAGTTAATAACATGGTGATCTAAACCTTGGCTGATTCTTTTATGCCATTTCCTACCCAGAAAGAGTAAAACCAGAGGAATTTTAACTTTTTGATGCTACTTTAATTCAATCTCTGCAAAATTGCCTGTCACAGAAGTATTTTTAAACATGAGGCAGTGTCTTTGTCCAGCTATAAACAGAGGTGTGAGTATCCCCTGTCCATGAAAACCACTGCCAATCCAGACCTCTGGACCCTTTTTTGTGCTTGGAACTACAAATCACAAATCGGACATCTGCACCCAACAGCTCATTTTTATAAGTATAGAATGGAGTGTAAATGGGTTAAGTGAGATACAGGCCCATCTTCTTACGTGCTTGAAATAACAGTAGAAGCAGTTGACTGCATTTTCTGTGGATACACTCGGTCTCATTTATGTGTTCTCTATTGGCAGTTGCTGCCCTGCTTTGCTAAAAAGATGAAATGCAAAAAATGTTCTGTCAAGTGTCATCTGATTTACAGTGGATAGTTTGTGAATGAAGACAAACTGTGGATTTTATGAAAAGAATATCGAGTAGAATGAATCCCAAGGATAAGCATTCATTTGTTTTGTGAATTTTATGTCTAAACCATAAATAGGGCATAACGATTTAAATCTCCCTTCTGAATTAATCTGATATGGCTCTGAAACTGATAGTTATGATATTTTCCTTTCAGTGCCTGCATGAGCACTGTCTTTATTGCCTATTGTGCTGTGCTATTATCTGGTGGCATTAATCTCTGCACTTTTAAAATAGTTTACCATGAATTCACTTGTCCTGTGATTTGCTTATGTGGAAAATCCATACACAGCTACAAAGGATAGCTGAGTCTGTTTATGAACCCTTAAGTGCACAGAGCTATTGGCAGTGTATTTTAATGCAGATGTTACTACTGTTGTTTATTCTATTACACTGTAATTAGGTTCCACAATTAATTTTAATTATTACTAACCTTACATTAACTTCCTAAATATCTCAGATATTAGCAATAAATACATATGGATAGATTGCAATCTGGAAAAAAATTAAGGTTTGAGCTTTCAGCAAAGTGACTTGAGAGGAACTATGGAACCACCTACCCACCTCCCCCCCCCAAAAAAAAAAAAAAAAAAGCGTGTGCAATATTTTACTATTTAACAGACGTGCAGATTAAAAAGAAAATCCTGGCACAAGGTACAGCCTTGCTCACCATGAGCTGGTATTGGAAATGTTGTTTTTTGTTGGTTTTTTTTTAAATGTGGACAAAACAGTAGATAGATGCAGCCACTGTTTTAAGATTATTTGAAGTTAGCTGAGCAATAAAGTTTCCACAGGGAAATGAGTGATGCTAAGTGCTAATGAAAATAAGGCTGGTACTTAAACTTTGCTAATGAGGCAATTGTCTAAAGTGTGGAGGCCAACACTAAAGCAGCAGAAAATTGGCAAAGAAGATGGAAACAAAACCCAAGGCGTTTAGCACAGCTTCTGTATTTGTAAGTTAGAATACAAAGCAGCTCCTACTTTGTTCAGGAATGGGAGGAGATACCAGGGCTTTGTTTTTTCTGCATTATCCCTGCCCGTTCCAGGCAGGCATAAAGGATGTTTCAGTGGGCCGGGCTGAAGGGGAGTGAATAAGGGTAGATGGTGAAAAAAACATCACCTCCTGGCACCTGCAGGAGAAGCCAAGGGCAGGTTTGTCTCTGAGAACCTCAAGTGTCAGGGAAAACCGAAGGAAGGGTGTCATCTCTCTTGCTCCTTCTAAACACCAGCCAAGTCAGTCCAACTGGTACAGTATTGGAGGCATTGAGAAGAATCTCAGTTGTTTAAGTTATTCTTGTATAGACTGAGGAAGCATGTGTATAATGTAATCATGCTGATGATTTAAAAAGAAACACCATTCTGAGATTCTTCTTGCATCTGCCTGAGCATTCGTCTTAAAAAAAAAAAATCTGTGTTATCTTTCTTCTTAATTTCCTCATGCTTCTTAATTTGCATGTCAAATAAAACCTCCCTGACTGATTTTGATGACACTGCAAGCCTTCAGCTCTGAAGACAATCAGTGTAAATTGTCACATGTTATCAGATAACCACTGACAAACTACCTAACCATGCGCTGCTTCACAGCCTAATGCGTAATGATTTTTCTCCTGAAATTAAGAAAAATCGAGATCACTACAAAACTGTGTCTTTTGTTTGGGAACACATTATGTACAGTGCTGGAAAATGAGAGGTCAGGGAACGTGACTGAGCTTCCTCTCCCTCTGCCCCTAAGGTCTATTTAGCCTTGAGACATTTACCATATGCCACAGATTATTTTAACTGTGAGTGCTCCATATCTTTATGGATGTGGAGCTACCACTGGGCTTTCACTGCCACTGGACTTTCAAGGTTACTTTTCTGAACCAGTCAAAGAATTATGCTGATATTGCAGACATGTCAATCCTGATCTTAGCATTGTTTTTCCTTTTTTTTTTATTTGGGGGGGGGGGGGGGAAGTATTTTGGGTTTTTGGGGTTGTGTTTTGGGTTTGTGGTGTGGGGGTTTGTTTGTTTGTTTGTTTGTTTCTCCAGGAGTAAATGTAAGTATCTGTGAACAGCCATTTGTTGCCTTGCAGTGTGAACTTGAGGCAGAGAGAGCAGTGTGTGTGTATATATTGCCTGGCAGGGGTTATGTCTTCCTTTAAACGATGGGAAATGTAGATATTGTATTTTCATATTAGGCACAATGAGCTTTAGAGATTAGTTTCTATCCAGTTATCCTATTTGGTGAGGTGAAGTGATCCTTACTAAAGGTATTTTTTCAGCAATATCATCGGAAATGTCATAGAAACCACCTCCTTATTGTTGGCAATTATTTTTCCCAGTGGAGTGACATCCTGGTCTTATATGACAAAACAATAGGAAGGTGCAAAATTGGTCTTGTCAGCTCCAATAGACTTGATTGAATGCACAGCAACAAAGAATAAATATATGTTTTGTTTACCTAGGATATTTCCTGTCTGTATCATAAGACAGCATTTCACTTTTCTTTATATTGTGGTTAGCATAAAGAAGGAAATATCTCAGATGTGCAATGCTGTTATTAGATGTTACCTGTAAACATGGATTTGCATTAGTTTGATGTGCTGATATAGCATTTGTTAGAATTTCTTTTCTCCTAAGAAAGACATGGTCAGAAAGAACTTCTTTTTCATAAATGGGGTTCGTGGGTGTGTGTTGTCATTACATGACATATCATTTAATATCATTTAACAAGGACTGAGAAAATGAAAGGTTATGTACGAGTTTTACTTCATTTGAAAGGTAAGCTTGAACTGCTTAAGTTTTGGTAACAAAAAAAACTACCGGAGCGAGAGCTTTTTGTCTGGCCTGCTCCCAGCATTTTCTGCAGGGCCTCCTTGTCTCGCTAGTCTGAGTGTGGCGTCACTTCCCCTTGGCTGGAGGGCTCATGGAGAGCCCGTCACATGAGGCTGGAGCAGTGTTCCTCAGCCATCCAGCTCTAGTACTCAGAGGGCCTTGTGGCCTTTATCTCTCAGCTGCAAAGGGGCCAGGGAACGACCCAAAAATAGTGTAAAATGTTTTCCAACGCGCTGCTGTCGTCGTGTGAATAGAACGCTGAGCTTGGTGTTGCGCATACGCCTCCTCTCCCAGTTGATGAGAAATTATTTGGGTGCCGGTAACATGCTGGTTGATAGGTGTGAGAGCATTGCTTAACAGCTCCTACCCACAGATGCTGGAAACGCAAATACACCTGAAATACTGCGGAGATCCACTGTGAAATTTTGTTTTGGGGGCTTGCCTCAGTTGCTGTCTTCAACCTGTGCCTCAGGGTGAAGGAAGAAGCGGCACAGTGAGAAATTGAGCTCTGACACCCTGTGTGAGATGGGTGCTTAGAGGAGGGGCAAGCACTGAGAGCCCATCACGGCAAAGCAGCCCCCCAGCCCCTGCCCTGGTGGGACCCTTCTCTCCTCTCCTCCCAGCACCTGGCTGTGCACTCAGCCTGGCCTCTCCCACGGGGATGGGAGGTGCTCCAGTCAGGGATGGTGTTCACTTTCCCAGCAGGTGGACAAACTTGAATGTCTGGTTCTGCCCTGGTTCACACGGTCTGTTCTTGCCAAAGACATCAAAGCACGTTTATTTCTGGCACAAGACTTGATACAGATTCCTGTGGCTGTGTGTAAGCAGGGCATGGATGGACTCTCTGACCATCACAATAACCCCAGATTCACCAAGATGTCAATGCCTCCCAACATACCTTTTGGGAAAACAGCCTTTCTTTTATCTAACAGACCAACTTTCTATGCCAATTAGTCTGTAACGAACAGAGACATCAAATTCTCTAGAATATTTGTTGTTTTTGTGGTTTTATGGATTAAGTAATCACAGATTTTCAGGCATCCGTGTGAAATAGTTGTGAAACAAGATGACCAACTGACTCATTTAATGTTATTCTGTAAAGCATGGCTTGATTCAGCTTTGAGTTTCAGCTGTGTCTAGCTGTTGTTACAACCAAGCTGTGAATCACTGTCCTTCGGTCGCTGATCCTTTTGGTGTTGCTTGGGATCTGTGACTAGAAAAAAACAGTTTGTCAAAGTTAGAAATTTCCTGTTGTTTGATCCTAACCCGTTGTAACTAATTATCTGTGTACCTACCATTCTAACGTTCAAATAGCTTTATTTGTTCATTTTTCTTACTTTCTTGAGATTTTTTTTTGCCAGCTTGTGAAGAGGCTGGTTAGTTTACAGCCTATCCCCCACAGCTCTCTATCACATCACAAGCTCTGTCATGTGTTAGGGTGACTGGCACTGAGTCATGCTTTTTTACTGTACCTGTACTGTATTTTTTTCTTCCATAATCAACTTTACTCATATTCTTTACTGCCTTTTCTTTATTCAGGTAATAATTCACATGCTAATGGGATTTTGTTTGAGCCTGTTTCTAGAAGACTAGCTCTTGGCTGAAGTTTGTCTATACTTTCTATTGTAAAGATCAGTTTAGATTTCAGTTTTGTGGCTTTGTTTTTTTTTTTTTTTTTTTTTACTAATAGATGACATGGGTAATCAGCAAGCAGTGTTCTTCTTAAAATCCCTTGTGAAAAACTGAGTAGGATGCCTGCACTATTTGCAGTAGTTTACCAGAGGTAAAAGCTATGTTAGAGCTGTCATGCTAAAGTCATTTAGCATTTTCTGCATTAATTTATGGCAGTTTCATAACTCTCCTTTGCCTCATGATTTCATCTGGTAATCCCCCTTTGACAGGGGCTGATTTCACATCTCAAAGGGTCCACAAACAAATGTCTGTCATGGTAAAGATGCTGCAGAGTGCTGCAGGGCTGGCAGAGTAGCCAGGGTGCCCAGAACCAGCATCTTGGGATTTCCAGTGTGTCTGAACGCTCACTGTGTGTTCAGTATTCAGGACTCTGTTGGGCATCCAGGCTCCTTTGAAAAAACATTAAGAAAGCCAAAGAAGGGGATCCTCTCAAACCAGGAAAAGCCATACTGGTTGTTACAGCTAGGAAGTGAATATTTATAGAAAGAACTGGAGTTTATGTATGCACCACCCTCTTCTTCCTTTGGGGTCCAAAGTGTGACCCTTTTCTGGGGTTTATGCTGAAATATGATATTAGGTAGGTAGATCTTTGAACGGCCCTGCTTTGAGCAGGGTTTGTACCAAGTGTCTTCCTGAGATCGCTTCTGACCTAAATACTTCCTGCCTAGGGGGAACTGGGTGGAGGGACATGGAACAACGTTGCCATGTTTCCAGTGGCTTGTGATTAAAGCAGCAGTATGCGAGAGACTCAAGTTCACGTTCTTGTCCTGCCTGTTTCACAAAAACATGAATCCCTCTGTTCTACTCCTCAAGGGGCTATCCTGACAAACAGGTTAATAGATACTTTGGAGAGCTCAGGTCTCCTTTGGGTTCTTCGTCTGGAGGAGGTTACCTTTGAGAAAGAGACACCCGGATGTTGGCTTCATAGGTTACAGCAATTCCCTGCAGATGCAAAAGACTGGGTCAATAAATGTGGAGCTATTCATGAAGTGTACACAGGGAAGAATGGGAAGTAGCTTTCCAATAGTGCTGGCTTGAAGGGGATCTGAGTGTGGTTCTCTGGCTTCACTGCACTAGTAGATGTTTTGGTATTTGCTACACCTTCAAAACCTTTCCAGCTCTTTGGGGAACATCCCTATATATCCTGTAAACTGCCTATCAATGTCAAAACCATGTTTGCAAAACATAGTAGCAGCCAGTCCAGTACTCAGGGGTAGCAGCAATTCCTGATTGTAGCTAAAAGGGTGCCCTCCCTTTTCCTGGCAAATCACACCCTTGGTGTGACCACCATGAGGTCCAGGTGGCTTTCTGCCTTTTTTTTTTTTTAAATATATTATTATTATTATTATTATTTTATTTTTTCCAAGAAAGAAAGTCTGATTCTACAGTATCAGGAAACTTCCTTCTATAAATACTGCAATTATGGACACAAATACATATTACAATAAGTGCTGAACATAATATTTTCTTTACTTGCTGGGTAAATACTAGAATCTGAGTGTCTAGAAAATATATGCTGCAGTAGGTGAGAGCATATCCCCACAATATGGTAAGATTGATCGAAATAATTCAATGTAAAACTCTAAACCTCTAGACAAATGCGTACATAAAATTCTGTTGATGTAATGGGTTTTCTACTGCAAAGAAAAATGTTTTGTTTGGATTTTTTTCCCTTCTGGTTTGCAGGAATAAAATATTTCAGTATGCATTAAGAACTATGCACCTTTAATTGTAAATCAATTGATTAGTTTACATGAAATACAAACCCAGTATTTTCAGGCATTTCTTTAGAATAAAAAGAACTCTTCTGCAAGAACAGTTTCAGCCCCCAGCTCAACTCACATTCTTAGCTCGATTAATATGAGGGAATTGAAATAAGTGAGTCTGGATCAAATCCAAGTCAAAATAAGACTGCAACAAACAAAATACTGAAGTCAAAGGTAATTTTCCAATTGATTTTGGTAGACACAGGGTATTAGAACCAAGAAAGATGCTGAAAAACCTGGTATTTCTGTTAACAGTGCTGTGCTGAAGATATACCTGCTTCAGATTTTGCCAGCTATTTTCTGTGCAGGGCATGCAGCAGGCTGGGAGAAAATGATTTAAGGATTTAAGGGCTGAAACTGTAAGGCAGCATCTTCTTAGTGGGCTAGTTATGGAATTCAAGACTCTAGAGCCAAAGTGGCTGCTCTAGGAATACACTGTTAAATACCTGATCACTCTTCTGATGAAACAACCCAGGTATTGCTACACTAGAGCACATCCAGTGGCGTTATTTCCCTCGCTGTGAAGAGAACCTGCGAGGTCCTTTTAGATAATTGGGTTGCTGGGCTTTTTCACACTAATTAAACAGAAAATGTTCTGAAGTGAAGTCAGGCACTCTCCCTGGCACGTTGCCATGTGGAGTGGTGCAGGGGCAGACGCACTCACAGCTCTCTTCACCGGCTACAGCGTACAGAAATGGGCAGGAAAAAAGACTGAGTGGAAAATGGCCTGTTCTGTGGAGATAGAAGTAATAGCAACATTAGCCCAATAAAATTCAACAGTGTGATTTTTATGTGGAGCTGTAATTATTTTCCACTAAAAGAGGTGCGGGAAGAGTACAAAGCCCGCGATTCCCATTGCTAGCAGCCTGCCTAGTAGAACGCCTGCCTCCTCCTCACTGCTTGTCACAGACACACATCAAACAATTGCATTAGCACTTCTGCTGCCTTTCTTCTCCCACCCTCTTTTTTCACACTGTTTAAGAGCTAAAGCAGAGTGGTGTTGATAGTTGAGCCTAACAGCGAGTTGTGTTTGAACACAGCTTATCCTATCAATGATAATTCAGAAATTTCTGCATGCATTTTGAAGGCAAGTTTAAGTAATTTTTAAAGATGCATGTCTCCATTTGCAAATAGTAAATAATTTGTTCTGTTTAGTGCTTCTCAAAGCATGTTTTTGTGGAAAAGCTTCCTGTGGAAAGCTGGAATGGGATGAAATTCTGCCTCTAATCACAGAGATGGGCTCTATGTATTTGTGGACTTAGAATATGTAGAGTTCTTAAAAAAACATTTTTATATCGTTTTTGCCTTTTCTAAAGTTAAAAGGCCGACATGACAGAAGAAAAAAGTTCAATACATCATCTTTATTGCCACCTTTACTACTGTGGGAGCAATTTTAAGGAATATGGCAGTTCCGTAACTCTAGGTACTTTCTGCAGACAGCTGCCTTTTTTTTTTTTTTTTTTTTTTCCTTGACATGTTTTCAACAGTTTTTGGATCAGGCCCCAAATATGTGTAATTAGCTTTTCATAAAAGCTATTAGAGTGTAATCGTCCTCCCATCTGGATTTTATGTTCTGGCTATTAATGCTACAGATGCTTTAAAATATGCAGCTCCAAGCCCTGCTCTGATCCTATTAGCTAAGGCCTAAATTCCATTTTATTTTCAAGGAGGCATGGAGAAATTCTTGGGATTTTAAAAATGTACTCACCTTACATAGGGGATTTGTTTAGTACTGTGGTTATAGATAATTCAGCTTGTGTTACGACTCTAGTCCTGCCCCTACTCAAATTATGAGGACCTTTGCCATCAAGTTCAGCATACACAAGTTTGTGCTCTTCACTTATGTATGAGCAAAATGCATGCACGTTTGCTTATTAACTTCCCTAGCAAGATGTCTCTTTGACTGAGTCAGTGTATCTTCTACAAGGCTTCAAGTGTTGTGGTCTTACACAATCAGATGATGATCATAATTTCTAAATAAAATATGTGGGCATAATTTGGTATTTTGAGTGGTCCCACTTTTGCAAGAGGAAATACAGATGCAAACGAAAGTGTAGTCTTGAAAAGAACATTCATTTCCGATGGAATATTTGTGGAAGTCTGTAGGAGTTAGTATCCAATTTCTGGTATTTTAATAGGATTTAGGTCCCTAGCCCCTATATGCTCTCCAGAATGTCTGACTTACTTATTCCACAAGATTTGCAATGAAGACCAGAATCCTGCTGGGCTGAATCACAGACCCAGTTACAATTCCTGCCTGAAAGAATCCTCTATATATTACTTCAAACACAGGTTTGTGCAAAAATGTCATATGCCTACATTAGAGAAAAAAATATTTTGTCTTTCTATAGTGTTATTTTTAATAATCATTTAATCAACTGAATTATCTAACACCATTATTTTTTTCAAAGATGAATTCAGTATCTTGGAATTAACTAAAGAACGTATGATTGCTCAGGTTTCATGGCAGGTATACAAATGTTTATTGAAGAGAGAAGCATTTAGGGACATAAATCCAGGCTGGTTGTTGAGGCATAACTTACTGTTGCCCTTGGGAGGGAAAAACACACTGCACTTGTGTGTGTGTGTTAATGAGCAGATATTTAATATACTGGCACGTTTTACTTGCTGCGACACTCAGGCTTTCGTTTTCCATTTTTATTTAATGTCAGCTCCAAGGGCACTAAGATGCCTGTGGTCTAGGTACAGATGTGTTAAAGTAATCTGTAAAACTGAACACTAAATAGAACTAGTAAGTATCAGTGTTTATTTTATAACTATTCTCTACATGTGTCTCAGAAGGATCCTATTTATTGTCTGTATATGGTTCGAGGATTGTCATGATAAATATAAAAGTATACTCAGGGAAGAGTAAATATGGGAGGGACATGAAAGTCAGAAAATACTGTCACGTGTGAATTATTGTCACTATATATTAGTGAAATAAGTTTTGTGTTCTAAACCATTTTTCTTACTTGTGAAGGGTATCTATTTGGTAATGTTTGGGCACTGCTGAACTCCACCAATTTCTGGTACCTTTCTACAGGCATTCTCTATGCTTCTGCATCTACTAAAGCTTTTGAAATCCACACTACTGAAAATGTGTCTATTTAATGGCAGTTACCACATTTATGTGACTATAAATAGCATAAATTAAGAAATTACCCAGGGTGATATTAACAGACCTTTCTGGTGTCATCCTTCAGGTCATTTAAACTGATCACCCACCGAATAGAAACTTCTCCAGGAGAAGTGCAGTAGGGAGCTCCGGTGCCTTTTGCTGAACACCAGACTTGCCCTGTTAACATAGATCCCCTTTTCCAGATGCATGTTTCCTAGGAAGGGATATGTGCTTTAGGGACCTGAGCCAAACTAAAATCCTGTTCAAGTATTCAGTGCATGAGGCAACACTCAGCATTTCTATATTTGGGGAAGTGTGCTGGTTTTTTTTCTCCTACTGACCATGGTAGAGCTATACATCACAGGTGCTTGAGATGTTCATAAAAATAATACTGTGTAATAATAGAGCATGCAATAGAGTAATAAATATCTTTTAGTATGTAAGACAAAACCTAATAAATTCATTAAACAGATGAGATTTCCAGCCCCTAGCAGCAGACATTGCACTTAAATCAAAATCACAACATGCATTTGTCTGCTTTTGATAGACTTGGAAATAGACTTTAAAATGAGATGTCTGAATAAAGAAACTGCCCTTGCTTTCATAAATACTAAGTATGAAGCTAGGCATAATAGACATGGAGGTGGAAATGGAGGCATCTTAGCATGTCTTTGTGTCTCAGTTTGATTGCACATTGTGAGGCCCGGTGGCTCGATGCCCTCTCTCCTTGAGCCTTGTGATGACGCCAGCCAGTGCAGTGGAAAGCAAACCCTTGCCCCCCCGAAAAAGCAATGGTGACCATCCAAGTTCAGCTCTCCAAATTCTTGCCAATGTGACCACTGCATGGTAGATATAGAGATAATGCATGCTAGAACCCAGAAGTGACTGCACATTTATTTCTAGTCTGTTTTTCAGGTAGATATCTATTCCTGAACACCTAGCTGAAAGGCTGTGTGGCAGAACATCAGTAACTGAATGAGCTTACAATTTTTTCTGGGTGTTGCCAAGATGCAGGTTATCAATCATACAAGCCAGCTGAGGAATATAGAATTCATGACATATTCTTCTGATTTCAGCATTAATTCTTAGACCAATATTTTAAGGCTGTCTACATGTTCTTACTAGGAGACAATATATTTTTTTTTTAATTTACCAAGCTAAAGGAGTTAGGTAAATGTTTTCTCTTCTGTGAAGTCTGTATCAGTTGATAGGCACATGAAGAATATTGGCATTTCAGCGGAGAAGTTAAAAGGACAGCAGTAGAAAAGAAAAGGAGAATTTGGGAAGGTAGTCCTGGAAAAGCAGCTTTGCTCTGTGTGGGTGAATGGTACCGAGCAAACCCAGTGGTATAGAGTGTCTGCAACAATAGGCTAAGGGCCCTGAAGCCCATTTCTGCTGAAAGCCTTTCCAGTAACTGGTCTTTTAGGTGTTAGTCTATGTAACATGTGTGCAACTTACATGTTTTGGTGTATTAATGTTTATAGCTGGATATTCTCCATTCCTCTGTGTAATCTCAGGTGATGTCTATCTCTTTTTTTTTTTTTTTTTTGGTCTTGTCTATGGTCTTTCGTCTGCAAACAGAGAAGTTGCTGCTCACTAAACACAAGAGGGAAACTTTAATAATTCCATGCTAACTGAGCAACTTGAGGTGCTGTTTCAGCCCAAGGCAAACCGAATTAATGAGACTTAAATGCAGAATTTGCTCAGTCCCCCCAGGTTTACTGGTACTGAAGAAAGCTCCTGCTGTGATGATATATTGGAGTCACAGATACCATAAAATGTAGCACATATTATTCTTTTTTAATCCCCTATTTTCTGGTACAGAATACCACCCTCAGACTGTTTTCAATGCTAGCACTCTATTACAAATAGAAATACAGTTTTCCCTTTCAGCGGATTTCCTTCCTTTTCTTATTTTGTACAATGGATAAATAACGAGGCTGGAAAGATTGCTTTTCAACTTCAATTTTGCCAAACATGTGAATGTTATAAAAAATAATTGTTTAAAAAAACCCTAGACTAACCAGAATACTTCCACAATTTAAGTAAGATTACGGAGATGAACAGATGATTTACAAATAAACCCTGGTAGCTTGCAGAACCAAAATATTTTGTCATGGGGATCCTCCAAGTGGAAGAGCTCAGAATGAAAAGCAAAACTGCATTCATGCAGACTTCCGTTGTTCAAGCAAAAAGGCACAGAAAGGCACAAGACAGCCGTTGGAGGCTTTTATTAGCTGCTGTTTGTGAAAATACAATGCTCAAGTCCTTTAGGTTTATGTATCCATGCGGAGCTTTGGGAATGACAACGGAGAACCAGAAGTTTGCTCACTTACTTCAGGATTAGACCCTCAGCCAGCATGCACAGATTTTACTGGGGAAATATGCCTCGGAGTTAGAAGCATTATTTTCTTCACCAAGGCGGTTTTGCCAGTGAAACACTGAACTAAATGAACAAAACTTCATTCTCCAGTTATGGCATGTTTCTCTATGGACATATAAACAAACTTTACCACTAATCTAATGGTGGCAAAGTTTGTTTATATGAATATAAAATTTATATTTATATGAATATCAGAGCTGATAAGATTTTTATGCTTTTGATTATACTGATAACGGTAAAGCAAGAAACTAGTATATTGACAGTGTTTGAAATCAGATGAGCTAGAAAAATATATTCACAAAGCTGGTTTATTAAAAGGAAATATTTTTGCTGCTCTTCTGTGGTTATACATTCACTGGTATCACAATTTCCAACAATGAGCAATGATAATATCTGCATTAACTGTTTGAAAGGAAATAGTAAAGCCAGAATAGATGAGCTGTTCTAACAGACTAAACAAGAAGAAAAGTACAGGTATGGGGATTGATCCTTTTTTTTTAGTGCCAAACTGGAGATTTTTCATCCGAGATAAATCCGTGACAATTATCTCACCACTGGGAGTCAAATAACCTTTATTTGTTCAATTTACTAAACTGAATTTTGAAGTGTGAGGAGCATTTATCTTTTTGGATGAATAGAAATTCTGTGTTCCTAGTTGTAATTGTTCTTTCTGGCTTCAGTAGTGAAGGTGGTTATAGTTCTAGAAAGTGATGTCATTTTTGCCATCGGTGCTGAGGGAGCTGAGAGACAGAGTATAAATCAATTGTTTGAAAGTGGGGAACAAAATGCATGGACCTTAATTCAAAAACTGCTTCAGATTATCATTATTTTATGCTTAACTAAAGTAGACTTCAACTTCCTTTGAGCATGATCCTTGCTATGTTAGCATGATACGATAACTTGCTATGTTAGCATGATACAATAACTTCCATGTTAGCATGATAGAATTCATAGCTTTTAACAAACTGACTGGTTTCAATATTTACTCAGTACATTACACATAAACAGAACAGCAAGGGAAAGGTCACTCGATTAATCCTTGATCTGACGGTGTAAGTGGATATGATTGTATGCAATACAAAACCAATACATATTGATTAGTGTGACAATGCCTCACTGAACAGATGTCTCTTGGAAGGACAGTGGAAGCAGTCTGGTACATGAGGCCTCCTTTGTCCTTTCCACTGATGGTAAGGTAAAACAGGACCTGACCAGAGTGCTCCATGTTCAGCATGGTATGACAACACCCCTAATGCCAACCTGGCTCAAACAGTACTGTAAGGGAAAAACATTTAGTGAAATCCATGCATCCCCTGGACCTCCCAAGGCGTCTCAGCATAACCCAGTGCCAAGGTGAGGTTGTTCTCCCAGCCTGTGGTCATGAGTCAGTGCTTGGCATACTTAGCTGACCTCCAGAACTGGTTCTTTTCAGGGGCATAAAATGTTCATACAAACCAAAAATTAGTCTGGTTTACCTGCAAGGACTGTTTATAGCTCTGGACAGACCCAAAATTCATGCAGTTAGGATCACTTAAGACAGACAACCACTGCATGTTGGGTCGATTGAGTAAGGCAGACTAGTGTTTCTCTGTGCCCAAGACTTTTCTCAAGAAAAAAAGACATGCTTGCTTGGTCAAGGGCTGAGGCCTTGAAGAAGGTTACACAGGGATACATACTCAACCCTGACAGACAAAGCTTTTGAAATCAATTTGATCTGACATGTCTCAACTTCCCCTGTGCCTGCCTATGCTGGATCCATACACATAGAAACAAAACCACAAAGGGATAAAAGTGTGAGAAACATGAATCCCTCTTATTTTTTGGAAGGAGATGGCCTCAGGCATGGGGATAATGTGAAATCCTTGGTCAGGCAGCAAGGAATGAATGTCAACAGAGAGAATACAAAGAGCAGACAGATGATGCATGGGAATCAGACGTAATAGTTGCAATGACCTAACTGACATGCATCTCAGTCAATGAGAATGTCTTGATCCTGGTAAATCTGCACCTCTGAATATGAAATTTCCTTTAAAGGCTTTGTTGTGCTAGCAAAACCTAAGGAAGATTTTGGTGAAACACCCTGACATAGCTTCAAAGAGAGGCTTTCTGCTGAAGTCACCAGGGCCACACCAGTAGGAAACCAGAGGGAAAAGAGAATTAGGCTACATGTGCTTGGGGAGATCTGGGGTGTGTTGATCACAAATGTTCCTCCTCTAGTAAGTCCTATAGCTATCTGCTGGACCCTCAAGTAGCAAACCTACTTCACCTCAGGAAGTGCTCAATGGTTAAGCTTACAACCATGTTTAGGCTGTTTTTTTTTGTCTCTCCTAGTCCCTAAAATTTGGAAAAGGTGACATTGTTCCATACAACCTCTACCTGCTGTCTCTGTTGTTTGTTTGTCTGTGTCACTGGACTGATCAAAGCCTTGACAGCTTCACTGTAAGCATCACTCATGAGTGTATCTGGAAATTCTGGTTAATGACAGGGGCTTTTTTGCCCTTTCAGGGCAACAGAGAGAGGAAAGAGAACTGAAAAAAAAGAGAACTGAGAGAAACTGGAGAGACAGAGTTAACCATTATGAGGCTCTGTCAATCTGCTGAATACAAGGATGAAAGAGGGTAGGGAGGTAGAGTTCAAAAATCATGCAAGACTCCTAGGAGATGCTTGATTCAGCAAAACAGAGATTGCTCTGCCTCTACAATCAAGGCTGACTCAGCTTAACCAAGTGGCTAAGTAGGCCCATAATTTCACTTGTGACAAATACCCTCCTCTTCATTGAGACAACTCATGGCGATGAAGTTGCTTAAATACTTTGTAGGTTGTGAACCACCTCTCAGTAAAGTCATCTAGCTACTGCATATTTGTGCTTGAAATTCCCAAATTGTGAAGGTAGATAGTTTCAATAATGAACACTCTTGGGGCTGTGTCATATGAGATCTTTTGCCTTTTAAATGCAGATGATAAGTTACTAAAAATGTTTCTCTCCACATAGCATTTTTTTGCCATGCTGCATATGCCAAACTTTCCTCTGTGACTATAAAGTATTTTATGTGGTTTAGGTTTATTATCTGGCCCAAGAAGAAAGAGGAACGCCTTCAGATTTGGTTATCACATTTTATTGAACAATCTTGTGAATATGTTGAACAGATTGACACTTCTATTTAAATATAATTAGGTATGGTGAACTCACTTGTTTGAAAGTTTAGTTTTGTGAAGACTTATTTATAAGCATTCAGTTTCTTGTTGGTTTCATGCCAAGTATGAAACTGACTTCTGCACTCTCACACAACTATTCAGAATTTCAGTGAAACCTCATTGTTGCTGTAAGTTTATAAATATATTTTGTCAAAATCTATTTTACTCAAAGTTCAACACTCTTTGATTCCATTCTGGATCTGCGTTTTTCTGTAGCGTAGTAGTTGAGAGCTTTTTGGGCTGCGGTTGCAGCGTGAGCACTGATGTTACGGAATGACACGCTTTATTCCTGTTTAGACTGAAGATTGCGAAGTCAATGTGCCAGGAGTTTTATGCATGTTTATTTTTGGTATGAGGGGATAGGTAATGTCTCTGCAGTCTATCACTTTTGAGTCATCACTAATTTTACTCAATTGTTCTTAATGAGGCAAGGTAGCTCACTTTGGTGGGTGATGCAGGAGAGATTCTGTATAAATCAGCAAAAAAACCCCAAAACCCAGGATATGAAAATTCAGTCATATTCCTTAAATATTAGTCGCAGAGAATACAGCTATTTATTTGTTTTACCTTACCCTTCTGAATTGAATAAGGAACTTAGTTCATTACATCTAAACGCCATGTAATTGACCTCTGCCTCACCCGATATTCCAGGGAAAACATTCCTGCTCCTAGACCGGTGCACCCGAGACCGGTCCTCGGTGCGCTGCTGTTTCCTTATTCCCTCCCTAGGACCAGCAATGCACCGGGCCGGCCACGGAGCAACTGGGAAATGATTGCAAAACGCATCTCTGGAAAAGAGGACGAGGAAGTGAAATCAGAGGGCTCCGCCGCCCTTCGGGAAAGGGGAACACACGTACAAACCCCTGAGCAGATGGTGACTGTAAACACACCGGAGCGGAGCCGAGTGGCTCCCGGAGGGAACTCGGACTTTCTCCTCTCTCCCGAGGAGGCCGGGTGAGCTGCTCCGCCCGGGGACACGCGGCCAGACGCGGGGAAGCGCGCACGCAGCCGGCCCACCCGCACGGGCACACGCTCGCTCATCGTCCCTTGCCCACCCAGAGAGCGGGGCAGCCCCGCTCCGCGCCGCGGGAACACGCGCCCCGCACCGGCACACGCGCGAAGCGCCGCCCCGGACCGCCCCCGCATCCCTCCCTCCGCTCCCGCCGCCCTCCCTCCTCCCCGCCCGCCGCACACACGCACACACACACACACGCCGGCCGCAACATGACGGGCGGGTGGACGGACTGACAGACCGGGGCGCCGCCGCTCCGCACGGATTATTCTCCCCGCGCCGGGGCGACCCAGCGGGGCGGGGGTGGTGCCGCTGCCGCGCCGCGCTGCCAGGAGGGTCCCAGCCCCCGCCGGCAAACGGCGAGCGCGTCGGGCGCTGGAGGAGCCCGGCCAGGTAACGCGTCCCTCCCGGGCGGTATCGCCGGGCAGAGCCGGGCCAGGCCGCGGGGCGCCGCCGAGTCCCCGGCGTGCGGGTGCCCCGGGGCGGCGGGGCCGCGTCGCCCCGCTCGGCAGGTGCCGAGGCGATCCGGCGGGTGTCGCCCCGGGGCGCGGGCGGCCGCCCCTGCCTCGGCCTCGCCTTCCCCGCCCGCGGGGCGGCGGCCGCCGGGCGCCCTGCGCCGACCCGCGGCGCGGCTGCGGCGGTGGGGGCGGCGGAGGATCCGGGCTGCCGGTGCCGCAGCTCCGCGCTGATCCCCGGCAGCCGCGCTCCGGTAGCGCCGGGCATTTGCGAGGGCGGGCGGGCGGCTCGGGGACAGCGGCACCGGCGTCTTTGTGGCGGGGCGGCCGGGGCTCGGCGCCCGCAGGTGTCGGCCGGGGCAGAGGCAGCGCCGGCGGGGCCGCGGTGGCCTGGGGGCATCGCTGCGCTCGTCGGGCCCGGCCTGAGGGGGGCACGGCGCGGGCAGCCGGTGCCCGGCGGCTGAACCTCGCTGGCCGTCGCTCCGGCCTCGCTGCTGCAGGTGACGGGTAAGAAATCGCATCCTTTTTTTGTTTTTTTTTGGCGTTCGTTCTTTCCGTTTTCTCCCCCTTTCCCTCCGCGTGTGTATGTTAGGCAATCTGAAATTAACCTGTGAAAACGACAAGAAGTGGTTTCAGTAAACGGGAATGGGTAGGGCCCGCTCGCTGGCGGTCATGTGTGACCCTTGCCATGGATTTGGAGGCAGGAGCTGGAGGACGCTGCATGTGCTTTCCAAAATTGCATGGCAAGCTTAAAAACTGGAGCAGATGGTGATGGTAGTGCTTATTATGGAAGAGGTTCGTGGGAATCTTTTATTTTCTCTAGACAGTTTTTGTGTTGCTCCTCCTAGCTGAATAGGTTGTCTTTGACTTTCGGTAAGGAGGGGATGTTGCTGTAAGTTGTTCTGCAAAGGAACGGGGTAATTTTGCTTTTCCTCAGAGAAGGGATCCCCCCGCCCTCCCAGCTTTATGTCTCTGTCTCTCCTTTGGGATTGACAGCAGTAAGTGTCTTGGCATGGACAAACTCAGTGTGCTTTATTTTCTTATTGCACACCTTTGTAGTTGAATGTAACTAGAGAGGAGACTTAGAGTGTTCTGTTAGCTTTTTCTATGCCAGATGTGTTTTTCTGTCTCGTATATATTGCAGTTGAAGTGTTAAACTCTCAGGGGGCACGGAGGTGGGGATGTGAGGCAAGGTCTGCTAGTTACTTCAAACAATTCTCCTTGCTCATACTTAAGAAGGAGAGAAAGGAACATGTTGTAAAAGCAGCTGAGGAATATATAAAAGTGAAATATTAATGAACTGAAAAAGCTCAGATAGCAAAGACGTTGTGCCTAATCATTCAGGGGGGTTCTTGTCCTTTTTACAACTCTTGGTTGTATGCGTGCCTGCACTACAAATGCAGTTGGTATAAAGGATGGTAACATTTGTATTTAGTTGGAAGTAGCAGTACGTTTTGGGGTTTTTTTGGCATTAGTGATCATCTCTGGATTAGCCTCCTTTAACTGGATTTTTGAGGCTGCTGTAAGAAAGGGAATTATTACAGAAACAGTAAAAAAACATTTCAAGAATGTTTTCTTGGAAATGTAAATGAGAAGGGCTGACTCAGACCTGGAATAACCCAGAGGAACAACTAATCTTGGAAAGTCCTCTTAGAGACATTGTGGTGACGACTGAGATATTATTCATCTCTGGCATCCCAGATAACAACATCCCGTAAAGCACTGTCTCAGGAGAAGGTAATAATACACAGCTGTCCAGGATCTGCTGAAAGTGAGATATAGAAGCAAGGGATATTTTCTGTGAACTGAGGTTCCTTTACCTCTTTGAGTCTGGAGTGCGGTGGTCCCTGTTAGTTTGATTAACTTCCCCAGTTTGGCTTGAAAGGAAACTATGTGCAGGAAGCTTTCTACCACAGTTTGGTGAGGGAATTTAGTTAAGTGGGAAAGTCAGCTCACAGGGTGAAGACTTGTAACCCTGGCTCTAATCCTTGGCAGGACTTTTTGGAGTAGCTGGTGGCTTGAGTCAGGCCTGCCTTCTGGAGAGCTCCGTGCAGGCCTGGGTAGGGTGAAAGATATGGGGAGTTGTACAGGAAGGATGACCTGTAACAGCATGTAGAGCACATACCGTGTCTGACTTAGACGAGTAAATGTTTGGTTTTTAAGTCCGTTAGTAACAGAAGATGCTGAAAAGCATTTTGTATTCTCAGGTCTGTGCATGTGGTTATATGAGAGCATGGTCTCCTGTGCTGTATAAGCTGTGTGTGGTTGGATTTCTCCTTTTTGATTCAAGCCTAATGTCACATGAGCCCTTGAAATTGACATTGAAGAAGTTAGATTTGGCAATGTTTTGGAGCTTTTTTTGCTAGGGTGTTTCATAAACCAAAAGAAAGATGTAGAGAAGTTGCTCCATTGGGAAAAATGCTCACTCTTCCATGAAAGTTCATGGAAGATACTGTTTCTTAGTTGGATTAGCCCATCTGGAGTACTGAAAAGAGTAATGTCCACTGTATGTTTTTTTATGATGTTGGGAACTACACAGATGCGAGTAAGTTACTGAGAAAAGCATTTTGTAAAATTAAACTCAGTGATAGTTTTTAAGAATCATAAATCTACCTATGTATTCTAGAACCATGGCACTTTGATAGTGTTTAATTGGATTGTTTTCACTGTATATTTGGAGGCCTCCTGATAAAAGGAGGCTGTGGATTATCCCTCCCTTGAGGCAAGGGAAGAAGTGAATGTTGCCCTGTGGTTTGTCTGAGGTTGAATGATACTACTAAAACACAACATGAAATAACATAACATTCATGTGTCAGTGAACATATCAATGGAAGGGAAACCTTACAAACACTTAGTCAAATTGAACAGCTACAAGCTTGTTGTGGTGTAGAGCTCTGTCTTCTAGAAGTTACTCTTTGTTGTGAGATTTAGTGCCTCAGATCTTTCCCTTGGGAATAGTTTTGCTGCAATTGGAGGGGCTCATCACCAGGTGGGAGGGAGGGAGGGAGGGAAACAAAAGGAAATACACACATAAATAATGGCAAGTAGGGGCTGGGTTTGTTTCCTGAAAAATGACTGCAGTTTCCTCAGGTTTTTCTTTCAGTATTGCCTTTATTTGGCAGTTTTCTGTAGTGACAGTAAATTGGGTTACCTTGATAAAATAAATATGCTTTTGTAGTAGACTTTAGCTATTGAGTGTACTGGTTGTGTGAGACGGCACGTAAAATTATAGAACTTGCAAGTACCTAAATTGTGTATTGTCATTTGTACTGGTAACGTATCGTATATATTCCTGTGCTTTAGCAGGGAACTGTAAGTTTAAGAGTAGTTTAAGAGTATGGAAGATGCAGCTGTATATTTTACAGGTATCAGTATTAAACCTCTATGGCTATTTGCTGGTTAAATATGTGGTTACTTTTACTTACTGCTTGTTGACTTGTTCTCAGTGTGCTGCATCGTGGGGTATGTCGCTTAGATAATGCAAACTCACTCCATGACTGAAGGCTCTAGTATCATTTGTCTATTGTAGGGCAGTGAAGGGATAATAATAGTAATAATAATAATAATAGTAGTAATAATGCTTTCTGTGAAGTCAGCTGCCTTTACATGAAATGTGACTGTAGAGGATAGTCGGTTTATAGTAAGCAAAAATAAGCTGCAGGCAGTAAGTAAAAGTAGTGAAGTCCTAGATGTGGAAGAAGCAAGATTTTTGTTAAATGTGCACTCTAGTCTTCTCGTGTGTGTTTTGTAATTCTTCACAAAATTAAAACCACACTGTTGAGAGGGATTACCAGATCTGAGTGATGATAGGTTTTTTTTCCAAACATTGTATGTTGCCTGTACATGGTGCTCTGTTTCTGCCCTGATTATTGCTATGAAGACCCACACAGTGTTGAGGTATGGATGTGTAGTTCTTTCCTCATACATGGGACATTGAAGCAGTGATGTGTGGAAGTCACACAGTTGATCTGTGATAAAGACAGTTCAACTGGAATGTGCATGCCAAGTCCCACAGTCTTATCTTAATGGATTAACTGTGTTTATATCGTTTGTTTGATAACTTGGCATAGATGTGGAAACTTCTTACAGATCCAATTACAGGATTGTGTATAAAGTTGTGCAGCATTTTCTCAATACAGACTAATTACTGTCAGATGATTTTTTTTCAGTCTAGGCAAAAGAGCTTTCCTGGTGTTGTTAAGTTTGAGAGAAAGCAGTTCTGCACTCGCAGAATGTAATGATGCTTTTACATTATTTAAGGAAATACCACTTAATTTTTCATAATGCTCTAGCATATCAGGAATTTGAGATCCAGGTCAGTCAGTAGTGCTTCTGAGGATCACAGCTGTTTTCCAGTGTGAAGAACCACTTGTGACAGACTGGCAGGAAGCTTTATAAAACACTCCTTTATAAAATTTGGTAGTGCAAATCATTGCTTCTGAAAGTATATTGTTTGGTTCTAGCGCATATCCCGCTCTGACTTTTTTCACTTATTTCATGCTTGTTTTTGCGCCCCTTTACTGATCCTAGTTTGATGTGCCATCTTTGTGATCTCTTTAAACGCTTTAATGAGAAAACAGCTTTAAGTGATGTACTGATTTTGTATAATACAGTGGGATTTAGATTTGGGTGAGATGAGTACAGAAGTATTCAGCAGGTTTCTCATCTGTGTGTTTATTGTGGCACAGTCCAAACCTTGTCGTTTACCTAAGAAGCAATGACATCTGTTCAGATGTCACCTCCCAATGACATTAAACTGTCACTGTGTGCAGTGCCAAGCCATATCTCACACTGAGAGAAAGATGGAGTCACCCAGTACATGCAAAATGTGGTCAGAGAGAGGGATATGCTGTGCTCAAGTGGCAGCAGCAGTCTGCCTACTTTGCCAATATCCAAATACACCAGCAGTTTGTGCTTTGTATTTTGTCCTGTGTGCTAGGTACAAATGCTACAGTGTCTTCTAGCTTTAATTTAGTGTGGTGCTAATTTATGGGGCTGTATTTCAGAACTATCCTGGGTCATTTATTGATTAATTTAAAGTATTTTGTCTTCATTTTTTTTAACTAAACGACTGTCGAGGAGAGAGAAGAGGGAAGCGTTACCATCTATTCTTGAAGAAGTTTTGGCCAGTGGCAGAATTGCTACAGATTTGAATAGGAGCCTTGATAACTGTTTTGTCAGGTTTTATGACTTGAAAATATGGTGGCTAGATTCTTGATGACCATCTGAACATGTTGTGGCACAGAGGCAATGGAAATAGAGTAACAGCCCTGCCGAGAATAGATTGCCTTTGATTTTTTTTTTTAGTTGTCAACACACTTATTACTTTATTCTGTGCGAGAATATTTATTTTGTTGTTAACACTGAAGCTTTAAATAAGAATATAGTGTATGTATTACAAGGATGAAAAAGCTAAGAAGCTAATTTCATTTGGAGTATTCAGAAATATTAATAAACTGCCTTGGAAAGCAAATTCTGTGATAATATATGAATGGGGTTTTTTTCTTGATTTTGCTGAAGGGAGATGAGTGGGAGAAAATGGCAGTAGGAAAAAAGATGTGGCATTCTCCAAATTTATTTCAAGTAAGGGGATGCTGCAAGATGATGTACATTTGTTCACATTCATTGAGACCTCTCAAATACCTTGAGTGCAGGTCATGCCTTCAGCTGTGAGTGTAAGGAATAAATTGTGCTTAAAGTGACATGTTATGCTTTTAATATTCCTTGATACTTAAACGGTGTATGTTTTAAGTTGGGCCACCCAGCATCTGCAGGAAATGGCATGCCCAAGTTGATATCATGTAGCATACATTAGTTTCAATTTGCGTGTGGAATGAACAAACGTTGTCGTATAATAGAATCATAGGATCATTAAGGTTGGAAATGTCCTCCAAGATCAAGTCCAGCCTTTTATCAAATAGCAATATGCACACTAAACCATATCACCAAGTGCTGTGTCTCAGTTTTGTAATACTTCTGGGGGCTGTGACTCCACCACTTTCTTGGGCAGACTGTTCCAATGCTTAACCACTCTTCCAGTGAGGAGGTTTTTCTTAATATCCAGTCTGAACATCCCTTGGTGCAACTTCAGGCTGTCACCCTTTATCCTGCTGCCAGCTGCCTGGGAGAAGAGGCTGACCCACAGCCTTGGGGTGCCTCAGCCACAGCCTCATTTCAGGTAGTTGTGGAGAGTGATAAGGCCTCCCTTTAGACTCATTTTCTCCAGCCTATAGAACTGTCAGCTTCTCCTCATAAGGGTTTATGTTTCATACCCTTTATTTGTTGCGTGGCTACTTGGCTATTTGGACAACCCAGCCAATATGTGAAGGCACGCGTGCCTTTCTTCCAGAGGCAGCCTTTGAAGGCATTCCAGTTGGTATCATCTGTTAGAGATTAATGAGCTATCAGAGATCCTAAGCTTGGAGAGCCATGTAGGTATCTCCTGTTCTCTTCTGGCTTTGCCATTTCCCTGTGTAAAAGTAGATGTGGTACAAGGAAGGTGATAGCAGGCTCTGCGCTCTTTGTGAATAGCAAAGTAAAATGATTTAGTTTTATATGAATTTAAATTTTGAATTATGCAGATATATAGTGTTTTGTAGCTAGCTAGTGCAGAGGTTATACTGTGAGTAGGACACTCAAGCACATCCTAATTTGTTATGGTTTTGAACACATTTTTTTCAGTGTAGTGGCTGTGAGCTCAGAGAGATGCTGGCCCCATAGCCCTGTGGCAGAACTGCTACTGGTTTTAATGAGGCCTCAATTATATCCTTAAATAATATTTTAGTGTCTGTCTGTTTGCTTTTTACGACAAGTACTTTTTTCAAGGACTGATTTTCAAAAGTTACCGAGCTTGTACTGTTTTGATGATTTGTTACATCGTTAAATTCTTAGTACTTCTAAAAACTATGTTGTAAGAATCTTTCTTACAATAAGTAGGTCCAAAAGAATAGGAATTTTTGGATGTTTAAGACTGCAAATACAAGTGATGTGAATAAGTTCAGTGTCTGAAAATAAACTGCTTTGTACCTCTAAGTACCTATACTATACTGATGATGAATTATACAAATGCATGAGGTGTTTAAAGCTTTTATAAAGTCCAGATGGAGCAGAGATTCAAAAGACCAGGGTAGGTAAAACGATTGCCTAGATTCGAAATTTTCAGAAATAGATGAATAATGGGAAAGTAGAAGGAAGAATATAAGATTTGGGAAAACTGTTTCAGAATAATGTTGGCTGGAGAGTTGGGGAAAAAAACATGCATATGGAGTAGATGAGGAGGAAGTAAAAGAAATATGAAGAAATTAGTTTGTCAGGTGATAAGAGTGGATGCTACAAATGGCTTCTTTTTATCTGCTAATCTTTATTTTATAGCTTGCAAACTCTGGGGCATTTGCTGAGATGGGGAAGAAAAAGACACAGAGGAGAGGTGGTGGGGAATGAAGGGAAAATCAGCAGTTCTGTTCTCCCAGCTCTCTGCCTTTGTTCTACTCAACCACTAAAAGCATGTTAGAAGAAATTTCGGGATTAGTCAAGTGAGACGAAAGGTAATCTGTCTTTAAATCCTCGTCCCAACATCCTGATCTTGGCCAATTATGGTTTTGGTATCTGTCTGTGGCAGCATCTCAGTGCATTTCACACCAGTCTCTAGTACTTGCTCATGGTCCTGAATAAGGGAGTAATGCACAATTGTCTGTTAATGATGGGTTTTGTTACAGACTAAACTTCTAACAGGCAGAAATCAGAACCAGTAGCTACAAGGCTGTTTTACACTGTAAGATCTGCAGCTCTGCAACACTTGTGTCTATTTTTAATAGCTTTGCTAGTTAGCTCTTTTTATTTAATATTTGGTGTGAGCTAAGAACATGCAAGTAACCACCTTACATGGCTTAGCTAAAGGTCTAGTAACTTAGGCATCTGAATCCTCTTTGTCAAGAGACGCACATCATTTTTACCTGTAATGGTTTCAATTTCAGGGTGTTAGCAGGTGAAGAAGACTAGGATGTTAGTATGACTTGAATGAAGTTTTTAGCCAATGCATCCTGTGAGTTGCTTACAGGGATACATAATCCCAAGACACTGTGGGGATGAATTTTCTGGGGTAAATACTACATGCATGTGTGAGTGTGAGTGTATATAAAATACAAATGTTTTCAGAAAGAAAGGTCAGCAGTAGTGGTTTCAGTTGAAAGTTACCGTGTTTTTAATATGGAATAGTGAATGGTTCAGAAAAAAAAAGGGATTTCTCTCTTTTATTGCTTTAGCAACAATGAAATTGAAACAGAAATCCACTCTCAGATATCCAAGTAGTTAATAACTGGGGGCAGGGGTAGGCAGAAAATAACAAAAGCAATAAAAATGCTACTTATCCTGGTTTTAAGGAGTTTATTTTCTTGTGGGCAAGATGCTTCTCAAAGCTGTATGTTGCAGTACGCACATTATTTGTAGCCTTGATTTGAGAGTGCCTTAGGATTGTACTGAAGGTGAGCAAGAAGTTACTGTTGGAAAAGGGTGTGAAAATTTTAGGATTTTGTCTGTTTTCTCATGCTTTCATTTGAATTTTACTGACATTTTGCATTATGAATGTTTCACTGTCATTCTGTATACTTTGAAAATAGTTAAGGGGGGATAAAAGTATAAATGTATAAAAGAAGCACTTCCCTAATCACAGTGGTGATTCGTATAGTTTGCATAGGACAATGCATGTGACTTCGAAAATGCTGAGGTTGAACACCAGAGAAACTGTAAAACACTTACACAGCACTATATCTTCTGCAGCATTTTCTAAATATAGACTAAATCTTTGTCATAAAGGGTTTGTATAGTTAAAACAAAACAAGACTTGACATAACACAGAACAGCCTGAGAGAGGCATGTGAGCTATAGGTGAGGAACTGTGAGAAATTAAACAACTGTGTCAAGTGAAGGATTTTTGGAAGGCTTGGAAGGACAGTGAGGATGCCCACCCCCTTCAGTTGGGGAAAAAAAAAAAGAGGGGTAGTTTAAAGTCCTTTTGTTGCCTGGTTTCTTGTTAGGAGGTTTTTAGAAACCACTATTTCTTTGTAATTTAAATAATTAAAA
Organism: Hirundo rustica; assembly: GCF_015227805.2. Classification (NCBI taxonomy): domain Eukaryota; kingdom Metazoa; phylum Chordata; class Aves; order Passeriformes; family Hirundinidae; genus Hirundo; species Hirundo rustica. The sequence goes on along the minus strand of NC_053454.1, from coordinate 53,324,404 downwards.
CAGTAACTCTATGAAAACTACCAAAGGGGATTTTTTTTTTTTTTTTTTGGTAATAAATAAGAAAGCAATTTAAAGCTGTTGTCAGATCTATGCTTGTGGGTCTAGATCCTCAGCTACTGTTACAGCACTGTGTCCTTCAATGAAGCTCAACACATGTATTGCTTGTAGCTTCTATTTGTATTTATTAGGCTGAGCAGTGGCTGCTGCTGACAGTGAAAGAAGGATGGTGTTGGCAGAAAATGCAGTAGCTTTTGATCTGCAGTGCCTCTAGCACCCCTTCCTTGGTATGTTGTTGGTTCTCCTCTGTTCTTCTTCAAACTGGTTTTCTGTCCTAGTAGTTAAAAATGAAGCTTGCAAACCTAAATTATGCTGCTTGGACAGAAAATGAAAACACATTATAGAGAAAACAACTTCTCCTAATTTTCTGTGGAAACAGTATTTGCTTGTCCTACCATCGAAGGATCCTACTGCAGAAGCTGCTCCAGATGTTTTTGAACTTCTTTGCTGCTTTCAGGGTTATTTGACAAAAGATGGAAAGTCTCAACAATTAAAGTTTTATTAAGTTTTGAGAAATTGGAGGCAAGACAGTCATGTAAATTCTCTGGCTGAGAGAAAGGCTGCATTTTATGATCAGTATCAAAGAGTCCACCTAGGAGAGGAATCTTCTATGTGTCCCGGCTTCTTAGACATTGAAATGAACCAACCACAATATGCAAATCTGTAGGTTACTGGGCCTTGTTAGGTCTGGCATTCATAATGGCATATGAGAAAAAAAAGAAAACAAACCCACAACGATCTTAGTGCTTTTCTTAAGTGTTTTTTTTTTTTTTTTTTTTTTTTTAATTGGTCTTCCTCCCTTCCCCTGGGTTATTTCCTGTCATCTTTTTTGAAAATGTGGGGTGGAGCACTAGTTGAGGGTGTTGGACTGACGCCTGCTTGATGAGAATTGATTTGTTTAATCCCTTATGTTGTATCCATTTACAACACACCTGAAGATTTGCTTTTTTTTTTTTTTTTTTTTTTAAATTACTTACTTACCTGAAGTCCTCAAGCAAGCATATTGCAGCCATGAACTTCTTTTATTTAACTCAGCTTTTGACTGGTAATTTTGACTGGAAAGATAGCTTGTATTGTGTTTTTTAATTGGTCTGTTCACAGTGACACTCAGCACATCTATCAGCAGAGGCAAAGAAGGCCAGACTTCTTTTTGTTCTGTGGTGTCAGGAAAGAATGGACAGCCCGAACAAACCGATCTGTGAAGAGGGGCACAGTTGAATTGGTTTTGCTTTGAACTAACCTGAGTGCTTGAAAGAACAGATAGAAACTGTGCCTACTTTAGTGAAGTGTGTATTGGGCAGGCTGGCCATAGCGTAATAACTGCGGGAAAGATCCCAGTTACAGATACTCAGCTGAAAGTGGGAAACCAATAATTTATGCTCTGATGCCATTCAGCTTCTCTCTGGTATCTCTGGTTTGAGAAGGTTTGTTAAAAATAGGGAAGTAGGAGAAAATTTCAGCGGCATTAATTTCTGGGCAATAGCAGAACACTCAACAATTAGTCGTGAATGCAAAATCCAAATATTTGTATTTAAATAGAGCTCATTGCTACTGAAGCATTTTAAGTGGTTTGTTGCTCTAGTAGAAAATGAGCTTAGAAATAAAGCAAAGGAGTCTTTGTGTCAAGAGAAACTTAATGGAACATAATGTTTCAGGACTTCAGTCTTTATTCTAAGATTTGCAAAGCATATTACTTTTCTGAACTGTGCCTGAGCACAAATTATGGTGAAGAACATACAGAAAAAAATGTTGAAGAAAGTGACTGTGAAAAATAATGATATTGTGTGTTTGGCACAGAAACAACATCAAACCCCTCCTCATGTGTTTGTTTATTTTGGAAAACAGTTTGGGCAGGGCAGTACTGTGATTATTCAAGTCATGTTTGGATGTAAAATGAGCTTGGTTTGCTCTGTCAGGCAGGTGTTGCTGCGTTCCAGTAAAAAACGCTTGCTGAGCTTGTGTGCAAAAAATGCACCTGTTTATGGGAATGACAATTTCAGCTGAGATAAACTGCTATGCAGGGTACAGCAAAGTGACTCAAGGGTGAGCCATCCTTTTTTAAGCTGAGATTCTTCCTTTGGCACTGTGATAGTTTTGTCTTTGCTCCTGTTAGTTGTGCTTCAGCCAGAGCTGGTTGTACTTCATTTGAGCTCTGGTCACTGTATGTGTGTGTTAAAAAGATCTTTTGTGTTTCATCTATTATGTATGATGGTTATTGGGGAAAGTTATTTCATGGGCTACTTTATTATCTTGAATAAAGCAGCTTGTAATACGCATGGGTTTACCAGAGGGGTTTAATGAATCTGTGACAATAGAAACAATTACATGGGTGGTAGAAAGAATCCTTGAATGTATTATTTTTATTTCCCTGGAGTTAATCTTCACATATCAAAGTAAATTAACCAGAATATGCTGTGTGGATGTCTTCTGGATTCCCAAGTCAAAAGCTATTATGAACCAAATGTGATTCTCTTTGTTCCCTGTCCTACAATCCTTTTTCAAGGTATGCTCCAAGTGAAGTCTATACAAGTGAACCAAGTAATATTCTGCATACGTTCGTGGTATTAAGGGAAAGGCACTAGTTACTGGGATATGTACCGGTGGAAGTATTTCAGGAGATATTTTTTCTTTTCTTCCTGTCCCTACGGCTCCTGCCATCCTCTGTCTCTGTCCAGCTGGCTGGTGTCACCCATTGTCATGCTCTTTGTTATCCCAAGGGTTGGTAGTTCACGGCCTCTTGCCCAGGTTTCCGCCCAGAGCTCAATTTGCATTTCAATCTGCACCTTACAAGCCGAGCTACCTGCACCAGTTGTATTTCTCAACATTTACAACAGAGTGTCTGTGTGCCTCACTTTGTTCCTTTAATGCCCTGAGGGATTGCCAGCAGAGTGGCATTTACTGAAGAGGTCAGGTTTGATGGAAACTGAAATTGTAACCTGGCTGGAGATGGAACAGAATATATTTTGTATTTTTCTATTTGCCTAGGAGCAGATACATGCAGAGATGAATTTCGCTGTAATCCTCAAACAGTGCACTATGTTGTCCTAATCTCTACAGCTACATCTGATTACGAAAGAAAAAAAAGACCACTGGTAGGCTTTAAAAGTTTCTGCCGTCTGTCCTGGTGCTTACCCTTCATTCACCTTAAGGATGTATTGTGAGGGGCTAGACAGCCTCCCCATGTGAGGCTAGCAGCCTCTTAGGCTGTTTTTACCTTCTGAACTCTTTTGGACTCTGTTCAGATAGAGCAGCGTGTGGGTCTTCTGTTTTAGCAGAACAATGCAGAGTCTCATATCCTATGCTTCAGTCGTTTAACCAAGCAGCTTTGGATTTGGGACCTTCTTTTTCCTGTGTACCTCTTCACCGCAGCTTGCAGTGGGGTTATCACAAGGAAGAGAGGAACGGTGTGCTTTCCTACTCCTTAATTCCTTGGGATTTTAGCACTTGTGGAATGTTCTCACACAGCATACCCTTGTGTTAGCTGGGTGCATCTCCAGATCCCTGCCATGTAAATGACTTTGGCTGGGCTCCGGATCGGGCTCCTCCTTTGTCCTCATCTGACACTTCCCTGTTTCTGTCTGCTGGGGAGATCTGCTTAGGTTTGAAACCACGGTAAGAGGGGGACAGCATCTTTGTCCAGCAGGACAGTAGCTTTCCTGTGTTAGGAAAATTAATCCATGAACACCAGAGGTTTATGTCCAAAAAGGAGACAGAGGAGTCCTCTTACTTTATTCGAATAAAGGGAGAGGCCATGGGGCATTTCCCCTGGGGTCTCTCAGTTTTTTGAAGGATGCAGCCTCCTTTTTATCCTAATTTCCCGGCTGCATTTCCCTCTCTCTTTCCCCATTGGCTGAGGTACTTGAGAGGTACAGACTTCCTGAAATGGTTAAGATTCCCCTTTTAATGTATAACCCCCCTTAATTTTTAATTTTTACGGGATTTATGGGTTTTTCTCCATTGTTGCTTTCATCTTTCAATATTCAGTTTCATTTACAAACAAACCTATGGTTTGTTTTTAAAGGCAAGTGTCTTGTTTTGCATTCATCAATCAGTAGAATTCTTCCCATTGTTTCACTTAGCTCTGAGTGCTGGTTTTATCTACCAGCAGACTCAGGGCTTGTTTGTAGAGACAAATCTCATTCCTCTCACCTGCAGCTCCTAGCCTGCTTTCTGGTGTGCCTGAGTTAGTGTAGTTGAAAAGAATATGATTACTTGTGATTGTGTGGAGGGACAGACTGATGTCTTTGGGAGAGCTGAGGAGGGTGCACAATTTACAACAATGTTGTTCATGCTGAAGTACTTAATTCATCTGAATCACATTTTGTCCATGTACTGAGTGTAATAAACAATATGTTGTTAAAGCTACTAACAACCACCATGGCTTTTGAGAAAATACTATCACTACTGAGAAGCTGGGTTAAGCTCTCCCTAAATCCAAAAGTAATTCAGGCTGCTAATGGGGTTTCAGGACTCTTCCCTAGAAAGCACAGACCAGGCAAGTGATGGAGATCAAGAAAATAATATACAGATACCAAGTTTGAGAGCTAATCCCTGTATTTTTAAACATTCAATGAATAATTCAGCAAAGTACTTTAAATATTTAAAGTGTATTTAAAGCACCATTTCAGCAATTCCTGCATCTTTGGATTTTCCTTTCTAATCTTTTTGGCTCATGTTAGAGGTTTCCGGTATGCTGTTATTTCCACCCCTCAGGCTATAATGAAATGAAGTATTAGTTCAACATATGAAATTGTTGATGTTGCTGCTTGGGCACAGTTAGGCATGGAGACCTAAAGGATTTTAGTTTTATGATGAATATCCATTATAATAAAGCTGGTGGCTTTCACAGAAAAGGCTGGACTTAATTGGAGTAATTCACACAACTTGATGGAAGGAAAGAGTGCTCTTAAAAAATTATGGTTGAGTTTTAAAGATGTTTGGCGTAAAGAATTTTTGCCTTCTCGATGTATACATCCTCTAGATCAGTTGTGTGAAAAATTGTATTGGTAAGGGTTTTTTATGTGTAAAATGTATGATTTTTGTTTATTGTTTGCCACTGGCTGTGGCAGATAAAAGTAGACAGTATAAAAAAATGAATTTAACATGCTCTTCGTGTAGTGGGCATGTAAACTTGAAGTTTCATGCCAAGATTTGTGTTGATGGTTAACAGTCTGTGTATTTTAAAGGGAATGCAGGGCAAGTTGAAGTGAACTCCAGTGAGTGTTACCATGTATGCAGAAATTCTGACATGAAAATAGTAGGAACAATATTTTGGGGGGTAGCGTTTTATGTTCTTCCTGAGGATAAGATTTTGTGTGTGCATGAGATGGATGTATGGAATGGCTGCATCGTAGGAATGGCTGCACCAGATCCAAGTTCTGCCTTCACAATACATCCTCCAAAGTATTTAAAATTGTAGAAATTAAGAACTGAGAGTCTCCATGAGAGCTGTTTATGTCTGCAGTGCCCAAGGTAATGCAAATTTCATGAGCTGACAATCTTATTCTCAGGGAATGCTGCTGATCTTCTTTTTGTTTTTTGAACTTGGATAATCCACTGTCCCATGTGGCTAAACAAGGGGGAGAGATCTTGTTTTCTACATATCTAATGATGGCAACAATTTCTTGGCAGCTGAATTAATTTCAGATTCTGTAACATGACTTCAGATTAACATTATATTTCTCATAGCTAATGGTATTTTAGCCTCTCAACTCTATTCACAGGAAGAAAAAATCCTCTGTCCCAAGGTATTGGTGTTTTACATCTGATTTCCCCTACTTTGTTATATAGCGTGTGTGTCACAGTTTGACCCTTTAATAGAGGTGTGAAAAACACCGTGGTCATGACTAGCATCACTTCTTTTAAAAAATTAGTTCTTAAACTTTGAGGTTCTACAAGAACAAAAAGGTTGTTGGTGTATACATAATAATAAGAATTCAATTAGAGTGATCTGTGCTGCATAATAAGGTGAACTGACTTGTACAGGGTTCATTTTAATAAGCTAAATGAAGCATTGAGTGAATAGGAAGCAAAGATTTAGGTCACTCTTAAACTAAACTAGAAAAACAGCGACTCCCTGAAGTTGTGGGTCACCAATCTCCTTGTCATACAGGGGATGAGGCTACAGTGTGTAGGGGAGCTAGGGAGCTACTGAGCAGAAATAAAGGAGTTGGTTTTTTTGTGCTGTATATTTTGTTAGTGAGGCTTGCTGGATCAAGTCAGTTTGGTGTCTTACATTGAAAAATAGGATGTCCTTTTGTGGAGGATTTAGGGAGAATAAGGGAAGCTTATTCAAAAATCAGAAAATGTTTTACCCATGGGGGTAAAAGGGTCTGCTTGTTTGATTTAACAGAAAAAAAAAAAAAGAACTTGGTGAATACAAATATTCAAGTACAAGTGAGAGGAAGGCTCTTGAAATAGAATGGTGCTTAGTAGTTGGAAGTAAAAAAAAGCTTCTAAAAGACCTTGAGTCTGAATATGAAGGAACTAATTTGTGTAGACTGTTACATAGGAGGCTGGAAGCAGCGCTCATTTTGGTTACTCCATCGCTGAAATCTGAGAATGATGGAACTAATCCTGGGATGCGCCCAATCGCATGGTAAATTTTATTTTAAGAGGTTGTGATGGATGAAGTAAAAAAATAATTATTTTATGAGAGCACAGGTTTTCTGTTTAAAATATTTTAGAAATTGAAGCAGTTTTCACTGTACATGCTGATTATTTTGTCTGCTAATTTTTTTTTAATAGCTTTGAATAGGGAAATCGTCTAGCCTCCCCATCTTCACGTTCTTACACATGAGGACAGACTTAATAGAAAAGTTGATGGAGAGAGGTTAATTAATTTAATTGGTTTCTGTGGGACTTTTAAAAATAAATATGGATACAGCTCTTTTTCTCATAGAAGGCTGTTTTCTATAAACCTAATAGAGTGAGTTAAATTTGGCTTAAACTCTGTTCGGAGGAACTTACTTTGATGTGGCCTAAGGGATAGGATGGCTGATGTTTTTGGGGTAAAGAGGGATCCAGGACCTGAAAAGTGTGTTCCTCCATCCTTGGTAGCAAATGTCATCCCCCAGACCATTGCAGAAGTGGCACCTGTGTCCTGTGCCAGACTGTGCTCAAGGGGAGGTGTTCAGCTGCTATGTGTGCGATCACTGAGCAGTTGTTTTGCGTCTCCTGCAGGTGACGGGCCAGATGGAAGTGTCTCCTGTGCCTGTGGAGCCCACAGGCTGTCCTCTGGGTGGTCCCCATGACTGGCCCGTGCTCATGGTGGGTTCTCCTTGTGGCATGAGAGGGTTTTCTAAAAGCTTGCAACGCTGTTGGGTGTGAGTGCGCTTCAAAGCCTTGCTTTGCTGAGAATACTGAATGAAAAAGATCAGGCATCTTTGTAACTCAGAAACTGACTGATTATGGATTTTTCTAACCAGAAACTTGGGTTTCTTCTCCCCCCACTCATGACTGCAACTTCTTTCCATGTTCCCTGCTGGATTTTTGCCTTTTACATCTGTGAATGTGTGCAGTTTGTCAGTCCCTATCCCGCATTAGCATTCTGTGCTGGGAGAAGCCCTTGGAGACCATGGCTTAGCTCTGCTTAGGCTTTGCTCTACAAGCCTGTTGTTAGACAAAGCTTCACATTGAATTCACATTTTCATTATGAAAATGTGCATCTAATTGGTTCTTTCAGCTAACTGAAATGAAAGATGGGTGGCATCTGTTTAATAAAGTCCGTTATAATCTGGAGATTCAAGAGGGAAATATTTACACTTTGCTGTATTCTAGTGTATCGATTCTGTAGGGGGTTGTGCCCTGGAGTTTTATAAGAAACTTCATGCAGTCAGTACATGTGATCATACTGATATTTTCTTGGACTCTAATGGGTATCTAAATACAGTACCTCTAAATTTGAACCCACAGAAAATGAAAGTGTGCATTACCAATCTTTTATCTGAGCTCTCCCATATACACACCCTAATTTAACCAGGTCTCTCTCATTTATTTCCACCATGATTCTCTGTATTTTTAGGAACTTAGCGTACGATATTTTTTCTTTATTTCTTCATACTTGGAAAGAAATCTTAGTGCTGAGAGTTATAGTCAAACATACTGACACAAACTAAAAAAGTATGTAGGTACTTGAGGAATACCATTTATTGTCCTCAACTTTGCTGCAGCTGGATATTTCAGAAACTTGTCATGGAAGCGTTTTATGGGATGAAGTGTATTGAGGACATATGGCATGTTTGTTGGCAGACTATGGACTTCTGATGTTCTTGTGTATAAGCAATGACATAATGCTTTCTTTATATAGGTATCACATGTTTGTGTGGGTGAATATTGTATACATATGTACATGAGAGCTGATTTTATGCTACACTATTGCAGAGTAAGTGTTGTAAGGTATAATTAGACAAGCTATCATTAAACTACTACTGAGTTATGTAGTTTAGGATTATACATTAATTCATTTTGGATTGAGGCCATTTCTCTCATGTGGTTACAGTGTCTATGATTTCTTGTTCTTCAAAATACAATTAAAGACGCAGCAGACATATACAGCTAATGACATACAGAGAAATTAAATGTTTTAATGACTTGGAGTGTAAAGTGCCATCCATTTATTTCTTTATTAAAATATTATTTAATACTTAATCTGTGCTCATGAAATATGACCAAGATGAAACTACAAAATGCAGCATCTGTGGCAAAGCTGAGCCTGAGATGTTTAGGATATTGTAAGTAAAGGGTATGTTTAAAGGCTGGCCTTTGTGCATCAGCTAAAACTGCTGTTATGCCTTGTCATAGCAAGAGGCTACAGTGGGAGCACTAGTTTTTGGATGAGGGACTGCTTGTAATTGTTTCGGTGACTGAGGGATTTTGGTGGGGTTCCCCTGCTCCAAGGACTATCCTTGTTTCTGCCCAGTTAGCTGTGCTGGGTAAATTCTGGGACTGGTTTAGCTCAGGTTATAGAAAAAGAAGACTTCTCAGGACATTGATGGTGCCTGTGAGAGAAATGGAAGTGTGCCCTTATGGAAAAGGGTGGACAATGAGTGATACAGCTAGACAGGGACAGCATTAAAGGGCCTGTGAGGAGGAAATGGAGGAATCTGGCCTCAAGCAAAGAGAGATGTTTTGGGTTTACACGTACAGGTTGTGTGCTAGGAGCTTGGTATTGTCTGTAGGGGATGACAGTAGAACTTCTCACCTTGAATGATGTTCCTTTTGCCACATCACAGCTGGACAGCTATAGCTCTTTGGAATTAACCAGTTCAGCTGGGCACCAGCAGAGGCTTTCAGAGAAAAGACAGTGTCAGATGGATAGGTGACAGTGAGCGTTGCTTCCCTTCTCTTTTTATCAGGAAAAAATTCTGAACAAACATAATTCACACAATATTTGTGCATATATGCTGTGCAAAATGGACATATTTACATAAACTTCAATCCTTTTGCGTGCATGATTTCTGTGATGAAGGTATTTATTACTGCCTGAGCAAAATTGTATGTTCTGTTTGAATAAATGTTTTTATCAGGATTTCTGCAGTAGCAATCTTAGAAATACATTTTTTTTTCTTTAAATTTACTTTTCTCTGTGGACTGTGGCTTAGTTAAAGGTGGCTTAAAACTTCAGAACAAATACCTGTTCTTCTATAAGAATAAATAATGCTTTATTAAAAGCAAGAGCATATATTTTTCAGCTACTTAAAACCTTTCCCATCTCCTTACCATAGTAATAACTTTTTAGTGCTTACGCAGTGCTTGACTTTTCCAGAAGCACTTTACAAATATTAAGCTATTATTTTCCTGGGTTGGAAAAGCTTCACTGTGCAGACATGTGGGTGGGAGCAGTTGGGGATGGCCAGGCCAGCAGAGCAGGCTACACCTCAATATTTCCTGTTGTAAAGATGATTGTCAAAGGTGCCAGCCACCTTTCATTATCCTTCCCTCCTGATAGCTCTTATCTGGAGGAGTCCATCCTGTATATTTCTTAACGAATCCCTCCTCTGAGAATATACCATGAAGACTTGTCTCATATATAATTTTAGACCCACTAAGGTTTTCACTGGAAAACAATTAGTACTGCAATATTTACATAGTGTGGCTCAAACTAGCAGTGATGAGCATTTGCATGGTGCTTTCCAAATAGTGATCTCAAGGAGTCTAATGAAGTTGACATTTCCCTATTTTGGAGATGTATAAAAAACCAAAAGTTCAGAGAAGACAGAATTGAAAATAGCGTATTGGACTTCTGGCAAATAGCTTCTCTTTAAGTGAATGAGTAAGATTGTCTTAATATGGAAAACAGAAGTGCCTTGAATTATGAAAAAGAGTAAGATTACAGGAGTTAAGAGATGCATTATATTTCACATCCCATGCTTAAGTCAGAGAAAAGGAAAAGCCAATATCCATGCATGTTGAATTGGATTCACAGTAAGATAGTGAGTGTATACACCTGAGAACTTGTGTAGAAATGAATTGCTATTTAGTTTGCTTATGAGATTAATTATCAATGGCCAAGTAAGTTAACTATGTAGCAACAGCCAAAACTCTTGTCTCAGACCACACCCATGTAATGCAGTGCATTTTGTGTTGTGTTTGGGCAGCAGAGGAGTCAGCACAAATCTGTTTAAATCCCAGTTTTGCTACCTGCATCCATCTTCTTGGTGTCATCTCTTCAGACACTGACAGACATTGATAAAGTTCTTTTCTCAAGGCTTAACAGGCCCAGCTCCCTTAACCTTTCATTGGGAGAGAAATGTTCCAGCCCCTTGATCATCTTTGTCACTCTCGGATGGGTCTTCTCCAGGAGCATCTGTCTCTTCCTGCAAGTCATAAATGACTTGCTAACGGCCCTGAAAGTTGAGATTTAACAATGTATTTGGTCAGGGTGTTGACATTTAAGACTCCAGTCATCAGTGTTTTCTTCGTCATAGAATTGGACACAATTTTTTGTTTCATTCCCAATTCTGGCCTTTTCAGCTGGTAATGGACCAGGTATCTGCAATTCTTTGTACCCTCAACAAGTGAGAGCTGGGGACATAAATCACTGTGTTGTGAAGTACCTAAAAGTGTGCTAAAGTCCAGTGGAATTAGAGATTTTGATCATGATGTGCAGCAAAATTATTGCCTTTGAATGATAGTAGGATTTTTTTCTCCCCAATTGAAAAAGACAGCTAGACTCTAACACCATGTCTTGGTTGTGAAAGACAGTTGTCTGCCAGGGAAAACTAGAGCCTCCCTTGGAACGGAGAATGTAAACCCCCTTCCTTCCAAATTATCATTTTGCAATTAGGGACTTTCAGGCAAAGATATGGGAAACAGGAGTAACAGTTCTTTACTAGGAATATTAAAAAAGGAAAATGCAAATGTAGTAGTATAAAAAAGCAAGCAAGCAAACAAAAATCCTGGAAATACCCTGACAGAGTCAGGGATATGATCTGGCACCTTGTTGGTCAGGGTGTTGGAAGCAGTCCAGATAAGTCCTCCTGGAGTAACCAGGTGTGTTCTGTGGAGTAGAGATTGTCCTGTAGAAAGCCCAGTGGTGACGGGATGGGTCCAGTCTTCCTCCGGGAATCGAGTGGAAAAACAGGATTCCTGGAGGAATCTGTCCTTCAGTCCCAGTTTTTATCTAGCTAGGAACAGCTGTCTCCTCCCCCACTGTATGGAGCATCTCCCAGTGGGATGATGGAATGTGTCATGTCATTGGTGGGCCCTGATGGCCCATTATCAGAAGATGTCCCTCTGGTAGATGGGAGGGTGGTGAGAGAGATAAGAAACACTGCTCCACTTGGTTTTAATGGCTGGGCCATTATCAGAAGGCATCTGCCCCCTCCCTCCTGGAGTTACAAGAGAAGGAAAAAACATCTCCCAAAAAACAGCTTTCAAAAGATGAAGTAGAATACACATTTTTAGGTTACATAACTCAAGGCACACCATAATTAGCAGAGATTATCTTCAGTGTTTGTCTGCTTGTGCTTCTACTTTAAGGAGCACTTAAGGATGGATGAATATTTGTTAGAGGCACCTTGTATTAAAAACCATAATCGGCTGGAAAATTAACATATATATATGCAAATTAGTTGTAGGTAAAAGCTCACTTTGCTTTTTAGATGTTAGTTTTAGTATTCCTCTTTGCTAATGCTGCTCTCCAGTTCTTTTCAAGTCCTCTCCATTTTTGTAAGCATAGCTTTTTCCACAGTAGTACATACTAATATTTAGGATCTTTTTCTCAGAAAAAAAGCTGAAGCAGCTAATATTTTTCTTTTAGGTGTAATTAAACACCCAGTTTGTCACCTCAGTAGGCAGCAATTCTACTCTTGTTCTAGCATCTTATTGCACTGTGTTTGGTCACGCTTGGTTACCATGTTATCTGAATGTCTTATCTGATCTGAGCAGTGGTGAAGTTCTTAAGTGGATCTTTTGGACTGCTAAGTTCATGCATTGTTTGTATGAATATGAGCAATGTAGTGTTCCACATAGGCCTATGTGTAACGCATGTAGTGTTACACAAAGGCTTTTAGTCTTCTCTAAATTCAGAGAAATAACTCTACTTTGCTTTCTATCTACTTATTCTGAAAAAAATTTCCTTTGGAACATAAGGTTTTCTCTTTCTTTGTTATGGCAGCTGAAATTTTTACAAGAATGGTAAATCCTGTGACCAGAGAAGGAATTCTGTTTAATGCGAGGCTCTAATTGCTGCTTACTGAGAAGGTTGTATTTCCGTATTAGCTAGGGGGAATTTAAAGAAAAGTGCCATTATGCAGAAATCTCTTACTTGGAATCCTAAGCTTTTTCATTATCTAAATATCAGATCTGATTTGTTTGTACAAGTTTTTAGAAAATTATCCAGAAGAGTGTTGTGGATAGTAGCCCTAGACACCTAACAAAAGTTAAAACGTTTCTGCAGCTTAAAAATATACCTCCTGGGACAGTAGATAGAGTATCAGATATCTCAGAAAGCATGCTTGGGCTATTGCATATACAAATCATGTTATGATTTCCAGTATCAAAGTAGGTACAATGTGGTTGGTCAATGGTCAATCAGGTGCTGCTTGGAACACCTCACGTAGAGGGAAGACTGATAATGGGTAAAATTTTGTCTCAAATTTAGGCTATTATGAGCCTGCAGTAACTGCCAAGGACAGTAGAGTTATTGTATGTTTATGTCCAAACAGATGATTATCCAGTTAGTTCAGTAGAAGAAAGACTAGAAACCATTGAACTGAAAGATGTTTGGCTTTATCAAGGTTGTTGATATTTTTGATTAAATACTAAAATATGAATAAATATAGAAAAGAAGGAGTGATAAGAATAGTCTCTCTTTTTCTAGCCATCTGGGTGTTACTAAGAGCTTAATGGTGAGGTAGGTGTTTTGCATCTGTATTGGAACATTCCTTGTGGAAGCATTGAGAATAAACACTGCATACCCAAGCAATTTTTGCAATTTAGATCCATAGTATGTTTTGTACCAGAAAATGTCATTGCACTGTCTGCTTGAGGTCAGTGAGTTAAATATTGGAGTTGGATTCTAACAGGGTTGGATAATTTAATAACCCGTAACAGAGTTAGCAGTTAGGCATGCAAAGATAAATGTTATCACACTTTTCTCTATAAGCTGATTGCAGTGGGACCCGAGGGGTCTCTTCCCGCCTTTGCTCACTTCAGAGCCGCGCAAGAGCTGCTCTCCTAGGGTCAAATCACCTTTGTAAAAATAGAAATAGTAGACTTAAAAGTTCAGTGATCTCAGCTTATACAGTGGGTGTTGCATCACTCTGTTCCAGTAAGATGCTTGAGTTGCGCAGGTGTTGCAAGAGGGCTGGTGCAGCAACACGGAGGGATTAAAGTGCTCTGCCTTACTATTGCCCAAAACATTATTTAGGGTAAAGGAATAGGAGCAGCTTCGTATGAGTTAGAGAATTAACAAAGGGATTAAGAACTCTTAATCTCCATGTCAGTACAGACAGATACCTTGATAGAGGAAATCTGGTAAGCTTTTTGGAAAAGATGTGCAGAACTGAGGCTATTAGAGAAGCTAATCAGTGCTGAACAGCTTTAATCGGTTTGTTTACTGCTGAAAAAGTGCACACAAGGAAACACAGAATAAAAATTGAGCTTAAAAGTGAGTAAAATGTTTGTTGTTTGTTGACTTATCTTACTTTTAAAATAAAATTTGCAGTCAATTAGTGATGTGAGAGCAGGAGGGGTAGATGCTCCTTACAGTCAGCTTGGGAGAAAAAAAATCATTCTGCTTCTTAGTATCTGCTTATTCAGGACTGGCTGCATTTTGTAAGAATGTTCTCTGTTGATCCAGACTTGAGGAAAGAATACTGAGCAGAAGGTACTGTGTTCTTTGGAGTTTAATTGATGCTAAAACACACTGGTCCAGCAGTTGAGTATGTGGTATGTGCTGAAATGTATTATACTCGTATAACCAGTCTTGGTATATAGAACGTGTTGTTTTTTTTAATGCTTGGAGAGGGGGAGCTGTTGACCTAAAATATAGTTACCTTATCACTCGAAATATTTACTCTCATAGACTATTCCTCTCTGTGTTACATTGCTACTCACATTTTGCTGGAAATCTATTTCCTTCTTTGCATTTCCTTTTTTCTTCCACATTTCTGTAATTAGAGGGGTGATGAAGGAAGTGTTGAATCACTGTTAACTCTCTATTGACTTTGCAGTAAACTGAAATACAGGCTTTTTACTAAATCAAATGAAAACAATAATAAAAAAAACCCAACTATATTCTGTCTCAAGCCATTTAGAACTGAACTTCATCCCTCATTGCATATTTAACTCGAAAACTGGAACCTGCCTAGGCTGAGATGCTTTATTGAAGATAATACCCTGACATGGGTGGGCTATTGCTCTGCAGCTCATCTGTCTTCATCATTTGGTGCACTGGGGCTACAGGCCCACCTAACATCACTCTCTGTCCTGATCAACAGATACTTCAAGGAGACTTGGTGTGTGAATAAGATAAGCTTTGATGCTGTGTTCATTTAATGGACAAGGGAAAAAAACTGCATAGGTTTTTTGTTTTATTTTATAGACTAGTTAGAGGATTGCAGAGGGACTTAAGGTTTCCCCCTTTCCACCTTTTTTGATCTTGTAGTCATAAAAGAAAAAGGGCTGGGGATGTGCAGATATCTTAAGCTTACCAATAACAGGGATTCCCTCCCCCCCTTCTCAACCTTAAGCTGCAGAGCAAAACACCAATCCCCTCATCTAACTGAGTATCTAATGCCTTTCTCATGCTTGCGGTTACGGTAATTCTCATGTTCTGAAATTGGTCTAGCGGTCTGTTATGTGACACAGTAAATGACTTCTTATATTGCTGTGATTGATCTCTCTGAATGTAGTTTGTCTGGTGCCAATATGAAATGTCAGGAACAATGCACAGAAATCAGCATTTCAGTGAGGATTTTTACCTAAGTCTTTGAAATTGCAGAGACCTTTTAAATCTGATTGCTCAGATTAGAGGCATAGGAGACAAAAGAAAAGCTTGGTTTTCAGTGTGACTGCATTGCTGCACACCAGTCCTCTGGTGCTGTAAGTATTTGCACTTTTATTCTCTTTAATTCGTGAGAACTAGTTAGAAATAATGATTAAAAAAACTGCTTTAAAAATTTAAAAGTGTTTTGTGCTCTGAGGCATCCTCAGGAAGGGAGAAACTGACTTATCCAGGAACAGTGAAGTTAGTCTAACAGAAGTATGGCATAGCCTTGGAAAGAGGAAAAGACAGGTGTGTTTATGAAGGTGTAACTTCTAAGTTAAGTGCATCTTTTGCTATTGCAGCTATGGTATTCAGGTCGGAAAAATACTAAGTACAAGTTCTATTAGTTATTGCAATAGGTGATGGCATTCGCTTTGTTTATGCTAAATCTTCTTCCATAAAGAAGAGTAAGTCCAGTGTCATAGGTTAAGTCTTGTGCAGGAGAAGCCTATCAGCAGTTTGTTTAGAATTTGCTGAGGATGGTTACTATGCTTCCTGTGTAAATTTTCTCTTGGAAAATTTATTGATGGCACATGGGCTAGAAGGTTCTCATCTCTTCTAACCTGACCAGAGGTTAAAATATAGACATGGTTGCCTCACTTGGAAGCAGCCTAGTGTTTGAACAGCAAAACTTATAATGCTGTTTAAGTTTGTTGCCAGGAGGAAAGACTGCCTGCCTTATAGTGGTTTATACGATGTGTAAATTTAGTGTACAGGAATTACCACTTGTGGAGAAACTAGCTTCTAGAAGTGGCTTCAGCTGGTAAAAACCCCATCAATAGCTAGCTCAGAGTCAACATGCAAGTTAAGAGTATGAACATGGGTTTGAAAAACCTTGATTAGCTTGTGCTTCTGGTGAAATAAAAATAAGACACCAACTCTTTTCCTTTCCTTTTCCTCCTAAAGTATCTGCTATCATGTTTTTCTTTAAAATGAACTCAAAAAAATCAAGTGAAATTGTTGCTTGAAAATTGGAATGAAGTTGATTGCATGTGTCACTTACGAAGAAACAGCCCTGGAATGGAAACCTTACTATTTGCTACCAAGTAATTCAATTTCCTTATATTTCTAAAGTTGTTAATTAAAATATTTTGGCAGTAGCAATTTTTCATTTTGAAAACTTTACTGAAAATACTTTGTGTGGGCAGCAATTCCAAACTTTTATGCAATGCAGTGTATTTCATTACATTTTTGCATTTTTTCTTTTCCATTTTAGATGTGTTTTAATTTTTCCTATTGATTAGAAACAGATGGTTAGCTTAATGCCAACTAAGCTTGGCCAAACAGGTTGATTTTTCTGGGTTTAATCCTCAAATATGCGTCAGGAAAACTTCACAGTATTTTCTGCTACCCTGAAAATATGGCGGGCCATATTCGTAAGATCTCAGCATAATGCTTCATTGTAGATAATGAATAATTTGACATTAGTTGAACAACCTCCTGGAAGTTATGTCTTCTCCATAACCCCTCCTAATCTCCCATGTCAGTAAATACAGGGTCTGAGCTTGCACCTCTCTGAGGCTATGGTGCCTTAATACAGTGTTATCACAGCCGGGACCCCAATGGCAGTGAGCTTGCTCATGGTGCTTTAGCTTTACTGAACTAAAATCAGGTGACTTCAGACAGAAAGTTTGTGGAGAAGAGGGGGCTTCTGGTTGTTTCTGCTGAATGTTTGGGTTGGTGTGAAGTGAGGAGCGGGTGAAAATGGCATTTCTGCTGATGTTACTAGTGAGAGATGAGTGTAGATAGTGTAAGGCTTATTCTGGGTTACCTGCTTCGAGAAGAAGACAGGGTTTTATGTCACAGCTGCTGTCTTGGCTTACAAGCCAGTGAGTGAACTGATCCTGTGAGTTATTGCAGCGTTGCAGAGCAGAATTGTGTATCTGCAATGGCCATGGATCCTGTTAGCACTGATGTCAGCGTGGGATGCAATACCAGTTGGTTTCTTCTTCAGGGAAAGTGAGATGTGACTTAGGGATTTATGTTTTCGAGATGTGTCTTCAGCTTTGTGAATCAAACAGTAACTAGTTGTGTTGCAGAATGTGTTTTGGTTTTCAAGATGTGCATTTTTGAGGAGCAGAAGCATCCACATCTAACTTCAGCTGCATAACCAAGATTCTCGTATTAAAAGTCTGTCCTTTCTCTGTGGTGAGTGGACACTGAGAGACTACTCTGTAAAGCAATTCAGAGCATCTAAATTGGATTATTTCCTTGGTTTGTTCCCTTAGGGAGCCCATTCTTCTGCACAGAGGAAGCTTAGGGAAGCTAAAGTAATTATATACTCTGTCATGTTAGCTGTGGTAGAACTCCTCTACCCAACTTCATGAATATTAGTGGAAAACCACTTAAAATTCAGTGTAATTTCTTTGTTTTAGACAAACTTTTCCATAAAAGACTGGTGATAATGAGCAAATATTGCAATTACTCTAGAATGGTACTTTCAAAATGTGCTAGTGTATTATATTGCCTTGAAAGTAACAAACTCCAGATGCTTTCAAACATCTCATTCAAGATGGGTTAATAAAATAAAGTGTTGTGGTACGTGCTTGAAAAAATTTATTACAAGGGGGGACAAAAAAACTTAGTTGTAAAATGTGTGGTTTTATCTTGGCAAAAACAGTCTTAATGCTCTCTGGGGCATTTCAGTTTTGGATGTTTTGCAAATAAAAAGTTCGGAGTTATGGTCAGAGATGGTTTATTTTAAAGTATTCTACGTGTTCTTGGGGGTTTAGATGAAGTAATCAGTTGACTGACTTTGAGTAAAAATTCTCTAGTGTGTGGTACAAGTGTCTGTAGTTATCTGACTTGCTAATACATTAAATTAGTAACAATACAACGTAGAGAAGTACTGCTTTTGGCTCTCCATGGCTGACCTGCAGACTTGGCACACAATTGCAGGAATAACTGTGAGCAGTCAAGCATTCTCTATGGCTGACAGTCGAGCAGTTTTTTTTTAGTAGCTTGGGAGAGCTGCGTAGGATCACTTTGTGTACTTGAAGTTAATCATTGGTGAAGTGCTTTGTTGAATCAGGGTCAGCGGTTCACTTCCTCAAGGGATCCTATCTCTACTTAACATAATCTGTTTTCTGATTTTCTATAATTTTCAATTCTAGGGGGGACATACCTTGATGTTTGGCTTTTTTTTTTTAATCTTTTTTGTTTTCAAAAAGAAAAATCTTAAATGATTTATTAGTAAATGCCTGGCAATGAGGTGGCTTTTTTCAAGTCTATGTTCCTTAAAGTACAAGTAGCAAGTTCCTAGTCCTTGGGACTTGCAGCCTGATAGGAGGCCATGGGAACCATGGAGGCAGTGTTCAGTTGGCCAGGCCTGGGAAAGGAGCCCAAAGGTTTCTGCAGCGAGATCATAAAGTTGCTCAGTTTATGAATATTTGCATCTTGATTCAATTCCTTTGGTGTCAGAAATGAGTTTCTCATTCAGCTGAAATAAAACATACTGAAATGCAGAAATGCTTTCTTGGAGCTTCTCACTTCAGTGATTTTCATATGAAATGAGAAATGTTAAAAATTAGTCCCAAGTTGACTGTGTTTATACTATCTGTTGTTGCTATCTCTTGCAGTAGAATATTTTTAGTGCTCTTGATCGAACAGGGTATTTTCATGCAGAAGAAATGTGCCATGGTGAGCAGCAGAATGCCCAAAGACTCTTTGGCTGACATTAGAGAACAGTGTTAAATGAGAAAATGTTTAGAACGATGTTGTTGGTTAGAAATATGTGTACATATCACTTTATAATCCCATAATGAAAGTGAAATCAGACATATAAATCTGAGAGTGCTACGTGCAGTTGACAAGTATGGCTTGTCAGAAAGGTCATAAACCAGAAAAATATTTTAATGAACGATAACTCTTTCTGGGGAATATTTGGGTTTACAGGAGAAGCAAGCATAGATAAAACAGTCTTAGAATAATTTATATGATGCTAGGCCTAGTGAGTGCAGTGGGCTTGCAAGGTTTCATCCCTTTGGAGAATAGCACATACATGTATATGGAGATAAAAATACAGTATCTTAATGATTGAATTTAAGAGCTGTTCAATTGTCAGAAGCACAGATTTTCAAATTTAGAGAACTCAAACCCAGAAAGCTACTGTCTGACTTAGAAGATTGAGTTAATTGCAGACTCCACAGGCTTTGGCTTTATTCTTGGCATCCTTCCAGTCTATGAAATAACTTGACATCAAGAAAGTGTGTTGCATGATGCTGGAAAATGGCCTGAGAGCTCAGAGTGCAGCATGGCAGTGACTTGTAGCATCCTCAGAGCTGATGGGAGAGCCCTGCAGTGGGAGTGGAGCTTTACCTGGCCCTCGGTGCTCAGTGAGGCAGCAACACCCCTGCGAGCTCAGCACAGCCTTTGCTTGGATCCATTTAGGGTTCAGCTCCAGCCGCTGTGTCTTCTCTGCACTGCTTCCCAAACAGTCATAACAACTGTGAGGAGGTCACAAAACCATGGATTTCTAAAAATGACTTGATAACACAGTCTGGTACATTGAAATGTGAAACAGGGTACAAGTTTGGTTGCAGTGGTGTCTTTTTTGCTGAATGTTTTGATGGAATTGCTATTTTTTTTTCTTTTTTTTGGCAAAAATTTTAATGGATATTTTCATCTGTTACTTGCAAATAAATTATGTAAAACTGAAAAACTTGTTTTAATAGAAATGAAGGCAGACTAGTCATCATCTCTGTCTTCAGGTTTAAGACTCTAGTATTTTCTTGGGATCGGGTATTTTCTGCAAATCATTACATTTTGACTTTGAAACTCATTACTTTGAGAATGTTTAAGTGGAAATTTTTATCCCACACGTGGTATGTTAATTTCTGTTCATTATTTGCAAACATAGTCACTCCATATAAATTTCCATCATATAGACTGCTTCCTATTTTATGCCAGTCTCTGAAGACGGAACAGGGAACGACGGGGCTAATCTGTCACGCTTGGTTGTCCACATACAATTTTGTTTTCAAGGGTGAAAATCAAACTGTTGTACGTGTATCTTATTGCAGTAAATAAAGATAGGTTTTTCTTGGAAATATTAAGTATGTTCCAGAAAATATTGGAACATTTAAAAAATAATCACCAGTAAAGATGAATTACAAAATCACTCAAATTTCTCACTTGATTCTGCTTGTGGCAACTCTAAAACCAAAAAGCAGGGAGGATGAAAAGAGTACAAGCTTTTTTATTGCTTTTAGTTTGGAGATTGCGGAATTTTGAAAAACTGGTGTCTTTTTTTTTTTTCAAATGAGCCTTTTTTTTTTTTTTTTTTTTTTTTTTTTAGTTAGAGTGTCACAGTTTGTAAGAAAGACAATATTTTTATTGTATTGTAGGTTAACTGTCAAGAGGACTTTAGAATGCCCAGTTAGCTATTATTCTTCACTGGTAGAGATATTGCTTGCCTACGAAGTTGATGATGAGCCTCTGGTGCTGTGTCCTGAATTCAACACATTTTTACAAGTTGCTGAACAAGTGTTTGCTCTCCTAGGGAAGTTTTTTAGTCCTTTTCTTCTCTGTGTGAGTATGCGATGTGAAGTCTCTGAACTGCACTGCAAAGAGGCAGTGAGATGAGTCCAATCTCTACATGCACTTTTCTCTGCAGTGCAGGACCAGGCCTTCCCAGAGCAAGAGCTACATTCAGATAAAGCCTGAATTATACTCAGTGTGAATGTTTGTACCCTGAGGGCATCTGCCCCCTGCATAAAGTGGTGTATCACATCACGTCTGTGAGCATATGTAGCCACTGTTGAGATTGAGAGAATTTAAAACGTAATTGAAAGTGATTTGTAATCACCTTACTTGAATTATTTCTGAGGTTTTTTTTCTCACGTTCATTTAGTTTAAAGCTCTATCTATTAAATGAAGTTGCCTTTTCTTCAATGCTTTCTTTCTCAGCTTCTCAAGAAAATGAGTGAGAACCTAATGTCATGTTATAACCTTCTAGATTTCTGTTTAGTGCTCCCAATCAATCACAAAGATGTATATGTTATATCAAATCCATATTTAACATGCAGTCTGAACACAGAGTTGTGATGGTGAAACGGTGCAGAATCAATAAAAAGCAGCTCCAGGCCTTGCTGTTCAGCTGCACTGTGTTTCAGCACTGCAGGGAGAGAAAGCTCAGTTCTGATCTTTCAAAGGAGAGGCACTGCTAGAGTGGGAGCTTTAAAACATTCCTCCTGCAGAGTCCAGCTTGTGTTCATTCCTTTTAACTCCAAACCCATTCCTTTGCAGGACTCTTTCCCCCTCAAGAAGCATTTACATCAAGAGATGTCAGTTCTGCTTGGTACAACACAGTGAGGTGTGGGGGTTGATCAAATGTAGCTAATGACACACATTTTATAGCCAGTTGGTTGAAGCGCCAGGCTTCTCAAACATCACTCTGTTTATTTCACTGAAATTTCTTGACACAATTGAAAGGTGTTCGTTTGAAAGCAGGATCCTCCAATTCCTGCAATTCTTCGGTGGGGTTAAACGGACTCTCAGTTTCCAGCTTCATGAAAAATGCCATTGTGACAGGCACTTAAGTCATGGGGCTATTAACCCTCCCTCAGAAAGGTGAATGTTAAAATTAAAGGCATTGTCACAGTAGATGCAGCTTTTCTATACAAAGAAAGAGTCTCAGAAGTGGAATATTGTTCATTTGCTTATTTGAAACACTAATTCTAATTTATACATATTTTTAGAGGCAGTCATGGGCCTTATTTCAGTGTTCTGACAACTGATGCCTTCCTGCATTCCCTGTTCAGAGGGAAATAGCTTCAAGTGTAATAAATCTGTCTTCTCACATCTAGAAAAAGGAACTTATAAGTAAGATATTGACCATGCAAAAAAAAAAAAGTTTACAAGACTCTTACATTTTAATGCAAACCTTGCATAGATTTAGAGTTAAAAAAAGAAAAAAAAAGAAAAAAAACAAGACGTGGGGGGAAAAAAAACGGGCAATGCAGTTAAGAGTTGGTCATAGGACTTGGAACTGGCCTTGTTTTGGTTCTGTTGCTCTAATTTATTGAAAGTAGCGTGGAAAAATATTCAAACCAGTAAGTGTAAAATAGAAACAGTAAATAAGCTGATTATCCGTAGAGGTTCAGTAAAACTGTAAAGAAGTTCTATTAGAATTTCTATTATTACTTCTATTGGTAGCAATAGAACAGGAAGAGGAAGATGTATCCTCAGGGTGTTTTCCTGCAATTTTGGAGCTTTTTTTTTTTTGCCTTGCTTCTAATGCTAATGTGATAAAAGCTTCTAGAATTCTGTTTGACGCAGAACTTTCTCGTGCCATATTTCTGCCATCCTTAGCATTGGCCAAGGGGAGCTGAAGCTCTGACAAGAGCAGGTTTTTTTTCTCCCTACTTTCTCTGGCACATGGCCCTCAAGAAAATAACCTTCATTTGTGCCTTAGACCCAGAGCCAGCACATCATTCATCAGATGCATCTCTTATCAAAGTGCAGTGCAAGGTTGAGAAGGAGGGATTTTAGTATTTTAGAACATACGTGAGAAAAGTTTGTTTTTCTTTGTGGTACCTCCTTTTCTCTAGAGAACTGATTTTCCTGGAGCACAAAAATGAATGTTTTGGAAAACTAACTGGTATAATGTAATAGACCAGTTTCTTTATCTGTTTTGACTAGTGGAAATTACTGATGCAAGATAAAAAAATGAACGCTATGGGCAGCTTAAAATTAGCGGCTGTAGAGGAATTCATTTTCCTAAAAGCTTTCCAGAAATATACTTTTTCTATGAAATGATATCTTACATTAGACAATATATATTTCTTTCCTGCAAATCCTGTGAGTGGAACTGCTCTGGACAGTCCTTCAGTCTCTTCCCATAGAGGAAGTGCATGAAATGAGGCACAAAATCAGACTTGGAAGGTGGAAGTTTGTACTGTGTTCATCCCTAAAGGCTAGAAGATGTGTAATAATTATCACAAAGCCTCATACATTGGTTCTTAACGCTGCATTTAGGGGAATACATACTGTTCTCTTGAGATGGCATGAGCAGATACTGGCCTAAATAGGAAATGATGGGAAAATTTGTGTTGTCTTCCCTTCCCTACCCCCTCCTTGGAACTAGTCAGAGTGCAGTTGAGGGTACAAGGTGAATGTAGGTTAAGATTTGACAGCGGCTTGGGTTAGGATGCTTGATAAGTGGGAAGATGTGTATGTCCTAGGTTTTGCTGGTGCTGGCTGCACAGTTATTGTGCCTGGAACATTATTAGTAGTGACAGGGCAGCCTTCCTGTGTGCAGAGAAGTTCTCTTTGGAAACCAGCATAGAATTGCTTGCACAGATCCCTCTGCTGGAGAATACCTGTGAAGGAGAAGGTCTTTGTGCAGCCTTATGGGTACAGGAAGGAGATGGCGAGAGCAGTGTGAAAGCTTCCTGCAAAAATTTGGGAATGTATAAAGGTTAAAATGTTATCCTTTACTCATCTCACAGGAGAACAAATTTTAGCCGCTCATTCTGAAAGGAAGGAAGGAATAATTTGTTTGAAACTCTGCGGAAATGGTAGAGTTCCTTTACACATACACAGGTGTTTCCTGGATGGAATGTGATCTATCTGTATATTAGCATATAGTTTTACACATCTTTTGGGCATCCTCTGGGGCCAAATAGGAAAATGAGCTTTTCTTGGGCTTGAAGTTGGGGAAGTAATGATCACCTTTTCAGCTATGGTGTACGCTGGTGATTTCTAACATTAGCATTATTCATTTTGTTACAAAACCTTTCTTTGTCACTGCGTTAAGATGGAGCAGGATGTTTTCTATGAGGGTAGCAAATTAGAAGCAAAAAATATTGATGGTTAGTGCTTTAGAGAAAACTTTACATGAGTCAACCCCTAGAGGATCAGGATGAATAAACCACTTGAGACATGCTGTAAAATTAAACTGTGCAAAAGCATAACAAGACAGTGTACTGCCACCTAATTTTTGACTATTGGACAGTATTACGTGTTGCAGCCATGATTAGAATTATTTAAATTCCTGAGATGTCCATGTAGCCACCAGAATGATATTCTTGCCGTTGGTTTTGTCCCAGGCCCTAGCATTTATTGTGTGGCTGTTCGTCATTATAGTAGCATCATAATTAAGCTTGTGGAGAAATCACTCTGCTTGTCTTACTAGATTTCAATGGTTAAGTTCTTAATTTCATTTATTATTTGCTCTAACTGCACCCATCCCTGGAGGAAAGGGTGATGTTGCAGTGAAACCCAGCTGAGTGGGAGAGGAAGCCAGAGCCCATTTGCAATGGGAGGATGGGCTGAAGTGTCTCTCAGCTGTTTGTGGGGTGATATGACAGGTCTGAAACAAACAAAAAGCAAAATATATGGTGTATTTTGTTTCTACTTTAAGAAAGGAAGTAACTAAATAAGAGAAAAATAAAGGAAAAATATTAAGGCATTTCTCTCAATGCTAAAAACAAAGATGAAATTTGTAGTGCTGGATTTGGTGTGCAGTTGCTATCCTTCTACTTTCTAATGATTTTTGGGGCACACGCATTTATGATGGGGAACTGTGTTAATGGAAAGCAGCATGTTCAGACAGCAACTGTGACAGTCAGGAGGAATTTCAAACTGCTGCAAATGTGCTGGTGCACCAGCCTAGTAGCATGAATTGCTTAGGATGTGGGTTGCACCTCCTGCCACAGATGTTCTGACGCTCTCTGCAATTCAGACTGGACTGTGCTTCTAAGCGTTGCCCCTCCCTCAGCTGGTCTTGTGTGAAGGATTACAGCAGAGGAATGAGGCTCCAGGGGAGTTTCCTTTTTTAACACCTAGGGGCTTGTCTGACCTGTGTTTTAGGGCACTTGGCTGTTCTGTGTGGCCAGTGCATTGCTGACAGGTAGAATTCCCAATGCTTAGTTTGAGAATTCTTTCCACAACCCAGGGAAGTTGTGTAAAATGTATTTAACACTTGGTAAACAAGTCCTTGAGCTAGCCCTTGTATTTTCCCAGTTACTGTAGTACTTTAAAAAGCCCAGCTGCACTGTCCATCTCTAAATCTGGTATGTATTCTGTATCTTTTTCTGTGCATATGCATTTGAAAAGGGTTTTGCCAATTACAGTTCAGTAGTTCATGTTGAGATTACTCTGATTGAATTCTGAGGATGTGCATTAAGCTTGGTGGTGATGCTTAGGTTTTTTTTTTTAATTGAAATTGCTGCCTCTCATCTCATCCATGGAACAGCTTTCTCTCTGAAATGCAGCTACATTATGGTTTTCTGTGATTAATGTTAATTGATAAATGATAGTTGGAGTCTCCTGTTTCAACCTTCTTAGAGATTCCAAATTAAAACTCAGAAAGCACATTCCTGAATGCATGAATGGTATAAGGAATGAGGCAAAATGGGCTTTGGAAAACATGTGAAAGATTGCACAAATTGATAGGTAAAATTCTTAACATTATTTTTCAGCACATGGATGATTCTTACATTAATTACTAAAGTGAACACTAAAGTGACTCCTTTTCTAATAGATTCAAGTGATACACTTAATAATATGTATTTCCTGTTCATTGATGTATGAAAAAAAATCTTTGTTTCCAGCTTTTGTGACTATATCTAGGAAGGAGGTGATTTATGCCCCTGCTATATGCAGTTTTATTGTAACTGAAAGCTGCAGCTGTCATGTAAATTCAGCAAACAAAATCTCTTAAGGTTGAAAACAGTTTATGTCTTTGGAAAGCAGTAATTCCTGAACTGAGAGAAACCTAGGTCCAGATTCTAGAGAACAGATCTCAAAATCATAAGGCTTTAGTCCGAAGTGGGATCTCTCTGAAATAAATTTCTGGTTGCATGCTATATTGTTAGTTAATATGTGTAGCTTCGTTTTGACAGGATAATGTAGCTGATGAATGTGTGGTCTTCCCTGTCTCCAGTCAGATCTTTACATGTTCATTGCCTGAGGAACCTTGTAGTGGGAGTACAGTTGCACCATGATCAATTTGAAGACATACAAAATGATAAAGTAATTCTGGTCTGTCAGTCCAGTTGATGATATGTTGTCAGTGCAAGGTCTGCTGGATTAGTGTAAAGGTGTATTTTAACACCACCTACATTTAGGAAGGGTAGGAAGGTACATTACTACATATATATATTGTAGCTTTCCTGATGCCAGACTCTTCTGTTGATTTAACTCACTTTAATGCTATAATTCACTAGAACCAATTTCACAGTTATACATACAGTGAGCGATACTTTGTACTGAGAAGTGGAAAAGAGTGAGGATTGTTTTCTGTTTCTTTAATATGTGTACAGTACATGCAATTTCGCTAATCTCAGTATCAATCTATGTATATGAATCTCATTTAATATTACCATTTTTGTTACATGAACACCTATCACTCTGTGTACTGGAGTCTATTGACTTAAGTGTGTAATGGCATATAAAACTGACATGACCCTTTCCACTTAATTTTATTTGAGATTTTTCCACCCTTTTAGAAAACATTCTTGCAGCTTCATCTCAGCCTGTCACAACAATGCTGTTTTCAGTTTAATAAGACTGTGCTTACTTATATGAGTTTAGAACGTAATGCGTTTTATGAATGTTGACAGTGTCTGTGTGTTGTAAAATGAGCATTGTGTATTTTAAAGATGGGATAAGGGAACTGGTTGGTTTTATGAATGAAGTGGACTGGTTTCTGTTACCATTTGGTGTAGCAATGTTCCTTATACTTCTTCAGGCTTCTTGTATCGTCTTATGTCTGCCCGTTCTCTTTTCATTTATTATAGAATGCCCTTCTTTCAAAAGTGCCTAAGTCAAAAAAAAAAAGTCTAATAGGCTGTTACAGAGGTCAGGCTTTCACCAAATTATTGATCTCAGGTTTCCATATGTCTTAATCCTTGAAAGCTATGCAAGTTGTACTGAGATATTAAAAGGTTGAGGTCTAAAATTTATTTGATGTGTAGTTTGGAGGCTGAATTGTAATATAAATGAAAAAAATCAGCTAGTTAAGGAATTATTGCTTCATTATATAAAGACTGAAATAAACCAGGAAAAACTGGTTTTTTAAGACAGAAAAAAATCAATATTTTATTATGATTCTTGGCCACATTTGAGTAGAAACAAAAGATTTGAGTTTCCTGGGGTTTGCAGGAAAAAGATGGGACTGTTTATACTTTTCTTCTCCCTCAGGTGTCCTTATTTGACTTTTGTGAGATAGCTGACTCTGGAATCACTCACTTCAGTGGGACAGCTTTCTTTTTTTTCTCCTGCTGAGTGCTTGTTTGTATTTGGTACAAAATGGAATTGGTTTGACAGAAGAGACTGCAGATAGTTGCCAGGATCATTATAGCCTGTCAGTGAGACACTGCCTGGAAAAGAGCCTTTGGTTCACATCTCTGCTTGGAATCAAGCACAGAGGGAAAGTCTGGCCTTGGGCTTCTCTGTCACTGGCAGCTGGATTGGATTCTTGTTTATGGAAGGCAGTTGCCAAGGGCCAGCTGGTCCTTCAACCTGTCCTAACACCTTTCTGCCTGCCTGCCTCCTTTGGTTACCTGATCAGTTGCACCTGCAGGATGACCGCATCCATCAGGGAAGATGCTGTGGGAAAAAGCAAGATGGAAGGGGGGTAGGAAGCTCAACACAGACCATGAGTGAATTTTTATTGGTGTTTAGGAAGGTGGAAAATCTGTGAGGTGAGCGGTGCTTCCTGTTTTCCCTGCGAGGCAGTGGACAAGTTTTTAAAAAAGGGATTTTGATCTGATTTTACTTTAAAGGATTACAACCTCCACAGCAATGCAGTTGGAGGTAGAAAAATTGTGCCCGGGAGACCTTTCAGAATATGAAATTAAAGGGCATAGGAATGAAAGGCTAATTAAAATTGTTGGGCTATGAGGGTATGGGTTTGGGATGAAGGGGAAGGAATGGGTATATGTGGCAAGTGAACAAAGAGAAGGTGGATGATACGGAATTATGGAGTAAGGTTACATGGTTTTAATAATGCTTGAATATAGTTTTAGTAATGCCTTTCACGTCCCTAAAATTGATCAAATTACTGTGCTGTTTATAAAATTAATCAGGCTTCGTTTCTTTGTTTTAATCTGCCCAGGTGCAGAAGTGCAGTGTTCAGTTAAATTAGTGCAAGCTCCATCTAGGTCCTGGGATCTGTGCAAAGGTAGCTGAAATGAGGCAGAGTGAAGATAGCTGAGCGTCCAAAAATAAAATGAGGAAACCAAAATTCTGCCTCTGCACTGCTCTCAGCGGTGAGGATTTTTTTTCCCCCCGTTTCTCTGAGATGCCTCGCTCTCTTCTTTGTAAGCTCACTTTCATCTACAAAACTTATTTTATTTTCCCATATCTTTTCCCTAGTCCTCTTCTTTTCCTCAGGGTTCTTGTAGGATTCTTAGCTGTAACCTTTCTTGCTAAGTCTGCTAGTTTTTTGCCTGCTGACTTGAGATTGATGA
Source organism: Hirundo rustica (assembly GCF_015227805.2). Lineage (NCBI taxonomy): Eukaryota > Metazoa > Chordata > Aves > Passeriformes > Hirundinidae > Hirundo > Hirundo rustica. The sequence goes on along the minus strand of NC_053454.1, from coordinate 53,295,436 downwards.
CTGTGTTTCTGATGCCTACCCTTCAATTTCTGCAAAACTCTCTGGCACCACCCAGAAGCACCTTTGAATGTCTGGAGCTGAAACCTGGATGAGCAGTTCTTAGCCTGTTTGCCCTAGGGTGGCCATAAAGAGAAAACTGCTGGTGGATCTTGTTTGAGAAATGCCATTTTTCAATGTAAAGAATCTCTAAGAAATGGAGTGTGTGTGAACCAGAAATGCAGTAGCATAATTTTCCATGCCTTGCTTCTTCATTTATTTATATATTTAAAATTATATTTAAATTTAAAACTGATTCTAGGATTTTCTTCCATTGCCATTGTTAAGATTCCAATTAATTTACTTCTTCATATACTATCCTCCTCTGCTGAATTTTGTAATAAATCCTATGACAGACAGTCTGCTTAAGGGGTAAGGCCATTTAGTTCAAAAGTTATTTTCTTGTCCCACAAGAATTTTTAACTTGAAAGAGTATCATATGACAGTACTTGCAGTAGAACTTTGAGGAGGTTTTCTCTTTTTTCTTATTTGAGGTAGAATAAGATTTTGCTGTACGAAATTGGCTTCTTTGGGAAGTTGAGTAGTTACCATTTGTAGAAGTATGCAGTTTACACATGTGTATATTTACAGAGAGAGTGAAGCAGTGTACAAAATTTAGCAGCTGACAAATGCCAGTTACAGATAACTCATTCTGCAAATAATTGGTTTATTTTCTTACAGGCAAAAAATGAAGATGTAGTAATTTTTCACCTGGTTAAATCAACAAGGTATTAACTTTCTTTGCTGGTATAGATTTTCTTTATCAATATTGATTTTGGGGAGATAAACTTCTTACCTTATTTGCTTATGGAAGAGGTGAAGCAGCACATATTGACTCATTCCTTCATTCCAACTGCAGTTGTAATTTGGTAGTGAAGTTTCTTAGACTAAATGAGCTGTCTGAACTTTGAGCTATCTCAGTAAGATTCAGCAAACTCTTGCCAGTTTTTAGAAGAAAGAAAAATGGAAACTTTCATGTACTTTGCTGAACAAGGAGTAGATTTATTTGGAGATCCACACAGACATGTATACATACTCTTATTTTTAACAATGAACAAATTTTATTCTAAAAATTATCATGCTTGTGGGTCTTGGTGTTTGACTGTCAGTGAAAACCTTGTGTCCTTTGTCTCTGTTTATTCTTCCATAATGTCACTATTGTAAGATGGGTGTGTGGCTTGGAGAACACCTACAAAACACAGTATTTGTATGGAAAAATTCTGAGAGGTCTTTAAAGAGATGAGGATTTTGCAGTGTAATTCTAAAACCCGCACTTTGAGGTTTGAATGTTGTGTTTTTATTGGTTTTGGGGCTTTTCTGAGGGTTGTGGTGTTTTGGTTTTTTTAACTTCTTTGTTGTAGGGTTTTTTTCCCTTTTTTGGGTGGGGGTTGTGGGTTTTTGTTTGTTTCTTGTACACTTTTAATTTCTCTCTTTCTGAAACATTCTTTAAAACTGTGATAAAATGTACTGCTCTGACCTTGTACAGTTATTTCTAGGTGTGTTTTCTTGGAAATAGTTTTTCTTGGAGGCTCTTTGTTGCTTGCCAGTTTATTCTGAATCTGATTTCAGTTGTAAAACATGAAACCTTTTTTTGTGGCTGTCAATTGCTGGGTCATCTTGTTTGGTTATAATGTGAGCTCTAGTGTTTGGCAAACTGTGTAAGCTAACTGCAGAGACAGACAGGCTGTTGGCACGGGCTACTTGTGGACAAGACCTTTGGGAGTTGCTCTTCCTGTTCCTCTTCAGTCTTGGGTAAAATGCTGAAGAGGCTTAAAGAAGGTAACAGCCTCACAGGTTCAGCAATGCACAGTGTGCAGTTCGCACACAATCTAATTCTCTTGATTGAAATGCCAGGTGTTTTCATCAAGTCTTGCTGACATCATGTAGTGATGTCAGCAAGAAATAGTGCTGATGGTTTGAAATTGTGTTGGTGCCGCTTACCTGCAGGAAAACAGAGACTTTTTTTCCTTATTTGATTTTATTTGAAGGAATAATGTGGTTCTGGTAGTGGTACAATGGCAATTTTTAGTGATTCCTAAAGTTTAAACTGGTCCTTTTGAAAACAAATACTGTGTTTTTATGTCTAAAGAGAGAATATGTGTACATTATAAGTGGTAGTGGTACAATGAAGTGTTAATTTCAGCTATTTCACTTGTTCTGATTTCTGTCATTTAGCTCCTGCCTTAAATGCTTATGGAACAGCTTTTTAAATGTTTTTAAGGGTACTATTATAGGCCTAGAGAAGTAGCATTGGAAGTAATAAATGATTGTGAATGTAGTGTCAGAGGATTAAAGCCTAAAGCTCATTTTCCCTGTACAGCTGTAACAGTACTTTATTCTGGTCAGTATTATGCTGTGGATAGTGGTGCCACAATCCTCAATGACTGTGAATCAAGTCAAGCAGAGAAAATACAGTGTTGAAGAGACTGATAACTGCAATATCTCTGTTTGCAAACTGCTTTGAAATTATATTGAAGGCATGACTTGCAGCATCAGACTTCAGGTCTCTTGAGGTGAATCCTTCTGTTTAAAAACCCTCAGGGAAGAGATACACATATGTCTAGTAGAGTTAATTTGTTCAGGGTTTTGGAAGGAGGGCAGTTTTTCTAACGGTAGTACTTCCAAGAGCTGTTCTGTTGTTGATTTATCTTTCATCTATGAGAGATTCTGCTTTTGAGAGGTTCTTTAGAGGTTAAAAAGACAAGTTTTTATAGCACGGATTTCTGATCAGGTGTATGGAGGGAGATGGTAAATGGTAGCACCAGCAGTAGTAAGATCTTTAAAATCTTGGAGTAAGCTGAAGTTTCATTCACTTTTTTTTCATGATTGATTATACATCTTAGAAAAAATTTCTGTGTAGAGCTAAGTGGGTAGTTACAAGCAGTTAGGCTATTGTAGTATGTGTGTTAAGCTCTCTAGACTCCTGCAATTAAGCTTTCAACATTCAGGTGTAGTTAGGATCTTGAAGCTCTGATATTAGCCCTCACTGATTACATGGGACAGGTGTATTTAATTGGCATCAGAGGTCTGTAGGTGGCCTGACTTGTCACACACGCAGGATCTATGCAGATCCATGTGAAGGAGGAATATAAAGTCTCAGATGTGCAAGGGTCAGCAGTCGTGTATTATATTAAAAAAGATGTGTCAGCTACACAGCATGTTCCTGAGGTTTCACTGAGTGCATTTCATGTGCAGATCATTACGCCCATTATTCTCCTTCCACAGACAGGGAAGGTGAAGCACAGAGACATTACCTTCCTGAAGACACAAGCAAGGCCACTGGCTGAACTCCATGTCTCATAAACCTCTTGTCCGTCTTATGTCACAACCAACGTAAGATGTTTTTATTGAATCATTTTCTTAAAAATCTCTGAAAGGGCTTCTCTGTTATAGGCACTGCATTTCAGAATGCTTTTAGTTGTTTTTAGGCATTATAGTTACCTGTATTCAGAGAAAAGTGGAAAAACTCCAGACTCTTTTTTTTTCCTATGCAATTAAAAAGACATTCATACCTAGATTCAAAATTACATCCCAAAGCTAATTTTACAGCTCAATTATTAACTGCTGGATGAGAATTCATAATGAAAGTGCTGTCAGTTCTTTAATTACAGTGATTATAATAGAACCTGTAATATTGAGGCAGCACCCAAGTTTTTGAGCTGCTGTGTCAGCCGTTGAACCCAGGCTCACAAAAATCCCTTTCTGATTGAAAATGTGGTGTAATGCTATTCAAGGGGGACTTGCATCTGCTCTTTTCAAATGAGCACATCAGCTAATGTATGAAACTGTATTCCTATCATTACAGCTGCACAGAAAGTATGTCTTAGTGCATTTGCAGCTATTTCTGCTTCTTTAAAAGAAAAAAGCATTTCATTCTTAGACTAGATAAAAACCACTGTTGTTCACGGGAATTGAAAAAATATTAGCGCTGTTAAGAATAGTAATTATTCTTTCTTGCTAAAAATGTCTTTACAGTAAACTTTACTTTGAAGCAGTGGCATTTCTTTTATGCGTAGATTTTAGTGCCAAAGTCTTCCTAGCAATACGTGCCCACATAGTGTGGAAGATGATACACCAACGACCTGATTTATCGAGATCTGCCCATTTCCTACTCTGCTCCATCAGTACTAAAACACTCTCTCAGCTTGTTTACTTCAGACTACAGAAAACAGTTCATGAAGTTGAACTTGGTGAGAACAAGGGCCATGAACTGGCATTGAATGTCCAGTGCTGACAGTTCATCTGCAGAAGAAATCCTTTCCTAGGTGAACAGCCAGCCGAAGTGAGTACTGGGTCACACTGTAGGTAGGTAGGTGAACCATGGTTGTTTTGAGTCTCCAGGAATGGCTCATATTTGGAGTTTTTTTTCTGGCTCATGAACATGTTACCAGTACAATACCTGATAATTAGCATGGATGTTTCTGAAATAGGTTTAGCACTTAAAAATGCATTAATGAACAACTGGTACTTCTATATGTGATTAACAGCTATTCTGTTTCTTTGTTTCTAAAAAAATGGTGTTGGGTAAGTGGTGAAACCTATTGTTGTCCATCTCAAAGTTGGTTTAATTGGGCTTTAATTGTGAGACTCATCTGCAACAAGACTTTCAGAGCAGGAAAAAGATAAAAAAGATTGCTGCTAAAGACAAAGTTCTTTTTTTATTTGTGATTTTTCAAAAGCATACTTTCAATATGGTATGAAAAAATACTTTTTTAGAATCATTTTGTGTGGTAAAGAAATTTGAGATAAGTCATCATACTGTTTGTGTCTGTTCAAGGAGGTAATTCTCTTAAAAATACAGCTTTTCAGAAGACTTTAGCTGGTTGTATTGATCACTTTGCTACTGAGACATATACTTCAGTGCTTCAGTGAATAATCGTATAAAATCGTATAACATAAACTTCAGTTTTATTTTTCAACTATTGTAGTGTCAGGAAAAATAAGTCTTGACCAATACTTAAAAAATCAGTTTTATTTGTTATTCAGTAATTATAAGATTTTAATTGACATTACTTCATTAGTAAAAAAAAAAGAAATCAAAATTGTATTTATTTTTTGAAGGTAAGCAGTTGAGTACTAACTGAAACAATTTCTTTGGCTTTCTTGGGGGGGAAAGGAACTAATTTTTTTTTTTTTTTGCAGGTAGGTTCAAAAAAATGGCCCTAATGGCTCATAATGCCAAGTCTGCTTTTTTTCGTTATAAAGTGCGAAAAGGGCCACTATCTGGTTTTGATGCTACCACGTGTCCTCTGCTGCTAACATTCGTTTGGGAGGAGTAATGACTGGAAAATGCGTAATGAAGGTGCAAGGCCTGAGGTCGTAGGCTGCATTCTCATAGACAGCAGCTTCTCCAGGTCAAGTCCTTGAGGAGCCCTCTGCAGTATCCACAAGCTGCCTTTGACTTGCACCATGCTGTTATAGAAACCAGTAGGAAAGTGGTGGCTACCCTGGGGTCTGGCCCAGGGGCACGGTAACCAGTTCCTTGTTGCTAACCTGAATAAGAGTGTTGGTTTTTAGGTGCTAGGGACTGTGAGTACCTGCACAGTTTGATCACAGTCAGTCAATTCTAGTGCTTCAATACCGATGCCACCAAAACAACAGTTCAGGAAGAGACATCAAAGTGAAAGCTATGCTGTGCCCTACAACCACTAACAGACAAGTGCTGTGCAGTTTTCTTATTGTTTCTGTGTTTGGCCTGTGTTGATCTTTGTGATGGCTGCTATTTGCGGTTTACTGATAAAACCAGCATTAAACGAAGATACTACAGAAACCCACTTTTTTTGTCACCTCATCAGCAGACAGGCTATTGTCGTAATGGATAATGATATGGATAATGAACTCTAACTGTGTTCCAGGTGGAGTCCAGTAAAACAAAGCTTTTCCAGATTTTGGCCACAAAACAAAGCTTCTCCAGATTTTGAAGTGGCAGCGATATAATAACACATTAACATTAAATGATGTGGGTAGATGGGCAAGCAGGATATAATTGGGAATAACCTGTCCTTCCTTGTATAACTTAGTATGAGTTGTGCACTCTGTTATTGTGGAACCTGTTGTGCCTTGGGCAGTTCTGGTTGTGAGCTGTTGTACTGTGTTTATAGGTGAAGCTTCATAGGACCCTTGTAGCTGAATCCTGTCAGGTTGATGTAGTTTCAGCTGATGTGAGATGTCACCTTCTTGTGACACAGCTGTGGCCACCCTCTCCTGGGAGCATTGTAGCTCTTCACATCTTTGTGCCATCACTGCACCTTGCCTGTTACGCTCAGACATTTGTCAGGGCAATAAATATTTCCTCCTTCCTCATAGTGGGAAGGAGGAAGTGTATTCTCAATAGTTGAATTGACTGTTTATTGACCAAATTAATTAAACCTTTTCCATTTGGATTTTTGCATGCAGTTTAAAGTGAGGTTATCAGAGTAGGAGCTTGTCTTTGGGTTTTTATTTTTCTGAAGTATTTCTATATTCCTCAAATAAAGCCACAAATTTCCTGTAGCCCAAAAGAGAGCATCAGGGAATTGTTTCCAGCTACTCTTCTAGTTTTTGCTTTGGAAATGCTTCCTCTTAGGTATTGTGCTCCTGTATAGCTCATTCGTAAATGGGGGAATAACTCAAGTATTCCTGGTCAACCTTACAAGCCTTTCCTTCTCTCATTCAGCATTGCCTTTTACTTATATCTGACAACAGTAACTTTTGAAGCTAATAAATGGTCTTAATTGTGTAAAAAGATAGACATGACATTTTGTGGAAATCTCTTTCACTTGATCTGCCTTATGTATTTAAGCACTTCTGTTCATAGCATTGAGATGTGGCATTTTCATAAGCTCCAGAGGAGCAGCATTAGCATTACGTAATGCTGTTATACTGCTATCATCTGTACACAGTCCACATTGCCCTGGAATTTGTGTCTCGAGGCTTTGCTTTTGCCTTGAGTCCAGCACATTGTGCATTTACTGCCTTTCCAGAAGCTCACTGTGCTGCCTGGTATTCTCAGGTTTGGAAACTGGGGAAGGAAACCTGGGTTTGTGCTCTTTGGTCAGTTCTGTCATTTCTGTTTGTCAGAACTTGAGGATTATAGTTGTCATTTTGGCTGTTTACTTGGGAAGCTTTTGGAGTTCTTCTAGATGTTACAGGCTGAAGCTGGGGAGTTTTGGAGCAGGTGCCTGGACATGGTGTGAGAGTTTTGCTGGAGCCATGGACCGGTGTCAGGGCCAGATCAGGGACAGCCATGCAGGTGTGCTTGTGCTGATGTCCCCATCTTGGGAGCTTCACACAACATGAGCTACTATCCTAAAGAGAATAAGGCCAGAGCAGGAGTTGGGGGAACAGAGAGTTAAAAAAAAAAAAACAACAAAACTGATTCACCTCTTCTTTCAGACAAACTTATTTTTTCATAACAGCTTTAGAGATTGCAGATGACACATATGAACTGGGTAGTCAGGGGCCAGGTTAACAATTGATGGTTTGCTCTTTCCATGTAACTTCAGCTGGTCTGGATTAAAGAACAGGTTAATGTATTGTGAGTACATATACATATAATAGCTTAAAATGAGCCGCAGTAAGGCTAGCATTAAGATTCTGGATTTTTTTTTTTTCTTTTTTTTTTTTTTTTCCAGTACCTTTGGTGTGGATATTCCCAGGAATCCTTTGGTATTTGTGTTGGTTGTAACGTGCTATCTGTAGTACTTTCTTCTACTAAATAACTATAATTGCATTTTCAGTACAATCTGAATTGTCGGTCCACACCTGTCTCCTGTGTATCTTAAGTACTTCGGTAGTTTGGCTCCACCTCCATTTTCAGTTACTATGTGCCTAAACCTCACTTTCCTTGTATTTTCTGTTTACAGTTCCTATGTATTTTGTTCCTTGTATTCAGCCAGCCATCTTCCTGTACAAAGTTTAAAGTCTGAGTCATTGTCTGTTTTCTCCATTTCATGGGCGTGTCAGCATTTTGTTTGCAATTTTCTTCAGATCCTCCTTATAAATGGGGACTCTTAAAGCTGCTGTCAGAATCCATAAAGATGAGATCCATAAAGATCACACCAGGCACCACCATGAGATAAATATGATGATAAAGATAATGGTTAATGTAACCCATTGGCCTGAATATTGCAAATGTTTGCTTGAATATGATACCCTCGAATCAGCCAGGAGTGAGGGTGTGAAAGCGCTGTGTGCACTGCATGCCTTGGAAGTATTTGTGTAAGAATGCAAGTAACTTTAAACACGCACACCAGCATTTGAGCTTTGATCTGTTAATGACTTCCTCATTCAGTAAAATGTGGAATACCAAATCCTGTGTTTGGCAATTCCAGACTGTTCATTTATCAAAGCTGAATAAGGGGAAAACGTATTTTGCCATTCATTGTAAGAATGTAAGGAAAACAGAAGTCTTAATAAAAGGAGGAGTAAGATGCTGAATATCCCTTTTATCTATTGAAAGCAGATTAAAGACAGTAGGACTAATCCATAGTGTCCAGTATCTCCACTCTCCTTTGTGTCAAATTAGGCAATTCATCTGCTCAAATACACACAGGACTGTTTTGCTTGGTGAGGAGCGCGTGGTGGTCCAGAAGGGGAATGATAAGTTCAAGTAAATATGAAATTCTTTGCATTTACCTGTACATTTTAAATTGGTTAATCTAACAGAAATTAAACTGGTTTTTGACCAGCTTATTTTACTTAAAGAGATTGGTGTAAACTTCCAGAACAGATTGTAAGTCTGATGCTGTTGCTCAGAGACTCTTCAAAAAAAGCAATTACCGAAACAGAGATAATTCTGAAAACACTTATGTTCTCTGTAGTTTAGCCTGACTGAGGTGAAAGATATTTTTTAGTTCTGAATTTATTTGATGTGTTGAATGACTTTGTGTCCTAGCTACATATTTAGAAAAGAAAACAATATAGCTACATAATGTATGTAGAACAGTTGAAAACAGGGCCATGCAAACGTCCCCAAATCCTGATATGCAGTGAGTGGAGAGTGGACTGAGAGCAGCCCTGCAAAGAAACATTTTGGGGTGCTGGTGCATGAGAGGTTGGACATGACCTGTCAATGTATGCTTGCAGTCCAGTTGTGTCCAGGACTTCATCACAAACCGCATAACCAGCAGAGTGAGGGAGAGGTTTCTGCTGCTCTGCTTCATTGAGACCCCACCTGCAGTGCTGCATCAGCTCTGTGGCCTCAAATGCCAGAAAGACTTGGTCCTGTTAAAGCATGTCCAAAGATGGCCACAAAGGTGATCAAAGATGGCTGGAACACATCTCCTACTCAGGCTGAGGGAGCTGGGGTTGTTCAGGCTGGGGAAGAGAATGCTCTTAGGGGATGATATAGCACCTTCCAATATCTTGTAGGGAACTACAGGAAAGCCAGAGAGGGACTTTTTACTAAGGTGTGTAGGGGTAGGACAAGGGGTACAAGGCTTTAAACTGAAAGAGAGTAGACTTAGATTAGATATTTGGAGAAAATTCCTCAGTGTGTAGGTTGTGAGGCACTGCAGTGCGTTGCCTGGAGCAGCTGTGGATGCCCCATCCCTGGAAGTGTTCAAGCCCAGGCTGGGTGAAGTGGAAGGTGTCCTGGTCCATGGCAGGGGCTTGGGACTAGAGGACATAATTAGGTCTCTTTTAACCCATTCTATGGTTTTCTGAGTAGCAGAGCAACTTGTATGTGGTTACTGAAAGATGATGAACAATGCAAGTGCTTCCAAATAAAGTGCTGTATTCCCTTAGACAGCAGTTCCCATTACAATTGCACCATATGTTCTCAGCAAGCAGCAGATGTACAGTCTAACATTTAGCAATAGAACTTTCCCATTTGAATGCTTGGGATAATACTAAAATAATGAATAATTAGTGTGTGACATTTCTAAGGCAGTTTCTTTTTGTTGCTATTTCTCCCCACTTTTCTGTGCCTGTTTGTTTCAGAAGGTCTTGTCACTTAAAGATTTTAGAACTCTTAGGTAGATATTTCCTTATATCTGTCAAATAACCCTGAAAGCATTATCCATTTCAATGTTTGGATGATTAGGTGGCTTTGCCAAGATCACACCAGGCACCACAGAAATGCAGGGGGCATCACTGGTGTCTTGAAGACTGATGTTTCTGTCAAGACAGCCACAGCTGCAGGGTCGATGGGGAGCTGCCAAGGGCATGGCATCTGGTAAATGACAAAGTGCCACCTTGAAGGCAGTGCTCAAAGACATTGTCTCCTCACTCTCTTTACCCCTTCTGAACACTTTGTATTTCATTAAAAAAGGGAGTTCCAGGAACTAGATGTTAAATCTAGTCTTCTCTGCTGATAGAAGGAGCATGCTTTCTTAATACCATGGAGGGGAGGTATAAAGTAATGTCAGACCAGGGTGCAAGATAATTAAACCAGGGGAAAATACCAAGCTTCCACTATAAGTTTTGATAGATCAGCTTATGCTTAAAGTGTAGAATATAATCTGAATTAAAAGTTCACTAAAATCAGCCTTGCTTTGGGGAGTGAAAGGAGATTGACTGGCTATAATAGGATATGTTTTTTAAAATGTTGGTTAAAATTGTTCCTGTCTGGTCATGTTCTTTAAGAGGGATCTTTTATTGTTTGTTGTGAGTAGTAGGCTAACCTTTATAGTCTCCAGAGGTATGTATTGATTAACCTCCTTTTTTCAATTCAGCCTTACAGTTCTATGGAAAAATATGAGTTTAATGTGTAGAAATGTGTATAATATTTCCTTCATGATGAAAACTGATGATCTTGTAACCTTCTTGCATTGCCCTTTGCTAGAGAGACATGTAGTCTTATGGGACTTTGGTTCTATAGTTCTTGAAAATAGCAGCAAAGCTGTAAGGAAAGCAAAACACTTTGTTTTTATTGACTATTTTTTAACTGAAAAAGCTTTTTAGCTGTTTTGTCAAGGGTGAAACTTGATCTGTTCTCTACAAAATGTTATCTCTTTCTGCAGTTTATTTACAGTTGGTTAGAAGTTCATGACCTGTTTGTTTTAGTTTTTTTTTTCCTTTAATTCTGCTTAAGTCAATCAATAATTGTCAGTTCTTTGCTTGGTAGTAATTTTGCAAGCTGATGTTTGATCTCCATCTCTCATCTAATTGAGGATGAGTCAAGGCTGAAAACTCATTTTGTTGTTATGCACAAAGTTACAAAGAATACAGCAAATGGGGACAAATGACAGGTATTTTGTACACAGTCAAACCTGCAATAGATTTATTTGTTGCCTCTTGAATTATTTTGCCTTATTGTGTCACTGCCTTATCCAAAGCATCTTCTGAGGGTAAAACACAAGAAAATGTCCTTCCTTTGTTCACTGATGCTTCTTGATAATCTGGATGAGTGATCAAAACAGTGAGTTAGTTGCATTAATATTCTATGCCATTCTGGGATATGGACTGTAGTTCTGGTGGTGAAGCCTGGGTATTTTCTTTATGAAGACGGTCAGTAAGTTTAGCATTCAGCGCATCTTATCAGTTGGAGTAGCTCGTGTGTTTTCTAATGGAGCTGAAGGAGCAACCACTCAAAGTCACTCTCACTTTGTTGTAGTACCTGACACCGTTCCAGATATTTTCCGAAGGAAATGCCATGCTGTTAGCTTTTGTTTGCCCTGGACTTTCCTGAAACTGTCTCTAGAGATGTTGACCTCATTTTTGAGTTGCCTAGTTATAGGATTCACCAAAATTAAGGAATTTCTTCTTCACTACCTCTGTTTTTCTTCAGTTGTCTACAGCTATATTCACAGAATGATCATTTTTTACTTGTTGATAGGTTTTTGGCTTTTTTTCATATCCAATCTCTCTGATGTCCCTCGAGGAGTTAAAGTGCAAGAAATATACAAGCAATGTGCTGCTGCTCCAAGCTAGCTTTCTATTAGATGCAAACATGAAATCCTGGCCCTGCAGAGGTTTAATTCTGACTATTACTAGAAAAGGATACCATCTAATGAAGGTCTGCTTTGCTAAAAATGAAGTTGTTGTGAGGGTGGGAAAGTTGTGCTGTCATTAACTTTCCTTTCTGCTAAAGACACATGATGTGATAATTGGGCTTGTCCTGTGCAGGCCAGGAGTTGGATCATCCTTGTGGATTCTTTCCAGCTCAGGATATTCTGTGATTTTAAGGCATCTCTTGACTTTTGCCTTGCTCTACATTTTTGCAGGACAGTCAGATAGCTGAGGCTCTGAAATACGTCTCTTTTTCTTCCATGTCTTTTCTTCTGAGTCTAAATTACTTTATTTGAAGAAAAAGGAAAGCAAAGCTCCTAAGCTTCCAATTTGAAGATTATCAGCTCTCTTACAGGTATGAAACCGCTTGTCTTTAAAGTCATCTATTGAAGAAGTGGTGTCCCATCTTTTCTGCAGGAGTAACCAACTTTCATGTACTTGAGTACTTTGCTTTCCTTATTAGCGCAATATACTTAACAAAACTCAAACCAGTTTTCCTGGCAGTATTTCTCCATTTGGAGTATAGCAGGCCTCAGATCCTCTGTGTTTCTGATTCCAAATACCTAGCTGATTTTGAGGCTCCCCTGGTGCTTTCTGCCAGAGGCTCCACGAAGGTCTTTCTTCCTTGACTGTTGTGTATGTTTTTAACTTCTTGTCTTGTCTAGACTAGTCACTAGAACTGCCACCTGTTTAGTTTGTTTGAAGGCTTGTTGTTGTGCAGAGCCCGTGTGAAATTGTTCTTCTGGGTCACTTGATACAGCTGGCAATCAGTCATTTGGAATGTGTATTCTTCAGAAACCTACATTGCCTAAGAAAGCTTGTGTGTGTTTCTTACTAATTGGTGCATATGGAGGTGTGACTCCGTTGATCACACCCACTGGGATCTAATGAATATTGTTTTAGCATTTTATTCCTGTGCAGGTTCCTTGACCTTATTTTGTTTAATGGCGAAACCAGCTTCCAGAAAGATTTGAGGTATTTTTTCTGTTTCTCAAAAGCTTGTTCTGCTGTATTACCCCACACAATGGTGTCATCAATTTACTGCAGGTGTTCTGAGCCTTCTCCTTGTTCCATTGCAGCCTGGATTGGCAGATGGTAGAGCTGTGCCCCTCCCCCAGGGGTGGGGGATTCCAAGTGTACTGGGCACCCCTCCAGGTGAAGCGAGCTCCATTGCCAAAGGAATTGAGAAAAACACATTAGTGGTACCAGTTTTGGTACACCACTGGGCTGCCTTTGTCTCCAGTTTGTCTGGTATAGCAGCAGGTTGATTTCTGTCGTGTCACAATAATCTACTGTTAATCGCCATTCCCCATTAGCCTTTCCCACTGGCCATATGGGGCTATTGAAGGGTGAACAGTTCCTACTACTGACTTTTTGGTGATCCATTTGGTGACTCAGCTTATGGATGGAAGCATGGAGTCTTGCTTGATGTGACACTGCTGCTGGTGCACTGTTACGGTAGTGATCGGTACCTGTGGTCCTTCAACTGTCCGCAATCCCTTGAGAGACTGTGCAAGATAGACAGCTCTTTAATTCCTTTTTTCTCCAAAGCAGCTATACAACAATCCCACTGCATAGTTCAGTGCCATCAGGATACCCTTTGTGCTGGTATCTGCTAGAGCCTTGTACTCCTGTGTTTCTAGTGTTCCAGTGTTCCACTGCATCCACAGTCCAGTAAATCCAGCTGTCCTTCATAGCCTCTTGGCCGGAGGCAAGACCTCTCTAATACTCATCATAGGATCCTTCATTTACATCTTGTAGAAATGGGCTAGAATTTCTTTCTCTGGGATCAAGAGTCAAGTCAGCTTTACCTCTCTGCCTGGGAAATTGCCTCTGCACACTGGAGCAGCAGCAGCTTTCCTGAAGGAACTCCCATTTGGGATTGTTTTTCCTGCAATTCATGTACCTATGTCTCTTGTGTTGATTTTCCATCCCAGTTGCTCACATCTTCTCTGTGATCTTACAGGTATTCTGTATCCTCTGTCTTGAGCAGAAGTTGGATGAGTTTTCCTTATCCACAGTGGAAAGTCTCAGTGATGGGTTCCTACAGCCCTGCATTGATTTGTAGTAATACCTAAATTGCCTAGAAGTTGGTCATAGACACAGTTTTATAGTACCTGTGACCTTGCCTGCAATGGCCAGCCCCCCACCACCCCAAGCCTTGCTGGAGCTGTGAATGTATGTCAAGTAGAGAAATGTCTCTTTCTCTACCAAGTCTTCTCACTTTTTTTTTTTTTTTTTTTTTTTTTTTTTTTTTTTGTCTGTTGAGAATATCTCCCTGCAGGCAGCAATGGTGAAGGTGCCTAAGGTAACTCCTTGTCAAGTCAGGGTTTTTCTAGAGCCAGTAGATAGCTCAAAGTTCTTGCAGCAGCAATCACCCTGGCAGTGTGTTCCTGGAGCAGCTGAGAGTGTCTTGCCCATCTCATGGAAGGCACAAGGAAGGGAGCAAAATGCAAGGGGCAGCACGGCCTCAAGGCTAAGACCTCTCTGTCTGGGCTCAGCCACTCCTGGACCAACTCAGGTCTCGCTGTGCTGTCCCATGTAGAAAAGACTTCAGACAGGCTGTGTCTTGTTCCTCTCATTTGTCAGCCTATCTGGTTTCCTCAGCAGCAGCTGAGACCCACCTCTGCCTCCTGGGACTGGGCAAAGGGCTGGGGAGGAGGCAGAGGAGCTTTGGTGCCTGCCCAAGCTTTTCCTCCACGTGGGCTCTCAGCCCTTGCCCTGCGTGTTGTTGTTCCAAGGCCGTGGCGGCTCCTGGCTCGCAGCCGCCTGGCACCGTCCCACCTGGCTGAGCTGCATCGCTCAGCGCGCTCGAGTGTCTCCCGCCTTTCCTACAAAGGCAGAGATGAGCCAAACCCAGCCGAGCTGCTGCAGCAGGCCACCTGCCAGGACTGCCCGGTGGCAGCCAGCTGGGCACAGGAGGACTGACTCCATGTGCCCCAGCCTTGCCGCTCCAGCTCTGGGGGAGGCACATCTGACGAGAGCGTGGCCCAGGCGGGACGGCTGAAAAGGCCAAGGCTGCTGGGGAGGAGAGTGACTGTGGAGAGAGCTGTCCCTCTTCCCTAACTCGTGCATGTCGTACCTGTCCATTTTATCTCACTTTCGTTGTGAAGAACTCAAAAGTGTTCTGAGTCAAGGATGAGATGGAGCACAAAAGCAGTCAGCTGAGTCTGGACTTGAGAAAAGCCTGCCACGTTGCTTTAAATCAGAGAGAAAAAGAGAGAAATTGAGCCTGACCATAGGAGTCTGGGAGAATATATGTATTTACTATTTCAGCAGGACAAAGAATTGTGTGTTTATGTTTATGCCATGTCTGTAATAAAGGGAAAGTAACTCGCTGTTGGACTTCGCTGAAGCTACACCTATTTTTCAGCTGGCCATGTCTTCTGAAGTTGTGATAGGATCCAAAAAAGAGACTGAAAGAGAATGCATTGTAATATTTTACAGAGCAGCCTTTGGCTCACAGCCAAGAAGTGTTGTAACCCTTGACATAATTATTAGAGCAATAACGACCTGAAGAGGTAATAGTGCAATCTCTGCCCTTCTTGATGGGAATTTAGGACTGAAGCAGAGGTGTTAATTTTATTGATATCATTAAGGG
Source organism: Hirundo rustica (assembly GCF_015227805.2). Lineage (NCBI taxonomy): Eukaryota > Metazoa > Chordata > Aves > Passeriformes > Hirundinidae > Hirundo > Hirundo rustica. The sequence continues at coordinate 53,279,868 of NC_053454.1, read as the reverse complement.
AAAAGTAATACAGCTGTAGTGTAATTTCCCACATGGGATGGAAATTAAAGAACTCCATCCACTTTGCAGCTGGGTTGAAGACAGAAAGAGAGAGGCACAGATATGGTACTTGGTCTTGCAAAAACATTATTAAAAATTTAAAATTTCATACATGTAGAACAACTACAATAATTTTTTTAAAAGTGATTTGATAATTGGGCATTAAATAAGCAATGCAGAAAAAACCCTTTAGAAGTACATCTGATGGGACACTTTAGAATTCTTTAGGGACTGTGATTTGTACAGTGGATTTGGAAGGAAATGGCAAAAGTCAACAAGGGGAAGACTAAAAGGATAGTGATATTCTGCTTCCTTGGGGTACTTCGTGGACGTCTCCAGGAAAATTTAAGACCAAGAATTATGCTCACCAGGAGGGGTTTCGTTTTTTCTGTTAAGCTTTTTGCTTGACTGGAAGACCTAAAAAATCCTCTTTTGAATTATAAATGATGAGTAAAAATTTTAATGTTAGCATGAAAAAAGAGACTGTGGCTAACTAAAAAAGTTGTAAAATACCTATAGTATCTCAAGAGTCAAGGCAGAGGAGAAGAAAAACCAAATTCAACTGATTTCTATCAGAGGTGTATGTAATGTGTAATATCTATTTTTAAGACTAATTTAGAACCATACTAGAGAACTTTTTACTATTACAAAATAACTAGCTTCTATACTACCCATTGAATTTCATCCTTTGCCTTTGCTTGTTCACAGTTGTTTTATATTTGAATTGGAAGCTTACTGAAGTATTTGCCACATTTTCTTAAATGTGGGTGTGATTAAATAAATAGGGTGACTGAGACAGGGCCTACAAACATTGATCAAGTCAAAATAACGCATGGCTTCTGAAATCAAAAGCTCTTTTTTTTTAATACAAGATATTTTTATCACCAGTTGAAGCAGAAAAACTATCTTGAAGCTTATTGTAGCAGCATTTTCTTTTTAAGAAAAGACTTAATTTCTATTAAGTGTTTTACTCTTCTAAGTTGCACTGTCTGGTTGCTGTCAGATGCTGGAAGATGATTGTCTTGTTTCTTAGACATCTCCTGCATGTGGAACTTGCTTTTGTGACATATGTTCTTGACAGAAGAAAATGACGGAGTTTTGGTGTTGTCATCATCTGTCATCACTGATCATAAAGACATTGAATATAACACTGAGAAATTATCTCAAGAAGCTTATGCATATTTTTGCTATTGTCTGTCTAAGCTGTAGTCAGATACAGTAGATTTTTAGAAGTCCCCTTTGTCCCTTTGCACAAAGTTGTGATTTTTCAAAAGATCTCAGGAGGACTGACTAAGACTGCTGTGCGTCAGATGTTTTTGAATACCTCGTCCAAGCTGGCACGTGGCACAGTGCTATCACTAGTTCAGTTTCTTGGTAACACTTCTAAAGTTCTGGAACTTTCCTATCCTGCTCTGCTAAAGCAGAAGGTTGGTTTGATGGCTCTGAATCTGGCAGTTTGCTGTCCAGGAACAGAGCTCTCCTTCATTACTTCTGATTATATCCCCTCTGTGGACTTTAACTCCATTTCTCTGTGTCATTTTGTTAGCAGTGTTTTTACAGTGTGCAGAGAGAGTCTGCAAGCAGCATGCTTGCTTAAATGTGACATTTACAAGTGCAAAATGACTGCCTGTTGTCTAACAAGAGCTACTAGATTAAGTATTAATATACTTACTATCCTGGTGAGACTGTATTTTGGCTATGTGTATATGCCATCTGTGTATATCCTTACAAGAATAACAAGTAGGTGTACTCTACCAGGCTTCAGAACGTGCTTTAAGTTTTCAAATAAGATGGCTTAATCTTACTACTGCTGTTGAAATTCAGGTGCTCTTTTGAATTCTGATTGCATTTCCCATCTTGTCACATTCCCTGTTTATGTGTTTAACAAGTAGCAGAGTGTTTTGGTTAGATAGTTTTGTCTTCATTTTTTTTTCTAAAGAAGAAGAATCAAGGAAAACATACCATTTTTGGAAAATAAATTCATAAAATTATAAGGAGAACAAATATGCAAAGAGATTCACTGTTGCTTGTTTTGTTTAGTAATGAGAGTTCTTATTCATAGTTGGTAATACCAGTGGCTTAAAAGTCCCTTAACTTCCTCTAGGTTCCAGTTTGAAAGCTTCATTATGTAACAAAAAGATCAAGGCAGACATGAGAATTGGAATATATGGCGTTCAGTGGATGTTTCTATAATCAGATGTAAATGGGCTGTGTTTTGGGAATATATTCACATGTTGTGCTGCAGTGTAGGAGGTCCTGGTTCAGCAGCTGTGTTAAGCATTTCTGAACAGAGGATGTTTTCTCTCCTGGTGTGGAGAATCTGAATTGTGGTACAGGGTTTTTTAAAATTTATTTTATGTTGCTCATCAAGGGACTTTACTAGCACTACTCATCCCGAAATCAGTTCTGAGGTACCTTTGAGGGTTCACCTGGAATTTACATTTGTCATTAGTGTGCAAGGTCTCTTGCTTTAGAGAGTTGTTTTATCAGGATTCACGCAGCTTTTGGTGCCTTTCAACACTGCTGCTCTAGCAGTTGGGCAGACTCTCAGAATGTTTTGGGTTGGAAGGGACCTTTGAATACCACCTTGTTCCAGCCCCACTGCCATGGGCAGCAGTACTTTTCACTAAACCATGTTCCTCAAAGCCCAACCCATCTTGGTCTTGAACACTTCAGGGGTGGGGCGTTTTCTGAGCAGCTTGTTCCAGTGTGTCACCACTCTCATAGTAAGAAGGTTCTTCTTTTTCTTCAATCTAAACCTACATACTTTGTAGACACTGAGTTATTGACTGTCATGAATAATTTGTTGGCTTTGCTTTCAGGTGCAGTAAAGCTTTCTGACTGACAGTTTTCACTGTGCATCATACACCTAAGCAGAAGCCTCTAAAATCACTGACTGTGTCAAAGAAAGCCTTTAAAATGGGACAGGCCAGTCTTTGTAAAACCAGCTGCAATAGGAATAATATTTACTGCCAGGAGCGAGTTTTGTTATCTGATCATTGAGGACCATGGAGAAATATTGGTCTTGAATTACTCCTTTGGTAACAGCTGTGAGGCTGTATATGTGCATTCATAATATGCCCTCTGATAGTTGTCTCAACTTCAGGAGTGTGGCAGCTCTATTGCTATTTAATACTGAAGAGCTTAGGTGTGGAGTAAGTCATGACTAGACACAGTCATGAGCTAAAACTTAAGGCTGTCCAAAACTTTCAGCTGTGAGCTTGCAATTACACAGTTGTGAATGCTGATGTAGTAACTGAGATTGCACAGCCTAATTTTATGCATTTTCCCTCCTGTGTACTGATCTCTCTCCCTTGCAACTTTGTTGACAGACTCACCCAGTGCTAGTACTAAAGCAGGCAAAATATGCTTGTGTAAAATGAAATATGTGAAAACCACTTATCTCACTTAACCCAAAAGAATGTAACTAATTCAGCAAAATTTCAGATTGGTGTTGAATCAGAGGTCAGGGGTATACTAATGTTGGTATCTCATAAGTATACATGCAGAAATAAACTAATATGTCCCTCTGAATCAATTTTTTTAAACCTGAAATTGTTAGCCTTTAAATAATTACTGTGCAAACTGTTTACTTATTAGAAGTAGGGGAAATACCCCTACTTGTTTTTTCACGCCTCTTTTATACATTCAAGGCTGGAGACCTGTATTTAGCTGTCTTTTAATCTGAGTTTTGTGTTCACACACAACTGTGTGAAATCTACTCTTACGTCTCTGGTTTTTGGAACTGAGGACCATATGGTATCTTGGTTTTGCATTTCTTAGATCTTCTTAATTGTGCCTGCATAGCAATTAGGCTTGTGCGTAAATGTGAGAAAATAACGCATTCATTTATTCTTAGTGTATAAAGTATACTGAGAATTCATTTCAGCTTTCACAATAACCATACAAAACATTCAGAGCAGGACAATTTGGGTTACAGTTACTGCATAGTTAATTTGACCCTTTAAGGTTTGCTTTACTTGTTTTTGGTCTTTTATTATGAAATGGCAAGACCCAGGATGTCCAATTCATCCAGTGAAGGGGGCTAAATTATATCTTTGTGCACTGATTCAGCAAAGCACTGGCTTATTGTGCTTATGACCCATTTGAATTCAATAGGATCACTTATGTTTTAGAAGAAGTGTGTGCTTTTAAGTGTTTTACTGAATAGGGGTGAGATTATTCTCCAAGTCAAGCATGTGCTTAAGTGCTTGGCAGAACTGAATTAGTTAACATCTATGAGTTAGCACAAGAAAAACTGAACCTTTTAGTGTGCTTGTTTAGAATATCCTTTTTCTAAGTTCCAGTTGGCTCTGAGAGAATGTCATTATGCAGTGAGTCAGATACTGTGATGTATCTTTCAATGGAATTAAAAAATAAATTGGGATGACTTTAGGACTCTTGCTCATTCAGACATGGTTTTATCACCAAACTTCTCTCTTCAATTTTTGTCTCTTATTAATGTTTTAAATATATTTTGTATTTCTACCATCTTTTTCTTGAACTTGCTGTTCTAGGCATTTATCTTCTCTCTAGGCTGAGAGGTGAGTTGGATTTCTTCCTTGAATTTTGGAGCAGTTGTGTATCTCTATAGGCATCTCTCCTATTAGGAGACATGTCTCCAAATTGCTCACTTTGCATTGACATTAGAGTCTATTTCTGCCATCGTTTCTCCTTTGTTATTGGTATCCTTGCTCACCAAATTTGTGTTGCTATCTATTCGTCGATCCTTTGTATATGCTAAAATTGTTGGAGGCAAAATGTCAGCTGCAAATTAATGTTGCTTAGATGTGAAGGAACATATTGCGAAGAAATAGCAATTTGTCTTCCTACCAAACTTCTAGGCTTGGTGTAGTTATCTCTGCTTTCTGTCATCCCAGCCACGAGGCAGAAGACAAATGGATTGCACCCTGCTAAGAAGCTAATTATTTGATTGGACTTCCAGGACTGGCATAAAGCACCTGCTCTTGTAAAAATGCTGTTACTTAATGTCCCTGAGGTTTCAGTAAGTCTGACTAGCTTTGAGATATATTTAGTGGTAAAGGGGAGCAAATGATACCGACTGGGACATAATGATGGATTCTGATTAAACCCTCCTAGAAGCTGTACAATACTTAACAGTGACAAAGCGCACCAGAAACATCCAGGAACATACCATAAAAAATTGTTATATTTAAGGACTCTAAAATCTAAACATGAAGTTAAAATACCTATTAGGTTAAAATATTCCTGGTATTGTAATTCTGGTGAGAGGGGATAGGTTGTCATTCCTCCCTTGGTCACAGAGCAGGTCACCTGCTAAGTAAGGGAAACACAGCTGATGGCTTCAAAGACCTTTACTCTTCCACTTAATACCTGGATATTTGTGTAATACCTGAGATAAAGGGAAACTGTGATAGACCATATTTTTGTAGATTTCTCTGCGTTGAACTTAGGGTTGAATACTAACATTAATGGAAGTTTGTATTGAGCTGTGACTACAAGATGTGAAGTGCCAGATAATTGGGTTCTTAAATCCAGAAAAACAAATCAAATTAGGTGTTCATTTTTTCTGGAATTCTTAGAAACTTCCATGATGTTTTTATTCTCTTTAGGCATCTCTGAGTTTTCAAGTTGGTTTCTTTTTTTTCTTTCTGTGCTTGCCTTGTGGGCTCAGTTTTATGCTTAGACTTTGTTAACCCTCCATTTTCAAAACAAAATGCAGGTCTTTATTTTGTGTGGGTAAGCTTGTACACATGCTTGCAGGCATTACTATGGCACTTATTTATCTTTTTGTGTGCTGTGCTAAACACTAGAGATATGAGCCACTGTGTTTTAATGTTTGATTAACAACTCGCAATTAGAATTTGAGTATATGAATATGTTGAGTTGTATGGAGTGTTCTTCTCTTTCATTGTTTTTATTAGCAAGAAGACTGGTGGAAATGAGTGTGATAAATATCATCTTGAAATAATTATAATTTTGATATAAGTCTGAGTCTTTGCTAAGGTTCATGGAAGTCTTAGGTAGAAGAACATAAGTATCATGATTTAGTTCTAAACTATTGGTTCCTAAAAATGTATTCTTAAAAGTAGTGTCCAGTGGAGTACATCAGCATATAAAGAAATGTAAGCAGATAGTTTGCAGTTAAAATAATGAAATTACACAATATTGAGGGTGGTAATTATGAATGTGTTCAATATTCATCCCCATGAGGCACACATCTTAGGTGTGGTAAAAACTGCAGGGAATGGGAGTCATGTGGTTCCCCTTCATTAGAGTTAGTAAGTGGTGAGTAGTTTGCCTGGAAATTTTCAGTGAATCTGAATCCTCAGTCTGAGTGCTATCAGTTCATTTTGCATCACCAGGTTTCTTTCAAGGTGTGAGTTGGGAATTGGTTTTTTTTGTTGACCTTTGAGGAATTTGGAAAAGAGCATAGCTGTTGTACTATTTCGTGGTAAGGCTGTCAACAGACGCAACAGTAACACACTACAATTACCTTTTCATTAATCAAAGACCAATCTGTAAATTAAACTGCCTAGTGTTAGGCAGAGTTTTCACAGGTCATTTCATGAATACAAATAGCAACAGATATGTTGTATTTTTCAAATCCTTTCACTCAAAAGCACATAACTCTTTCAAGACGTAAGTGGTCCTATTGACTTCAATGGGACATAAGCACAGTGTAACTCTCGTAAGAGTTTTTAGTGCCCTGCCTTTTTGACTGTGAAGATGTGAGGTAAACCATTGGTCTCTCTGTCTCAGTGCTGTTTTTAGCACAGCTCTAAGCAGACATGTAGGGAGAAGCTGGAATAGAACACGGTGTATGGCTCTCCAGAACTGCATGATTCATTTCCTAGGGTTTTATTAATTTTCATTGTGATCCACTATGGGATTTTGTTCTCCATCAATATTAAAACAAAACAAAAAAAACCCTGCTTCCATCTACTTAAATTACGAGTCTGTATGTTGGGAGTGATTGGATCGTGCATGTCTAAGTATTGCTTTTCCAAGGCTTAATGAGGAATTACAGATGGGGTGATTTGAGGCTTATAAGGATGAACGGCCAAATGGTTTAAATCAGCATGATTCACTTCATTGGAGCCTGTTGAATTTACACCAGATCAGGATTTGGTCCTTTTTAATGCAGTTAAGGTCACACATTCAACCAGTGACAGAGGTAATAAATGACCCCAACCCTTGTCACTGTGGTTGCCATATACACAGCAGAGGCAGGTAGCTCTTGAGACTGAAAAGGAGCCAGACTGGGAAACATGCAGGAAGCTTTATCATAAGAAGTAAATTGCTGCTGTCATTGGAGCTGTGATTCAGGGAAGCAAGAGGAATAGAGGGAGAGCATTCAACAAAGACTTGTAGCTCTGCTGGGACTGCACAGTGCTGAGACAGTTGTGAGGTAGTTGCTTGAAGTAAGCAAGAGACACAGATTTTAGAAGGAGCACATTAAAACTGAACTTGAATGGACTAGTAACTGTGTAAATCAAGTGGATTATACTTTAGCTCTTTTAACCCTTGTGGTGTCCTGTCTTGTGAGACAGCAGAATATTTTCAGGAGTGTGTTTGGTTTTGTGGTGGGTTGTTGTTGTTTTTTTGTGGTGGGGATAGGCAGTGCTGATAGAGATGCTTTGGAGTAGTAGCAGTAGCCAATATTGGTGCTTTACTTCACTCTACCAACCCATTTTATGCACTGAACAGCATAGAGCTTTGTCTGTGTTATTCCTGGTATTTTCCTCGTGAGAATACCAACTGCCTCATGCAGTAGAGATCTGTTCCACTCGAATTCCAGAGCAAATGGCTGGCAAGTAGTCTCTTCCTCTCTTTATGCACTTGGCTGAGGCAAATGCTACATCTGCTCTTTTTCAATGTGCTCTAGTAGGCATCTTACACCTATTTTTCATGCATGAAAAAAAAACCACAACCAACCCTTGATTGTCTGTAAGTTGCTTTTCCCTTTTAGGTAAAATAAAGCACAGCCAGAAGTCAAATCGCTGTCTATATATAAACACATCCTATGTTTATGGCTAAATACTAATATTTAGTGTGAAGTCCAGGTATAATTATTTTCATTAAAATATAATTTGGCCATGCTTTTTTTCTATCTCTTCTGCAAAACACAGTTGTGGGCATCCAGAATGGGGGTGAGTAGAGAGAAAGATATGAGGGAAGAATGATGGCATTTGATCCTATTCAATCCTTCCCAGTCCCCAGACTATCTCTATGTCTGCCCAAGATGTCTCAAAATTAGTCCATTTCTCTTTGTCCTTTCATGGTATAATTTCCTTGTGTACTCAGGGGCCTGTGTAAGTCCACTTCACTTATTGAAAGTGAATAATTAGTTGCATGCAAGCATGTTTGGGGAAGATAACTGGGGGAGTTGATGCCATGGCATTTGAATCACAAAGCAAGCTCCTGCTCTTTGGTGCTTGGATTTCCAGGTTATTACTTACCCTTGTAACTGTTTTGTGAATACCAGATGCTGCAAGAAATGCGTTGTACACTTCTCCAGTATCCAGATGAGTGACAGGTGAGAGAGGTATGGTTTCTCCTCTGTTAGAAAAGCAGCACAACACACCATAACCTGAATGCAACTGCTTTTTTGCTGTGGTATAGTCCTTACCCCATTTCTGACCTTTCTTGTGTCTGATAGTTGAATGGGTGAAAGTTAATTGTTTGTCTTCTTCTCACACTCAGTTTTTTGCCAGTAGCTCATCCCAGCTCTTACTGAAGAGCAACTGGCTGCTGGTTGTATGTAAAGACTAACTATAAGATAACTTCTGTTATTTTGTATGTTATTCTGAACTACTTTGAGATAACCTTAGCTGTGATACAGAGACATTTGAAATAGGAGGTGGTTCAGATGTGGGAGAACTGTGGCCTCTAGGTTTCTAAAGGTCAGTTACCCTGGTTCTCCTTTAGTACAGCCACAGTTCACGTGGAACAAGTGGGATAAATTTACATACCCAGTGATAATAAATTATAGAATGAGTTGTGTGTAACTTGTCTTAGGCTAATACTTGCCTTCTAGCTAATTTAAGTCAAAAAAAGGATATATAGATAACCTAGCTACAGTTGTCATCTTTGAATGATTGTTGCACTTCTAATTTAGTCACAACATTGGAAGTAGCAGTCATGGATATATGAAGTCACTGTCTTCGACTGGTACAAGAACAGTCAAAATGGGAAGTGGGCTTTTGATGTATTTGTGTGGCTTCAGACTTCTTTATTGCAAATTTATCTGCTTGTTTTCTCTCTCATTTCCTGAAAGCGCAGGAGTATTTGAAAATGAAGATAGGCCTGGGCTGCAGAATGCAGGAAACTGAAAGAAATCGCATCTCTTGCCTTAGGGTGACTCAGTGTTTGGATTCTGTGTTCATGGTTTGTTTGGGTTTTTTGTTTTGTTTTGGGTTTTTTTTCCCCAGATATATAAAAGGCGGTTTTTTTGCCCAATTAGTTTTTCACTATGGAGGGGGATAAGAGTGTGGAGTTGTGCATGTGTTGACATAGGTAACTTTTAAAGGTATGGTGCCCTGTGTTAGGTACTCTTACATTGTTTTTAAAAAACTGTTCAGAAAAACTAACCTTCTAACAGGTATGGATGTGGTGGGAGCATGCACGAGGAAGGAAAAGGGAATAGTGTTATTTACAAAGGCAGGTGGAGCTGTTATGTATTAGGAGTTTCACTCGTTTAATTTGCAAACCCATGTTGTTTCAGGATCACACTCCCCTCCTTTTCCTAGCTAATGCCTTCTATTGTTCAGGCATTTGGCTTTGCTGGTGTTTTCAATAAGATCCTGTTAATTCGGTTACATTGTCCTTGGTAACCGCTAAAGCCCTGAGTATTTATCTGGTGTTTGTTTGCTTTTGTTTTAAATGTAAACTGGTCTTTAATAGCTTTTTCAGACTCTTTGTCCTCATGGACAGGTTTAATCACACAAAGTGACCTCTGGGAGCTGTGCAGGTAAAACCAAGTCACAAACGTACTAGGAGACAAATAATATTAGAACTATATTGAAGGCTGTAATGCTTAAATGCTGAGGACAATACAGTGCTGGAATCCAAATGATGAAAGTTTAGCCACAGGCTATGATGTTACCTCGTGGACTAAAGAATTGCTTCTTACAAGAGTATCAGCTGCATCAGGACTTTGGTTGACTCACCGACAATTACCAGTATTTTTTTTCATGTAGTTTTGTGGGTATTTGCAGTATCCTGGGGCAAATTTAATTTTTGTGTAAGGTTGGAGCCAGCTGATCTGTAGAGACTGTATCCTGTGTGGTGGTCCTTGTCTCCTGCAGCATGGTAGTGCTCATGTGAGGGATTGAGGCAGGATATTCACAGTGTAAGATGCTCATCCTAGACATATGTGTTCTGCTTTATTGGACAGATCCCAATTCTAAGCAATAAAGAAAATGTATCAGCAATAAAGAAAATGTATCATCATCCTTAAACTATGAGTGAAGCCTAAAAATATTCCAGATGCTTACTGATGTTCTGCTGTGATATAAAGGTTGAGGCCTTTTAGTTATGTGCCATATCATCTGCTAATTTAAACTTTGATAGCTAATTCAGTTCTGGGTTTTGTGTGGAAGATGTTATTTAATATTTCTAGGAAGTACATCTTGAAGGAGAACCTCTCTAGAAGAGCTTTATTTAGAAAGTGTTGAGAGGTAGTAGCAGGTTGGTTGATTTATCAAGGGAGTGTTTCCACTCCCCTACATTCTGTGGTGTTGAATAAACATATATTGTCTTATTGTGTGTACGTGTAATTATGATGATGGTAAAGTTCACAAATAATTTTGATTCCTAAATTTTGTCTCAAAGGCAAGGGGAAATGTAAAAGGCAGAGACTGTTGCTTTTTCCTATTTGCGGTTACTGAGAAAGTAGATCCATGGCTCCATCTGCTGGGGTTCAAAACCAGAAGCACAAGGAATTGCTGTTGACTGAAAGCGCTGAGTTCTGGCACGGTTGTGGAAATAGCTGCTAGGCAGAAGCTGAAATAAGAAGTGTACTCCATTTTATTTTTAAGCTAGTAAATTGATGGAGTAGATTTCTCTGTAGATATTGATGTAATATTTTGACAGTTTTGCCTGTTTCACATTTGTGTTTTTTTCTTGTAGTTAATTCACTGTCTTAAACTTCAGCAATTTGTCTCTTTTTACAAGGTACAATAATATATACAATACAGGGATGTTTGTATAATTTTTACTCTGTGAGTTTTTTATAGTCAGACAACTTCTCTGTAGGCAAGATAAAGGCCTGATATTACAATATTGGCTGGATGGTTCCTCCAAAGATCTCCTGTAGTGAAAGAATAAGGACAAAGTATAAAAAACTTGACTTCTTTTTCTGTTTTTCTCTGACAATTAAATATGTGACATTAAGATCTGGTTGCGATTAAATTGCATTTTGCCATGTCTCGGTGCAGACTAACATGAAAGGAAGCTATTTCCATCTGATCAACTTTTTAAATTTCTATTAAGAGGGAAAATATGCTCACACTTGGTTTCTCATTTCCATTGGTCTGAGCACAGGAACCCAGAAACTCTGATCTGTAGCCCAGTTCTTGAGGAAGAGAAGATCATGAAATACTACTCTGCCTGGAATTGTTTTCAAAGCAGCTTACTAATTTTCTGTCATCACATCAAACTCTGTCTTGTGTAATGCCAGCTGCACAAATGTGCATCAGAAATCCATTCCATAAAAAGCAAAAATTGTCTTTTTCAGCACTGAGTAAACACTCCAGTTTTCAGCAGTAACTGGATTTTAGAATTCAAAAGTACCACTTGAATACAGCATTTGAAAATGGTTGTGTATTTGATTGAGATTCAAACCTCCATACAGAACAGCGTGACTTGAGTATTCTCATTGTGTGCTAATATATTTTGTTCTGAACAAGGAGCGTAACCAAAAGTCTCTTTCTCTGCTGTTTTCTTTTTCCTCTGTTGAAGATTTTAAGAATGATGCCAGTAAGGACGACGATTTAGATAAAGAAAATTAATGGTTTTGTAGAGAAGATGTAGCTGGAGCGAATTTCACTCTGTAAGGGTTACTGCTGTAAGGTTGTGAGTACAAATACTCCTGTTAAATGTGGAGACTGAAAGGATACACCTCCTATATTAGCCATAATAGGGCATATATATATATATGTGTGTTTATAACTCTCCTCTGCTGTAAGCAAGAAGGTTAATGGAAGAGCAGATTTCATTAGTATCTGAAAGTATTGCTATCTTGAAATACTTGTTGTTTTTTCCTTGTGTTGCAGGTGGAAAAGTTGGTATTTTAACTTAGTGCTAAACTTTGGCAGTTTAACAGTGCAAAATGTGTACGTATATAAATGATACATAGTTCTATTAAACTATTAATATTAAAAACATTACTACAACATTCACAGCATTCAAATAGTGTATGGACATGGGCATGCATATATACTGGTATATTTACACAATGGTATATGTTTTAAGAAATGTTCTCTGATGGCTATTGTAGACCCAGAAAGAACATGTTAATGTTCCCCTGTACTCGGCACTGGTGAGACCACATCTTGAGTGCTGTGTCCAGTTCTGGGCCCCTCAGTTTAGGAAGGATATTGAGATGCTTGAGCGTGTCCAGAGGAGGCAACGAGGCTGGTGAGGGGCTTGGAACACAAGCCCTATGAGGAACGTTTGAAGGAGCTGGGGTTGTTTAGCCTGGAGAAGAGGAGGCTTAGAGGTGACCTTATCACTCTCTACAACTTCCTGAAGGGAGGTTGTAGACAGGTGGGGGTCGGTCTCTTCCACTGGGCAGCAAGTGACAGAACAAGGGGACACAGTCTCAAGCTATGTCAGGGAAGGTACAGGTTAGATATTAAGAAAAATTTTTTCACTGAAAGAATGATAAAGCACTGGAATTGTCTTCCCAGGGAGGTGGTGGAGTCACCATCTCTGGATGTGTTTAAAAAAAGACTGGATATGGCACTTAGTGCTATAGTCTAGTTGAGGTGTTAAGGCATAGGTTGGACTTGATGATCTTAGAGGTCTCTTCCAACCTCATTATTCTGTGATTCTGTATGTTGTAGGGGTGAGCATTCCTGCTGCTTAGACAATAAGAGGAATGCTGACAGTTTGTGTTCTTCCTTCAAGAGGCAGGAAAGGCAAAATCAGCTGAATAAATGCCATTTTGTTACCTGCTGTTAGAGGCAATGTATTCTATTAAAATTTATTATCACCTGGAAGGCCAAGGCTATGTTTATTCGGGGTCAGTCCTTAGGAATAATCTCTAATTTTTTTAGACCATCTTTGTATTCTTAGTGCGTGTTACAGAGTGTGCTTTTTTCCTGAGTTTTCTGCTTCCTTCTACTCTCAGCTTGGAAAATTTTGTAGTTATAAACTAGGATGGCTTGTTCTTCAGTGAAGTGACAATTTAAGCTGTGGGCAGGAGAGAGAACACTGGCAGCAAATGTTTTATATGATCATAAAATGTCCAAAGAGGGTTAATGCATTTTAAAAATACTTTGTTCATCTACTGCTATTATAAAACTGCATTCTGAAGTCTTTTTTTTCAGCATTTATGATCTCTCCTTAAAATACAGGAAAGAACTGCCCCAGTCTCTAAAAATCTTGTGTGTATGTGCTTATCCATACGTACCAGTAAGCCTGCAGGTAGAAATTCAAAACAACAAAGAAACCCCAACACAGTTAGGATCTTGAAGTAGGTAAATAAGCCAGAGAAGCTTGAAGGGGAAGGATAGAGTTCCACGTGGCTTTCAAAAGCCCAGTTTCGGTAGGCAGAGTTGTGGACAGGTGAACAAACTGGGATAACAGCAGCTACTGTGAGGATCTCACAGGGTCTCAGCTTCTCTGCACTGTTCCCCCTGCAGTTGCTCTTACACAGTGGTCTAAATGTAAACGTTCATACCTGTCAGTGAAATGCAGCAGCTGGTTGTGCTTCAGTTCACTGCTGGATGTAAAGTTATTCTGGTAGCTCTGTCTGGTCCTGTACTGCCAGTTTTGCCCCAGTCAGACTGAATTCATATTGGGGTTTCAACCACAGAACCTGGGCATTGTCTAGGTCAGGCTTAAGCTTGCCATCAGAGACTCACCAGTGACTTCTAGCAATTAATGACTCTTCTCAAGCTGTTTTTCTCATCCTAAACTATGAAATTGCTTATTGATTCCTGGTGCTTGTGAATTGTGTGGCTCCTTGGCACTGCATGTTCAGAGTGGAGCTGTACTAGTGTTAAAAAAAAAAAAAGTTCACAGCAAAAAATGCAGTCCAACTCTAGTCAGAAACAGTCTTTGAACTTATTTGTTACCCTTTCTTTCACAGTTATATAACATATATGTAGTTTTATTAATACTTAAATAATCTGTTTCTATATGTGTGTGTATGTATGGACTACCTGAATATAGATATTGCTCACAGATGCTTGCTGTAGCCACATAACACATATTAAATTGTTCATTAGATGAATTACTTTGTTTTTGCACTTGACATACCACCACTGTCTAGACAAATGACTTGGGGTTTATTTTTATATGCTGAACACCAGCAGCTCATGAAGTTACATTGGGGCATAATTCCTACAGCCTCTTGTGTTCTTTGTGGTTATATATTACATGTTTTTATTGCTGTCTCTCTGTGGTCCTGTCTTTCACAGTGGTAGTTTGTTATAATGAGAACAAAAAGGAGATAGAACTGGTATATGTTTCATAAAGATTAATATTCTTCTAGTACATCTACAGTGCTGATCAAAATAAGTTTTTCTTAAATATTTATAAAAAAATGACAAGTGCCTGTGCATGAAAGCACTTTCCTCTAATTTCAAAAAACATGAAAAATTAGCTAATTATAAGCAAATAGGCTGTGAGAGGATTTCAGAGAAGTGTTCAAAGGAAACATTGCAGTTCAAATCTAGAAACGTGATCCCATATTTTGACAGTAAATTCCTTGAACTTACAGTTCTTTAGGAAGAATTTTTGATGTTGCCTGGACTGCAATGCCATCATTTTCTGTACTGCAAAGTGATACCTACAGTCTTTAGTAGAAGCACATAAAGTAATTAAAATCCAATTGAAAGTTCAGTGAAGATTGGAAAATTTAAATCCTCTGCTTTCTTTACACACAGCAAAAATCAGAGTATTTAGAAATACAGAATAATAATTTGTTCAGATCATGAAAAATCAACTATCTTCTAAGAGTGCTTGCAGTTTACAAGAAGAACTTAAAACCAAGGACATTTGGGTATTATATTTTTGTATATCTTTTGGCATTTAGGTTTTATACCCTTACCCAGTGTAACAGTACACAATAATGTTGTAGGATACCATATATAAAATTGTGTCTTTTGTTGCTGGAATATTTTAAGCTACATGTTTGCTCAGCTTTCAGTGCTGGCTATTGAACATCACTTTGAAATGCTGAAAGTCTTCAGTGATGTGTATCCAACAAATTTATGTTGACATCTCATGTATTTATTTAGGCTGACTGACAAATCTCTTTAAGTGGTCTTCGAGGCTGAATAATTTATCTTCTTTCCCCCCTCCCTTTTATTTTTCTCTCATCCCAGCTTATTTTATTGTCTGTGAAGAACCACGGACCCTTTGTGCCCCGATGGGGGACTCGGGATCCAGACGATCGACTCTTGTATCTCGGTTGCCAATATTCAGGAGAAGTGTTAGCCGGAGACACGACTCCCTCCCTTCCTCGCCTTCTTCTGCCAGTGCCATTGGTGTCCACACGTCCTCCCCATCCAGCACAAACTCCAGCTCTGGGAGCACAGGAAAGCGCCGGAGTATTTTCCGCACTCCTTCCATTAGCTTCCATAACAAGAAGGGGAGTGAGCAGAAACCTGACTCAGCGAGTCAAAATGTTAACATATCAAATGGTGCCCAGTCCTCTCTTAGCGCTTTTCAAGCACTCAGCTTAGATGAGCACATAAAAAGCAGAGGAAGGCATTCAGTTGGCTTTGGCAGCTCACGTAACAAGAAGATAACAAGGTCTTTGACAGACGATTTTGAAAAGGGAAAGGAGCCCTCAGCTAATAAGAATGTCTTTATCAACTGCATAAGCTCTGGGAACAATGAGGGTGATGATTCGGGCTTTGCAGAAGAGCGAAGCCGACACTCTGTCAAACAGTCCACACGAAAACTTCTCACGAAATCCTTTTCATCACACTACAAATTTTCTAAACCAGTTTCAGAGAGTCAGTCCGTTTCCTCTGTGCAGCAGCCCAGGTGCTTGCTGGAAGTTAAATCCTATGTGGAAAGTGAACCTGTGATGGCCAAGTCGTCTCCTCCATGCTCAGCTGAGACGACGGAGTGCATGGGCAGCTCCCTGCAGTCCCCGCTGCTCTCGGCTGACCTCACAGCTGCCCAGACACCTTCGGACTTTGTCGCTCTGACCGAGGACTCTGTTTCAGAGGCTGATGCCCTGCCCAGCAGTGGGCCTGGGGCACTGTTCACAGAGGATTTTGGCCATGATGTCTCTGCCTCTCAGATCTTCTTTAATCCTGCTGCTGCTCCTGGGAGGGAGACAGATACTGTGCAAAGTAGTGGCCATTCTGCTGGCGTATCTCCTGTGAGTCGTGCAAGCTCGTGCAGCCTGGACTCCAGTACCTTATTCAAAACCTCAGTTGCTAATCAAACAAAAGTACTGTTGCAAGCCAATGGGCTACATATTAATGATGCCAGGCACATAGAAAAAATTGACTCAGAAAATGCACATTTAGAAACCTTGACGTTACAGCGTAGTGAAGAACCAGCAGTGACGCACTCTCCAAAGGCACGGGGGTTGAGTGGCAGCAGCAATGAAAGCACTCCATCCAAGCACATGAGAGACATAATTCCTGTAGTGGAGTCTAAGACTGTTCCATGTTCTGAACCTCAGTCTTTTAAAATGCATCAGAGTTATGAATCAAATCATCCTAAAGGTACGTTGCGCAGTTTTTTCATTTTTGAGTTTGGTGGGTTTTGGGGGAGCTGGTCTCATGTTTTCTATGATGATTGTTTTGTCATAAAGTGTGTTTTAGAATTGCTAGTGCTAGCTATGAAGTTCGGCAAGTAGAAACTGTGTCCTCTCTCAAAGCTGTAGGAATTAAAGGCCAAGTCTGATTTATTTTTTTGAGTTTGTTTTTTAGAGCCCGTAAACACCCATCAGTGCTGTTTGTGGCTGTGCTTTGCTTAATAGAAAATAAATTAAAGATGCAAGTATTGATTCCCAGCTTGCATTAGAGGCCAAAGCTGTGATTTCTTGAGACATGGCATTTTTGGACTTGAGCCATAGGTTTGGCTTATTTGGGATGGAAACATCACCAGAAAAACAAACCTTGTAGTCTGATTGTGAGAAATAATAAAGTTCACTTTATGTTGATCTGGGTTTAGAAATTTCTTGAGTCTTGGTTTCTCTATTCAACTGATGTTATAGGGTAGCTCAGAGTGAATATTTTGTCAAAGTATGAGCTATCTTGTTTCTGCTTCCATCTGAAATAAGTGGCCAAATTCTCATTTTGTCATTTGTGAAACTGAAGGAGTTAATTACAATCTAAATTTCACACTGGATCTTTAGTTTATGAAGAGTAATTTGGAAATGCTAACAAGATAAAGTAGAAAGACTGTGCCTAGAAATCCCAATCTATGGAGATACAGATAAATAAGGCACCAGGCCCTTGAGTGAAGGACACCTGTCAGAAGACATTTATCTCTGACAGTTTATTTTCTCGAGCCAGTTTAATGACTGGTGCTTTCTTGCTTAGTCCTGAGGCTGTAAGTGGTCGGCCAAAATTTGACAGTTAACAAGACAGCATTTGTAGTGATTGTATTAGAAGATGAATGACGGGAAGTGTAAACTCATAGAAATTCACACCCATCATTTTGTTTGGGTATTTTTCTAGGCATGTAGATTATAAGCAATCAAAAGCAATCTTGGTTTTTAAATTAATTATTATTCACTGCTAGGGTTAGTTGGATGTCTTGTACATATATGACAATAGAAAGTCAAATTAATCCACTGAATTAACTTTGACTAGAGGGCACCTTTTTCATTCAGAACTTCAGTCACTTTTGGGAAAAAAAAAAGTTCTCATTTACGTATATAACTGGTCCTGGACACTCAGTTTGTCTTCTTTGACACATTGTCTCATATGTGAATGAGCTTTTTTTTCAGAATCTGCCTTGCTGGAGTGTACTGCGGAACACCAAGTGGGCAGCTTGCAGGGTTGTTTAGAAATACCCATTGCATTTCAAATTCATGCACTGGCAATTGAGTATTTAATCTGTATTTCAGTAAAGCAGCTAAAGGGAGTTGAAATCGTGATAGAGGGATTTTTATAAATTGGACTCATGTTCACAGAAACACTAGAGCTAATACTGCACTATAAAAAAGTTGATGATTAATTGTTCTGATTTTTTAGTGCTGTTCAAAAAACTTTTTTTTTTTCTGGTGTTGTGAAGAATGTATTTCAAATTAGAAATTGGCCAAGCATTCAGAGGCTTATTCATACTGAAAATAAGATAAAATCCTGCCATGTGGAATGAGTCAAATACAGAAAAATCTTACATGGCATTCCATAAGATATAGTTAAAAGTACTTGCACCTGTTGCAAACAGACTGCTTTGAACATTTGGTTTTCTAAAACAGTATTTAAACCTAGATGTGAATACAAAATACTTCTGTGATTTTTCTTTGCTAATAGATACTTTCTCCTCTGTACCTGGTCTCATAGCTGGTATCATTATCGGTAGCATTGTGAATGTGACATTAATGTATGCACAGGTTTGATGTGCCATATATTTCTTAGTATAACTTTATGTATTTTTATGTGATATGGATGTTTTTGAGAACGCTTAGAGAAAATCTTTTCTCCTGCAAAATAAGATAAGATTTTTTTGCGTGTGTGACATTTATTATGCTACTATGCTTTTATCTTTCTCCATCTCTAAATCTGCCCTAGCATGTCGAAATGTGTTTTTTCTTCTCTTTTCTGATGTGTTATTGTTTTAACTGGACTGGGATTTTGCCCACTGACTGCAGGCTGAGTTTGGAGGGTGCAGCTCTAAGACTAAACTAGGAATGCTGAACAGAAATGGAACCTGATGTGTATCCCTGTCTTACGAAGGGATAACAAGGTTGTCACCTGGCCCTTCTAAAGCTTGACTTGCCTTTGGGCATAGGGTAAGGCAGGATGGGTTTTGGCACCAATGGACAAGTGATAGTTGCTCTGGTAGATTTTACTTTCAGCAATTTGAAAGTGTCCTGTGAGGAGGGGAGAAAGAAAAGGATGGAGGAAAGAGTCTTTCTGGGTTCTATGAGGAGCCCTGGACTGGGCAGTAGTTTGCTGAGCATCCCTGTCATTGGAGCAGTGTGAACTGGAGGCCCAGGTGACACCTTTACCTAGGTAAGTATGGTCTGCTTTCCACAGAACATTTCTCATGGGATTTCTCTTCATTGTAATTATTTCAAGTAAAGCAGTGTTTTGATTAAGAAAATATTTATAGAGAGCAATTCCCTGTAACAATTGCTGATTGCTTGTCTTTGTAGTTGATCTTGCCAATAGCCTCAGTCCATACCGGGAAGGCAGATTTGTTGAGAAACGACTGAGGTCCTCTTCAGAAGGTACTGCTGGGGGCAGTCGGCTGATCATAAAACCAAAGGATGGAAATGCAGAAGAGCTTAACAGCCTAAGGAAGCAGAGGGCAAGCTCATCCTCTTCCAAAATGAACAGCATGGTGAGTTTGATTCCCACATGCATAAGTTAGTTTTTCTTGCATTGGTGTAGCTATAGTGAGAAGCAGAGACTTCACAACTAACAGTAATAAAGAGAGCAGGAGCTGTCTCAGGCGTCCGAAATGTGATCCAGGCTCAGCTTCAGATATTAGAAGTATTTTTTTTGCAGGGTGTGGTGCTGTGAAAAGGTTTGTGTACTTTCTGGGAAGAGTTTTCCTGTTGATATGTGTTGGTGATATGCTTGTGCTGTTAAAGCATGGAGCTTTTTGTGTTTCTCTGTTTTTGCAGGAAGTTTGCATCCAAATATCAGTGAATAACATGTAACTTTTCAAAAGCATTGATGGCTTTGAAAGCATAATGACATTTAAAAATGGTGTTTCATGTAGGCATACAAACCATTATGCAGATGAAGTATGTGCCCTAAAATACTGGTTAACCCTGGCTCAGACCTGTGCACCTTTTTTTGGGCTGTTAGACCTGAGCTGTTAGGCAGACCTCTGTGTATTTATTTAAATACTAGGCTACACTGATGCTGTAGCACTTCATTCTGTTTACCTCTGTATTAATGATGGAAGTGGGGTGGTGACAATCCAGGAAAAACACGAAGTAGGCAAAGCGTGGATGGGATTAGGTGGTAATCTGATCCCTTCTTTGTGTTTTGTTTATGAAATCTATGAGCTTTTCCCCCCATGCCATTATAAGATTGTCCACAGATCGACATGATTTGCTTATGCTTACTGATATTACAGTCACAGACCAAGGAGTTCTAAAACAAGATTAGAGAGCATGCAGATGAGTGAAGGTAAAGTTATTCCTGCTTTCCCCCCAGTACAAATGGATATTACCTTCCTATCTTATGAAAATAGGAGCTTCTTTATTAAAAAGTGAGGTTTAGGAAGTAAATCAAACAAAACCAAACCTGAAAACACCCTTTGCCACACCACAAAAAAACAGAAGACAAAATAATAAATGAGAGTTTTCTGGAAGCAAGAGAAAAAAAAAATACAAAGGAATTGAATGTTCATAATAATACATATTTAAACAATACAAAGGCCTCTTCAAAATACTTGTCACAATAAATCAATTCATATTTAACACCCCAGTAGCAGATTGCTACCAATGAATGATGCTAATGAAGAATGGATACTAGGTAAGGAATTGGTGGTACCACACAGTATTATAAAAAGCCAACTTTTTTATGTGGCTAGAACAGGGTGAGTTACATGGCTGACTGTAACAGCCGTTTTGTTCAGTTCTGGAGAAAAATAAACCACAGACATTTAAGGGATGGCAGATCCCTGGGGGAGAGCAGGGGCACCCATGGCGAGGGCAGTGTTTCTGTGCAGTTCTGCTCTGTGGTGCTGAGTGGCTGTGGCTGCAGATGCCGGTTTTCTGGCATCACCCAGATGTCTTGTTAAGATGAGGAAATTGTGTATCTGTATCTTTGCCCCTGTTTGTGTTCTTTTTCTTATTGACAGGCAGTGTGAGCTGCTTCTGCTGAGGGACTGGGGGTGAGGAGTCTTAAAGTCTCACTGCAGGGGTGTGAGATTTTTTCACAGGAGACAGGAAGTAAAAAAAAAAAAGGAGCATCTGAGAAATTGTTCTTTATTCTGAACATCTTGCTTAGCAGAGTGTTCTTGCATAATTGTCATCTCTTGTTTCAAAGATGAAATGTAAAACCTTGGATAGACTGAACTCCTAATTACTGGGAATATGTATCAAACCTACAGACAAGGCCACTGCTTGCCCTAAGTGTGGCCTTAACTAACTTGTGAGGTGCTGAAAGTAATTTATATTCTGGCTAAGATTAATGCTGTTTGTAAATGAAATTTAGGGAAGAAGAACATCTTTCAGAATAACTCTGCACAGGTGCCAATTTCATAGTACTGTAAATAACGATGTGTAACAAATGCTTGAGATGGATTGGATTGCCAATTACGTGTTTACAAAGCTGCTGTTCTTGCAGTGGCCAGTTTCTGCTACAAGAGGGCACCGTTTCACCAGGAATGGTTTCAGAGAGCAGTCACTGCCATTCAGGACATGTGTTTGAGCAGTTTGGTGTTATTAGCCTGTGTAGTATAATAGACTCTTTCTAAATGAAAAGCATTGAGAGTGATGCAATTTTAAGAGAAGCTTATCACTGTATAAACTCTGGTCATTGTTATGCTCCAACAATGAACTCATGAGTTAACAAACTTAAATCTTTTGACATAACATACAGACTAGTTAACTATGTCTCAGAAGTTATGCTTCATCTGCTGTTTCTGCCGAGGTGGTTTTTCTTTTCCAATGTGCAAGAGACACAAAAGGAAAGGAAAGTGTGAATCAGCGCAGACAAAAGACTTGAATGGTCTGAAATACACAGTCCTGCAAGACCAGTGAAAGAATGTAAACCTGGATAGTTGACACAATGAGAATTAGATTCACCACTTAAAAAAATTAAAAAATCAGACCACCAAATCACCCTAAGTAAGCTCTTTAAGAACTCAGAGGATTAGAGGCAGAACAGCAGGGAGAAAAGATCTGATGTGTTAACAATACTTGGAACTAGGAGAAAGTAAGATGTGTGTGAGCAAGAAGAGAATTATCCATTACTTCACATAGTAGTGGCTAATATGGAAAGGTGAGTATCTTGAATGCCACATTTATCAGTACAGAGACAAAATGTTATTTTTTTTTTAATGTATGGTAGAGATTTTTAAATGCTAGCAAATTAAAGTCATTAAGACCAGAATAGTGATGAAGGATGATATGGATGGAAGTAACTGCGTTACTTCCGGTTAAAAAAAAACTGGAGAGAATGGTGAGAGCACCGAGATCACACTGCCCAGTTTCAAGACATGAGCTACACTGTGCTGTATGCACACGTGTTTTCACTTGGTCTAGAAATATGGTTGCATATGTACAGCAGGTCAAGACTGCTTTTGGCTCTTGCAAATCTGCCCTTTTGCCTCTCTGCTCTTCTTTATAAGGATAATAGTTATTTGTCTTTACAATTGCTCCCTTGCCCACACCTGTCTATCAGCATATGTAGTACTTAACTAAAAAAACCCTTATTTTTCAGCTTGCTGTCCCAGTGGGTGAACATTATGTTCTATAGGAATGTGTTTCTCTGGGCACTCTTCAACACAGTTTTCTCTTCAGTTTCTCATACTTGAATCTTCTCTAAATGTTGCCTGTTTCTTGCTTCTTAAATTCAGCTTCAACGGTTTTCCCTTGCAGGTAAAAACTTTTGTGCTTGCCCTCTGTGCTGCATCATCAGCTTCCTTTACCTGGAGCAAAGCAGCCTTGCTGACTTGTGCCAGCCCAATTAAGAGCAGCGCAACTTATTTTTCTGTATTCTTGCTTTGACTGTGCCATTTCTTTCTTTGCATCTTTCCTGTGGTTCCTATATATTACATATAAAACCAAGGACATCCTAGCCTAAGGCTTAAGGACATCCCAGTCTTTTCCCCCTCGGCTTTAACAGTGGCCCTATTGCCAAGCTGTCAAATAATTGCATTTGTGTTTCCTCCCGTGCTGCCTATCATGCACTTGGGTAACTGCAGTTACCACAAAATTTGCTTCATTTCCTTTCTCAGTTTTCACTTGACTTTTTTGCTTTGCCTAAAGATAATTTTTCAAGGTGCTGTTACTGTATTACTATGATTTTTACTGAGCTTTTTTTTACTTATCCATCCAGTGCTGATGCTTTGCCAAAATCCCCCTTTTCTCATGCTTGTCCTATGCTTGTTGTATGGGGATGCACCAAGTACTGAACATCTCAGTAGATGTACTTACAAACATAAATTAGGAACAGCGAATGCAAAACCCTGCATCAGAATATGGACAGGGCAGTATTTCATGGGCAGGAATTCAATTTGCTAATGGAAGTAGTTGAATATGTTAGTTAAACATGAAATTAAAAAAAATAATAATTTACTGATTTAGTATAGAGGGGACCATCTGACATTTTGGGAGTATAGAAAAAAGATAGTGATTGACACAGAAATATGCTTGCAAAAGAGAGACTAACTGCAAATATTTGAGACTCCTAGTGTGTCTGGAGTGAGCAGAAAGTCAAAGCAGAGGTCGCTAATGAAAGTGTGTTATGGCCAAAATATCTGTGATAATTATCCAATTAGCAGCTGGAGTTTAAATTGTGGTTGGTGTCGCGGATATTGCGTGTGTGTAACTCTACCTCAGTTTTGTTGCCAAAGTGATTTGGGGTGACGTAGCTGATAATAGTCAGGTTTCTAGTATACTTCAGAAATGGTACTTGCAATGATGGAGCAATTGTCCAAACCACTATATTCAAATCTCTTCCTGTGTTTGATAGTGTACTTTATCAGGCCATACCCAAATTTGTAGTTCATGAAAATGTACTTATTCCATCTCACAGATAACTTCGTTTTTAATGTTACCTCATTTTACCTTATTTATTATCAATAATCCAGTTGCTGCATCATGACAGAAACAGCAGGATCCTGTGCCCCCCATGGCCTTCAGTGAATGTACATGAATAAGGGCTAAAGGGTTTTTTATGTTCCTCTTGCCTATGCTGAGTTGTATGATATTTTGCTGATACATGATTAAGCACTGAGTATGGATCAGACTAGGCTGGCTGCTAGTCTAGAGAGAATTGAAGTAATTTTCATATTTGCTTGAGGTTACTTTAACACTGACCTTCTGGAAGCTGTGATTCTTATGCAATGTGTGGCTAATACGTGTGATGGAATGTGCTATTGAAAATGCTCAAGTTGAATGAGTTTCAGAGAGTGACCAATGAGTAGATCTGAAAGTGGAGTTGAATGTGGCTGTTTTTTGTGACCCATAAATGTGATCTGTAAAGGCCTGTGAAAATCTTGTGAGATATGCTCTCCTTCTACAGACTGGCATTAATTATTAATGCCTTAATAGCCTGCCCTGGAAAGGTGGTGAATGAAAGGTTAGAGTGAGGATTTGAGTGCTCAGAGTTTCAGTTCAAGTTGAAAAAACCCTCAAACAAAAGAGTGTTTTTCAGATATGCCAAGACTGTTATAAAAAATATGAACTAGGTAAGCAAAATGCATACACTTGTTTATTGTCTTCTGCACAACCTTCTTTAGAACTAGCAGTGTTATATGTGCGCTGGATAGCTACAACCTGTTTTTAACTTGCCGTAGGATGTATTAGCTCCGGTATCTGTGGTGTTTGTAAAAGCTTTGTCATAATTAAAACAGATGTGCTATTCTTTTCCTGTCACTGCATTATGGTATTTTTGCTTAACTCAAATTCATCTCTGCTACCCTGGGCTTCTCGAGGGAGAATATTTGGGAACATCAATTGTTACTGAACTGTTCAAGCAAACCCTGTAAGGCAGTGGTTCACCCTTCATGAGAAGTGGACTTGACAGCATTAATTTATAACTAGATTTGTGGTAACGTAACAAAATTTCCCCTTTTGCAATGAATTTGGCGTTTTGCTCCTTTGTGAAAGGGAGCAAAAAGAAAAGAAACTCTGGAAGCCACTTAAAGCAAGAACTGTCAGGACTGCTTTGATACTATGAGGCTGAACAGTGCTATCTAGATAGGAATAAACTGCTGACTATAGCTACTTAGTAATTTGAGCCTTACATTCCTAATTTAGCGTGGAGAAAGTGCCTTTCGCTTACTAGTAAGATAAAAAAATGGAAATGGCATATAGGGATTTAAGCATTTTGGCTGGGATTTTTAGGTCAACTCAGCTAGAAGCTGTTTGGGTAACAACCCTGTGGGAAATCAATGTCTGTAGTGTAATGTGTGTTTCTTAACAAATGAAGGGCTTCTGAAAATCAGATTGAGGTTGTTAAACACTTTGAATTAATTCTTGAGATCAAGTAACAAATAGAAATTAATTTAGATGTGACTTAATGCTTATGCTGTAATGTTCTGTGTTCTTCTTTAAGGACATAATCATGGCCCAGAAAAGGGTAAACTGTTAATCTAACATTGGAGTAATTATTTAAATTGAATTGACTTATGTTAATACAGGTAGAAAGTTATTAGCAATTTTAAATCCCAGAATCATCGTGGCAGTGGGTGGGTGTGTTTGGTGTGTAGCAAAAATAGAGCAGAATTATTTCTTTGTGTGCTTCTATGGGTTAACTGCAGTGGATGAATTGCATCCCTCAGCCACTGGCTTTACTTTCTCTGGCAGGATGAGGAGGACAAGTGGATGGGTAAAAGTGTGAAAAGGTTTAGGCTGTAATGAGGAGAGTTTAGCAGGGAAGGCAAAAGCTTCACACACAAGGCAAGCACACAAAGGCATTAATTCATTAGTTCCCAGGGCAGACCATCCATCCATCCCTCCCTCCCTCAGGAAGTAGGGCTTCGTCCCACCTAATGGGTAGTTTGGAGGATAAATGCCATTCCCCCTTCCTTCCCAGCTTGAACTGCTAAACACAGCATCATATGGCTGGATCCCTTTGGTCAGGGAGTGTCAGCTGTACCAGCTGTGCCCCCGCCGAATTCTAGCTCACTCCCAGCCTCTTCAGTGGCAGGGAAGTGTGAGGAGCAGAAAAGGTCTTCACAGCTGTGCAAGCCCTGCTCAGTAATAGCTAAAGCACAGCTTGCTGTGATAACTCTGATTTGGTCCACAAATCCAAAACACAGCACCATAAAAGCAAGCGATTATGAAAAAACTTCTGTCCCATTCAAAACCAGTACAAATTGGGTATCTGATACTTTTTTCTGAAGACTCTGAGTACTTGCTCTAAGTATTGTCTGAACCAATTTTTACAGGATGCTGAACTTCTAAAACAATAGGTAGGTGTCCCCTGTAATGTGTTGCACTTAGTTTTCTCTTTTTTTTCAGAAAAATATGGCTATTTATTGAGACTCAAAATCTAAGCGTAAAGCACAGGCAGCTGACGGATTTTTATAACAACCACACTTTTGTGCTAGTCTTACTACATCCCTGAAATAGTTTTGCCAGTTAATGTAAAAGATAGCTTGTTCTGAAGCTGCTTATCATTTAAAGTTGATAATATTTTTATAGATTTCTTTTTCCACATGAAGGGAAAGATTTTTTTTTTCTGCACAGAAATATCTGGTAATATGTTAAAATACACCCTAGTAGTCAATATTGGTTAAATAGATAGATATATTTGTCAAGCAAAAGCAGCTTGGTTATTTTTCTATTTTATTAGGACTTCTACATTTTACTTTCCTGTTCATTACCATATTTTCCATGCTCTGAATACAGGTTAGTGCTGCAGCAAAATTGTTACGCAGTCTTTTTCAGGTAAACCACTCAGTCTGTTTGTACATGAGGGCTGCTAAAATTTTTGTCACCAACTATAGTGCCCCCACCAAAGAAGTAACTCGTTTGTGGTGAAGTTACTTACCTCCTGCTCAGTGCCTGTCATGCTGTGGACCTGTGAGCAAGGTCAGGGATTTACTAAGGATGAAACAATCCTGTGAAAAATCTAATGAATGCTCCCTGCCGGCTCTCACAGTACGTTAATCAATATTAGGAGAGAAACAGAGTCACTGATGCGTGAAGGCATCTCTGGGGGATGATCTGGTCCAACACCTCTGCTGAAATCAGGGTCAGGGATGGCATCCCTACACCCAGGGATGTGTGTACTTGGATTCAGAGTGTCTGAGGATAGAGACTCTGGAGCCTCACTTGTCAGCCTGTCCAGGTGTTTGTCCAGATCTGTGGTTTAAAAAAAGAACAAAGCTTTTTCTTGGGTTTCTTGTCTTTCAGTTAACACTTCTCTATTCCCTGGGTAGCACTAAGAGGAGTCTGTCGTTATGCTGCCCATGACCACCGTTGTATGCCAGATGTGCAAAGGCCTTTGATGCTGAGAAGAGATGAGTCCAGTATTGAAGGGTAGGGAGCCAAAGGGAATTCTAAACAGAGCTCCCTTGACACCCTCACTGTGCTCCCAACTCATTTGTGGTGCCTGTGGGCTCTGCCCAGTCATTCTATCTGCAAATGTGCTGTGTTGGGCAGAAACTGTAAAGTCACAGGAGCTGGGATTATCCCCCTCTGTACACACAGGCTATTATATTTCCCCATCCTACTTCATGGAGCAGGGTGTGCCAGGGAAAGGAGGTGGTTTGCAGGGAGTTCCTGTGGTATCCAGTGATGGCAGGTGTGAAGTAATGTGAGTGGGTGGAGAGGCCACTGGGACTCTAACAAGTGTTTCTGAAGGAATTTGAAGAGGTGGTAAAACCTGATGTACTCTGCTTGCATACTGGGATCTCTTCCCTGCAGAAGGACAGAGGTCAGGAATGTGGAAGTTACCGTTGGTGGAAGCAGGTTAGAGGGTTATCTGAACTAGTGTGGCTGATCTAATGTCCGTATTTTATTACACTTGATTTTTAAATAAAGGAATGGCCTTTGTACAACGAGTAATACTTAAGTGGAAAAATCTTTCTATCCAGTAGTGGTAAAAGAAAGTACCTCCTCCTCAGAAGAAGGTAAATTACTTTAATTGAATGTCTGCTATGCCCTAGAAGATTACTCATGTCATTTATCTGGGGAGATGCCCTTAGCATGGGCAGTATTTTTGCAGCTGTGGTATATATCTTCATGGGTTAGCATATGTAAGTAATACATACAATGGGAAAACTGAAATTTTTGGAGGACTTTTATAAGGGAGACCATTAATGGACACCTAATTCACTGAACTTGAGATTTATGACTAGTGAATAGAAATCAGTATCTTGGGTTTATCATCCTGTAGGTCAGATGATTCATAGGTAGTTTGCACTCACTTTTTTTAAATGAAAATTTAAAAGGAAAATTGCCCTGGCTTTGTTCTTAGTGACTAATTTTGCCCTTCTCCTTTCTTATGCATCATTTCCTGCTGTGTGGGTCCCTATACAGTGTGTTCATAAATGGTTCTGTAGTGCGAGTTCTGGAATGCTTTCCTATAAGCTGCCTATTAGTATTCTCTTGCTTATGTGAGAATAAACTCAGAATAAACACAGTATTTTTTTCCCCAGGCTACAGCAATTCAGGGTAGGGTGCTTCTTCCAGGCCTTTGATCCCTTTGATTGATAAAAAGAAGGTAATGGGGTGAGAAATGGAAATTCTGTTGGGTCACTTGTTAGGTCATTCATATTTGCAGTCCTTCTTGTCTTGCCAGTGTGTTGCTTGAGGCAATACGAGATGAACCCTGGATTAAGGATTTGGCAGGGGCTGGAAAACAAGCTGTGCGCCCTGAAGCTTGCCATTTAGAACAGGAGATTTTTCTGGTTTAAAGTCAAGTGCATTCTAGCCCATGAAAGACTTAGGATCACGCTTTGTGATTTGATACATGGAAATGAGGTTATTGGAAAGATGCTGAACTACATTTTTTTGCCTCTGAGATAATTTTTTTGTATTCATAGCATTCTTTCACTAAAACTAATAAAATAAATTGAAGTAACATAGATCTGGTGAATAACTTAGTATGTATCTTGTAAAATTTTCATAACTTGCTACATAGATGTTTTCATGAACAGACTGCACACAACCCCTCAAATGACACAAACTTTGCAAAACTATTGCACTTACAATGTGTGTTTTGTATTTGAATTCTTGATAAAGTAACAAACATTCTGTGTTTTTTTTCTGTGAGAGGCTTTTTGGATTTTGAAGAATATTAGTGTTGGATAAATGTGTAATATTTTATTTGCATGAGCAGTCTGGATAGCTATTATGATTTGGAGCTGATTGGCAACAGAGGAACATCGGTACTTGAAAAGCAGTCATTAATAATAGGTAGAGCAATTCATTGCATGACACAAAATGTCTCTGATACCAAAGAAAACGTGAGAAGGGAAGTTAAGATGTTTAGTGACTGACTGCTTTGGGATCTTGAACATCTGCAACAGTTTTAATCAATTGAAAACTAATAGAAGGTTGTTCACTAAAGTTTATTTCTGTTACTTAGACAGACATCTTGGATAGAAAGAAGGGCTTCAGTTTTTTACTTATTTTTTTTTTTAATTTTATTTTTATGTGTTTTAAATTACTCCCATGTACCCACTCATTTGTTACGTCTGATGCTGTGGAACAGGCAGCACTGTAGCAGAACTCATAGCACCTAAAAATGACTCCTACAAGATTCTTCACTGAATTTTTTTTTTTTTTTTTTAAGTATATTTAAGGAAATGAGGTTAGTTTTTGACTGCTCCAGAAGTCAGAAGTCCCCTGTCATCTTTTTTTGGCATCTTTTAGTTGATAAAAGTACAACCCAACAGTTTTGACTTAGTCACTAACCAAAATGATGAGATTGTAAGTGTTGGGAGTATATTTTGAAGAAACGATCTCAAAATAAGCATTGTGAAGCAACATGAGTAAATAGTGGGAGGGAACACTTAGCTAAATGAAATTGTCTTTATAAATCTGTAGACTTGGCAGACAGTTATCCTGGAAGACTTTCATCTTTCTAAATTTGCCGACTTTAGAAATCTGTCTCCTTATTGGAGTGGAGGACGTGCAGTAGGGAAAATAAGAACCTGATCCAGAGAGAAGCAAGGAGGATAAAGGGCAGGACTTACTGGAGACGGGGCTATATTCCCATTAGAAAATGGGTGGGGTTATGAAGTGCTGATAAGAAAAGAAGAGTTAAATGCAAGAAACTTGTGATTAAGAATCGGATGGAGTTCAATGCAAGTGCTGTGGAAAAGGAAGAGATGAAGCACTGGGAAAGAGAAAAGTTCAGGAGAAATTTTTGGCTAGGTGATCTGGAAGTTAAGAGGATGGGAAGTATTTCAGTTAAAGAAGCTGAAAAGATGGGAGTGGCTATCTATGTTTTTATAAATCAGGCAGAAATTGAGGGAGAAGCTGGGAACTAATGAGGTGAAGAGCTTACAGAACTGGTTGTCAAGAGGAATATGTAATCCTTTGTTACCTGAAACACTGAAATTCAGGAGTTTTGTTTTATCTTCTGTGAATATTCCCTGTAGGGGACGTTGGTCAGAAGAAAATACAGCAGTCTGTAAAATATGCAGTGTGGGCACAAACCTGTCAGGCATTTCAGCTGGAAGAGGGAAGTAATGCAATTTTCCTGCTGAAAGTGTGGCAGTAGGCACAATAGTTTAAGTATTTTCATTAGTCACATTTCAGCACAGTTTTTCCTCCAGATGAGAATAAAAAGTTGTCATTTTTGTCTTTATTCTCACATATGTGACATGGTGAAAGCAATTTGATCTTGTTATCAAAGCTGTATCTTTTCTTTTGAAACACTTTGCCTTTTCTCAGCCTGTAGAAAAAAGAATATTTTTGCATCTTTATGAATAAAATTTGTTCCTGTTGCTTCCATTCATGTTGGCTGTGGTTAAAGTTAAATCACAAAGTTAATCTGAGATGCCTAATTAATATGCCTTGTTCACACCTACACTTTTAAACTAATCATCACAGATACAGAGTCAGGACAGTTTTTTTCCCCTGTGTCTGAGAGAAGGTAACTTTTGTAAAACTTTTTCTTTCCTCATAGCTTGGGTTATCCTTTGTATTCCCCATTCCTAGGCTAGAGAAAGTGTGTGCAATCATTAAAGATTATGCAGAAAGAAAAATTAATAATGGAACACAAGACACAATCATGATGGGGCATCAGACAGTGCTTGCTCCCAGGCACATGTTAAGGATGTGTGTTTGATGTTGTAAAATGCCTACGTAAGTTTCACGCTGAATCATTTCTAAGGTTTACAAAAAAAGTGGTTTATTTTCTGTGATCTGATCACAGTGGGAAAATTTTTACAGCTTTCAAACAAACCCAAGTCATCATCAGTGACAGAGAACTATCTCTATAAACAAGCTATTCATACTGCTTTTCAGGTTCTAAGAATAGAAGTGATACAGAAATTAAATTATTTCTTTAGAACTGTAGTTAAGTAAGAAGATATGACCAGATCTAATAAGAGAAATATTAATAATAACTAATAATGGGAAAGTAATGTGTCCTTCTTACTTTTCTGTGCCCAGACACAAAATCAAGAGTAAAATATGCCATTGAGAAGCAACCAGCAAAGCTTATTTTTGCAAATGAAATTGTCAGAACAGACAGATTTAGAATAGGGGTTTGTGGATGTCAGATTCCTCATTGGCAGTATTAGGCACTGATAAGATGAGACACTGAATCTCAGCGTGTTGGTGTCTTTGTGAGGTTTTTATTTCAAAGAGATACAGATACATGAATAAAAATCTTGAACCTAAGTGAAAGGAGTAGTCAACCACTCAGCCATGGTTCATGAATCACAGTAGTCAGTTTTAATAACTTCAGTTGGGAAAGTGGATTCCAAACTATTCTATCTGGATGCTTCAAGTGGACTCAGCTGTCTACTGGAAGGACCTACAGGTGGAAGAGAATAGGACTGAATCAGGGATGCTATGCTGACTAACACAAGAAAGAAAAGCACTGTGAATGCATGGTTTTGCTCTCAGATAGCATTTGTCCATCTATAGAGTCTGCATAACAAAAGCAATTGTGTCATTATTAAATGGTATGAAGTCATACACTGATTTCTTAAGGCATATTTATTGTTGCTCAGTAGGAGGCCTGTAAGGTCTATTAAGTAGAGGAGTTCAAAGATATCTCTTGTTGTTCAATATTTATGTTTTAAAAAACTCCGTGCAGCAGGGTGTCTGTTAAAAAGGTTTTCGGATGCTTTGTTGTCCCTCTATTATGCATTTCAGTTTGTTTAATGGAGCTCTCCATTTTGGAGCTAGCACATGAAACTGCCAAAACTAAATTGTTTTTGAGCCTGGTTGTTGTAAAGAAAGAAAAGCCAATGTTCCTAATGATGAACAAAAATTTTTTCATGATCAGGTACTCTGATCATTGTTGCATATTTTAATAGGTGAACAGACATATCACTGGTTTTTCTGCCTCTGTGTTGTGATGGCAAAGAGTATCTATTTTCCAAAAATAGAGTAAATTGTGCAAAATCTGTCAAGGGCTTTGTTTAAGCTTAGAATTGTTGGGCAAATAAAAGAAATTTCAATTTTCATTCATTCTGCGTATGTCAGACGTGGAGTGAGAACATTTTTGCATAGATGTATTGCAAGCTAATTTCATATTCAAGGTGAACAGAAGGGTTTAGCAGATCCTAACATGAATTACGATTCCATTTAAGTCCTGAGTTCCACTTTGATATTCTGTTGCTACATGCAAGGTTTGCCCACTAGCCTTAGAAAAGCCAATTAGCCTATTACTGCTAATAGATATTTATAGGGACTAGCCATACGTCGAATTTCAAACAGGATGTATGCATCTATGAATATTGCCTGAGAAACTTTTTATTTTAGCACTTTTTTTTTCTTAGAATCACTGTTGGAACTTATTTTACTAACACTATTTCTGGACAAAAACCTGTGTTTTCTGTACCTGTGTTTTAGTAGAGTGCTACTGGTAAAGTGGCAGTGCTGTGTCCAAGCACTGTGTCCTCTGTGTGTTGAAGTAAAAGAGATGTTGGGATTGCAGAGTAGAGGAGAACAGAGCATGTGCTTGTGTGTGTGGGGATATCAAACAATGCCTGGCCTGTATGTACCTACAGGTTTCTAAAGGAAAAAAAGCTTGAGCCGTTTGTAGAACTGGAAAGCATCGTTGAATTCTCTGGTAGACTTTTTGTATGGCACTTGCCGTAGAAGGCTACCAGTCTCTGACCTTACCTCTGGGTCAAGGACGACGAGTTCTGCTGGAGTAAGGATATCAAAAATACGAAAGGATGAAATAAGTGTGACTTCACTTGCTAGGTTATTCCAAAGCTGTGAGATTTAAAAAAAGCTAACAAAACAAACCAAGCTGATGCAGTGTCCGTCCTCGCGCCTGCCAGCGCGGCCACAGGCCAGCTCAGTTTATGCACTGCAGCAACGTGGATGGGTTGGGGCAGCAAGTCGGGCGAGCCGCCTCCTCCCTGTGGGTTCTCAATTCCCCCACGCCGGTGACGAGCGGATCGATGGAGAACGCAACCACGGCGGCCGAAGAAAGGGCAACTCCTCTAGGCAGGGTATAACGGTGTTTATTGCAGGGAGAGGGAGCACGGAGCTCGGCACTCTCTGACCCCCTGCCCAGAAGAGCCCCGGGAGCAGGTGTGCACGAGCTTAAAAACAGGGGAGGGGACCGGGGTGGCGACAACCGGTCAGCCAATTACAATAATGAGGGGTATAACTGGGGGTGTAAACCTAATAACTGGGGGCCAACCAAAAAACGAAGAGAGGGGATTGCCAGGGTCCCAGCCTATCACTCGACCCCCTCCCTGGAGCTTTCTAGAATCCAGGGAAGGGTCCTGGGGTGACAGACAGGGCGCCCAAGGGGAGAGAGAGGAGATTGACAATTAGGTATAAAAGGGGAAAGAGATGACTGACATATAACGGACTTTCTCTAACTCCGGGCAGACAGGTTACAACCAATACTAAAAACAGGGGGGTACAAGGAGCAAACCATTACAGAAAACTCAATATAAATTACATTAAATAGATAAAACAAACACACACCACCACACCAAGCTACAGCCAATGGACTAAGCCACCAGAATCAGACTGTGGAAAAAAGCCAGGCCTGATTGCTAAATTGATGGTAACTGTGTTTTTATTTCCCGCCATTAGGCCTGAGTTTGTCTTCTGTACCTTAACTTAAGTCCATCTTTTAGTAAGTGAGATTTTGTGTCCATTAAAGCTACTTGTAAGTGATAAAGCTACCTCCTTGGTATTTTCTTCGTTTTATTTGAACAGATTGGCATCTTTACATATCTTACTTTGCAAGGTGATTTGAGTCTTTTTTGTTGATTTTATGATTTTTACTTGCTGGCATAAATTTGTTTTAGGTGAGGGTAGGTTAAGCAAAAGGAAAAAAACCAAAACTGATTCCAAGAAAATAAGTGAAATATTTATGAAAATAACTGGTACAAAATGACAAAAATCACCATCTCATTCCTGTCCTACTCTGTATGTATAGTCGATAGTTACAGTAGCAATGAATATCTTAATTTTGCATCTCCCAAGAAGATAAATTTTTCACTGCAAGGTGTATTGATTTCACCTGGATGTTAACTCATGCAAATGATGTGAATATCTAGTCCCTCATAAAGCATTTTGCTCAGAAAAGAGAATGGCTCTTTGTAAATTTGTGTAGAATTGATAATTTTCCACTGCTGTTTCCTGTGAGGCTGATGCAACTATACATGCGTTAAAGAAAATCAAGTGTAGGCAGTAACACAC
Source organism: Hirundo rustica (assembly GCF_015227805.2). NCBI lineage: Eukaryota > Metazoa > Chordata > Aves > Passeriformes > Hirundinidae > Hirundo > Hirundo rustica. The sequence goes on along the minus strand of NC_053454.1, from coordinate 53,244,974 downwards.
ATTTTGTGTCATCACTCGTATTCACTGAAGCGGGAGTCCTGTTGTAGCTCAGTGGGGATAACATAGGAAATTATTCCAGTGTGCTCTGGGAAATAATTTGCTTTTTATTTTCTTTGTTGCTATTCTTAATAGTTTTTATATGTCTGAGGACTACATATATATTTAATGGAAGGGCTGCTGATCATAACTGCATGTCTGTCAGCCTTTAGGTGAGTACTCATTTGTCATCCACTTGCACTGAATTCTGCAGATGCTGTGAAGGGTTATTTGTTTTTGTCAAAAGATATGCTGTAGCGTGGTACAGAAAGATGTGGGCAGTACAAGAAATTTAATTTATCGGTCTGATTGAAACAGGGGAAAAAAGTGAACAAGCTTTTGTCACAGAAATCCTTTTCAGAGCCAGCTCCTTAGGTAATAAGTAATTATCTTGGAGGAAGTGTTTGTGTCTAGGGAATATCGCTGTTTTTCCTAGGTGTAAAACTGGTCTGGTAAAAGGTAGAGTTTCTTCTAGTAAACCTTGGTTTTCCTAGCTTTTTAGTCAATTGAGCTTGCAGCATTTCTGCTAACGTAGATTTTCAGCAGCCTATCTCCCTGCTTTTATGTGCTTTCAACCCACATAAGCAGAATGTAAGCTATCTATCATTCACACATTGAAAAGTCTAGAAAATTAGTAACAGATCAGAAAAATGAAAAACATACAAGTGGTTTAGCAACTCTTTTCATATAGCTGCTTTTTACAAAGGTGATCCTGTTACTTATCTCCCACTGCAGCTATTCATTGCAAACTCCTATTTCTTTGCAGTTTTTTTCTGGATTTAAAAGAAATAAAAGATGGCGCATTTCTTTATTTGGCAGCTTTCATCATTTACATTTGTAGGTGAAAGCTGCCAAGCCCTATTAGAGGGCTAAGCTCACCAGAGGGATACTTGTGTCATTTCCACCCGCTTGTCACATTATTTTCTCTACACTTGTTAACTCGAACTGTCAACCTGTAAAGTGCTCTTATAACATTTGCACAGGAGGTGCTGCAGGAGGTGACATAAGCTAATAGGAGGAGTTCATGGTAACATAAAATCTCATTTGTATGTAGTGGAAGTGATGAGCTCAGGGACTTGCACTTCGATTCCTTGTAATTAATGATGCTTTGTGTATTATAGTGTGATAGCTGCAGAGACTGCTGCTGTGTCCCTGGTCCTGTGTGACAGGATTGTTTCTCTTAAGAGATGTGTCCTGACCATATATGGGCACAGGGTTGGGGCCTGACCATATATGGGTGTGCCCATATTTGGGCGTCCTGGTCATATTTGGGCATCCTGGCCATATATGGGCATCCTGGCCATATATGGGCGTGACAGGAGATAACAACCGAGAGGTATGTGGTATAGCTGGACTGATTGCAAGTTCCTCTCGTAATCACAGGCCCATCACTCATGATTGAGTGCTGAAAGCCAGTCTTCAGCCTTATGTCCCAGTTGTGGATGTGATGGCTGCAGACCTGTGTTTAAAGCGTTTCTTTTATTCATCACCAGTAGAAAGTTTATGTAGATATCCACAGGAATAAATGCTCAGAAAAGAGAACAACGAAAGAAAGTTACGTGATAGTGCCGCATAAAAGGATGGTAAAATAAACTCCTGATGCTGAAGCTCCTGAAGATTAAGCTTGCTGCACCTGATGTTGTTGAGGATCTGTGGGCTGTTGTTTCCTTGTGCTGTATCTGCTTGCCTCTTTAGAGAGCAAAGACATTACCAACTGAATTTATTGTGCTGGGTTGCCATTTCATCCCTTTCCTTAGAAAAAAAGACTCTAGATTTGTCCCTGTCTGTAGCTGCAGTAATCTGGAACTTGCTTTGGTTTGCCCTGGTGGCAGATTGGCTTAGTTCTCTCTTTGTGATTTCAGAGGAGTCTGCCCTTTTAAGATGATAGATGCCTGTGTGAAAGCAGAAGCTTTTTTAAGAGGGGAGTTTATTTGCTGTCTCTTCAAGTCTGTGTTGGCCTCACATACTTTCCTTCTGGTAATATCACTAACCCTAATGGTTCTTCCATGCTGAAGGACTGCTCATGGTTTTAACTTGCAGGTCTGCAGACATTCAGTATTTCCTTGTCTGCTTTTTGCTTTGTCTTTCTTTCAAGACTTGGTGAATATGGCCTTGACCAATTGTTTCAAGGAATGGGCATAGACAGCTTTATTCCTTCTGATCCATCTTGCAGTTAGCATGCAAAGTTGATTCTATTTTGCCTAACTACCCAACATTTCTCATTTGTATACTGAGAATTACATCTCTGTTTTCTTACAGAGCAAGTATTTGAGCCTAGAGTTAAAGGAAGAGGAACTTTAGCTACCTCTTGAGAATGTTCTTTATTAACTCTAGTGTAATAGATAAATAACTTAACCTATTGTCTTATTTCTCCTGCATATGTCATCTCACTACACTGGACATTTGTCCCCTGTAATCTGATGTAGTAAGTACCTGTAGGACCTATTTGTAAAACTTAACTTTTATGGGATGATTACTGTCCCAGGTGGATTTCTAGTCAGTGAAGAAAAAGGCTCCTCCAGGAGATAACGTAACAGTGGCTAATGTCAACCTTCTTTCTAAACCATATGTAGATTTTCTGGCTGTTCTCCCTTGCTGACTGTTGAGGGACTTACAGAGATTAACCTCATTGGGCTGGTTCACTACTAAAGTGTTCAACTCAGTTTGGCTGCTTTTTTTCTCTCTGTGCTGACAAATGTTGTGCTGTGTGGATCTAGCCCAATGATTACCCATTTGAGCTGATAGATTTGTCCCTTTGATTCTGTCATGTTGGCTTAGCTAGATTCTTAAATATCTGCAGGGGGTTTTGGTTATGTTTTTAACTTGATTTGATCTGAGCTAGTTGATACCATTTGAGGATTTGAGGTTCCACTTGAGGTTCTGTACGCTGTAGTTCCCATTTCATTAAGCCGGAATTGGTTTAATGTAGCTAGTTAAATACACTGTCAGATTTTACAGTGGCCTTTTTATTGCACATACTGACTAATACTGCTATGTACAATAGATGTGAGCCAGCATTTTTCTATGCTTCCCTGCTTTGGATTTGTGTTTTCTTTGGAAATGTGTTCTGAATGGTGTGGTTTGTGTTGTGTGTTTTTTGTTTTGTTTTGTTTTGTTCCCATTTGTCAGGAGGTTTTGCATCCTACAGCCGTCTTAGCCTTGTTGTTAAATGTTTTAAAAAAAACAAAGGCAGATATTCTGGCTGCAAGGGTATGTATCAGAAGGCATCACAAACACTTGCAGAGAATCAGTGAAAAGAATTAATTTGAGGTTTTCTTTTGGTTTGCTGCTCTTGGAAGCCTTTCAGTAAAGGAATTGACTCAGGGAGATGAGATTGAAGACCAATTTACTAAGGAGTATTTTTCATCCATATATTCTTGCGTCCAGTAGTAGGGTGTTATTCATCATTAACAAAAATGGCAAAAACATGATTTGGGTCAGCCTTCAGCGCAAATACTATAAGCCATGAAACAAACCACCAAGTTACAGCAGATTTTTAAGGACAGCTTTCCTCCCTTGGAAAGCTCCTTAAGTTCCTTAAGGAACTCAGTGTTCCTTAAAGTCAGGAAACCGTATGCATACCTGAAAATGGCATTTGAATATAATAATCTGACAAGTCTGTGGTTACTATGCCTTTACATACTGTTCATCCTGGCCTTGCTCATGTCAGTCAATCTCAATACTTCATTGCAGGCTTGCAAGATGAAACAGACTGACTTCTGTTGCTCTGAAATTCTCAGATTTGATTAGCATTTTTTAATAACACTTCAAACTGCATGTCAAGGAGATTTAGTTCTTGGTGTTATCTGAAATAAGATTCTTATTACCTTGGGAAAAAAATATATCCTCCCTCTTTAATTTCCTAGAGCATCAGTGTATACCAAGTACATGACATTTTGTCTTATGATTGTATTTTTTATTAGACTAGAAGAAATGTATTGGGAACTTCTAATAAAAATCAATTGAAATTTTGCATGAGGAAAGATATGGTGTAAATTACTGGATATAGCTAAGACCATACTGTTATTTTTCATGACATTAAAATATAAACTGCATTGTCAAAACGTGGAAAATAGCTGCAGTTTAGATTGCTTACTTTAGGGTCCATTTAATCCTCTTTCTCAGTATGGCATTTTCATTTAAAGTCTGGAAAAAAAATAGTACAAATTTAGTCAAAGGCTTCTTTGTAATGAGTTTTTATGAATTCTTACATGAATTGAAGTGATACTGTACCTTCTTATTTTATGATCCTGGAATTGAAGACCTGAGAAATGAGTGAAAGAACACACTAGATTTTGTGGTGAGCAAATAAACCTTTAATATCATCAACATGGAAATGTCAGTCACCATGCAAGTAGACTACGTTTTGCCTGAGAAAATAAAAACATGCTTTCAAAATGGTACTTCAAGTCCTTTTTTCCTTAACCCACTCTCTAGGAAAACATGGTCAGAAAAGGCAAAAAGTAACATTGCTCTCAAGAATGCCCATGGTAGTACAAGAATTTTCTCTTCTCATTTTTGCAGAAAGACTGACAAGTACTTGTTACTGAAAATGCTTCTACTGCTGGGGAAAAAAAAAAGCAAACTGAGATGAAAAAATGCTTGCTGTGTCAGTAGCCCCTCACAGAGGGTTGTAAAAGTGTGCAACAGGAAAGAATCAGAAAGAGATTGCTAGGGTTGTAAACAGGCATTAAAATATCCTAGTAAGGCAAAGCAAATTTTTATCTCAATTTCACCAATAAGTTGAAGGTAGAGGTGGAGATGGAAACAAAGAATATGAAAATCACAGATAAAGAGATAACAGGTTAAGCTTTCAAGAGCAGATACTACTCTTTCATTACTTGCTTCCCTCCGTTGATTCATGCTTTTCAGTAGTTTGGTTTGCTGCTCTCTTTGGGATTTATTTCTAAATGCATGCATATTATATAGCACTTTATCATTTCAGTTCTCCTGCTTACTGATTCCAGGGTGGAATCTGCTTTAGGCTTGGTGCACTACATTTCACTCATTACATTGCTAAGAAAGACAAATGGTTGTAGGGCTTTACAAGCTGACAACTCATAAATAGGACCTTTAGGAAGTAGAGGCTTCTTCCTTCTGTCCTTTCTTGCACAGTGTAAGAACAGTAGAAGGATCAACAGTGCATTGTAATGATAAGTAATGAAAAATAAATGTACATTGATGGTTATTGTGCATAGCTGGCTCCCCCAGTAACACTCAGAGCATTGTGTGCAGTCACAGTTCACTGGTATGTGCAGACATTTGGCTCCTTAACATAAGTACATATGTTATCAATAGGTAACATTGTGATAAAAACTTACAGCCTGGTCCTTTAATTATCCCATTTCTTTTTGGAAAAGCCTACTATCGCTGTGCCCTTGAATTCTTCCTATTCAGTCTTCTTGCTTGGAACCCTCCATCATGGTTATTAATGGATATCATCAGTTGCATTTATTTTCCATTTCAGTTTTTTTGTGTCCAGGACTGACAGAGAGCTCTGTGCGTCTGATCTGTTTAGCTTGAATGTCCTTAATAGTCACAGCATGACCTTTACCTATTATGTACAAAGTTTGTGGTATGCTTGGAATGCTGTACAAACTTTAAAATATTTGTGATAATTTCATCCAGATCTTTGGGTAATACAGGTTTGTTTACCATAATAGAGAGTATTTCCTGTTAGTTATACTCTCTGTACATAAGGTGGCATATAGCATTAATGTCTCTCCTTTTTCTGAGATAAGACAGCGAAGGGATATAAAAGGGATAGTAAATCCTGAACAGGTTTTTTTGAGTTTGTGTTTCTTGGAGAGGAACTTTGATTTGCGGTTCCTGGGACTGTAGGCTGTAAAAAGATGAGGAGTTGGTACCTGTGAGGCTCTCTCACAGGCTCACTGCATAGCCTGAGATAAGTTTGCCTTATTTTTTCCCCATCTGAAAAAAAAGAAAAACAGTCATCCTGCTGGCTGTGAAAATGTTACGTAATGAGGTGTTATCTTGCCTAGAAGCATAAGGTGATAAAAGATATTTTACTGAGGGGTTTTTCTATTTCCTAGTCTGTGCTTTTCAGTTTAGTGTCTGAATGTATGACAGAGCTAAGTGCCTCTATGAGCCCTGAATTTTGCTGTAATGAATAGTGTCAGAAGCAGCTGTACATATGTGCATGAAAAAGGAAGGATAAAGATTTATGCTTATAATTCTGAGGTAGCTACTTGATGTTATATTCTCCAGTTTATTATTGCTATGGTTCTACTGGTGGTTTTAAGGCTGGAAATATATTTCAGAACGTTTACTTAACTAACAAGTTTGCTATTATTTTGTTCAGAATTAATTTTCCATTCATTAAAAATGTCATAGCTAATTTATAGGTATCAATCTGTTTTATGGGGCTATTGGCATTTCAGCCTTGTGACATTTGTCTAGAGGAAAGTATTTTTTTTTCCTGTTAGCTTTACAAGCAGTAAACAAAAATCACCATTTTATGTCAGTAAAACATTTATTTCAAGAATTACTATTCTCATGGGAGAAGGAGATACTTTGATGACTTCCTTAAGGAAAATCTCTTATTTCCTTAATCTGGGAAGGAAGTTATCCTTGTGTCCTTCTTATTGCACTTAAAAATCAACCAGCTGTCTCCCCAGCCAACCCTGTTCTCCTGGTTTTTACTGTAGTGCAAACCTCCATTAACTTTCCTGGCTTTATTACGTTTATATTACTAGAGGAAAGAAAAGAGGTTGGTGGTGCATTGAGTGACCGAGCACATCCAATCTGAGGCTGAAAATGAAAACTCTTACTCCAGTTAGCCTGCAGGCATGGCTGGGCTGTTACGATGAACCTAAGCTGTTTATCTGAAGCAGAAAATTACATGTAGAATGTATTTGATAAGAGAGACCAGTAAGGGAAATACAGCAAAATATTGTGAAGATGAACTAATATTCTATTTGTTTGGCAATTAGAGGCTTTCACGCTTGTGACAGAGGTACCCTTTGTGAGGACACCAGTGTTTTCAGAGCTGCCTCCTATTAGGTTTTGCATTTCTTTTTCTCTTTATAAATATAATGCTAAGATTTGCCGTTACTTCTACAAGTGCTATATGCACATGGTGGTCACCTTAGACTATACAACATTTTGGATGCAAAAAACCTCAGCATAGGAATGAATGTTCTGTTTTGAAAAGAAAAACTGGGCCTTGCTGGAATGCTACTTCCGGAGAAACAATTTGAAGGATGCATCTGAAGCCTGCTGCATTTTAAACTTAAGATGTGTTTTGACTGCAGTTGGTTGGGACACCAGAAACTGCGATGTTCAATGGAATCATTGGGAGTATTCAGTCAGAGTTGGTTAAAGTATGAGTTTTGCTTTTCTGGAAACCTTGGAGTGTTACCTTGGATGTCGAGTAGGAGTAGGAAAGCATCTATCCATGGTAGAGGAGTAAAACTATTGCTTTATTAATATAACTAAAAACCAAATAGCCCTCCACTCTCACTTTTGAACTTTTTAGTAGCCTGCATGAAAAATGCTGAGTTGAGACTGACCTGATTGTACAGGCTCCAAGTGGAAGAGTCATTTTCTCCAGATTATTGTATAAAACTGTTCCCCTTTTGAATTGTGATCAGTAGTGATCCTGTTGCTAGCAGTACTTTAGTGGCAAGTACAGGTGGTGGGTTTTGCTTTTACCATTTGAAACACTATATTTCATTTGTTTATCTTTTGGTAATCTTGCCTGTGGACATGAAATAATGGCATCTAAATCATACTCTAAGGACAGATAGGCAGAATGGAGCCTTGACATTTCTCATTGCCATGTACAGATACCCATGGGTTGGTTTTCTTCACTTTTATGTATTCATATATAAATGGAAAGTGCATAAAACGTTAAAACAGAGGGAAAAAAAATCCCTTGAAGCTTTCCATGGAGGAGTGGGGAATAATCTGATGTTAATTCTGTGCAATCACCGAGATGTGCAACTTTGTATGGTTTTACTTGCTGTTGCATGTTCATGTGTTGTTTTTATCGATGTGGTTGCCCACACTAATATATTTTAGGAGTGCGAGTGTCGGTGCAAGAGCTGCAACAGGCAGTGATTTAAAGGTTTACTTAATTCTTTAATACAACCCTTGATCAAGTTAACAAAATTCTGTATCACCAGGGGAGCAATCATCCCTGGCTGAGCTCTACTCTAATCTCACAGATCAGCACAGCCTGCAGAACTGCAGATGAGAAACCCGAGTTTGGATTTGCAGTGCTGAGAGTACATTATACAGTGAGGTAGCTGGTCTCTCACTCACCAGTACGATAATAAAACACACTTTTATAGATTAAGAGATACTGATGCAGAGCTCCGTATAGCCTGTCGCGGGTAAATAAAGTGCTACAAAAATATTGCCGCTTCAGGCTCAAAGCATGAAATAGTGTTTTTTAGAACACAATTTTTCAGTTATATTAAACTTGGCCCAGCAGAAAAAAATGCACATTGCTGGTGGGCAGCCTCAGCCATTGGAAGTTGTATGTCCTGAGTTTATATTCAGGAGAAGAGACTGAAAACCCAGGCCCAGCTCTGTGCTTATTGCATCAGGGGAAGAGAACAGTGCAAATAAACTCCTCTGCTGGTACATCCTCCCACACCCTCTACAGTCTCTTTTTGTATTGAAATACATATGAGTTTTTAGATATTAATTTGTGTTCATTAGTGGCATCATTCTTCCAGAACTAACAATAGTGTGTTATGCTAAGTTGGGGAGAAGTACCTCTGACTATGAAAGGCATGAGCAAGTTACTAGTGACAGGATAAAAGGGTTTAAAATGGAAATAGTTAAAATTTGGCTTTGTCTAGTGTGGCTCATGTTATGGTCATGATATATATTCATAGGTGGCAGCCCAGAAGTACCCAAAATAATTGGGCACCTTTCCATGGCTTTTTTTCCTTATGAATCTGGAGATCATATTTATCATCCCCTTAACACCTACATTTTCATTTAAGTGTACTTTAGCACATCTGGTTGTTGGTGCCTTTGTTTCTTGATGAGGTTCCTCTTGACATTAATTTGATTTACATTTAGGGGGGGTAAGGGGTAATGTTGGGAAATGGTTTCTGATGGTAAGCGTGGGGAAAAACAGTCTGACTAAGGATATTGTGGAATACGCATCACTGTGAATCTCTTTAAGAAGATTTTGGATAAGCAGTGGATGGAAAGTGCCATTAGATCACCCTTAACTGAAAGTATTTTTTCTGTTTGCTCTGTTTTGTTACTGGACCCCCATCTTGTGTCTGAGAGAGGTTCTGGAGTGTATTATCTCTGTGTGACATTAACAGCTTTGTATTGGCTTATATGTGCGTATGTGTGTATAATTGCATGAATTTGTCATGAGTTCAAATATCCAGAAACTCACAGAATGTGTTTCTTTATATTGGAGTTGCTCAGAAAAACTACATTACGAATGTCTTGGTGGCATTGTTATTGTTTTTTGGTTGTTTTTGTTTCTTTTTTTTTTTTTTTTTTTTTTTTAAACTTTGGCAACCAGTGTATTTCTATAAATATTCCTACAGTGATATTTTGCAAAATTCCCTCAGTTACCCATTCCAAGCTAGCACATCAGGAAGCTGCTGGAAAGCTAACTGCCAGTTTTGGTCACCAAACTGATGTAATTCCACTCTCTTTTCCAGGGGCAGAGTTTTCTCTTCTGAGTCTTCAGATGTTTGAAGTATTTCAAGGATCAATCATCTTAAATTTCACTACTTTCTTCTCCCTTTAGTGCTTCCTATTGGTTACTGCAGACCCTTGAGACAAGCAGCAATAGCAAACACTTGGTAGAGTGACTTTGATGGAATTGAAGCAATCTGAAACTGAGACTGTGTATGAAAATATTCTTATGCAGTTTTATTTATGAGGGAGAAAGGTGATAACTTGTCCTGTGTTCAGAAATAGAATTGGCATTTTTTCTCTTCCCCAAAAACATTGGGCAAATCTTTTAGGGATCAGGATATTGTTTTAAACCTTCCCACCTGCCCCTACACAAAGAATTGCTGTGTAAAGTCATTCTCTTTATGTTACAGAATTGTCTGAAACTCCTGCAGCAATTAATTTATCATGTAACTTACATTTTCTGTAGTTAAAACAATGTCTTGGTAGTCACTGAATGTATTAACTATAGTTTAGAAGAAAAATATTCAGTATTTTAAGATGGAAGATAGCTCTGCTAAGGATGTCCTGTCATTTTCCCCATTTACCACTTCATTTTCTATTCCCTTTCTCTTTCTACCCTTGATTAAATACTGTGCTATGGTGCTCATGAGAATAATTGGGATGAGCAGAAGCATTACTAACAGGAAAAAATTGCAGCCTCCAGCAAGTACTTTTTCTTATTAGTCAATGTGCCACCTTATAAGAATGTGATTAATTTCAGATCAGAACTTCACTTTTAATGATGTGCTGATGTAATGCTGTATGTTGGTAATTTGTCCTTCCAGCCCCCAAAAATCTGCTGGGCATCAAGGTAGTCCTTCTTGTCTTCTTTTTACATCTGTGTTGACCACTGATGAAAAGAATAGCTTTTTATACTTACTCTGTGTCTTCAGTGGAGGATTTATCTTGGTCTGAAGCCTAACACTACAAAATTAGTAGTAATACAGTAGTTGGAGGTTTTACTTTATTCACATAAAAAATTGCTGGTGGGCCCATTTTGATAGAACTGTACTCATGTGGGGAATTAGGTGTAGCACAGAAACGGAGACTGTTTCTTTTTTCGTTGTATGATGTCAGTAGGGCATTTGAGAAATGTAGTTTCTGCCTCCTTGTTAGTTGTAGTCCGTGTTCTGAATTATCTGGGATCTTGAGATGAAAAATCAAAGAGCAAACATTGATGCTTGCTAAGCTTGGCTTGGGTCAGGAGTTTTGATGGTGTTAGTACTAGGATTGGATAGTAATAAAAGCAGCTGAATCAAAACTGTAACTTTTGTGGATTGATCCATATGGTCGAATTATACTTGTGGAAATTGTAAGGCAGCTGTGTCTCTCTACAGCAACCTTTGACGCTGCTAAAAAAGGCAAAAATTCTAGTTCCTAGTGATAAGGAATTGGTTTGTGTTCATGCTGGATTCACCTAGTATTTCTGTGATTTCACTTGTAATTGTGTCAGATTGTCAGGAACTTGGGGACAGAAGGGCTAAATGTCCAGCTAAAGTGAAATGGAGATAGGAAGAATCAGAATTTGGTTGGTTTTAAAATAAATTATATTTCACTGAATTTACCTACACTTCTAGCTTCTGGGACATTATTAGAAGCATTCATTAGTGCTTATTTCACCAAAAAAAATCCATTTTGCTAAGCTTTTTGGTTTTTTTTTTATATTCTGAAGAGTGAGAACAACATTTTGGCTTGCACAGCAGAACTGCTAAACAGCACTCCCATTCCATGTGAAGCCAGGGAACAGCCTTTCCTACAACAGTAAGTAAAGGGTTCATGTGAAACATCTAGGAGAGGCAGTGATGTTAAGATGCTCAGTTACACACTTGCTTCAGGATAAGCGCTTTGAAATAATCACACTTATGCCTGGCTGTTAGTCACACATTTCTGCCCACTTGCTTCTTTAAGGGTAGAAGACTTGACTGTTGGGGAAGTAATTTCATTCATAAGTGGATCAAATCAAAAGTGTAATTTCTTGGTCTTGTTCCTGGCTCCTTTTAGTCAATGCACAGTTCAGCCCAAAAGCCCTTCCTCAGATTTGATTAGCTTTGCATTTTAAGCTGGTAGAATGTAACTCTTTGTTCTGAGAACAACTTCTGTTTAAAGGAATGTGAGATAAGGAATAATTGAAAATGTTCTCGAGATGGTGTTTGATGAATTTGCAAGTCTCTGGGATGGAAGGACAGTCCCAGGCACACTGCATGTAAACTCATGGCTGCTCTGCTTTGTTGTCTTTGCCAGCCATCTGCTTCCATGAGGTATCATCTTTGGATAAATTTTCAGACCACCTACTATGCTGTAAACTTTTTGTGATGTGAGCTCTGAATATACATGTGGACCTCACATTACTTGGATTTCACAAAGAGAATTTTGGTGCTTGTTAGAGTTTACTTTCAGAGACTGAAATTAAGCATCAAAATTAATTACAAAGACCTATTTTTATTTGCTAACGTTTATTCTTAAAATATAGTAGTAGTAGTAATGACTGCCTATCTGTCAGCATAAAACATAATCCTCTGAGACTGCATCAGTAGATGCAAATGACGTGGAAATTTTTTTTCAGTAGTACTATAGTAAGAAACGGTGGTGTCATGAAATAATTCATAACTCATAAATTTGGAGTCTGACTCTGAAGAGGAGACTATTTTTTCACATTCATTGAAAAACATTAAGTGCATGAAACAGCCACAGAACGGAGAAGATGCTTTGGTTGCTGGTTTGAATGCTGTGTGAATTAACTTCTTCTGTACCATTTCCTTGGGTAAATAGTTATCATTTGTATTTATGATTGCTGTTGGTTGACCCCCAGCCATTCACCAGCTGCCTGACTAGAAGTCAAGCTTTTTCAGGCTTTACACGTAAGTAGAAAAGGAAGGACTTATCTTAAATGTAAATACAAGATGTGACTGATGATTAAAAAAGAAGTGTAATTTAAGGTGTCTGGTGAGTGAAAGAATAGGATGAAATTTGACATGCAGAAGATTGCAAATTTTTGGACATCATTGAGAGTACTACTTTATTTGGTAAGAAATCCCATTTAATCTGCCCTAATAAATTCCAGAAAAGTCTCAGGGTTTCTACAAATGGTAAATCTCTGCTGTAACACATATTTAATGTGAGAGGAAAAAACCCCTAGTTTTATTACCTAATCACTACTAGAATATGATCACATGCCAGGAACAACAATATAAAGTCAAATGATGACCACTGATAAAGAAATAGCTTTTTATATTAATATTGTCATTCAGGTTGAAAGCTTGGAGACCTTATGAGGTCTCTAGTCTGGCCCCCTGCTCACAGCAGGGCCAGGTATGAAATCAGACCAAATTGCTCCAGGCTGGGTCTTGAAAGTCTCCAAAGCTGGAGACCATATAACCTCAAGGAAGCGTTTCAGTACCTGTCTGTCTTGCTGTGGGATGAGTTTCTCCACATGTCAGGTCTGAACCTCATTTCAATCTATGTATCTCTTGTCCTCCGAGCCATGCGCTACTGTGAAAAGCCTAATTCCGTCGTCTCCTTGACCTCAACACTAATGATGGGCTGCTTTTAGTTCCATTTGTATCACATTGTGTTAAGGGCTGTACTATCAGCTAAAGCAGTAAGGATTATTAGTTATACTGTAGAGATTGAATTAATAGCTCTTTGCTGAGTGCACAGACGATCTGTGAATAGATTTGCCTTGATACGGAGTTTCCCTACCACCCAGTATTCAAAAAGAAATGCAATTTTTAGCAGCTTTTCTTTTTGCCCATTGTTGACTTACAGTACATTAAGAATGCATGTCAGAGGCTGTTATTTTCCCTGACCTGAGTAGAGACAGTTTCAGATGTACAAAAATAAACCTAAAACCATACTTTTTCTTTGTGCTTGGGTTGAAAGCATCAGCTTGTCCTGTGTATCACATGAAACAGAAAACGGTATTCACCACCCTGAACAGTTATTTTTATTTACAATGGAGCAGAGAAATTTAGAATATCTATATGTGTAATGCGTTACCTGTGATTTAATTTATATGGATACAGAAAGTTGGTGTGATTATTATACTAGGGCTTTTTTATATCAGTAAGAGAAAATGGCAAGTTGCCACTTAAGAACTTGAACTGTGTTTCGTAGTTAACTTCAAGCCACCAGGAGTGGTCCAGAGTCCCATAGCAAGATTATGCTCAGTTTAAGAACTCCCATGAAGAAATAAGAGTGAGACAGATGACTGTCAATCACAGGTTGAGGGTTTTTTGTTTTTTTTTAAGGGGAACTTTCTTCTGAGGATAAAAAAAAAAGACAAAACAAAACTTTTCGATGTAACTTTTCTTCAATTCACGTTTTAGGAACTTGTGGGGTTTTTTTGTGTTTTGTTTTGGTTTGGTTTTTTTGTTGTTTGTTTTTGGTTTTTGGTTTTTTTTGTTTTTGTTTTTTGCAGTGAAATTTTGAATATGAAGTTCATATACATCAAGGGCAAAAGACAATAAATACCATATCATCCTGGTTTTACTTGAAAAGGAAAGCATGTGTGAGTGTGGTGGGAATACAAGTGTAACAGAATGCACTTGGGTCTTCTGCACCTAGAGTTAATTGTAACAGGATGCCAGCAAGCTATCACGTCTGCCACTAGTAACACCAATTATGTTGTACTTCTTACATTCTGGGTAGCATTAATATTTAAAGGTATAAACCTTTCCATTATACTCTAAATTTACGATATAGAACTCTGATGCAAAAACTGAAGGCAATTATTCTGTGGTGTCAGTAGCCCATTTGTCTCTTTCATAGGTCCATGAAGTTGTCTGTTGATTGTTGTGCCTAGAATTAATTTTTGATTACCTGATTTTGTCAACACAAACAGCCTGCCAACTGCAATTCAAAGTCATTCTTCAGGGAAATGTCTCTGCTTTCTGCAGATCCAGTGCATTTTACCCTGGAGCTAATTTTTCCGCTCAGCCACTTGGTGGCACTAGGCTTCTTCGAAATGATGGATGCTGCTGTAAAACCTGCCTGGCTTCGCCGTAGAGGGCTGCTCGGTTTCTTGTGTAGTATGATAGCTAAGCCTTTTGATTAAAACATGGTTTATGTTCTCCTTATTTTATACAAATAGCAGACAGATATTGCTTGGAAAGCATTTAGGAGCAGCATGCCACTCTGTGGTGTAGAAAACTGTGTTGAGGCTTTGGGAAGAGAGCAAGCAGGGTTCTTGTGATTTCTCGACAGGTGAGGCCTGTGGCAAGGAAGCCTCTTTGAGCTTTTTATTTCTGATGATGCCACTGTCATAACCAGGGAGCTGTAAGCCTGCAGTGCTAAGAAACTGGCAGTGCCTTGTCCTTGGATTTGGGAAGGATGTGGGATCTCTCATGAGTAAAGAATCTTGACAGATAAAATACCACGGCAAGTGAAATCCTTATGCTGGAGCTCGGCAAGGTCACTTCAGCTTTGGAGTTCTGTGGTGTTGCCTAAGGGGAAGATATGCCTAAAGGCACTGGGCAGCTGGCAGGCTAAGGAGTTCTCTTGTGATGTGGAGGAATGCTTTGAGTGAGGTGATGGACAGGTCTGCTCAGCGTGCTTTTACTCTGCCTCTGTAAGCATCAACTGGCTGTAAAGCAAATCTGCAGCTTTTTGAGTAGCAGAGCGCGAGTATATAATTGTTCTGAGCTGTTGCTTAGTAGCAATGCAGGTACCGTGTGGAGGGGAAAATAAAATCCTACTGTATTGAGGCATGACAGAGTTTAGACTTGGTGTCCTTTTTACTATACATTGTCTCAAGACAGTTCAGAAAAGAGTGATTTAGTGATAGACCCTGTACCCAAATGAAAAAGCTAAATTTCCTGCAATATGACATCATGGAAATAAGATACTACGTGAATTTTCTTTGTTTAATATTGCACTAAATCATGGAGGTTTTGGGGGTTTTTTTTGTACGTGAACACTGCATAGAGGTACTGATTAAAAGACACCTTTGTAATTCTGCATAGGCATAGGATGAAACTGCAGGAAAGCATTAGAGCTGAGGCAGTTACAGCTCTTGATTTTCCACCTGGCTTTTGATTGTAGCAGATGCAGTGCTTGAATCTGACTCTTCCAAATATCTGCTGTAGCTCGGCTTCTGCATTATGAGTTTGAGACTGTCACTTTCCAATTTAATGGATCTTGGTAAAGAGGTTCAAAATTTCCCAGGGAAATGACAAAAAAAATGTTGTGCTTAGACAATGTCATGGCATCAACCTTATTCTTTAGGAAAGTAATAAGTTGTTGTTTGTAAAAGTTCATGTACTCTTTCACTGCAGACCTGGGAATACTGCATAGTATTGAACTCCAGAAGAGTCTTTACATGTGCTGTCTTTTTCATAGTGATTATGTTTGCTTTATCACTCCATTAAGTGGAAAGAAAACAAAACCTAATTTTTGTATAATCCAGTATATACATTCAGAATTAAGACTGCAGAAGGGATGGGCATTGATATTTGATCAATTTTTTTTTTTTTGCTCAGCACATTCAGTAGTATCTAGCCTTTATGTAGCTTCCGCTGCATCTTTCTGGAACCTCTCTACCTCTGTACTTTTAGTCTAAAAGCAGCAGCAGCTAGGAGAAGGATCTTACATGCAGGAAAGCATCTTAAAAATAGGGATACTGACCAAGAAGTAGCACGCCACTTTATTTTGGATATGGGAAGATATCTGCTAATCTTCGTAAAAAGTGATAATGGAACCTGTTGACTGAAGTGAGGTTATAACCCGATTGAGAATAAGTAGTTTTAACATCACTAGTATTGGTATAATGCAATACTCCAGAATAAGATACTCAAAAGCATAGTACGAGTACTTCCTCAGTCTAGTAAACATTTAAAAGTCATGTGTCAAGACATAATGTCAGTCTGTCAACTCTAAGACAGCAAATATTTGCTGTTTAATACTTGAGCTGATTCTCTAAAGTCTTGACTATATAGAAGAAGACTGTTCTCACTTGAGACAGAGTTCTTTTTAGTATAAATTTGAACACTGATTCAGTTTTAAAATTTATACTGCATTTGAAAACTGAATTTAAATTCAGTTATATGCTGAGTAAGATTTTGTGGCAGGTATTCTCTAAAGTTTATTGTGATGGACCTACTGAAGCTTAGTCCGTAAGGATTTACCTCGCTCATGTTATGGGATAAAAACCTGACTTCAGCGCTGAACAAGTCTGAGTTTTTGTGATGTTGCCTGCTTAGAGTGGTGTCATGGTTTGGCAGCCAACCCATGACAAGTGGGAATGAAACACAAACAGTTTGTTATCTGAACCTGTAAATGCCACTATCCCATTCAAGCCAGAAGACTGTGTTTTACTTAATTCTGTAATAAAATTATAACTTACCTGTGATCCTTTTAAAATCTAGACTGTTGACCAAGAGGCTACCTTTTTTTAGGCTTAGCAATTTGCCCTGAGCACCTAGTCGTTAACAAATAATGAGAGCATTGATTTCATGAAGGGGAAAAAAACCCCAAACTGGAGCACTATTAAATTAAAAATTTATTCCAATTAGTACTGGGGGATTGCTTTCTACTGTACTAAATTAGGCCACTGGGAATTAATGGCGAGTGAAAATCATTATAATGACAGTCTTTTTTGGTTAAGATTTGAGAAAGTTTCTGAGTGTCACCATGGCCTCAAAGAATTTAAATTGCTCTCTAGACTGAGGATGCATAAATGTTGATGAGTGAAAAAGGTCTTTGGAGTACTCCCTCACAGCTGAGGCTTTCTAGACTGCCTGAGGTGTGCAACTTGTCAGTGTAATAAGCTACCCATCTCCATTTGTTCAAACACCAGGCTTGTTGCATTCTCAGAATGAAGAGTTCTGTGACTTCATATATGATACTTAATGGCAAACCAGAGAGCCTTTAAGAACCAAGTTGCTGATTCAGTGACTGCATTTTTTCACTCATTGTCCTCCTAAGCCACAAATGTGCTATTTCTTTGCTTTTCTATATTATATGCACATTATTTCTGTTTAATTTGTAGGAAGAATTGGAATTGTCAAAGAAACACAGCAGATATCATTTAAAAGCAAAGCCACACAGTGAATAGAAAGAAATGGAAACAGAATTGGGGATAAAAGACCTGTAAGCAGAGTGAAAACCAAATTTTGTGCTTAATCCTATACCTAATTTTTAATGTTGTTTTCTTCTGATCCAGACACTGATCCAATCTCTACAATACTTGTATGATATTTGGGCCCCATATGCATGTATATAGAACACATGTTTTATGTAGCATTATTATTTGAACATCACTGGTTAGAATGCATCAGCAACAACATTTTCTCAATCTGATAAGCCTGACATCAGTCTGATTTTTAAGCTGCTATATGGACTCAAATTACTGAAGGACTGGATGTCCTGCAAGCAAGTAACAGTGTGTGAGGCAATGAACGTTGCTAAGGGTTATGTTGTACTTAAAATGAACTGTGAGTTCAATGCCTTGCAAAGGCTGAATCATCTTCAGCCTCTTCTTTAGGCTCTGAAGCAGTGATAAAACTAGGGCTGTTGTTGAGGTAGGCTGGACAGAGAGGGATGCCCAAAAGCTTTAAGCTAGCCTAATTATCTTCCCTGGAATTAGTTCAAGTTGTGTTGTACCTCTCCAAGAGTGTTGTGTTCTCAGACCTTTCCGCTTTGCTCTGGCAAGGAGATTACCCTCTTAATAGCACACTGACTTCATCAACATAGTTTTTTGGAGGGAGGTGAATGCTGCAACACAGCCAGATTTTTGTGGTTGTCTCTAATTGTTGTTGGCAAGGTGAGTGGCAGCTTTGGTGCGGTTTTGGTCATCTCTGAATTTGGACGTAACAGCCAGGTAAACTCTAATACCCATACAGTGTTATGTTCTTAAGTTGGGATGCCTCGCATGCCAGATTTTTCTGTTCAGGTGAAGCACCTGTGGTAAAACATGGGAAAGAATTGGACACTGTTTCGTAGATACAGATGCCATTCTTCCATTCTGTGGTCCAGAGCCAAATGTTTCTTAGAAGATGATAACACGTATAGATACTAAAAGCGATAGGTGTCTTGAGCATCAAATAGCTTTGAAAGCACAGTGGAGAAGTAACAAAGCCAGTCAAGTGGCTGCATTGAAGGATTTCCAGCAAGTGGTTGTGGTTTCTGTCTCTGGGATTTTGGTAACTTGCCAAGATTGGATGTTGCATTTTTGTATTGATGCTGTTAGTCAAAACTTGCAACAGTTTGCCTTGCTTCAGGTTCCCAATTCACTGCCCACTCAAATGTGATAATTAAAAAACAAATAAACAAACCAAAAAAACCCCCAAACCAACCAACCAAAAAAACCCAAACAAGCAAAAACCCCCCAAAAAACAAAACCAACCAAACCACAAAAAAAACCCCCCAACCCCACTTTCTTCTGGTCCAATAATTGACATTACACTTCTTCTTCCAATAAAAAAAGAAAAATCTAAACAAAAACGAAACCACAGAAACTGGAGAAAAGTTTGCAGCAGTGGAAAAATGACATTGGAGCTGAAGCATTTCTCAAAGAATGCTATAAACCCTTGTTTACCAGAGCAGCCATAGGCCAAAGTTGCTATGGAAACAGCAAGAATTCAAATAATATTATCCATAGCATATCTATTATATATTGCATTAATGACACTGTAACAAAGGGTCACTTGTGGTTTCATTTGCAAGGCTCACTTTTCAGTGTTTTTATTACCAATATTAGAGGCTAGAATTTAAAATTAGAAATGGAAGGTTTAGCCTTAATTGGCTTATAATAATATTGGGAAGGAAAAAAATATTTATTTAATCATTTGTCTAGAAGAGTTTTGAGTTTTTGATATGCAGAAAGTTCTTAGTCTTTTCTTAGAAGCAAAATCATGCTCAACAGATTATTCTCACTTGGCATCCAAAAGTGCTGACTCCAACAGTATAGCTGATATAACTAGAACTGAAACGTTCTTTTATTTGCAAGAAAAATCAATCTGTTCTTGAGCTTGGTATGTGCCTGTTTGGGAGAAAAGAGTTTGAATTCAGCTCTGTCAGATGACTGTGGCTGGTGCTGGATTGCTGGATGGTGAATTGTTCTGATGCAGTTTGTCAGAACAATGATATTCTTCAGATAATAGTTTGATACCGGAGCGGTAGGGATTTGTCATGACTATAAATACTGAGGTTCTCCCTCTTGTATCCCCTGATGTTAAATTTTTTTCTTTTTGGCATTCAGGTTCTCAATAGTTCTATGGTTATACTCTGTTTACTTCCCCTCTCTCTACCACTAGCAGACAAAAAGCAAAAATGGAATTGTGGATACTTTAGGTGTCATAAAGCAGATTTTGACCCTTCAGATGTTGGCTGAAGTACTGACTTGGGTGCTTTCAGGACACAGACAAAATTTCAAGTGACAGAAGGTTTAGATGTAAGTTGTGTTTGTAATTTGAGTGGTTTTGGAAAAAAATAACTGACCAATTGTCTTGGTTTTGAAAGACAGTTGTCTGCTAAGGAAAGCTAGAGCTTTTCTTGGAATGGAGAATGTAAATCCTCTTCAAATGCTGTCTTGGTTTTGAAAGACAATTGTCTGTCAAGGGAAGCTAGAGCCTCCCTTGGAAGGGAGAATGTAAACCCCCTTCCCTCCAATTTATTGTAATTTTGCTATTAGGGGCTTTCAGGCAAAGATATGGGAGTAGGAGTAACAGTTCTTTACTAGGAATATTTAAAAAAAAGGAAAACACAAATGTAGTAGTACAAAAAAACAAGCAAGGAAGCAAACAAAGATCCTGGAATAAACCCTGACAGGGTCAGGGATATGACCTGGCACCCTGTTTATCAGGGTGTTGGAAGCAGTCCAAGTAAATCCTCCTGGAGTAACAGCTGTGGTTCTGTGGAGTAGAGATGGTCCCGTAGAAAGCCCAGTGGTGGTGAGATGGGTCCAGTCTTCCTTGGGAATCCAGTGGAAAAACAGGATACCTTGTGTCCTTCAGTCCCAGTTTTTATCTAGCTAGGAACAGCTGGCTGCTCCGCCACTGGGTGGAGCATCTCACAATGGGATGATGGAATGTGTCATGTCGTTGGTGGGCCCTAATGGCCCATTATCAGAAGATGTCCCTCTGGAGGATGGAGGGGTGGTGAAAGAGATAAGAAACACTTGCTCCACTTGGTTTTAATGGCTGGGCCATTATCAGAAGGCATCCACCCCCCTCCCCCCTGGAGTTACAAGAGAAGAGTAAAATATCTCCCAAAAAACGTCTTTTAACAGATGAAATAGAATACACAGTTTTAGGTTACATAATCCAAGACACCAATCCATGTGTTGAGTAACCTGTTGGGCACTGTTTAGATCTACTCACGTCTCTAAGTTGTATATAAATTAGCTTCACAGAGTGGTTGAAATTATATCCTGTATAAAATGCAGGATAGAGATGCTCAAGGAGCTTTTTCTGTGTTTGGCAGAAAAATCTGGCAGGCATGTAGAAATATTTCCGAAAGCTGTGTGCTGATAATGACTGCGCTAGAATGCTTGCATAACACTATTACAAAAGCTGTAAAAACATTAACTAATCCACAAAGCAGATTACATGTTGCAGATGTATCCGTCTGCTGGGAGGAAAGCATATGTGTGTTAAAGTGAGGAGGAAAAAAATCTATTAAAGGAGGCTTTATTTGGTCCCTTTAAGTTTTATTGCATTTCTTTGACTGTATTTTCATACTTGCTTAAGCATGTTGTTTCTTTTTTTTTTTCTTCTAGGATTCTGTTAATGAAATTGCCAATTGCAGGTGTATGAAAAGTGTATACACCTTTTTGAAAAAATCCTATTGTCTTGGTTCTCTTTACAACCATAGTGAATCTCAGCACTAAAATTATTGAAAAGAATGGCAACCATTCAGCAAAGCACCTCTGTCTGATAGTTTTTTCCCCTTTTTTTCATAGGTACAGTTCCCAGGCTTTTTGCTGCATGGAAGCTTTGCATTTCAAGGTGGATTTTACTTGAAAATTCTTGACAAATAGTGAATTTAGGGTTAGGTGACTGCTTTTATCATGTCTGTCAAGCGTTGATCCTTCCCGAGGGTTGGCTTGAACATGGATTTAGAATGCTATCATAGATGCTTAAATTTGCTTAAATTTGCTTCAAATGGTTTAAAACTAAAACATAAATGCTGAGGCCACCTGTTGCTTCCCAGCTCTCTTCAGAGCTATTTATCTGTGCTGTTGCAAGTGGGTATGTGCACATACCTGTATATGCGTATGAATTAAAGATGGCTCCTGTCTTGTTTCGGAAGACAAATATCTGCCAGGGAAAGCTGGAGTTTCCCTTGGAATGGAGAATGTAAGCTACCCCTCCCTCCAGATTATTATAATTTTGCAATAAAAGGCTTTCAGACAAAGATTTGGGAATAGGAATAATGGTTCTTTACTAGTAATATTAAGAACACCAATGTAGTAGTACAAAAAAAACCCCAAAAAACAAGGAAACAAATAAACAAAAATTCCAGAAACCCGGACAGAGTCAGAAATACAACCTGACACCCTGTTGGTCAGGGTGATGGGACCAGTCCAAAGTAAGTCCTACTGGAATTGCAGATGTGGTTCTGTTGGAGTGGAGACGATCCTGTAGAAAAGCGTCCAGTAGTGGCAAGATGGGTCTGGTCTTCCTCCAGGAATCCAGGGGAAAACAATGAATACCTGGTGTTCCTGAGTCTCAGTTTTTATCTAGCTAGGAACGGTTGGCCCTTCTCCCACTGTGTGGAGCATCTCACAGTGGGATGATGGAATGTGTCATGTCATTGGTGGGCCCTAATGGGCCATGATCAGAAAATGTCCCCCTGGAGAGTGGACGGGTTGTGGAAGAGCTAAGAAGATTGCTTCATCTGGTTTTAACAGCTGGCCCATTAACAGAAGGCACCCATCCCCTCCCTCCTGGAGTTATGAGGAATGGGTTACACAAGAGATAAAGAAAACACCTTCCCAACCAGTTACAACAGATGGTAATAGAATAAACTTTTTTTGATTACATAACCCAAGACAGCCGCTGAACTAGAAATGAGATTGTTTAGGAGATGAAGAACAAGGCAGTCTTGCTGGCATGGTCCTTGCCATCACCCTCAGTGCATCTGTGAAGGCCAAGCTCTGCTCTCTCAGGTGTTGGAAACTGTATCCAAAGTGTGCTGCTTCTTCCTTCCTCATCTTTGTGCACTCGTCCCTGTTGGCTTTGTCCTTATCAGGCTCCACCCTGAAAGGAAAGGTACTATCCACCTCTACTATAGGTCATCTAACTTCTGGAATGAGGACTAGTTCTGATTCCATTACTTATCTCTCTCCTGCCTTTGTTACCATATTTCTGAGGGGTTTTTGTGTGATTTCCTACACATGGTTTGTGCAAATATGCCAAGACTGTTTGAGTCTTTGGAAGAGCATGTTATTCATGTTTCTGTACTTAGCAGCATTACAAAATACTTTTGTCTTGTTACCAGTTATATTGTTGGTGGCTTTCCTGTGCTACCAAAACTGCCTATTGCCCCTCTAGGTTTGACTGACACGAGCAGGACAGGAGCATGGGCAGGTCCTGTTCCTGCCACCAGCAGTGCTTGGACTTGGCTGTATTCCCCTTGTGTGGCTCCAGGGAGCTGGCCGGATCTGTGGCACATTGAGCCCTGCATGGGTGAGTGCCAGCTTGAGATCTGTTGGGAGAGTCCATTAGTTAAAATCACTCAGGCAAGAGGAGCATCATTGCAGTCATAGATTTAATGCACAGAGGGAATTGAAAGGGAGAGAACAGAAAGAACACTCAGGTGGAAAGTACTACTGTTCTCTTACATGGCTGAAAAAGTGCATGCAGAAAATATTTTGAAGAGTAGTGTGATTGATCTGAGCTCTGTAGTTAGATGTTCCCTCCACTGCTAATTTTCAGTCTTTGGTTCTTAAGGGCACATTAATTTATTATATAACTAGATTTTCACAAGTTAGCTGCAGATGATGTTCTTACCAAACCTGGCAACATTTATTTTTTTCTTTTCCAAAGTCTTCAGTTTATTTGTGTAGGGAATAATGTGCTTTTTGGGTGGTGCTGTTCAGGAAAAAAAGTACTCTTTTAAGCTGCCTTTGCTATATGAAAGTAATGCATAAGCTTTATACTCGATGCAAAGATTTTTAGGCTGTTGGCAGAGATTCTATGTTTTAAAATTTTTTTCTGTTTGCTGGATTTCGTGTACTTTCATTTTCTCTTTGAAGTGTGTGGGAGAGAGCAGAAGGGGAAATACTTCATTATGTCCATGAATTATTCAGGTACAGTTCTAGCAGCTAACATTACTTTAAATAGCTCAAGGTCTTTCTTTTTCCTTGAGTATGTCTCAGTTTTCATTCTTATGCTGATTGTATGCCATGTTCCTTTGTTGAATACAATTTTGATTAAGTACTATCCTTCGGCAATCTATAGAAATCATTTCAGTCTTGAAATAAGTGTTTAATTCTGTTCTTCTCCAGCATCAGATATTCAGTGACCCTCAGTTGATACAGGTGAATTTTCATACATGTGACTTAACAAAAAAAATCAAATTATTCTCCCTAGAGTGTGTTTTATATATACTCCTGTAAAGGCATTGATCTCAAGTAGCCTCCCACATATATTTCTACAGTGAAGGAAAAAAGGAATCTGTAATATTAAATATTAACATACTGTTAAACTCTGAGAGGAATTTTACAAACCACCTTTAGTATATCATTTGACTGGGGAGGCATGAACATTAAATCCTTACATTTTGGAAATATCCTTCCCTTCCCAACCAATAATATATGAAAATCTGTATTTAGAAAATAGTTAAGAGCAGTAACACAGAGTAAGACAACTAGCAAGATGTCTAGAGGCCAACATAAGAGGAAAGCAAAACAGAACCCAAAGTGAGTTTATAATACTGTTCTTGTAATTCTTGAAAATCCAGTAATTGCTGCATAATCACTTATGCAAATGAGACCCTTGGTATTATTTCGGGGGGGGGGGGGGAAGTGTTAAAAAAATATTCCCCTGAGGTTTAAGGCTTACTTGATACAGTCTAAAGAGGCAGTGGGTCAGAATTAGACAGTTGAGGAAAAACGTATCTCTGTGTGTGTGTACAAGACTCAGGTTTCCAAGAGGGATGCTCATGACCAAATCTCAACTGCTCAATTTAGGTTGCAGAAGCAGCGAGAATTTTGCAAGGCAACCATCAGAGGAAGTGCAGTGACAAAAGCGCGTCCAACAGTGTAAAGCTTCACCAAAAGATCCATTAAAGATTGAAATGTAGTCAATATGTTCACATTCATGACAGTAAGGTTATAGCAATGTATTTATAACCAGAGTTAACTTGTGTATATTTTATTCAGCCGTGGATGTGTTTGAGAGCAATGCTTTTGAATTGAGTAATTGCCAATTCTTCAGTCTCATAGCTCAAGTTGCTTACTGGACCTCAGGTTCTCAATGCTCTTGGACAGTCTCTGAGCAAATAGTCAAGGGTTTGTTGCAGTAACACAATACAGCAATGAAATGGAAATCACAATCTGTGTAAAAGAACCTGGAAATACACTGGAAAACACACGGCTGCAGATGCAACCTGTGTGTGGTAACCCAAAACACTAGCCAGAAAAAAAAAAATTGCATCCCCTTGCTCAGCAAAACAAGATTTATCAGGGCTAAATATCTCTCAAGATTACCACTATAGCACTTGAAAAGTACAAAAGTTGTTTGAATATCATGTTGACTAGGGACTGCATATTAATTAGAATAAAATTACCAAATAACAGATACAACATTCCAAAAATGCTGATAATGACAGAGGATTAGTGTCTGCAGCTTTTGGGACCTTGTTGTTACTTGATTATTTCGATTGTTTAGAAGAGCAAGAAGTCTAGAACGAAGATGCGTGAAAACATAAGTTAATCTTTTGATTGGTGCTACTGATTACTGGGTGGTTCAGATGAGATTTGTTACCTAAACCCAATTGTTAAACTTGGTTTTATCTATTAGTTGTAAAGACTCAGTTCTGCATGTATTTTGCTTGCTTGGTTTTTATGTATTGTGCAATTAATACAGTTTTGCTCGGTCCATGTGGAATTAAATTACATTGCTTAACAAAATAATGTATATTAGTATATTTGCACATTCATATGTGTGTTTTATTACTGTTTTTGAAAAGCAGAGTGGTAAATTTTTAGACTATACTGTAATTCCATAAGCAGTAATTTGACTAGGTATTTATATGTGTAAGTTAGTTATTTGGAATAATAACTAGAGAAAAAAAAGAGTAAAGAAGCCTTCATAAAGAAATGTTATTTGCTTTTTATTATTTAAAGTCCAATGGTAGATTTGAGACCTGTTATCTTAGGCATTTTATATATATTTACTGCTAAAGCTGTTGTTAATTATTCCAGCTTTCAAACTCATTTTTAGTGATGTCCTCTGAACTGGTATAAAAATAATTAAATACTTTGCTATTCTGGAAAGGATCTAAAATGGATGTATTATGCCCTAGATTTCTTTTGAGTTTCTGTTCTTAGGAAGGGAAACTCGGAAGAGAGAAAGGAGATAGGGAGGATAGTAAGGTGTAGGAAGGAAATGCCCTTCAACAGGCTTGAGTAACCTTACTGGCTGGAGGAGCTGTGTGCCAAGTACATCTCTTTTACTAAAAGGTTTCAGCTGTTTCTGAACTATACCCGTTCAAATTACTACATATCTTTTGATACTAAAACTATTCATAGGTTATATTACTTAAGAATGTTAAGGAAATTGTGACTAGGCCCGGGCTAAGTTGAGTACCATTGAATTCAATGAGTCCTATGTAAGATACCCAGTTGGATGAAAATATCACTCTGTACTTCTTGTGGTTGCTGAAAGAATTTTAATTATGAAGTCTGTTAATCAGAAGTTACTGGTGCCTTGAAATATTCATAGATGAGCGTCCTGTTCTGCTTGCAGCCGTTATTGGTTACCACACACATCCTGAGCCATTGTATGAATCACTGCTGTTTAGTCTGAGTTTGTAATGTTTAAATTATTACTGCTGAATTTTTGTGTGAATAGAAACTTCTTAAAGTAACAGTGGTAGTCCACCAAGTCAAAGATGGGGGAAGTATGGTTGGCAAACTGAATTTATTGGTTTTTAAACTGAAGGCTATGTTGACCAGGAACATCTGAGACGTGCGGGCAGATGATGGATTAAGTGTGTTTACATGCTCTTCTCAGAGGCTATGATCAACTTCTAGATTGACTAGAAGAAAAAAGCACCGTCATATTAATTTTGAGTCTATTGTAAAGTCAAAATGGTTGTAGAAGTCAGGCACACCCTGAAGTAGGAGGTATGTCTTAAGGATTCTGAAGGGTTATTACAGGGTCAATAAAGAGGTTTTTGCTGCAAGGTTGTGCCTTAATTAAATTGTTTGCCTCCTAAAATAAATAAAAGGTATGCCACTCTAAATAGACAACAAATGGTTCCTTGAGACCTTGATGGTAGGATTAATTTATTTTTCTTTATGTAGCAAAGCCTTGAAACTATTCACTTGAATTGCTTTTTAGGGCTCAGTCTCTCTCTTATTTTTTTTAATATTTAATAGTGTTTGTTATTGTTCAAAGACTACCATGGCAGTGGTGAGGGGAAGAATGGGTAAAGGGTCAAGAGATATTAAACTTTAAAGGAAATTACAGTTTTTGCGAATTCTCATAGCATCAAAGGAGTAATGAATCCTGGTGAAGAGGCAGAGGGGTGGAGGATATTGGTGTGCTCTCGCAGCCATGTCGCTAAGCTGTGCTGTGACATTGGGCAGGTCATTCTGAGAGCTCAGCTCTCTTACTTTCTAATTATATGTTTTCAGAAAATACTACTTATTTAGAGCAGCCCTCGGAATCTAACTAATGCTCTGTGCTTGGGTGGGCTTTTATGCGTTTGTGAGTTCATTTTTGGTCTGTGTCCATGGAAGAGCTCTGCCCACAGGTGGGCCATCAGAGCAGAGCATCAGCTGGTCTGCCATCATTGACATCCTTGGTGGTGGAGCAGCCCTGTCAAGCCCTTGTTCTCACCATCACCATGATGGACAGGAGCTGCTCTAATTTGTTTGGTTCCAATCCTGTGATTTGTCCCCTTTATAAGAAACACATGAGCTCCTGGGAACAGAGGGAGACTGTTTCCCTGGAGGAGGTAGTTATGAAAGAAGTGAAAGAATAAACCTGGGGGGGGCGTGCTTTTCTTTGTCACTTTAGCATGCATGCTGTTGTTAGTGCAGTTGAAGAGGCTGTAGGAAGGGGAAGGCAAGGGGTTCACAGGTGCTTTGGGAAGGCAGCTGGGAGCCCTCAGCTCAGGTGGATGAGAAGAGGTGTTGCTGTGTGGAGCAGGATGTACGTCAGCCTTGCAGAACAGAGAGGATAAATGAGGCATGGTTTGCCTCCACTTGGAGCATTACTCAGGTAGTGTAGATCTTCTTGAAAGGGACTAATAAGCTGGAGGAGAGTTGAATACAGACTTTTTTTCTTTTGGTCCCTCTTACATGGTTCTTCAGCTTTTCAGTTTAGAAAATTGTGGTTCTGTTTGTTTGATAATTCCAAATCAAATGGAATTTGTTTCTTGATGAGGGTGGTGAGTCACTATGTTTTTGCAGGCAATCTCTCAGGATTTCAGGCCACACATAAATTACTGCACAAGATGCAGGAGATGCTCAATTAGCATGAATTCATTGCTCCTTGCTAGTGTAGCTTATCAAACGATGCTCAGCATTAATGTCAATGTGAATTCAGTTGGTAGACGGTAGTATAGACAATAAATTTAAGGTAAAGAACAAACCTGTGTACTCTACCCTTTTTATCTTTTGCCCCTACTGGCATGGAAAACTTTCAGCTGCTGCTTAAAATTTGCAGGGATTTTACTTCTGGATGTTTTCACCAAAATTTTTTGTTACATTCAAAAAACAATATTCTCTGAGTTTGCTATCCCATTTGATTAAGCTTGAGTGCATAATAACATCTAAATTTAAAAAGGAGCAAAAAATATAGTAACAGCCGTAGCAGTGGATTCTGTATCTCATGAGAGGTGTCTTGTGCTAAGTTGGGAAGAATGCAAGAAAAAGTCCTTGTGTTGCTTATGTGTTGTTTGTGAAAGAGCAGAAGACAGAGTTTGAAGAAATAATTACTCGAAAGGGTTGAATAGGTGCAAGTGATGAGTAGGAATAAGAGGTGATGTCTGTTGTGGTGGAAAAATACTTTAAAGAATTAGAAAGAAACTTAAGAAAATATGGTTGGAACTGAAGTCAAGAAGGGCTTTTACTAGTTTACTGGGCTAGTTTTCACTAGTTTAAAGGGCTTGTACTGCTGTCATATTTCTCTACTTTCTGTACAGCAGATTGCTATGCAGAGATGTCCCAGCCAGTTCAATGCTTTGGGATGATAACCTGGCTTTTCACTCTGATTTGTTATGTTATGTTAGTGTATGTGCATGTGCAGTGCATAGGGTGCCAGCATGCATCCCATGCAGCATCTAATAACTTATTTACCTGTGGATGGACTGAAGAATTGAGCCCTGCAATATTGCTTGGTGATCAGCAAACAAAATGCCAGCTGGCGAAGGCATTGTATTAGTTTTGATTAGGTGTTGGTGACTGTGGAGAAAAATCAATGTATTACCAGGTCAAAAGAAATGACCATAGAATAAAATACACATGGGAGAAAGATAGAGAATTACTATCCCTGTCTGTAAATCTGCCTTATCTGTCTGTGGTTAAGACTTGGCAAGCAGATGGTAATGGAGACCTAAGCAGCTACACCTAAGAGTCAGACTTCTTCCTTGTCTATATAAGCCTTTGCCACCCACATAAATACTTAAAAATTCACATGTTGATAATTCATGGCTGAATTTCCTGTTTATGCTAAATTCATGTCAATTTATCCTTTGGATTAATAGAACGGTAAATCTCTCTTCAAAGTATATATTGGTAAGGGCAGGGAGTGCTTAGAATTCCAAAATTTAATAAAAAACACACACTGATACTTTTATGTTGTGCTAAAAAAACCCCATTTTTAATCTTCATTAAAAGTTATGATTTAACTTGCAAAGGCACACAATCATCACTGAACAGTAAAAAAAAAAAAAAGGTAGATGGTATTACTTGTACTTCAGGGGTTTTTTTGTTAAATATTTGAGATCCTCTGAAAAGACAATGGTGACAAACACATTTCAGGTTGTTTCATACTGTTTCTCACTGGTCTAATGTTAGCAGAAAAAATTTCTGTAGCTCCTCCTTAAACATGTTTTCCAGATCTGATTGGAAATCATTTTGTGCCGGGCAATTTGGCTAAAAGATCTGCCTAATGCTTATTTTCTTTCTTTTTATTTTTTTTTAATCTAGGATGTTTTGAATAACTTGGGTTCCTGTGAGTTGGATGAAGACGACCTAATGCTTGACTTGGAGTTCCTGGAAGAGCAACATCATCATCGTTCTGGTAAGTCAGATAAATGCTGTCTGTCCTCAGTGAGGTATTGTTATTCTAGAATTATAAAAAAACCTATGTTCGGTACAATTACTTGGAAATAAAAAGAAGTAATTTTCTTGGAAGAAGGAGAGTGGTATTCATTTTTTAGAGTTATTTCTAAATGTGTTTGTAGTCAATCATAAAAATGCTGTTTACACAGCAGTTGGACTTCATATGGTCAGTTAGGAAATGGAAGCGATTTTTACAGCTATAGAATTTCAGTACCAAGGACAGACCCATTTGTTTTTCTAAATACTTAAAATGACTGCTGCCTACCCCAGACACTTAACAAAAGAGCATTGGTGGAATAATAGTGATCATATTTTGTGTGTGCCAGTATAATATTCTTCAAATAAAGGAGGTTTGGCTTGAAACGTGAGTGTAACCTGATGGTTTCTCTCATGGTTGATTAAAGCCTTGTTGTACTGCCTTGATTAATACCAATAAACTATTGCTACGTATCGTGTTTACTACCATTTTATAATAGGACTGTGCAAGGTAAGTTGTGGGACCTGCGATGAGGAATGCTACATTTCCTTTGGCTGGGATGTGGGACAGCAGGGCCTCATCTGTGAATAGAAGTCCAGCTAACTCAGCAGGGTTTGGAGAGTCTTCAAATCTGTGTGGGACTTGTCCTTGATCCCAGGTAGAGTTCTCTGTTTGTACTTGGCTGTGATGCTCTATTCTGACAGTGCTGTGTGTTTACACAAGAGTAATTCTCACCTTCTCTTTTACCTGCTGTTCCCTGATCCCAGTTTCTCCATTCACCCACACAGGTGCCTGTAGTGCACATTCTTGTAGACTAAGGTGGAAGGGGGCTATTTGAGACATGGCTGGCTGGTGTGAGCCATCTTCAGTTCTGGTCCCTTCCTAGATGCAGATTTAGCAATGGTTAAAGATAAACTGCTTGAATTGAGCCCTCGACTGGTATTTTCTGTGTGTGATTATTCTGTGAACATATCTGAATTATCTCTGTGATAATTTGGTTTAACCATTGTACCGTGGTTTTTTAAACCTGTTTGCATATCTACTTATAGGATGTAACATCTGTTCTGTTTTGTTTGGTAGAGCGTATGAAGGGTTACAGCAGTAATATGTGCATGATCATAGTTTTCTAAGTTGTTGGAAGCTGGGATGCAATAACTGAACTGCACAGAAAAGGTCCTTTCTAACCCATTCTGAATAGTGCTGTGAACTGCTTACAGAACGTTGAATGATGGGTAGAGAAATGTGGTTTCGAAAAGCTTCAAAAACAAACATGGTGTTTTATAAGAAATCATAGAGAGTTCAGACTTATTTATTCCCTGGACTGGTTGGAAATGAATTAACTGGAAGAACTGTTTTCCGTAAATAAAATTCCCTAATGTGTTGCACTTGGCCTTACGTTTGTTTTCCTTCCTTTTTTACAAATCACTGAATTAACAGTGAAAGACAAGTTCTGTCCAGTATATGATTGCAAAGGTTTTGTTGCAGCTTCTAGAATGGCTAAAGTAATAATGTCTAAATGACATACTTGATAGAGAAGTAATTAGGATAGAGATGTGATATGACACATAATCTTCCTGCTCTCAGCTCATTATCCAGAGCAAATGAGAGGCTTTTAAAACAGAGATCTATATTGTCCTCTGACGAGTGGTGACCATTTCTGTTCTGAGCAATAATGTAGTGACACACATTGCAGTATGCACATTGTCTTTAAACACAGATGCGTTTATTTTAGTAATGTTTGCTCTTTGGGTTTATTTATTTGGTGATGAATCTAGCTGCAAAAAATTTAGGATTTCCCTAGCTATCACTGTTTTTTTAAGTCATTCACTTGGAAGAAAGGTTTGGAAGGGTAGAGCCACAGTATGGAATTGACTCAATTTCACCAAATAAAGCTGTTGTCTTTATAATGCATGAGGATCCAGCACAGAATGGTTAATGTGGTTGTAAGTCATCATCTTAATTTGCTTTAAGTTATTGAGGTAATATGCTTGATTTTTAATGATTTAGCATTTGAATAACACTGAAGTGCATAAAAGCCTTGAACTAGATACTGATATCTAAACACTTTTAACAAAATCCTTTTCTGATTCTTCTAAGTTGCGGCCAACTTCCAGGATTTAAGACTTTTCAACAAAAATCCTTTTCAGTAATATCAAATCAATCCATTCTCTGTTTTCACTTCTGGGCTTGCTTCTATTTTTTCATGAGGCATCTCTATTCATACCCAAATAGAATTCTTCTAAACTTCTTCATTTTAATTATATTATCAAATATTTTTGATGCATTTTTTTTCTAGAGGCACCTAAATGCAAAATACAGAAGTGATCAAGTGATGATCAAGTGATCCCATTGAAGATGTACCATTAATTTAATGCAGAGCTTTACACTTCAATAAACTCATTAGATTGAAATTGATTATATTTCTGGGCATGCACATATAAGCTCTTTCAGGTAATTGGGAGGCAACGTATGTTTTTAAAAGAGTTTTCATTCTGCTCTTCAAAACAAGAAGATGGCAGATTGCACATGGAGGATGAGCCAGCACTGTTACTGTATAATATATAATTATAAAGGAATTTGAATGAAACCAAAGGACTGTTTAATTCTTCGAGTATGTGATTGTCTGAAAAGTAGATGATTTTCTCTAATTTTTGCCGGTTGCAGGTTTGTTGAACTCTTTGTAAAGGCTTCTTTAAAACAACGGGCTTGAGACTCACTTCAGTAAAATTCAGTCAAGGCAATTGCAGATGTACAGATTTGTAAGACTCCTTTAGTTGGAGGTTAGACAGATGTGCTATCGCTTCTGTAGAAGATTAAGCCCTGTCTTAGGTCAGCTTTACATATTTAATCCATTTTGTTTGCCTTCCTAACAAGTTCCTCGTGTTTCTCTAATACTTGCTGAGGATCTGTGTCTGATATTCACACCTGTGTCATCCTGAAGTCAGCTGGGAGTTGATGCATGTGTTCTTAGTCTGTTATCAAATTAAAGGTGTTTATGAGTATAAAAATACTGCACAAAAGGCTGCTCTTTGAGTGGAAACATTGCAATTACGCTATTCTGGAAGGTATTAGCAGTACTGTGACTATTTGTAGTACAGTAAAAGTCCTGTTGATGTTCTACGTATTGATGCTGATTATAGCATTTATTTGGTTAAAGCTATCAGTCCTAGAGCCATATTGCCATTCACTTGTGCCCCATTTGGGTCTTGATAAACAATTCTGTGGGGAATTACTGTGGGGAGGAATGTCCCAGGGGAAGCTCTGGTCAGTATTTTAACAAACAGATTGAAATATGAAGAGGTATGACCGGAAAATTATTCAGTTCTTTTCTTCAGTTGTTACAGGGGGATAACTAAGGAATAGCTAGGAGCAACTATTCTTTTAAAGGCTATGAAAATTTCTGTTGACAAATTGCATGAATACAAGGGCTGAAATCATATTTCTAACTTGAATATCAAAAATTATGCCTTGATGAGGAGGCTGTGATATTTAGACATAACAATTCTGAAGTGTACTGCCCCAGTTAACAAACACTGTTGAGGAGCTGATAATTGGCAAATTGAGAAATTCTCTTAAATGCCATTAGGAGCTCTATATATATATATATATTTAAATTTGTTAGTTACGACACAATTTACAATAGTTTTTGCTTTTAGGTGTTGTAGTTTCAAAGAACAGTATTTGTTAGTGTCAGGATATGTCTCCAACTTAGTACTGAAGCTTACAATATAATACTAATTTAACAAAATAATTGAATTGTATTGATCTAGCATTGTTTTAGTGACCATTTGTGAATACAAAATAAGGTTATATTGGAAAGATTTCTGGGAGAATTTGCTATTACGGAGTTTTCAAGAGGTGCTACAAGCCAGTTGGTAGGAAATGAGATGTTCCAGAAAGTGGTATGCTGTGTTAATTAAAACATAGAGATAGAAAGGAGAAAGAGACAAAGATCTGTTACCCCTTCTGGGTTTTGTGGTGGCTTTTATTTATTTATTTATTACTCCAGCTCATTTTTTACTTGTCTTTTTGTTCTGTCCTGTAAGCTTTTCCCTCATGAGCTGATGGCCCTCCAACAGCATCCTCATGAAATGAGGTTCCTGCAGAAAAGGGCAGTAAATCCTTTTGAGGATCCTAGTGAATTAAATAATATCTCTAACTTTTTCTCTAACCATACAACAGAAGATAAGGAGACACCTGCAAACCTCAGGCAGATGCTTCTGCTTTGGCCATAGATGTCTATGCTGATGTTAGCTTAGCTTTAGAAGTCCAGAATTTCCTCATTTCAGGCTTTCTCTCTGTGAGTTTACTGCTTTAATTTACTACTTTTCCTTCTGTTTTAAAGGCTGTATTGTTGAGATAAAGAATGTAAGATGGAGATATTTTATTATCCAACCTAACACAATTACTTTGAAATTTAATAAAATAATATTTATGTAGTACTTGGTGAGTGTAGAGCGCTACTGCATACAAATTCAAAATATTAATCAATGTGATTTGCTGAGAATTTTGCATACTGTTCTTAAGCTGGAATGCTTAAAATGAAGCATAATATGACATACATGAGTCCTAGGGCTACCTTTTTATTAATCTGAGTAAATTAGGCTTTTAAAGTATGCTGCAGCTTTGATTTCCGGTTATAAAATAATGAAGTCAGTGGTTTCTATAGTGGGAAATCATCGCAGGTTTATAGAAAGTGACAGCATTAATTTAACCTCATTCATTTTCCTTTTCCCCCGTGAAGGACCATGTATTTGATTCCAAGTATTGATTAGTCAAATGTATGAGGAAGACCTTTATATTCAGTGATGCAAGCAGTGAGAATTTATTCAAGTAGTGCACAATAATGTGCGTGAGTTGTGTGCTGGTGTTGTCCCATAGCCTATTGAAAACCAAATGGTTTTATGTGGTTGGTGTTATTAAATCAGGACGGCAGTAAATAGTAGCCTTTTCTGAAAGTTCACAAAAGCACAGCTGTCCGAGGGCTTTGGTAATTCTCTAAGTGTTTGCCATGGGTGGCATAAAACAGGTGCCCTGCATCCTCCTTCAAAGATGTGTGTATGTAGCTGGGATTTGCAGCCCATGGTCCGGCTGAAAGTTGGGGGACTGCTCCTGGTGCTGAATATTAAGCACATGCTCCTGTCTCTTCCCCATCAGTCTCCACACTACGCAGTGACTATTCATGGGTGTGATATTGATTATCTGTGTACCCATACTGGCCTGTGCATCCATCATGTTGCTGCTGGAATGCTTGCTGAATAGGTTTGAATAATGTAGCTTGCTAAAATTTTTAGGAGAGATTTGTCTTCGGCCGGTGCTTTAGCCGTTTTGGATTAAACGCCTCAGCTGAAAAGTTGTGATCCAGTGTATACATGAAGCATAGTTACTTCACCCAGCATATTTCAGAAATGAAATTATTTATCTTATTTGCTGGGGAGGAAAAAAAAGTGGAAATATGAAATTTTATGAGTATGAAACTTTATAATCCATCAAAGTCTATCAGAATATTATATAGATTTTAATAAAACAAGCACTTTCAGAGATGGAACGCATTTTCATCAAACTTAAGACCATGTCTGTTAGATGCATTTTAAGTGTGTTCTTAATTCTGTGGTAATGTTTTGGTTCTTGCTCAAGGTTTATGAGTGAAATGACAGATCATAGCATGGGTTTTGCAGACTGAGAGGAAGGCAGAAAGGGTTTTGAGGTGGACACACAAAAATACTTATATAAATGTCAAATTAGAATCATTCATTATATCAGAATGTGGTCTTTTAGTAACATCACTACATTACATATGCCAACAAAAGCACTTGTTTTTTAGGAAGCAAAAGTCTGGTATTTGTATTATATTTTTTAAATCCAGCTAGCCTGCTGATCAATTGCCATCAGTACCCAGCCAAACTAAATTGTTGGTGTAATGGCCGAGAGATATTAATTAGATAGTTGCTCTTTTGAGTGTGATGAACAAACTGTGTGAAAATTCTGTGGTGAGTTTGGAGCTCCTCCGGTGTCTTATTAATTCAATGTATTAATTATTTTTATTAATTTTTTAGCAGGCAGTAGAAGTGCTGAGCTGTGATGAAACTCCTTTGGTCTTTTGGTGGTGGTTTTTTATTTTTTGTTTTTGACCACACGTTTGTCAGTGCAAGGAAAGCAAATTTTTCAAAGATTTTAATTTGTTTTTAAATAGGTAATAGGTAAAAAGACTTTAACTATGCATTTTTATCAAACACTTGCTTAGAAGTGGAGGAGAAATACTTAAGTAATTTGAATGTATAGCTTTGCTCATGAATGTGTTGTTGGCAGCAGATTGTTTCTGTGTTTACATACAATGACCTCTTTTGATTCTTAGTTGGAACTGGATGCTCAGCTCCTTGAGCACTTCTGAAGCCCTCGTCATTGCCAAATGCCATCTTTTGGAGTTGTGTGTGTTACAGATCAGGCTAAACTAGAGCAGCATTTCTTTAGATTTCTGTCTGGAATGTGTAATAGCAGTTTGGTTTATACTTAACAGTTTTGAACAGAATAAAGATTGTGACAGTAAAGTAATAGGGAACTCTGTGTCTCTGCCAAAAAGCAAGTTTAAAGATTACTTAGCTAACTAGCATCTTACCCTGTCACTACAAGTTTTGGATAATAAGGTAATAAAGAAGTAAGCGGGACTAATAATGAACAAAACAAAAAGTGATGTCTGACTTCGCTACATTAATGATACCACAATACAGATATTCTAGCACCAATTAAAAGGGAAAACTCATGTTAGTTTTCAGTTTTGCAAGAGAAAAGGTCTTGCTGAATCAATACCTGCAATTCCTCCGTCAGAATTCTTGTGGTGAAGGGAGAGTATCATGAGCCACAACTGTGGCCAGCCTGATTGCACACATTTATCTGAATTCCAGCATGGATTTGAAGTATGGAGTGGAAAGTCCCATGCCACTATTTTCCATCTCTCTAGAAAAAGTTATGACAGAGGATTTTTTTTATATTTTCAGAATGACCCGTTCTACTAAGCTGCACATTTTCCCCTGAAGCATTGTTTCAAAAATATTGCAGAGTAATGGAATAATTTAAGGTCTCCAGGGAATGAAATAAAACATCACATCTCCTAAACTCTTCTAACCACAGTCTACAGCTTCTGAAAGAGCCCTGAGGATGGAGGAAAGGGATTTTTGCAGGGTTTTCAAAAATGTGAAAGTGTGTGTGGCAGTATCAAATAAAAAGGACGTAGTTGTGTTAGTTGCGAATAACCAGTGCATGCTTGTGGCTAGGCCTGCCTTAGGGCTCTGGAAGTGTAAACCATTGAGAGTAAGGAGAGGAAGAAATAGTGACCTTAGTATTAAATTGGAATGGAGCTAGTTAGAAATCATAGGCTCATATAAGGTTAGTCGTCCAGCATCCTGGAGAACCTTGGTCCACGTTCTGGAAAGGAAATACTGCATTGAGAACTCTGTTTCTGTTCCCTTATTTATCTAAATGAATGGTTCAATCTTACTTCAATTTTAACTGAGAAAAACAAACTACAGCCTAGAACTGCTACCAAATTAACTTTATCCTAAATCTCTTTTAGTGTATTTTAGTTTAAAAGTTGGGTTGTAACCAAGCCTAGTTGATGAGCCACAGGAAGCATGTAAGACTAGTTTCTAGCTACTTTTTTCCTTGGAATATATTTAAAACATGTCTGGGATGTAGATAATGTGCCTGTGCTGTGTGTTCTCAGTGGATCAAGGAGAATACTCAGTTTGCTGTGCAAACTGGTATTTTTAGCTCTTTGTTTTGGTGTGAAGAGTGATAAAGGACTGATGTATTCAAATGGTGTGTGTATGATAGATTCCTATCTGACTGTTACAAATTTTATTAGTGATGTGTACTTGTAAATACTACTCAGTTAAGTGGAGCAGTATCACAGAGCATCACATGATAATTTAGATATCAAGAGATTTTTTCATTAATGGGCAAGAAGGGAAAAAGCACCGTAGTGAACTTCAGGGTCATTGAAGAATACTTTTGAGTGAGATGCATTTATATGAGTATCATAGAACAATTAGATTCAGAGTCTGTATCTCAATTTCTTACTCTTTTGTTACTATACTGTGACATTTAGTTACAAATCCTTATTCATATTGGTATGCTCAACCATCATTTACTGAAAGAACCAGGACAGTAATTAAATTAGGCAGATTGCCTTTCTTCATTCCTTTGATTTTGTACATACATTGAGATGAAACATCATCTTTAATAATATCTGCAGGCAGAAAATAAATGCAATAATAAACATTATGACAAATCAAAGCATAGTGTCCTATTTAAAGCAATTCTGCACTTTCAGATGGCAAAGTTTAAGTAGGATGCCAAATGCTGCTTTTCTCTTCTGCTTTGTAAATTTCCAAAGATCTGGACTGGTTGTCTTGATAAAATGAAAATGTGATGAGATCTCTGTCTTCTCACTTTTGTGAGAGATTTAGGGAGCAAGAGAAATGATTATGAGCTTATAATTATTTTAGAGAACAATCATAACTCTGTTTATATAAAAAACAATTGCTCCTTCCATACAAGTTCTGCAGTGATCCTACTTTAAGCTAAGACTGCAGCTGCATGTGAGATAGTGATGGCTCTTGACCTTTTGAAATGTTTATCTCTGAGCTTCACTCTTAGGTAAAGAAAGAAATCATAGTCTGAAACTTGAGTGTAGGTCTCCTGGGTTGAGCTGGATTCTCTGATGCCAATTTCCAGCATTACCTGGGCTTTGTCACTTAATTTACTTGTGGTACATAAGTACTCCAGTAGTCACGGGGGTTTGGCATTAAAATCTGAGAGATACTCATGATACCAATGGGATGGAGATGCAGTAGTAACTAGAGTAATTTGAGTCTTTAGAGGCCAATTATGTTCTGGTTTGTGCCTCTTCACGTGTCATTCCAGGAAGTGGAGCAGACACTGCCATTGCTGTTACTGTTGTATCCTCTACTGTTACTGGTCCTGTGATTTTTTTTTTTTTTTTTTTTTTTTTTTTTAAATTTCCTTCTGCAGAAAAAAATGCCAAAGCAAACCACAAGTTTCTTTATATAAGAGGAGGAAAAAATATTGCAAAAGCCTATCGTAGTAATCAACTAAAGCCTGTGCTCAAATATAAATTACTTTAAAAATCTTTCCAAAATCTGTCATTACTCAAAGATTGTGTCAAATCTGCTGTAGTGTTTGAAAATATAAGACAACTTTATTTTTGTATGTCTTGACCTGAATTTCCTGTGATCCGAGAGCCTGTTGTCCCTTTTGTCCCTGTGAGTGTTTTATCAAATCCTTCATATTGTTTGGATTTTGTTGAATTTCATATATGTTTTAACCTCCAACTTCCTTGAGGGGGAAGGAATTCAGAAATAAATGCTGTGCAGGTAGTAAACCCTGAGATTTATTGGAGCCGAGGTTCAACTTTAGGACAGGGGATCTATAGTTAGCAAATGCTTTGGAGGTTAGTTGGAGGGTACAGAGTCTTCCTGAGACCTGGGAATGTTTTGTCATCTCAGGGATTCCTAGAAGTGCTTTTTGGTTTGTATAGCCTATCTATCTAGCCTGCAGTAAGAAGGACATTGTACACCTTTCTTTGCCAAGGGAACAATTTGAGATAAACTTTGGAAGGTAACCTTGAAGAAATGTTCCGGTTGTACCTTCTGTTGATGTTAGGAATATTCCATCTGACCCAAAGCGAATAATGACCAGCCACCTCCTTATAACATTCCAGTTCTCAAAATTCTTCCATGCAACCCGTACTGTAGGGAACAGCTCTACGATGAAAGTTGGTAAAAGCAAAGTTTGCCTGCCACTGCTCCAGTAGTTTCATCAAGGAACAATGCATTCCTTGTGCCTCCTGAGCATAACATCAGTGTTCAGGGGTTTGGGGCTCTTTTTTTGTAGTGTTTTAGGCCCTGTTTTTGTAGTGTTGTGATATCTTCAGAAAATAATCTGTTTCCAGCTAAGATTTAAAGGATTGTGTGGTTGCAGTGGGAAGTATTCCAAATGCACTTTTAAGAAGTGTTCTGTTGCAGGATGGATGACACATAGATGCATGGATCTGCAAATGGTGAGTCATGCGCAGAATATTATTACATGCTGCAATGTTACTGAATCTATTGGTACCCCTATAATTTTCCTTTTTTGTTGTTTTGTTTTGTTTTTGGACAAAGAACTGAGCATTTCTGAGTTTGGTATTTGAGGGGTTGCTGAACCATCCACTAAAAAATGTCTGTGAAAAGTTGATTACTGGAGACACTGGCCCTACGCAGCATCCCTCAGCCCACGGTGCTCTGTGTGTATGTGCTTAAAATAGCCTTTGTATAAAGGTCTGTACCTAAGGACTAGCACATACACAAATGTGGAACACACCTGACAGACCCAAGGCATTCCTCCAAGCTGTTTCAATGTTTAAAATGCTTTAATTCCTTACATCCAGCTTTTGATGGCCATGCTTGTTTGTAACACAGCAACTGCTGAATCTGGAATGCTGAGAAATGAAACAGAAATCGATGGCAAATAAGTGTAGTGCCTTTTGGTTGCATGATGGATAATGTGCTCCTTTTCTCTGCATTTTCTAAACATTTCCAGCCCTGCAAACACAGTTCACATATGTTTTAAGAAAAAAGGCTTGCAGTGATATCTTTGCAAAGGCTAAGGAAACTGTTATGAAAAAGAAGCAGGTAGTAAACTTCTTTTTATTATAATAAATTGATTTTGCTGACTATCAAAAGCCCAGGCATCATGATTAACCTGTTGAAGATCTTCCTGATTTGACCATGTTTTTCTCAGAGGATTTTCTTCATAAAAAAAAGCAATTTACTGTAAAAATATACTTATTTGGCAGTCGAAAAGCAGGAAGTAGATAAAATGAAAGCACAGCTGTGTGGTAGTATTATTTTTCTGCTTTTTCCCAGAGCTGTTAATTTCACAGAAAATAGTTTTGACAAGTCTCTGTATTTCTAATACATTTTCTTCTTTAAAAAGCCATGAAATAACTCTATTTCTAAGGTTCAATTTCATTGTTTTCTTCCCTACTTAATCTTTAATTTGTTTGTCTCATTTGGAGATTTTTGCAGAACTGGGGGTTCAGGAAAAAGTATTCTTTATGCTCCTTAATATAACATTACTGATGTGATGTAGTTGTAAATTATGGAGTTTAAGTTAGAATGACATAAATACATTACTTAACCATCTTGTTGTCAGCATGTGCTGGATTAAATGCAAGCAGCTCCTGGTTCTGAGCATATTCAGTCAAACCTCTCAGTTTGCAAATTCAGCAGACTTGTATTCACAGATGGGCTGTGCAGAGCTCTATGGAGTTACATGGAGAAACTGTTGGCTGTGTCATTGAGCATCTGGAAGGGGTGAGTTTGGCTGTGGGATGAGGCTGACCGGGCAAAAACCATTACCTTGCACTGAATTTTTATGGAAACCCACACCAGGATCCTTTGACACTGAGTTAACACAGGTGGTACAAAGTAGGGGTAGTCAGAAAAGGGAAAAGAAATGAACAGAGGTAAGAAGGAAAACTGGCATGGAAGAATCTCACCTTTAGCTCCTGGGAAAAATAACATGCTTTGGAATGAAGTTTCTTCATTCCGAATGACATAATGACAAGCAGCCTAAAAGAATTATTCAAACTCTCCCAGAAATAGTATTGTGTCCCTCTCTTCTGAAAAGAAATCAAGAGGTTGAAAGAAACCCAGGTGGTTTGTGTTTTTCAGGCTGCAGGGGCCATGAGCAGGGGCTCTCTGGAACACGTGTGTTCCTCCGGCGTGTTCTGCTCCCCCTCCTCTCCATGGCAAACACAGAGGAAGGAGTGATGGAGACCTGTGCTAACTGCTACATCTAGTTTCAGAATAGCCAGCTCTCTTACCTCATCTGCAAGAAAAACTCCTGAGGATCTTTTCCCTTGGAATGTAGGAATAATGAGCTATTGAATCAGCTCAGTGGTATGTGCCAGAGGGGTCACAAAGGATACGCTGCAAGGCCGGAGGAGATGACAGGAGCACCTGCACTTTCTTCCTCTGGGAGAATTGATATTTCCCATGTTTTCAAACTGTAGGTAAAGGAAGTCCCTTCCAGTTGTGTCACTTTGTTCTTAACTAAAAGCGAGGTTGTTTTGCTTCCCCTTCCAGAGTCACATTTAACACATCTTTTTCTCTCTTACCTGCCAAGCTTTTTGTACTTTCCTGAAATAAGCAGGAGCCTGTGTTACCTTAGATGGCACTTGGATTTATTACAATTACAGCTTTAAAAAATCAGTTACTATTTCTGCAAATTCAGCTCATTTTGGAGTTGTCTTGCCGAAAAAAAACCCCCTGCATTACTTTTTCATCTTCAGTCCTTCTCTTGACCTAATTCTGTTTGCTTTCTATTAAAGAGTTGTGGTTTGATGGGCTTGTTCAAATTGTGTATTTTCAGCCTTTGATTAGTTCTTGATTTCATTTAAGTTTATTCAGGTAACAGTAGTATTTGAAACTGTAGGTCAAAGATGCTATTTTGCTTCCTTTCAGGCTTAGGAGTCCAGATAGCTGAGATGAGTTTTGACAGATTTTTATATCTATAATAATAAAGAATTCTGTCTCCCATTAGACTGTAGACGTAGAATAGAATTACCATGATTATTTGATAATGCTAGTTGTATTTATGAATTGCAGTTTAGGCATTCTGGAGTCATCAGAAGTCCTTGGAGATTAGAATACTTTCTAATTACATGTGGGAATAAATTGCCCCTATACTTACTGCTCCAAAAACATATTTGAAATTCTGATATTTTCATCGGGGCTTAGGTCTGTTCTGTTCAACTTCCTGTCTATATGAAGGATGATTCAGCATGTTTTACATTTACAACTTAACCCTTTGATCTATCTTTTTAGAGTTCATTATAGATTCAAATTTATTCTATGTCTTCACTGATTTGTATGAATGGATGTTCTCTACTTTTGGGGGAAAACTTTACTGGTGTATCGATGATTTCTAGAAAAAGCATGTTTTCCTTTGGGAAACAGGAATTTTTTGGTGCTTCAAGAATTTGCTGTGAGAAATCTCAGTGGAGAATTAAGAGTATATTTAGCCTAAGGCACATAGCTAGCTCCACTGAAGTCAGGGGGATCACAGACTTCAGATTTAAGCTTATTCATAAGTGACCTTGGTCTTTGGAGCCTGGACTTGGTACATCCAATGCCTCCTGTGACAATTATTTGTTTATAGCTACTCAGTTTCTGTCATTTGTCTTAAACACAGTTAGGCTGTGGCTAAAAGTAAATGTGAGTACAGTATTGCTAACATATGGTGAAAGAATCAACTATATAGGAAATTTGTAGTTCT
The DNA here is from genome assembly GCF_015227805.2 of Hirundo rustica. NCBI lineage: Eukaryota > Metazoa > Chordata > Aves > Passeriformes > Hirundinidae > Hirundo > Hirundo rustica. The sequence continues at coordinate 53,201,481 of NC_053454.1, read as the reverse complement.
AGCTAATGCATGGACCGATTTATTAGCGGCATAGTTTAAAGGAACAAAAAGTCATATTGTGGGTAATGATTAGTTTTCTGAAAAATAAATATGGGAATGCCATCTCTGTTTAATTTCAAGTGTTTTCTAGGAATGGATATGAAAGAGATTTGAAGATAGCACAACATTTTTATTTATATTGCAAGGAAAATTAGAACTGGTAGCAAAGCACAGTGTGCTTCTTTAAATTAAAATGTTAATATCTTTTTGAGAAAAAAAGCCTTTTTTGAGAAAAGAAAGTACTCCTCCCTAGTGAGTTTTAGTCCATACAAACTCTGCTATTTTCCCAAAACAATGAGGACATAATTTCTGACTATTTCTTAGTCATCCAAGCAGTGTAGAAATAGGTGGTAAGAAGGCTTTCTTCCTAATGAAAATTTTTATTAAACAGATATATTTTTTTATAAGACTTGGTACACTCAATAGTCTGATCATACCTTGGAAGCAATTAGGAGGAGGAGAAAGAAAACGACAGCAAAAATAACTTATTTGGGGTTAATTTAGATGAGGTTAATTTAAAATCTCAGCATGCCTTTTAACCCATTACAGCCCTGTTAAGAAGGGATGTGAAACTGTTTCTTTAATATAAAGTGGAAAGAGATAGGAAGCCAGTTAGGTCCTTTGCTCTATCTGATCTCAAAATAATTTTGTTTTCTTGCATAGATATGATGCCTTGATATTTTCCATCACTCAGAAGAAATGTGGGGTCTGTGTTACTTTTTGTTGTGAGTAATTTCCACTGTCAGCTTAACAAGTTGAATGGTCTTGGTCTAATTTTGTCTTGCCTGGCAGCCTTGATCACATATGTAGGTTCCTAAAGAGACTATAGGAATAAAAAAAAAAAAAATCAAATCTGAATAGGAGATTCTTAATGAATCCATTTGGTTTTCTTACCTAAACAAAGACCATAATTTCACAGTTTCATTTCTGATTTTTGTATCTTGAGCATGTGTTTTCCAATAGAGGTTTTCAGTAGGTTACTAGTAATTGCTCTCTGCCACACAAGATTTTTTGAGCACAGGATTTTTATAACTTTTTCCATCTCTGGCATCATCTGATACGAACATCTAGAATATTCCCGCTGGGAAAAGTTAGTCAAAACCCAGGGAAGGTCTTGGAGGTTACTTTGTAAGAGTTTGTGTGTTGAGGAATCAAATCACAATTTCGGTAAAAGCAGTTTTGTCTCAACAAGCAGAGGCTAAATGTACTGTGTTTTAATTATTTTAGCTCCTACCTGAGTATGTAGTCTGTGCCATTAAGTGATTTGACCTCTACTCCTTACCCTGCTGTTCAGGTACCAAGTAATCAAATAATTTATCGAGGTGTTGTACACTGATTAAAGTGGTTTTATGGTGTTATGAAGCACTGACAGTTCAAGTATAAGGTGTTGTGATTTGATAAAAATGATAATGCTGTGCATATTTTCTTTATCTGATACAATGCATGCGGTAACGAGTATACACATGGATGCAAAAATAAAGGTTAGGTACAGACTGCTTACTGGAAGGAGTTGGTCTATGAAACCATTGTCCTTTAGGTTGTTAATAGTGAGGTGAACTGTAATTTCTCATGTGCTGGTGCAGCAGAACTTGGCCTTCTGCTCTTTCATGATCTAGTAGTTTTGGTGGTTTGTTTTTGTTTTTCTTCCTTTTTGCTATTTATATGGATTATTCTGTGTAGTACAGCTGTCCAGATTGCAAGAATAAGTTTATAACATTTCTTGCATTTAGTGTACCTAAGTATTTTTAAGTAATAGCCAATGTGCCATCTGAGCAGAAGATAGGATTTAGGAGCATTTATCTGTTTGTTTGGAGGTTTTTTTTCAGTCTTTCACCTTAGGATTTAAAGTATTAGCTTAAAAAGTTGTAATAGCCATTACCATAGGTAGTACTATAATGAGTACCACAATGTATTCATTGTACAGCTTTGGACTATTTTCTGTAACTTTATTTCAAACACTTTTCCTAAACTGGTGCTCATTCTGAAAAACTACCATGTACTATCTGCAAAGATTTAAGCATGTTTGTGTGAGGTAATATTAGAGAAACTGGACTTCTTGCATGCTGAAAATACTTAATACTCCTTGTTTATTTTCTTAATTCTTGAAGTGGTAGCCACGCAGTGCTGCTGAGTCATTACTGGTTAATTCTTCCTCAGTTTGTCACTTGCAAATGGAAAGAGGCTGGCAGCTATTCTGGAGGTGACAGAGCAGTTGTTATGAAAAGGGAGTTCTCATGGACAGTGCGAGTTACTCTTCATGGGAAACTCTAGGTAACTGTGAATTTCGTTCACCTTCAAGGAGCAAATTGGGTCTTTCTGTTAATGTAGCAAATGAGATTTTGTGGTTGTGATCTATGGACCTCTTCATGGCCTGTAGCACTTTATCAGTATTTAGGGAATAACTTGGAAGGGAATGTAATATCAATTGTGTTTTTTGTGTTACATTGTTTTTTCCAGCATTTTTGGTAAGAGAAAGCATTGCTAAGATAGTGATAAACTTTTAGTTGCATATTGGCTTTCAGAACAGTAACAAATGTTTTCTGTAGTCCCTATAACTTAATAAGCAGATTTACTTCAAAGAAATGTTTGTGTTAGGAACTTGATTTCAGTTTCCATATGAGTGCAGAACTTTGCTTTGCTTTTGAAAGTAACCCTGGAAAATTGCTTGGTAAAGATGTGATTTTGCTCCAGTTAAAAAGTGCAAACCAGCTTGATTATGCTATTTTTTCAGAATGGTGTTTTACGATGTTAGAGTTGGTTCTGCTCCAGTGAAACAGGAGGATCGAGGATAACCTGAATTTCCAAGACTCCTATCTTCTAGGGTAGACTTGTTAGCTTCCTTAGAGATGTCGTGTGTTTTAAATGCTAAAACAAAGTAAAAGATATTTGTGAGGATTAATTGAATCAAGGACTGTAATTTTTGATATCTGACTATTGAGTCAGATGAAAGAATTTACTACAGTGACTTTGGGGGAGTGACATTTGAGCAGTGATCCTCTTCTCATTTGCACCCAGTAGGGAACTGTCTGGTAACAAACGTGAGACCCCGTATATCTTTCACATAAATCAGAGGAATTCTAGCAGAGCGGTCTAGCAGTCATCATATTGTGCAGATGTGTGCATTCTCTGCAGCACTTTTGGTCCAGAAGTGAATAATTAGGCTGTCACAAGAATGTTGCAGGTTGACATTGTTTGACTTCTTGATTTTGAGAAGGATAAAAGCAAAGCGACAGTGAGAAGGAGAGAAGTATTGTTCTTGTTAGTTTTGATTCTTTAAAAAAATACACTGTGTACATGTAAAGGCTATGTAAACATTAACAAAGAATGAATATATTTTTGAACTAGTTTTACTGTATAAATAACCTAAATTAAACCATCACTAACTTCCCACTTATGTTAATATTTTGTATCCTGAACAGCTTTTTTTAGGCTATATTTTATAGCCTTCCCAGAAGCTTTAATGGAATTACAGATGTATTGTGGGCAAACAGAAATAAATTGTATAGTTCACAGGACAAGTGTGCAGTCTTCAGGAAATTTGAGATCTGCTTCTGTCTGTGCCACAGGTTGTCTTCTATAATCCTCTGCGAGATAGTCTGCTCATCAGTATTTGTCCCTCACATAAGGATCCTTTTGGAATGTATTCTTTTTTTCATAGGTGTTCATATACTGTGATTTCAAGTGCTTTAATTTATCCTGAAATTTAATAACTTGCAGTAAGTGTTTTGCAAATAAGATTCTGATACCGACTGGATTGTTTGAGGAATTTCTTGTTACCTTCTTTTGCTGTAATTTTGCAAGTGATGTTTACTCTTAACAAAAGAGAAAGTAAATAGCTTTCAAATTGACAGTGATGAAACAAACTGCTCCACAGGGAGCTTGGAGTCTTGATTGATAGTGAGTAGAAGCAAAAAGGAGATTCTGATCTGGAGTATCAGGAATGAGGAGCTTCAAGTGCTGCATCCTCAGGCTGTGATAACAAGTCTGTACTGAGGAAGGGGCTGGTCCAAGGGCTCCAGGGCCCTCTGCTGTCACTGTGTCTTTGGCAGATCTATAGGTGTGCTCTCATCATAGATATCCTACCAATATGTGGAGTGTATTTCCTTCACAAGTATGTTTTCTGTACATGCATCCATATTTTAACTGAAGCTCTGCATCCAGAAGAATCTCAAAATATTTTATTTCAAAATAACATTGTGAATCGTACTGCAATCAGTATTAATGGAATTATCTCACTACTTGTACTCTTGGTTTAAAACCCAATTTGGAAAACAAACTGCAAGGCAAAAATACTGCAAACCACCTGAACCACTTTTGTAAACTACACTTACCATTAATGCTCCATACCAAATCATAGATGGGATCGTTTTGTGACTTTCTGGATCCTGTGGTTATAAGACCTTCTCTGTAATGTTTTCTGGTATCCACTAGTATTGAGATTTTAGATGCTTCTAGTGTAGAACTTAATAATTATGATATTGCTAACATCTGTTTATTTGCAGAAGTGGATAAGTGCTTTCTTTCAAAATTAGATGGCGAAATTTTGAAAGAACGCATAATTGACCATCCATACTTGTGTGAAAATATTTTGGCATCTTTCATCCGGCCGATGAACACAGATTTTATGAGCCAATATGAATCACTTTAGTTCTGGGGAAAAAAACCCAGTAGTTTGGCTTATGTTAATGAACTAAGCATCTGTCTTAGTGTGCTGTGACTGTGAAAAAGCACAGTATGGTCTTGTTTGGTATGGGGACAGGGAATTAGTGCTCTTGTTGGAGAGACAACCCATCCCCGAGACACAGGTGTTTCCTGCTCTTCCAGTGCTCCCTCATCTAAATGCTGGCCAGGCCTGCCTGGTGCAGTGTACATTGTGGTGGGGAGGTTGTTGCCTGGAATACCATGCCTGAAAAATGATCAGTTAAATGCAGTCGTATCAATTTACAGAGAAATTGCCTGGTAATTGTTTCTGTAAGTTTTAAATCTCATTACTCAACAGAAAACACGGGCAGAATGGTATGGTTTTATACATAATTCAGTATCATGGGCAGATCATTTTAATGCATTATTCTCTTGGAGCAGTTCTTCGTTTCCTCACTGTGTCATGGACTTTAGTCAGGAAAGCTGAAGTTCAAAGTGCCTATTGAATGTTTTCACTGAAGAACTAAATGTGTTTGTTTAAAATATAAACCAATTATTCCTGAATTATACTGATCACCATAGTAACCTACATTCATTGTATTTTGTATGAAGCAATTTAAAGTCACTTAGCTGTAGAAAATAAGTGGTGTCAATTATTGATACATGAATGTAGCCTGATTATATTAATGTGAAACATTTTTGTAGGATGACTATTACTTTATGCACTGGAGTTTCATTGTCATAATTAGTGTCAGTAATTTATGCAAACTACAATTCTGAGAGATTTCTAGTTTTGGATTTTTTTTTTTTTCTTTTTCCTCCATGTCCCTCTTACCCACTGAATATAACTATGTTATATTCCGCATTTTAAAATTATTTCAGTTGCTTGCTTTTGCTTGCAAATGCAACTGGATTGTATTTGAGAAGTACCAGATGATGTTAGGTTCTGTGGTGAAGCTGTAGTCACATACATGCAGATACATGTATCTACAGAATGTCACCTCTATTTTTTGTCTTTTATTTTCCTAACAAAACATTATTGATGTGATATTGTAAAGAGTCTTGAAGTTGCTGGAAAAGTTTACTTGATCCTGATTTTTAATGGCATTTTTGTTATCTAGTTGATTAATCAAACTGTTGCCTATTTGTTTAATTAATTAAACAGAGTGATGTTTGAAGGCTCAAAAAGCAATGAAGTAAACAGTTTATAATTGACTGAAATGGGAATTCCATTTGAAGAACTGCTGGAGAATCAGGTTGACTATGTAATTGTAAAATGCTGAACGCTTTTGTTGTTTATATATGCAGCTCCTGTTCATTATGCTGAAATTGAGCTGAAAATTGTTTTCTTTTGCTGCCATTAATTTTAGTTTTAAAATTCAAAGCAAATTAAGTTGCTAGCTTCAGCAGCTATTGAGATGACTTCCTAAATATGAGATAAACTCAGTCTTCAGCTATGTCTAACAAGCCTCATTTTGCTGGTTGTTTCCAAATACCTGCAGTGAAAGCCAATATATTTGAAAAAGAATTTGTCATTATTGCTCCAACTAGTATAAACCATCCATTGCCAACAGTAGGCAAATAACCCTCAAGGTTTACTGTTGAAATTTTACATGCCAGTTTTATCTCTTTCACTGCAAATCACTTCACCAGCAGCTTTCAGATCACCTAGTGGAGTTGGATAGTGCGGAAGTTACAGATGGGAAGAGCTAATTACCTCGTCTGGCTCATTTGTTTTTGTTGGTTTTTGTTTGTTTTTCTTCTTTCATTTTACTGCCAGTACAGAATTTTTCCTACAGTGTGTTGCCTATCAGCTTTCCTTTTTTTAAGTTATGGAACTGTAGCCAGTTGCCTTGGGAGTTGTCTGTGTTTTGTCATTTTTCTTATTTTGATTTTTATCTAACATTCATAAATCTAAATGATGTGCTAATCAACTGATTGCTTAAACCTCTTTGTAAAAGAGATTGAGTTCAGTCTCAATACACAAAGAGCTAAAACCACAGGCAATGACCACATTATATTAGTTTTCATTCATAATTTCCATGGAACAATATGATTTCTTCATTGTGATAAGGAAAATGCTCAGGTAAATACCATCTTGTTCAGTAAGCTAGCTTCTGTTACATATTGTTATTCCAATCTGCTCACTTTCTGACAAAACTGAATATCTAGACTTGTACATGGCATTTGATCTTATAAATCATTAGTGGAAGAAAGGATATAAAAAGGAAAAAGTCAACTGTTTTTCTCTTCTTGGTCCTAATCAACAGGTTTTTCATCAACAGAACTGTGAGTTGCGTTTGATTTTTATTAGCAATGGTTCATTAGCCTAAAAAGAAACCCAGAGGCCATGTTAAGCATTCTGATGTTGCCATGAGGGAAAAAAAAAGTAATGATAATAAATGGAATGTAGTTGCTCTGGAATCATTTTGAGAATAAATGCAGGGCATTGCGAGACTCTCCCACACAGAGTCATGCTGGGATGATTTTTTTCAGTGAATACATACACCAGTCCCCAAAATTAATACATATATTCTTGTGTCTGAAATTCTCAATAAGGCAAATGGTTTCACTTTGGTCAGTTGAAGTTGTACTTGAATTTTCAGATCTGCACTTCATATTTGTTTGTCTGTGTTTGACCATCCATGAATATTTACAAGGGGCCTAAATGTGAGCTTGAACAGTACAAATTTCAGTAAATTGATTTTGGTGTTCATGTCGCTCTTAAAATGTAACTTGTTCTTCTCAGCCTGGGTGTCATTAAATGAAGTGTATTTCCCAAAGTGTTCTGTGCTTACACATGGAAACCAAGTAACAACAGAACTCAGTTCAGTTCTCAGTTTTTCCATGTGAGGGTTGAAGAAAAGCTTAGGCTCCTGAATATGCTGTGACTGAGGGCATCCTCAGAGTGTAAGAGTGTCTGAGTGTATTAAAGGTAGTGAGCGCTCTTCCAGGGTTGAAGGTGAAGATGTGTAGGCATATCAGGATCACACATGCCTCAGCAGAAACTCACTAAGAACTTGGACAGTGCTCTCAGGCAGGTGGTGTGATTGTTAGTGTTGTCCTTTGCAGGGCCAGGAGTTGGACTTGGTAATCCTCGTGAGTCCTTTCTAACTCAGGATATTCTGTGAAATAATTTTTGTTTCTTTGCCATAATTCTTAGCATTTTCTGTTTGGTGTTAGTTGCTCTGAACAAATACAACTGCGATGAAGTAATCAAGTTATGATATTTTGAAATAAGAAAGATCTCCCTCTGTTTTACACGTTTCTCTTTATACAATCTTTGTTGTAAAAGAGAATTGGGATGCAGTTTAAGGACTTGCATTGACAACTAGAGTGTGAACAAGCTAAATTTTAGTAAACAATGAAATAAAATTCCTTTCAGATTATCCAGAGCAAGTGAATTGAAGCTTTTAACTGCTTACACAAAGTTTTTAGTGACAGCAGACTAAAGTTTTATCTGAGGCTCTCTCATACTGCTGTGTATGACAAATTGTACCAGCTAGAATATTCTTTTAGAAACTGGAGGAGCCTAACTGCTGTCATAGGTGGACATACCTCAGTTGTTACCTCAGTGTAACAGTGCCTCACTGCTTTTTTTTAAAATTAACTACTGCTTCTGTTGTTGAAGCTCTTTTTCATATATAAGTGTCAGCTCAGTTTTATCCTTTCCTCCTTAGCAAAATAGGTTGTGACACCTTTTAATAAACTGCTTGAACAGCTCATTGTGGGTTGATTCTTGTGGCGTTCAGGTCTCCGAAGTCACTCAGTTTGAGCTGTAAAAGCAGCCTCAACCATCTAAGACTCTCTAATAGTCTCTGAAAACTTCAGAGTAGCTGGAAAATGAGTGATGTATCTCCACTCTGTGCAGCATAAATGATGTTATGACAGTGTTCAGTTGTTTGAGTGAGTACTCAATAGAGCCTCAGAGGCATTGAGGGACGAGCTCTGGGGGTGTGTGGTCAGCTGCAGGTAGCTGCTTCTGTCATGCATATCTCCGTGAGGTGTCTCCATACGCTTTGTTACAGTGCCTTGAATTGGCAGGATGAGTGCGGAGGACACCAGTCTAATTGGGAGGAGGAAGAAAGTCTCTGAACGCTTTCATCTATGACAGTGTCTGTCAGAGAACATGAAAGACTATTCCTGTGGTACTTAATTAAGCCTTGGGTCTTTGTAACGAAAACAGCAAACAATTAATTAATGATTAAAATTAGCTGTGTGTCCTTTGTGTAGTGATTTATGTACATAATTAATGCTGTAGCATTTTAAGGTGTTAGCTGGCCTTTACAGAGCTGTGTAATAAACGGTCGCTTCAGAGGGTGTTACTTAAAATTCAAATGAACTTTTACTTAAAAAAAATTCTCGGTGCTAAGAGGATAACAAGAAGGAGAGTAAGCCCCCCCTGCTAGTTTTATATGTGTGTGTAGAGACATCAGTCTTGCACAGGGACTACATTATTGTTCATACTTGTTCTAACTAGCTAGACTGGCTCTTGCTGCTTCTGGGAAGATGATTTCAGCTGCTTGTGTTCCCAGGCTACCAACATGACTGATTAGACCCTCTTGAACTACAGGTGTGGGTACTGATGGACTGCTGAAATCAGACTGAAGTCCAGCATCTAAAGAGAGGGAGGTGGTGTACTTTGTACTTGTTAAAACTTTTGGCTCTCTTAAACTTGGTTCAGTTAAGCCCTGCAGCCTCAGCAAAGCAACGTGCACATCCGTGTTAAAAAGCCATGCCTTAGCTTTACTTTTGCACACAATGGACAAAATGGAAGGCTGAAATTCAGAAGAAGTGTGCACATTATTACATTTAGCTACTCACAGGAGTTTTGCTGTGTTGGTGGTGGTTTTAGGAATGATGGCCATTTTTTGTTGTGTCCAGCCTCTTCATCTGCACTGCAGTTTTGTCTGAAGAAGGTTATTTCAAGGCTCACTCAAAATGCACATCCAGTGATACCTTCTACGCTTGACTACTTTTACAAATCCTTAAGCTTAAAATAGTATTTCAAAACAGTTTATTACTGTTGTGCATATGCAGTATATGCAGAGGAAGATACTTGTATGTTCCTGCAAATACAGTTTTCAACTATGAGCATCGATTGGAAAATGAAGGTCTAAAGGAAAGCTGTGATTCAGCGGCTGGAGAACACTTAAATTGAAAATGTGAATTAAGGAGGAAGCAATTCACTGGCTATAAAGTGCTCGAAGCACCAGAATTAAGACCACAAGGAAAAGTTACTGTAGAAGTAAGACTTTGGTGGAAATTGATAATTTTTAATTATTTTATTTCTCACCCTATCTATGATTGTAGTCTAGCTACATTTGGGATACTAAGGAGTTAGGTATAAATAATTCAGTATAGAGGTGATAATTCATTTCATAAAAATTGATTTGTAAGTACAGGGAATTCCTATATATAGAAATTATTATAAAAAGGCCAGAATAACATGGTAACCTGGGAGTTTCTGTTCTGGATTAGAACTATGTCTGTCCTCATTCATTCTCCTGTCTTTACCTGTGAGACCTTAGCAACAGAGAAGAGAAACTCTTCTTTTTGTAGAAAAGATCTTGCAGAACTTAATATATTTCTGTTATAATATGGCATATGCTCAAAACTTTTTTTACTCAAAACCATGAAGAAAATAACAACACACAGTGCCAAATTTATCTCTTGTATAGCTTTCTGTACCCTGACAGTATCCTTAAGCATTAGGGAAAATTTTTTCAGCTTGATTTTCTGACATATGGCAGAATGTGGAGAAATTGTGTTTTATCCTTCTACATCCTCATCTCCATGTCCCATCTTGCCCTTCCACCAATTTTTTTTTTTTCCTGTGTGTCTGATGCCAGTGAATGCCAAAACCTTTTGATGGGACAGTTTGTGGTCCTGAGCTGTGACCTTGGACACAAAGAGTGTTTTATAGGCAGAATAATTCTGATAGTGTTTATTTGCTTACATGTCAGTAAATTCAATCTTTACCCACATCTTATATGATTATTCTAAAATCTTATGTGACACTGGTAATTTCAGCAGTAATTAGCAACCTGGTTAGAAAGTAATTACATCTACAGAGACTGTTTTCGCATGTTTAGTCGTCTGCCTAACAAGCCACACCAATGAAAACAAAAACCAAAAAGAATATTTTATCTAGAGCAATTAAAGATTTATTGCTGTAAAATCAACACAAGGTACTGAGAATTTGAATGGTAATCCCTCTCTATCCAAGACCTAATTAATGCAGGTTAATCAGATTCTTGAACAGTAAATCCTTCTACAAACTGTACCTCTGCCGTTGTTCCCATTAAATATCAGGGTCATGACCCTGCTTATTCCTTTGCATAAAACCTCCCTGTGAGGTATTTTTACAGTGTAAGGTCTATGGTACATGCACTCCCTGTATCAGGAAGGCAATGGTCCGCATTTGAAGTCAGTAAGAAATTCAGGCCTTGAAAAGATTTCAAAAGCAGTTGACATTTAAGGTGTGATTGTGTTTTTTCTCTAAGTGAACCGAAGTGCTTTTTGACATTAGCAGTAACTTCGCTCATCAGATACTCTGTCAGCATGAAAATCTTAGAGTGCAGAGCTCTAACCCAGCATTTGGAACCTTCTTCCCTCCCAGAGCATCACTGCAGGGTGTGGTGGAGTTCCTTTCAGTCCTCCTTGTCTTCTGGGATTTCTGCTGGGATAAGTCTGGAACAGTACATTGCTGCACCAGGAATGTATCTAGTAGTGTTGAAATGCCTAAACTACAGAGTTGTGGGTATTTTTTTGGTGGTTTGTTGTTGTTTGGTTTTGTTTATTTGTTTTGTGGGGTTTTTTGTTTTTTTAGTGTGAGTAAACTAACACTTTTGAGTCTCTGTGTGAGAACCTGAATAAATACAGTCTTCTAAAAAAAGGAAAAAAGTACTCAGTTTCTGAGTAAAAATGATACTTATTTGGTATTAAGCCCTTAAAAAACAAAACAAAAGGATTCTTTTTCCATGCCTTACTTTGACTGGTAAATTGGGCAGGGTGTGAAGGTTTTTCTGCCTTTCCTTTCATTGCCTCTGCAAACGGAAAACTGTTCTGTTGAGATGTCAAGGCAAGAAGCTGGAGGCCGGAAGGCAGTACTAATGCAGAAGTTTCTTGAATCGTGGCTAGTTGAGACATGTACCGTGGAGCCTATCAAGGGAACCCCTTCTCTTTCACATCAGGTCATAATTTCTTCAGTTTTATTTGTATTTGTTTAGAAGATGTCATTTAAATATTGGTCTGTTACCCAAAAATTCCCATGAGATGGCAGTGTTTTTTCATCTTTCAAGGACATATCACTGGGGATGTACCTGTCTGAATGAGTGCCCTCCTGATGCTTGTGACCATATTGCTTTTAGTAGTAGTAGTGTCTTGGCCCACAAACGAGATGTTTCATTGGCATGTGAGAACGTATAAAACCCAAAATGGTTGTTACTTCCCTTGCTTTCAATGTGTCGTCAAGGCAGAATCTGGAGATTGCCTAAATACATTTCTCTGTGCTAAATTTCAATTTGATTAGGTAGTTTAGAAATATTTTTTCATTCTCTTTATGTTGTATGGCAAGTTGTGGATATTCCACAACTCAGGAAGAGAGAGCAGAGCTCAGTGTGTGTCGTGGTTGACTGTACAGTCTCTATACCTCAGCAGGACCTCATGGATGCTTATCTGCCACAGCAGGCTCCACATCTTCATGTCAGTCTTTAATTGAGCTGTGGGAAGCTCCTGCAGAGAACAGATACTGGGCACATCCTGGACTTTACATAAGTTTTTAACTTGGATACACTCTGTATATACCTCTGCACTACAGGTTTTGGTTTTGGTGGTTTTTTGGTTTTTTTTTGTTCAGAGGCATAACTAGGTGATTATAACAAGCCTGTTTCTGAACAAAGAAACTGAAGTAGAGATTGTATCAACTCAGTTTCTTTCTGGTTTGCTAACAATTCTCTTGCTCTCATCTGGACTATAAGCTACTTCCTCTGTGTTCTTCAGAGCTATGACAACAGAAAAAACACAAAGGGTAACCTAAGTGTGATCCCTAGAACTGGTAGAAACTTCCTGCCCCAGAGGTTTTAGCTGCTAACTCAGACACCAAGCTGGGGGCTCTTAGTTCTGGCTGATAGAGCCAGAAATCCTGACTTCCACCATCCTGAAAAGACACCATTTGTTGGCTTTTTTTTTTTTTAACTGATAGTTTAAGTTAGTTATCTAAGAAGGAAACTTTCATGTATCCCACAGTAAATGTGTGTCTTTGAGATGTCCATGGTCAGCTTGGATCCCGTAGTTGTCTTGACTCCTCTCTAACTTAGTTTTCAGTCTTTAGCTACTTGTTACTTGAATTCCAAGGGTTGAGGAGGAGTATTTGGCCCTTCTGTCATTCTTGACCTTTCTTGTGGGATGAAGGGTCTACATACATCCTATGTGATCCTGCAGTGAACCCGTAACTTTCTGTGCAACCTTCACTTCCTGCTCTATTAGAAGGAACCATTTAAAGTAATCTTTCCTTTCTTTGATACTCGACATCATCAATACTGACAGTGCAGCTCTGGGAATCATTTAGTTAGATTGAACAGTCTTTCTGCTGTCTCAGCATTGACAGGTTGCAAAATTTTTAATGATTACTTAATATTACAAACACCGTTCAGTAACAAATCCATTAGCAGATCTTTTAGATCAAAATAGATGCTTGGAATTCAGAAGTAGGATCAATCAAAAATTTTAATGTATTGCTCCTTTTTAGCATTTTCATCCGTGGATAGCAGTTCTGTACATAATCATTGCCCTCCACAGTGCTGGAACACACTGTGTACAGAGGCTGGCAGGGAGATGTAGCCAGATGAACCCATGGTCATGTGTTTAATCCCAGGGGCTTGCAGCTATCTCATAACACAGTATTTTATGCTTTATGTTCTTAGACAAGGCAGTACCTATGATACCAAAGCCAGTAAAGAGGTAGAAAAAGTAAAAGTATACAGTGAGAAATCTTTGCTGAGTAGAAAATGTGTTGCCCGCATTTTAGATCTAAATGGGTGCTTTGGCACATTTTATGCATGACTTCTCACACAGGAGTACAGGAATTACTCTTTCAAATGCAATAAAGATAATTTAGATAGCTGATTTCCCAGCTTTTTTTTAATGCTGGTGAGTGTATAAAGCATCTAGCTAGTTCAAATGCCACTGGTGGATACAAATTAACGATATAGGACAATTATAAGGTGTTTTAAAGGAAGATGATGTGTTACGTGTGTTTCCATCACCTTTTGGATCTTTATATTTTGAATATTTTTGTAGATTAACTGCAGTACATAACATTTATATTTAAGATTTTATCAGAAGTGGAGTTTTATTTTGATTAATACATATGATATTTAAAATATTGGGTGACTTCCAAATAATTCTTGTTTTTAAATTTGAGAGCTTCTAGCAAATGTCAAGTGTTAATCTTAGGCCTGCTCTTAAATTCTAATCAGCTAAGAGCATAATTGTTCAGTGAAGCAAATTACCTTCTTAAATGCAGCGGCTTAGAGAACTGGTGGGGAGGAGGTTCCAGAATTGGTGGCCATGAGCTCCAAAACGCGAGGAAGCGCTCTGCATACTGACGATCCCGTTAGTCACCCTCCCTTTGTGGAGACAGGGGTAACCTTTGCGCCCTGGTGTCTGGACTATTTCTGAAGTTAGTGGGGCTCCTTCCAGTGAGTGCCAGGATTTTAAATTATGTCGTGCTGTTGACATTTGGATGAGAATGGAGCACTGTCACTGAGTGCTCTACATTTTAGAAACTTTGGAGCCAATTTATTCTGATTCTCTATGTAGGTTACAACTTTCTTGGAGCCTGGACTTCTTTGTGCATGTGTTGTTTCTGTGTGCCACCTGTTAGGAGCCTATTTACAGCATAAATATGCAGTAAAGGAGAGTCTTGTCCCTTGAAAAGAAGAGGTGAAAGCTGATGAATACAGCTAAATTTTTATGAGGCTTCATCCCCTGATACGCAGTTGTGGGTAAAAAGGTGACACCAGAATCACTGTGGATTAGGAAAAACGTGGTTTGTCTTATTTTTAGGTACCTCTAGAAATCTGGTCCACTTACATTTGGCTAACTTTCAGCAGGATCTGTTGTACCTGACTCGTTCCTTGGATGCCTTGAATAACATCTGAAGTAAAGATGGAAGATTTCTCAAGGGAAAGTGAAACGTGAGGCTGTGTTGACACTATTTAAATAGTCATTAGGCCAGATTTTGCTGGATTCACAGATGCCCAACCAGTCTTCCATATTCATGAACTCTCTTCATCAGCTTTGACAAATGGTGCTATTTGAGAATTGAGCTTTCTTTTTTTTTTTGCTTCTGTTTAACCAGTTCACTTTGGGTTCAGAAATTCTGTGGTTGGTGAATCCAGAGAAAGCTACAGGTCAATCTGACAATTTAATTTTTATCTTCAGCTGGAGTGTTATTCAGTGAAAATCAGTAATGTAGATTTTACTCCTACTTTCTGTACGTCTTATGCTGGTTTAGAACATAATGACTTTTTCTGTGGAACAGATTTCTGAGTTACCGTCCTGCCAGCTCCCACAGAATTTCCCAGTATCCTCTTCTGTGTTCTTAAAATTTAGAGCCTAGTTTGTCACTGGTGGAGAGCAGGAGGAAAAGCATGTAGTTCTTTACTGTTGAGGGAGACAAGACAAAAAGATTTAGTACAGGTTATAAATCATGCTTTCAATAAAACATCATACTTCTCAAAAAAAACACATTTACAGTATTTCCTCAAGTAAAAACAACAGTATTAGTGACTGTGCCAATGCTCAGCATTTGCAATTCCCGTGCTAAAATTGTCAGTGTGCACAACTGTATTTAATTTAAAAAGTGCAGCAAATCTACCTGACCACTAAATGGCACTATTTCCTTTTCAGAGCCAAAACCAGAGGAAAGGTGTTTAAATCTAATTGAGGGATAATATGCAAATGTTTATTTTCTTATTATGTAGTCTGCAACTGTTGTTTGTCACTAAAAGAAAACTGACTTACTTGTTCATTCTTTGCTTTGCATTTGGTATGACTGATAGAATCCGAACAGAAGCTGATGAATTTGTAATGGCTTGGCTTTAGCTGTTGCATTGCTTCAAAGGTTTCTATGACTGCCTTCTGTGGAGAGCTTCACCCATAACAGAAAGAGAAGCAACTAAATTTCTTTGCAAGCTTAATTTTTATTTGATTCTTGTTAGGAATTTGAATTGCTCTTCTTCGGTAAATTTTTATGATGTTTTTCGAGGTTAGGGCAAATTTAATACAGGCCTGGGTGGACACCACTGAATTCTGGTTATTCCATTTGCAGCATCAGTCTGTATGAATGATGCGTTGTTGTCCTGTGGTGGTCTGCTCTCAAGTTTTTCAGGCATTTTCATATGGGTGCCTGTACATGGTCAGTTAAGACATCTGCATGTTATTACTTATGCAGAGGAAAATGTTTTTTGAAGAAATTAACCATGTAGTTCTATATCTTACTTTCTGATATGTGATTCTTCTTTCCCTCCATTGAGTTCTGTGGGGGTGCAGTGTAAGTATCAATATCAGATTTGAAAATTAAGGCTGAGGGAAAAGAGTTTGGATAACTTTCTTAAAACAGCCTCCAAAATGCTTCTGTATATGCTAATGCTCTTTTGCTTGCCACAGCTGCTTGTATAGTTAAAAATACTGGCTTAAAGGTTGGTGCAACTGGAGCATCTATGTCACACCCTTGAAGTGTGAGTTGGAACAACCAATTTTTGTGACTCTAACAGATGGAGACCTCAGTTCATCAAGTCCAACCTCATAAATAGCAAGGTGACTATACTTTGCCAAGTTGTGCTATGCAACTTTAAAATATATTGTTGACAAACACACCTCTCAGTTTTAATCTTAATTTAAACATGTCTGTAGACAGACAGTCACCAATTTTGTTTAGTGTGTGGGGTTTTTTCCCCAGTCATTTAATTGCTTTTAATGCTTCAGTTGATGTCTGTTTATTTGGGGGCGTCTGGAATTTTCACCCATGCAGGATCACATATAGCGTAGTGTATCTTTGAGTAATCTTTTTGAGAAGTTGAAATAGTAACTGAGTTGAACCTGACTCCAGTGACTTCAAAGTCACCAATTCCATGTTTGTATAGCCAATGCATAAGTTGGACATTTTTCCAGTGGCAGCACACCGAGTTGCTGATTTTCTCTGGATCAAAACTGCGCCTCAGAGTCATAGTGATAGTCTGCATTCTTTCTTTCTAGGGCTGTAATCCTGCACTGGGCTCCATTTAAACGGTTTGTTATAATCATCTGGTTTAATGGCTCTTGAGGATTGCTGAGTTTCTCATGTTCCTGTCATTTTGATCCCAGCCATTTTTGCCAAGCATAATCTATTCCTATTTCAATTTATTTGTCTTTAAGGTAAAATATATTGCTCTCAAAACTTGGTTGGATTTCAAGTCCTAGTGAATTTGAGGTTGTTTTTTTTTTAGAATAGTTGAAATTTTCAGAGAGAGTGTGAAAAGGCATCAGCATAATGATTGATTGTTTTATTGCTTTTCAGAAAGATGCATATATATTACTTGGCATATGCTTTATCTGCAGCACAGATGTATGTCTATAAGTCTGTACTTCTGAAAATCAATTGGAAAAATTATGCTGGTATTTTGACCATTAATTGGAAGAACTCCTAAGATCACTTACGAACCTGGCATAGCAGTGACCTGTACGCTTCAAAGTTTTGCATCAGGAATATAATATTGAACTTTTGGAAGAACCACAGGATGTACCTATGCCACATGTCAGATCAGATGATCCCAGTAGTTTCATTTGGCCTTGAAATCTAGTAAATCATGTGCAGTAAGTACAAAGCATAGCAAAATCTGCAAGCTGTGCAAATGGGCAGACTTTTAAAACTTTTAAAACAGGCACATCAGATAGTATTCTGTTTCCCAGTTTTCTTTGTGGCATGGGAGGTTTTGTATCATTCCAGAACTGCCAGTAACCCTTCTTGTCACCTAGCCAACTTGTGTACATGATTTCCTTGGTATTGTGTGAAAAGCTGTGTGAACAGCCTAGGAAATTGCTGTACTGATTATCTTCTGGAGTCCATCTTTTGCTTACTGTCACAAGGCACTTGTGAAGAGCCTTCACTTGGCAGCCCTTTGAACATCCAAGTGTTCTTCCTTCACACACATGTTTAGTGGGTGCCTGCCATAGGTGCCCATAGGAGGAAGGTGTTGTGTATTCTGTATTATCCCATCATTTAACCTGCTCTTCCTTAAAATCTCTCCATTTCCCCTCTTGGTTCAGAGGTCTGTCACTAGGTCCTCGTGCTGGCCCATCCCTTTGCTTTGGGACTGCTGAGTGATGGGACTGTGGGTGATGACCTACCCCCTCTCCTTATTTCTCTCCTGCTTTGTGGTTACACTGGAGCAGTAGCCAGCTGCTTGCTTATACATGCTGGTTTGCAGGATTGTTAAATGACCGCAGGGACACTTGGGCTGAATTTGCTTTCCTGTATGAGTGTACCTTATAGAGAGCAAAGGTAAAAAATAAATGGCTTGCATTTTATAATAAATGTGGAGAATACCTTCCCTGAGAAAAGAGTGAGGTCTTCTTTGTTACAGATCCTCTATTTGTTTCAATATCTGGTGTGTATTTCTAATATTTTGTATGTGAGTGACTTTTGTAAAGGCAGGAATGAGTCTGGAATGGCCATGACCAATGTGCTGCTGTAGGGACTGATCACTGAGTTGCTTGTCACTGGGTTGACAAAGGCTGTCATTCTGCAGCTGTACCTGGTGCTCCTGCTAGTTTCTGTCAGCACGGCTATAAGAGAAAGCCAAATAGCCTCATACTCTTGCAAAACAAAAATATCTCATGTCATTTTCCTGGTGAGCTTTTAGAAACTGCAAGGAAACCTGATGTTGTGAATTTATTTAATAATTTCTCTTGGGATACTGTACTTTCGGAGGGTTATCTGTGTATTAATTGCTTAAGTAAATTTCCCATGACAACAGCCATTCAGTACAAACCACAATAAATTAATCTTGCTTGCCTATCAGTCTTTATTTCAGCTAGGCCAAGAATAATAGTTGAAGCCAGGAGACTGTGCTCCCGAAAACACTTGCTATTGAGTTTTGACAGTTTTACTTGCAGTGAGTGACAGTCAAAGATATTGTTGTTAGAGTAGTCATTCCTTCAGGGGATTGTATTATGCCTACAGAAATGCCCTGCAGGCCTTTTTATAGTCCTTCCTTTAAGAAGAAAGTGTCACAGTCACTCCTTTTTTTCTCCTTTCCTTGAAGGCATCACATAATGTAAATAGAAACCCAAATGTGATCAAAAGCAGAACTAAAACTATTATTCTTCTCTTGGCTGAAAAAGGAACTTTGAGGCAGATGGCTGTTGCAGCTGGTGGCATCCCTGTTGGGATTTCCTCCATGTCCTGTAGGAAGAGAGACCTTCTGGTACCTTACGACTATTACTGGGTCATGACTTTATAGTTGCACCTGAAACTGGTACTTTCAGTGCTACCTTTTCCATTCTTACTGGAAGACTGGAGTTTTGGGCTGTTCTGTTTCCTTCCATCACCCAGGACCTGTGGTGTTTTTCTTTCTTATTACCCAGTGAGGCAGCCTTGCCAAGAACGGCAGAGGCTGCCGGAAGGGTGGGTCTGGGTGAGCCTTGGTTCCCCCATGAACCAGCCTCCAGCTGTACTCTGTGGTGAAGTAATTTAATGAATTTAACCAGTTGTCTTCCAAGCGTCTTTGGGAATAAACGGATGCACTTGTTTGGCCCACATGGTGATTAGCACCACTCATCCTAGAACAAATGACTAAGTCTCCATTTTTTATTCTAATAGATAGTCATACTGTTCATTTATGAGACTTCCTGGAATTTGGCGGAATTAGGTATGATTGGTGGGATTCAGATCATTAGTCTTTCATTATCACCTTTCTCTCACGCAGTTATTCATGCTTGTGTCACAAAACAAGTCATAGACTAGAGGGCTAAAAATACCAGCCTATGACATCATCCTGACTGACACTGTTGCCAAAAGCTAATGAAAGTTAGTCTATTATTAACACCAAACCAATGCTTTTTGACCTTGAGAAGCGATATCTACCTACTGGATACAGAGTATGCCTTTATCTTTAAAGGTTGATTTTTCAATTCCTGCGTAGGCTTCTTGGAACAATATTTGCGTTAAGTAGTTCACTGTGAATAAGGAAGTATCTCAGAAGCAGCCTCAAGCACAAATAGATGTACTTAGAATGTTTTAGGTGTACAGTAGTTACAGCTGAAAAACGAACCCACTTAATTTTCTGTAAAGGCATTTGCAGTTTCTCCTGGCCTTGCTACGGTGATCCATCATTGCAGGAACTGCAACAAGGAATGGTTGGTTGTGGAGAGGTCAGCAGGGTGGCCAGAGCTATGGAACGGGCTTTAAAATATGCGGATAATGCAGCCTGTAAAAGAGACGGCTGGCTAAGTATCCAAAAGAAGTCTGTAAAATCCAGAGTGGAAGTTGAAGGGGGAATTGTCTTCACCAAGACTAAACCTGGGGGAGAAAGATGAAACAAGCTGGTGGCAAATTGAAAGTAGACTAATAGGAATGTTTCTTCACATAACCTATATATCAGCTTTGGAATTTTACAGGACATTGTGGATATTACAGGTTTATGCTAGAACATAAGTAACTGAACAAATTCATAAAATCCCTGAGGGTTTATCAAATACAGTTACAGTGATGTTGTAGAAGAAACGCTGCAAGTCAGTGTAAGCTGGGGGAGGGTGCTTGAGAAGACTGATCAGGAATTAAGGTGCTACCCTGTGGCATCCTCCTGCCTCAGGAGAAACCAAAGTGCAGTTGTTCTCTCAGTACGGTGGAGTTCACAGAAAATACGCAAGAAGTGAGTCGTCAGTTTTGTCATTACCTATGTGATTATTTTAGGAATTGGGGTTTCCATTACTTACCGTGTCCCTTAGGGTCGGTCCTTAGGTGATCAGAGCATGCCCTTTCATTCAGCATTCCATTATGCATGGACATTGAAAAATTACAGTTTTGTTTCTTATGCATGGGAGTACAAGTCACCAGGCCTAAATTTCACTTGTGGCTCTTGTTGTATTATCACAGTGGCTTGTGACAAAAGAAAGGATACAAAAGCAAAGGTGCAGATAATCACTGCAGAACTGCTGGTGTGTGAGAGGAATTCCCTGGCTCTTGCTTAATCCTGCATTTTGTACCCTTCATGTTTATGTGCCAGTGTAGATAGCACAAAATAGATATGTGTGTGCAGCCATTGTATAAAAGAGCCATGAAACATAAGAACCTGATAGAAAGTAATTAATTTGCCCGTAATGGGCCTGTAATTGTTGCTATTACAAAATTTCTGATTGTGACTATGTTGTGTTTAAGAACCAGGCCTGTGGTTTTATTGCAAAATTATTACAGCAAACCCATTGGGGACTGTAGGCATATACACTCATTCTCTTAAGTATTCACTTGGCCAATATTGTGAAATGTAGCTGTTTCTAAGGAACAAGAGGCCCTAGAATAACTGTTGAACTAATAAAAATATAGTGATACATTTAGTTTCCTTTTCTCTCCAAAGACCATCATCAAAACTAGGATCAAGCAGCAGGAAAATTAGGCCTTTTTATTATTATTCTTTAATATTGAGGGGTTTTTATATAAGTAGATGGGCAAAAATAGCTTTCAGATAAAATACCTTGACCTTTTGTGTTACTTTAAAGAGACTGAAAGTCTCCTTGGGCTTTAGGATTTAATAACAAGCTAGGAAAACAAGCTTTATTGTGTTTCTGGGGCTAAGAAAGAAGGTATGGAACTGAATTCATACAGTTTTGCTGAAGTGCATCATGTAGGTGATGTTTGGGATTGATGGAGAGACAAGTCAGAATGCTGTTTCCTTTCTGAGCCCTCAGAGTGGCCCAGGACTATCAGAGGCCATTTCTGTGCAGTCAGAAAGGGCTTAACATGGTGGTTAGACACAGTTCTTCCTGGACATACCAGAACTAATAGACTGGATTTCAAGATCCTGTCTTACATGCTATTTCTAATGTCAGCAGCTTTCCTGGCAAAATAACTTGAGTTGCATGTTGTAAATGTTCTTTTTCTTTCCTCAGCTCTCCACTTGTTCCAATACACTAAAGGAATTTACAGTCTATCCACTCTTTCTTTTTGGTTGGAGTGTTTGTTGCTTGGGTTTAATTTGTTTGTTTTAGCAAAAGCTCTGTTTTAAGTGTGACAGTTATTTGTCCTGAATTTCCCTTGTCTGAAGAACCTGTATGGGGTGACATATTTTGCAGCTCTTTCTTGTCCTTAGCTCAGAGCCCCTCAGAGGCTGACTCATTTCCTGAGCCTTTTCAAGGCAGAGAGGTATTTAGGAAACCAAAATGTGCCAAAATGTTCTCAGTGCCTGCAGTGAGAATTGGTGTTGGAGTTATAACATCTGGCCTTTGGTATTAAAAGGGATATGGCATAGGATACTTGGGATCCAGATGTTGCTCCCTCAGCAACATCTAGTCACCTGTCTCCTACAGTGGCAGCTGACTGATCTTTCAGGGTAAAGCATTTAGTGCCTTCCATACTCCTGACCGCTTGTGTAGTTTTTTACCAAAGCAGAAGGATTTTTGGTATAAAACAGCTTGTTTCCAGATTTGATCTGTCTCTTGAATGATGAAAGCTGATAATTTTAAACTTCATAGGCATAAATGTAAATACTTTGGATTGTCAGGATAAGTGCCCAGCTTTCTGAAATCCAGAAATACTTCACTGTTTTCATGTCCCTGTGTCATGATTCCCTTCTGCTTCATTGCACACTGCATATGAACATTTCCCTTCTGTCTTCTCTAAGCAGGTAGTACTTGCTGCTAATTTCATCTTGCATCTGGTGTCAAGGGAGACTTTTTTGATAGCAAGCAGTGATAACCAGATTTTCTTTGTCCTCAATTAAAAAAAGGGGGGAGGGAAAGTGTGTGTACAATTAAGTGTTTGAAATAGATTATGTAAATGACATCCCTGGAGCTTAAAAATATTTTTACTCTCCAGAGAAACACATTCTATTCAGTAGCTGTTGAAGGCTTCCTACTGTCCTACTACATAGGGAATTAAAAAATTTTTCACTGGTTGGTTCAGATTAGAAGAAAAATGTTTTAATTAGTCATTCTCATTGTTCCTGCAAGAAACAGCAAAGGAAAAACCCCAAACCCTAATATTTTTCTTCTTCAGATGTAAAGATCTGTTTTGATAGTGAATGATGTTCTGGGACTGTGTAAACCAGCTAGGGTAAATCCAAGCCAGCACTCCTAGTGATTAAGTATATGGGGTACTTTTAAAACACTTGGCCGTGGAAGAAAACAGACTGCATGCATCATTAAACTGCAGGATCTGGGGAGAAACCGTGCAGCTTCAAAAGTGGTACAGATCTTTTATAATAGTAGTCTGTGAAGTTAAGACTGTTTGTTTTGCCTTTCTGTAGAGTTCTCATTTATGTGACTTGTAATTTGTAGGTAGTGTCTTTGTTTCACTAAGAAAAATATGTTTCTTTAATGATAACACAGAGATGTTCCTCTGGTTGTGTTATTTCGCTACAACTATTAGCTTGTTCGTGTAATGGCTGAATTGCGAATAAAGGACTGAAAAATACCATCTCACTTGCATGCAAATTGCCTTTTTTTTCTTTTTTTTTTCTGAAGGTATTCAGTGTAGAACACATTCTGAGATACTAAAAGTTAGTTTCTTAAAGAAACTGCTACAGGTAATATAAAATTGGCTGATTGTTCCCCTTGATGTTGATAACTTTTTCCACCATTCTGCTTGTATACATCAGAAATAATGTAGTAGGCTGAGACAGCTGATGACATTGATAGCTTTGCCAAACATTAACTCAGATGACTGAAAATTCTGCTTTCCTTACCAATTCATGTGGGAAGGCTAAATTTTTAAGTTCTTGCTGGATGTTAAGGAGCACGTTGGACATGAGGGGATTTATGATTGAAAGGAGCGATCCCTTAGAATAATTGTTTTTCTGATGTTTGTGGTATTTTGAGGATCAGATTTCGATTCTTGAAGAGTACAGCATGTAGACATGATAAATTATCTTTTTTTAGGTAATGTAAGCCACTTGTAGATTGAAAAATGAAGTTGTAGAAATGAAGCTACACTTAAAGAGTGAAGTTTGGAATGTAACTGCAGTCTTAAGTAAAACAATGCCCATCCCCGTCTGTGTTAAAGTTGAGAGTCCATTCAAGCACATTCTCATTATTTTAATGCAAGTTATGAACAGATAGTAAGAGTGTACACTCCAGTTGGTGAAAATTACTTGCTGCTGTGCTATCGCTATTTCATGACATTTTAGTTAATTTTACTGTCCCATAATGACTTATGGCTGTGCACAGAGAGTTGAGATAAAAAGGAATTGTAGTGATTTTCAAAAGCGAGACCAAAGAGTATTGCTGTCTAGAATGGGAAGATAACACAATCCATGAGCTTCAAGCACTGGATGACCACTGGGTTTGTCTTCAGCTGTAAAGTAGGGGATTATACAACTCCTGTGTAGTATTAATTATTAAACAAAAGCTGTTTCACAGTTTTATTCATTCATGAAATTTCTGTAAAGAGTGGGAGACTTGCAGTGTCATCTTTGTTACTCCTGATTCCCTCTTTCATCTTTCTTTGTAACTGCTCTGATGGACAGTGCCTGATCTAGGGCAAACCCCCCCCCCCCCCCCCCCCCGCCCTGCTTGTCACCAGACTTTTTACACGTTCTAAAGTAATAACTTGATATCCTAGTGGTAAGACACGTCTTCTGAAGAGAAATATGTATTTGCTTAATCCTTTATGCTTCCTGATTTATCATTGTTTCTGGTGAAAATTCAAGTACTGAATATCAGTGGTGCACTATGACAAACCTATTTTTTTACAGTTCTTTGACTGTAAATAAAGAGATAAAGAGACATAAATGTTCTTATTTGCACATACTCAGTCACTGGTTGTAATGTGAAAATACTGTTTTGTAAATTACTTGGTGCCTACCGAGCAGAATTGTGCTGGTAGACGGTCTGCTGGTCGTACATAATATAATAGGATGTAAAATCACCTAAAATTCCATTTTTTCTTATGTTGTCTCTTTAGTTTCAATGTATTTTGCATTAGTTGCAACTTAATCGGTTGTGCATCAAGCTATAAAGTAAATCCTACTTGCATGCCTGCAGTCAATATAGCAAGTTCTCTTTGTGTATGACCATCTTTTGGGGATGTGTGTCTATGATAGTGACAAAGTATTGAGTAGCGCTGGTTCCAAAGAAAAAAGGAAGGTAAGGCTTCAGTACTGGGCATCTTAGGTGGCTTAGTCACTTAGCATGGTGTGCACGTTAATATTTAGAATACAAGCATAAATAATGCTGGACAAGGTCACATGAATTAAATGCAATTACAAGCACTCCTCAAAAGGTTTCCTTCCTGACAGAGCTGCCTGTGCTCCAGCCAGCTGTGCTGAATGGCTCAGAACTGCTCAGAAAGCAATAAAAGACCTTTGCAGAAATATCCAGCCCCAGCCTGACCTGTTCCTATTAGTTGTCTTTCAGGGTGTTTGTGGAGCACAAGTGTGTCCTGTTGGTGTGTGCTGAGTTTGGGCTGAAGGTAATTCATGCCCTCGGGGTAAAATGGCACCATCAGCTGTTCTTGACCCAGTCAGGTCAATATGGGTGAAGTTTTACTCCAGTTTTGCTTCTTTTGTAAGGGGAGCATAGGCTATGCCAAAGGTATGTTGTCTGTGGGCAATAAGGAGCCACATGATTGTGGAGAATGGAATAATAATAAATAAATGTCATGGTTCAATGTTCCCAGCTGTCCCAGTCTTGCATAAAATATATGTACTTGTGAAATGTGTTCTTTCTCGTTTTGAATTGCTGGGAAATTGCCACAGTCATTCTGGTTTTCCAGGCTATGTTATTGGCTCTGTCAGCATGTGTTCAGTCTATGAAATAGTTCTGTATGTTATAAAATACTGTGTGTCTTTCTGTTTAAACATAGCCCACCACATTTCTTCTTGCTTATATATAATGCATTAAAGTACCAAATGTAAAAAAAGAAGCTGTCATGCTTTGTTCAATGTGACTACAGTGAAGCCTGATTAATTATTTGCATTTGTGTTTATCACAGTATGAATATATGTATTTTTTTCCTCCTCCCTGTCAAGTGCAAACTGCGTTCACTGTTTAACACTGATACTTTTTATCTTTGCAGTGTGCCGGGAAGACTCATACCAGTCAATAGTGTCATGTGCTGCTGTAGTACTTACCCCTGTAGAGACCACAGTGGATACAAGGAAAAAAGAACAGATAATGCCTGATGTGTCCAAACAGTGAGTTATTCAAACAACATGATCTTTTTCAAGTGTGATTTAAACACCAGGCCAGATTCCTTCTCATGAATATGCATATGCACCCTCCTTTCTCTTTCATCAGGGCTTTCATAGGTGTTTCCAAAAGTAGAAACTGGCCTGAGGCTAAGCTCCTGCTTTTCTTCATTAGCCTACATTTTTTCCCAAGACTTTTGATAATGACATATATAGAGGGAATGGGCCTTTATATGCTAAGAAACTGACTTTTAACAGGTTTGATAAGGTCATTCTTTTTGTTTAAATAGCCCTTTCATTCTTGCACGTAGTTGATTTTTTATAAAGAAGGTGATTTGTAAATGCTCAGCTCATCTATTTCAATATTTTCCAGTGACCATTTTACCTCTGTGATACGAGATATAATGGCATCTTCAAAAGTGTGGCAGTGTGTTCTTCCTGGGAAAGTCTGTCTGCTTAGTTACAATGTATTTTGGTATATCTTGCATTAGATGAAAATCATAGCCATGGAGTGCACAGTAACATTTGCCTTACAGTACCAGGCAGGATGTTTATTTCTTAATGATTGAGTCCTTGGAGAATAAAAGTAATTTTGTTTTCACAAGAAGAAGGAAAACACAATTGCAAGGTGTTATCGCAACACAAACTTGAGGTTTGTGCCTTTTAAAGTGTGGAAGGTACTAAAAAACATGACAATGGATAACATGGTTTGTATACTTGCCATTTATGTTTAGTTTTTTGCTTCTTGTGGTATGTACAAGTTTAGCTTTAAAATTGTCTGTGGAGTCCTGGCTTGCATGCCTGTTACTGTAAGAAAATT
Source organism: Hirundo rustica (assembly GCF_015227805.2). Classification (NCBI taxonomy): domain Eukaryota; kingdom Metazoa; phylum Chordata; class Aves; order Passeriformes; family Hirundinidae; genus Hirundo; species Hirundo rustica. The sequence goes on along the minus strand of NC_053454.1, from coordinate 53,174,592 downwards.
AAAACATCCTCTCACATCCCCAGAGTCCCTGAAACATCCGAAACACCACTGGTGGATCAGAGTAGATTACATGGGTTGTGATCTTGCTACAGATCTATGATTTAAGTCTGTATCTGGCTATGATATCTTTTTCAATGTGGTGATAAACCTGTTTCACTAGGCTACCTGTACTTATAATTTAGCACAGTATGTTACCTTTTGTCTAGGTATTACTGCAATGGCTTTATGTTTGAAATGCTGTGAGCATCTAATTGTTGTAATGCTTCCATTGTGTGGCTCTCTGAATATGGGGAGATTGGAAAGGCAATGGGCTATAAAGTACTGTGATGAAATCCAGGATATCTTTCTGGTTAGTTCAAAGCAGCACAGAACAATTTTTTCTTGTCTTCACTAAAAGGCAAACCTGCACTGTTGTTTGATTGGCGTTTTCATCTACTATGATGAGATTCAGCATTTACTAATCTCTTATGAATTCAAAGTAGGAATCTCTGATATCTGTTGAGCATGTGCTGAAGGAAGCCACCTCCCAGATTTTTGGCATGTTTGGTTTTTTGGTGTTTTTTTTTTTGTGTGTGTGTGTGTGTGGTTTTTTTGCAGCCTTATTAGTGTTATCTTCTAAGAACACAGACATAACTTTTCCTAAGCACTCAGAGATCTCAGAAACATGCTCTTAACCTCTGCTACTCTTCCAGTACTCATGTTTAAAAATAGAACCTGTGGCTCTGGAATTCTTTCAACGAGAAACGAGATTGTGCGTAAACAGATTAAATGTATTTGAACTTCTCTGTATGAAACTGTATCAGTGTGTAAGTGTCTTTAAGCCAACATTTCTGACAAATATATTTGAAATTAAACAGAATCATCTTGCTGGAAAATGTTTGCAACTGGAATTCAGTAAATTTTGTAGAAATCTTAAAGAGTAAGGAAGTGAAAGCATGCAGCTTCAAGGAAATCTCCAGCATTATGAATGAAGCATCAGCATACTGATCTTGATTTCCTCTTGTGCTTTCTGCATGCAGATAGTTTTCTTCATATCCCATTAGTGGAAGCAAAACAGATCCTAATTCCTCTAGGTTATCCCAGTGTCACCTGTCTCCAATACAAACGCCCTTGGCATTTGTTGAATTCCATTGAGTGAAATGCAGACTCTATCTTTGAGCTGGTCTGTGTGTCTGGATTATAGTTATTGATACTTAATTCAAGTGGAAAGCAACGTTGGTGCTTTGATTTTTATACTTGTCTTTCTGTGCCTATGTTGTTTTGATTTGCATGTCCAAAAATTGTGCATATCACAGGGGGCTTGAGCGGTAGCCAGCCATTGAGGGCTTGGAGGGAGAGGTTTCTGCCTTCAGACCCTACAGGGACAGAGTATGTTTAGAATAACTGATGCTTTCTAAAGCTACATAAGAAAGTGTGTAATCCAAACCAGATAAAATACATACTACTTAATGATAATAAAGCGTTAAATGCTTAGAAATAGCTAAAAATAATTATCTTGTATGCCACAGTAAAATTACATCCAAGACATTCAGGACACAAGAATCTGTGAAGACTTGGCAGGAAAAAACAAAACAAAACAAACCAAAAACAAACAAAAAACCCCACACAAACAAAAAACAAAAAAACCCCCCACAAACAAAACAAACACCACCCCCCCCCCCCCCCCCCCCCCCCCCCCCCCCCGCTTTTCATGCTACTTGTATAATATTTGATTAATGATGTTACTTTGTTTTAGAAAGAAAGTCTTTAGTGGCTTTAAATAATGTATTTTCTTAATGTAATTTTTTTGCAAGGAGTAAATGGTGCCAGAAGTGGTAGCAGCAAATCTTAATGAGACTTTAAGTGTCTGTGATTAGACCTTATCAGGATTGTAGGAGTAAAGGGCCAATTCCCCCCACCCGCCCCCACCTCCCTATTTTTTCTTGGAAGCTCAAACCATTTCATCAGCGAGTAATTTCACAGTGATACCCAGGTAATTGCTGACTCGTTGCTTGTGCACTGGGCAAAATCACTACTTAAGTTATTCACCAGGAATGGATTTGGCAAGAAGAAGAGCACAGCTTTGTGGCTTTTGTCTTTCCACTTCACGACGGGCACTGAGGCAGAGAAGTACATGGTCAGTTGAAGTTAGGGTGAAAAACAGGCTATGTGAGCTCTGCCTTATTTTGTCTTCTCGGCCCTCCACTTTGTCTAGGATGTTGCATTAGCTTTGCTTTATTTGGTAGAAATACAAGACTTAGAAACCTCTTGCTGTCTTAATAGTTCAAGTTATCGAGGCGTCTTTGTGTTGCCATAGTGATACATCAGTCAGTTGTTCTCAAAGGTGCCCAGATGCTAAAACTATTGGAACATTTTGAACAGTGAATTTTGCTTACAGAGTCCTAATTTTAGTTCTTCCTCTCTGAATTTGAATATAAATAAATCAGCTGCTGGCACAGAGCAATGGCATGAGGAATCCTCACTTCTATTTCAAGTTCTTAGACGGCTGCACGGGAGAGGAAGCATGGCCCAGGGAACTGTATGTTGTGCTTTAAATCAGCTTAACCAGGCAAACTCTTGGCTGAAAGGTCAGCCTACAAGGGACAGGATGGAAAAAGAAATGTCTAAAGACACTCAAGTCCTGGAGCACACAATGTTCTGCTGCTGTGTGATGTTCGTAGGTAAACACAGAAAACCATTCATGTGCTACTAGTGCATGAAAAAAGTACAGTGAAATTCAAGTGCAACATTTTTTAATCAGATTTAAAGTTAAGCTGACAGCTGTGTACTTCATTTAATGCATTTCTTTGGATGTGACTGACCTGCAGTCCAGAATAGTGATGCCAACATGCAACCCTCTGAGCTGGTTAATTTAAAGGTGGTTTGTGCATTAGTACTTCACCTGCTGTCATATTTCTGATTTTGATTTTTACTTAAAGATATTATTTGCTGTTAAAGTGTTCTTAGAGCTATAGATCTTGTTACGTCATGAAGCAGACACAGTAATTTGACAACTCTTTTTTATGTCAGAAATGTTTTCCTGAGTTTTAGGAGAGATTTACAGATGAAGATCCTAGAAAAATGATAGGATGACTGGTAATGTTTTTAAACTGAAAGAATGTAAATTCAGATGGGATCTAAGGAAGCAGGCTTTTACATTGAGGGTGGTGAAACTCTAGAACACCTTACCCAGAGAAGTCTTGGATTCCCCATCCCTGGAAGCATTCAAGGGGTGTTGGGTGAGGCTCTGAGCAACCTGATCTGGTTGAAGGTGTCCCTGCTTTTCGCAGAAGGATTGGATAAGATGGCCTTTAAAGGTCCCATCCAAATCAAATGTATTCTGTGATTTTATTTTATGATTCTAAATGTCACAGATCACTTGCCAGTTCTTCAGATTCTTAAGATCACACTGGATTTTTTTCTGGTAAGTGCCTGAAGGAGCCTGTGGAATGAGTCTTTGCAATATTCTGTCTGTGCCAAAGCTGTTTTGCTTGTACCTTGCAACTGTACTTAGCTGAGCAAGATTGTTAAGTGTGAGTTCAAATACATGAGAAAGCTTCTTAAGGTCACAGTGACTTACCTGGGTGCTTGCTGATGGAAAACAGGGTGCTACAGGGGAAGGTTACAGCTCTGATGCCATTCTGTACAGCGCTGTTTAGTGCAGATGCTAGCCTGGGACTTTGGTACCAGTACAGGCTACAGGCTGGAATCTAGGAAGATTTTGGTGCATATCTAGACTAAATTTATTAGCGGCAGTAAACACATTCCAAAATTTAGGTGCTTTTTTTCCCCTCTCTCAGAGTTTCAAGTTGTAGATGTATAATTGTTGCATCAAAAGATTGGTAATACTTTTTGACTCTTGTAGCTTTGCCTAATTCCTTTCAAAAGAAGTTCAAACCAATTATGATTATGTATTATTCTTGACTTACTCAGGTGTGGATTTTCTTTTCTTTCTTTTTTTTTTCTCTGATAATTTTTTTTTTCACTTTTGATGACTCACAGGGAAGATTTTTTTTCCCCTTTGAAGCAACACTGATGTTATTTTACTTCTGTAATTTTTGGTGTTTCTGTTGTGATCCTGTTAATGAGAGATGCCTCTGCCTGAATTAAGGTGTGAAGCAGGGGTTGAGGTAATACCGGCAATATGTGTACAAGCACTTGCTGCTCCACAGTTTGCCAAAGTGGGAACCCTAGGGCGCATTACCTAGGATGTGCCAGGCCTGGAGCCAGGCCACCCTGCCACTCCATCCTGTGCTTGTCTCATGGCAAAGTCCTTCTGTGATCTTAAAATCACATTTGCCTGTGTCAAACACCATTTAAGTCCTTACAGTGAAGTGTTGTCTCTAAAGCAGCCAGGCTGTCAGGCGGTGGTGTCCACATCATGATTCATGTCTGCTCTGACAGTCCTTTCAAAAAGGCATCTTTCAGCAGCTTGAAACAGGAGTGCTTTTCACACTTGTTTGGAAAAGAGGATAAAAGATGGTTGTTCTGTTTCAATTTCTGGGTGTTTGGGACGATGGTGTCACTTGTCAGATGAGAGAATGCAGAGAGACCAGGGATGCTCAGTGTTGCTCTGGAATGGCCATACTTTGAAAACTCTGGTTCCACCTCAGCTGAAAAACCTAAGCTGGATTGCAGTGTACTCTCCACCAATATATTGCTATATTATTACTATGTTTTAGTGATAACAGGTAGGAAAGGTGGCATTTATATCCTTTTCTTTAAAGCAGATACTTTGAAATGGAGTCAGCATAAGCAATGTGTTTTTGCTGTCAGTGGTCTACTTGTACATTCTTTTATCTCTTTTGCTAGTTAGTCTATTTAAGCTCTATTTAGTGACTTCAAGGGGAAGTGAAAATTTCTATTTTCTGTCTTGTCTGTCACATGGTCTCCTTGTACATCCTGTACTGCTTTTTGCACATAATGGGACAATAAGTTATTTTGCTGTACTCATGTCTCCTTTGAAATAGGAAACTTTTCAGAAAATGGTAAAAATACAGTGTTTACACTTTTATTTTCTGCTAACTAGTTGAAAATCCTACCTGACATTGCTTCTTGTCTAGGCTGCTCAAATTGGTAACTTTTTTCTTCTTGTTGTGAGGAAAAACAAAACAATAAACCAGACTCTGTTGATTCTGTTTTCTTCCCTGTGTCCAGCCACTGCAAAAATGGGAATGTTTTTGTAAAATCAATTTTAAGTAACAGTTGTGCAAAGGAAATATAATTGCATTGCAAAGTGAATATGGAAGACACCTTATATCTGGTTATAGAATGGGAATATAATCAGTTCTCATGTTCCTTCTCAGTCACTGCAACCATCAATTTATAGGAGAGATTGACAGGAAAACAATCTACATAGGTAATTTAAATATTTTAGGCAATTGTTTGCAGCCAAGGGATTAAGCAGTCTCTGCAGCTTAATTTGATCATGACTTGCAAGTGTTGAGTAAGCTGTTTTTTGAGAGCCACTAATTGCAGTTACCATACTTACTATTTTCAATATTTGGTAGTTCAGCTCCTGTCTTTTCCTTCTATGTGATGGTGAACAATACAGGAGACAGAGGAATGATGGCAGTTGTCTTGTGGAGGAAGGACACTACATGGATTTTATTTACAGTCCTGCCAAGGAAGCTTTGATCCTTTACAGGTATAATCATTGTTTGGAAAACTTCCTGTTTCCTATGAGAAGAGATTTGGTTTCTAATACACAGTCAACTATGAATGCTTCAGTCATTTCCCTTAAAGTATTACTGATGTGACCGAAATTAACTTGATAAAAAGATGTAGGGGTGGAATGTTAAGCATAGTCCTTAATGAGGTCCCTTTGAATCAAAATGTGGAGGATGAAGAAAACAACAGCATTTTCTAGTTGAGATTAATGTTAACTGCAAAATAAGATGAGTGCATTGTATCATTGTGTAGCTAGTCTTCATTAATAAAAGAAAATTGAGGAAATAAAAATCTGCAGGGGTAAGACATCTTTGCTGATGATGTTTCTGAGCCACCAGATAGTGAAAATTTGGATAGAACTTTTCGAGTCAAAATACAGTTGCTGTAAACGTACATTGGCAGAGTGTGGCCAAAGCTGCTTTAAAGCACTGAACTGCACAAAGGACAGTGGAGTTACAGTAATTGGGAATTCAAATTTCCCCTGCTTCAACAGCAAGCGCTGGACAACATAACTGCATCAACAACTACAGCTTCTGAACTAGATCTGAAATAGTCATAAGGAAAATATTGTCACCAAATCACAGTGACATTTAGAAAACAGCTTTGCCTGCAGCAAGATCACTTTGTTTCATTGACATATGCTAAGTTATATACCATTATGATACCATAATGTCATTCTAGTTTGGGCCATCACCCTAAAAAGAATGTTCTTTGGAGTAAGATTATCAATTTATTTATCAGACCTGAGTAAATATTTTAATTTGTTAAGTAAATTAAAATGTGCATTCCCTTGCATCCTTCTTTTCTCTGTTCTGTGTGAATCATCACATTCTCTACTGGGTGTTTCTGCAGTAGAGGAAGCTTTATTTACATCATGTGCTTGTCCTTCATATCCACAAATTTCCCCAAAAGAAATATATCAAGCTAAGTAATTTTGCACTATTTAGTTATAGAGCTTATTTGAAAATATGCCTTTCTTACATATGTCTATGGGCAGGTGCTTAAGATAGACTTGGTTCCGGAGTGCAAATTTTGTCCTGTATGTATGGTAGCATCTGGAAGTGTCTGCTTTATTTACATAACTGAGAATTACAAGTCAGACCACCAATATCAGCTTAATTCCAAAGTGGCAATCTCACACTTGGCAACCAAGAACTCCTCTAAACTAATAGCTTTGAGTAATCATTGCAAGATATTCTCGGCAAGTACATTTTAATTAGAACAATGAACCATAAGAGACAGTTTTGAATTGTAATTTTGGGTTGAAATTTACGCTGTGTGCTGAAATAGAAATTATTTTTTGTGTATATCAAAAGTCCTTAATGTCTGGAACAATTCTAAAAGGAGATGTAGTTGAAGTAAATAAAATCTTACCTGCTTCAATCAACGTTGAAGAGGATGGTTACTATAGGTAATGCAGGCAGAGATGTTTGAAACTGACTTAGGCAATTGAAAATCAATTCTTTTTATCTGGACATCACCATCTGGAGAGCTGCTGTTCTAAGCTGTAGTGTTAGTCACTCACAGCATTCGCTATTCTAATAAAATTACAGAGTTTTCCATTACCTCACGTGGCAGCTGCCTAAGCCCTGAAGAGCGCACCCATCATCTGTGGGATGACTGCAAAGCCATTCAGGCACGATGCTCTTCAGAGGCAGGGCTACAGTGGGGCATGTGCAAAATGACTCATTCACTGACTTCAGATTCACTGACTTCAGATTCAAAAGGAAAAACAGACTTCATTTTAATCCAGCCTAAATTCATGTCCAGCAGTGACACCCAGAACCGGCGTTGTTGTGCCTTCAGTTTCAGGTATTAAAGGCAATCTACAGTTTTTATTTACCAGGTACTTATTCAGGGGACTGAAGGCACTTGATTTTGCATCAGCACAAAGAATCCTCAAAATAATGGCCTCACTGGACTTATGCTTCCTTTCAAAAAAGCCAATTTTTAGATAGTCTGAGTGCTAAGTTAGATCATAGAACAGTTTTTGAATTTGTATTTCAACAACCAGTTCTTGTAACATCCTACATCAGTTGGGAAGGCAGTTGTAGATCCTGTTGTTAACCTTGATGTCTAATGAGAATTTACAGTTGCTGTGAAGTTTCACCAAAGGAAGATGCTTTTAAAGTACAGAACCAAAGATTTGGGAGCAAGCCCACTTGACTCAAATGGGAAAAATGAGAGAAGTGCTAGCTGTGCCCATTTTATTCTTTTTTCTTGTATGTCCAAAATCTTGAAAGCATACAGAAATTATTTTGCTGTAAAATTGGGGCAAATGTAGTTGCTAAACTTCTTTAACTTGATTTTTCACTAACATAAGTGGAAGTGCTCAGTCTTAGGGACCCGTCCAAACACAGAATTATACTTTCTAGTCTGTAGAAGCATAGGTTGTTGCTAAACTGTAAGTGAAGTTTTGTTTGAGACCAGTGGTTGTATTTTATCATCCTGCAAGGGAATTAAGGCAGGTTTGGGTCTGTACCTTTGTGCAGCAGAGCCATCGGTGTGGGGTAACATTATCTAAATGCTGAGGAGATGAGGGCGAGGTGGTGGGGGAGGAGGAACCTGGGGATCATTTGTTTTTTAATTTAGAAGCCTGTGGTGTTTGTATTAAAGTACAGACTCAATTCTTACAAATTAGATTTCAAAACATAATTGCAGCATCAAATATAAAAATTAATCAAGTATGTTATTACTTGTGAAAAATTAAAGCATCGTAAAATGAAAAAATATGAAGGAAGTACTCTTGTACATGTAATGCTAGGATTGCAAAGTACTTTATTTGGTTAGACAAATGTGCTGTAGATTAAAACTAGAAAAAACAGTTCAAGTGCATAGCAGAAATGTATTTGTTTCACTTTCACAGTAATTTAATAATTTCTCTGAAGCATAACAAAGAAGAGCATTTTTTATTTCTTACTGTCATTGAAAGGTGGGGAAAGGAGGGATATCACAGAGAAGCTAGGTAGATTTGCATTTATAATTCCACAGTGTAACTATTGGACTATTATGCCGTGCTCTTTCACAGATCCTTGTACGAGTCCAGTAAAAGCATTATCAGGTATTCTTTTGAATCTCATGGGTAAAAAATAATGGTATTGTTGTGGTGTTATTACTGGCTTATCAAGTGGTTTTCTAAACCAGGTATTTTGCAGAACATTCCTGAAAACCATCATCTTGTGCAGTGGCTATACTACCATTAGCTTTGTTAGAAAATACACTACTCTTGAGTCGTATTATGATGACTTAAATAGGAATACCACTGCGTAAATGTAAGTTCAATCAGCATACTGCTTAAAAATAGATAGAGTGCTTCATGATTCTTAAGGTTGAGAGATTACCTGCATCCTAGAGGGGATGAATTACGTGAAAAAATATCCATACCTGCATGCTATGTTTCACATACTATCAGGAGGAGTTTGCTTTATATTTAACACAACTAAATGCAGAGTGGTGCTCCAGAAGTGTGCATAATCTAAGCATTAGTATTTCTAAGAGCAATATTTGGTCTGTTTTGCAGTGTAAAAAAGATATTACAGAAGGACAGAAATAATTTTAAGAACAATCTCCTTATCCCCACCTCTAGCTCCAGCTTGTTTTGTTCTTATTTTTTCCTGGTGGTAACAAAGAAATAGAGGCAATCTTCCTCTTTCTCTACCCATGTACATTTTTCAACCTATCTATGAATAGCCTTTGGAACAGTAATTTTAATATCCTATCAAAATCTATGTTTGCAGTGAGTATTGAATACATTATTTTTACTTGCATGGATTTACTGATAGCAGGGGTGGAAGAATACAGCTGAAAAAGGAGAATTGGTGTTATTGCTCTTTCTTTATCTCCTCTTCACCCTCCTGTTTTTTTCCAATCAGTATATCGGCTGCATTGGCCACCATATGGGATATATAAAACACCTACAGCATAAAAAAGCCAATGAAAAGCAAGTTGGGAAATGAGGAGGTGGAAAGCAGAGGAAATAAAAGTGAAAAGTCTGTGCATCATCACACTAGGACACATGCAGCTTCGGTGCGGTTGGATTAAGACATAAATTTGCAATTATGTTGCAGTAGGGTTATGCCATAAAGGCAAAATATTGTACCAAATAATAGTGAATTTAAAAGAGCCAAATGCTGGAACAACTGTTTGTGCAGCTATGGAGTACAAATGTGAGTTCTTCCTCCTGTGCTCTAGGAGCAGGATTAAGCTCTGTTATACTGAGGACATCAACTAGCCCAGCTGCTTTTTGTCAGCAATGGCTGTGGGAGCCACCATCTAAAAAGATGTTTGTGAGGGAAGAATGCTTTTTGCTTTTCTTTTCCTGTGCTGCAGCTCAAAGTATTTCATGTGCTTCCAGGTCCGTTTACTAGTTCTTTGTGGTTGTGGTAGGATTTCAGCCCAATTGTTTTGGGTTTGGTATTTTAATCCTCTTGTAATCATTTCATAAAGGAGTAGTATGTAGCTTTTGTTGCACATATTTTCTGCTGCTACGTTGATTAAATGTGTATCAGCATGTATTCCAGATATATCCACCTAATATTAGTAATAATCCAGATTTAGAGCTTTCATCACAGCAGCAGCCCACAACATCAGCTTGTGTACAGCTTTTATAAATGTCTTCAAAAAATAGAAGCGGGGAAGGAGAAAGAGGCCAATGCTTTCATCGTAAGTGTGAGGTAACATTTCCAAAAGCAAGTAGATATATGTCAGAATATGATAGGTTACAACCCCTTTCTCTCCCAGATCAGCTGTTTTATATGTTCAGTGCATCTCCTTAATACCAAGAGAGTTCCTGTGATGAGCAATACGAGTAGGAGAGGGAAATACAGGTAGGAGGTGACTAGGAGCGAGCTACTGGGAAAAATAAGGGGATGCACAGGCGGGGAGGAAAATGAGGTAGCTTTGAGGTAGACTTCCCCATGTTTTAATTAGTCATGCTTATAAACTATACTGTTGATAAAATACTCTATATTATAATCTCTCGGTCTGTTCATTTGTTTATGTGGAAAGCCTACAGGGTATTCATCCAAAAATATGGTAATGTTCCTCTAATTTTTGTACTGATCTACTTCTGCGTCCCCAACCCTTAATTCAAAATTTTTAATACTGATTTTTCAGGAGCATTCTGGCCTCACTTCCAGTTATTATGTCCTTTTGTAAAATTGACATATTTACGTACAACTTTAATACATGCTCAGATTGCTGCTTTAGAACATACAGAGTTGAACAGGGCTCATCTCTCCTGGCAGCCATAGGTGCAGAGTGACATAGGGACTTGCAAATCAGAGCCACAAAGCAACCTGGAATAAATATGAGAGCCAAGAATGAAAAACATTATTTTATTTTAGAATACATTTCTTGATGCTTTAATTGCATTGGTCTAAAAGGTCACGTGCACAGAGTTTAAAGGCAGAGCAGAAGAAACAGAATTCCTTTTTTACAGATGAACTAAATGGTAAAGTGATGTCAAGTTATTTTATCCTAAAAGAGCCCCCTATTAATAGGGCTGCGTTTTGGGCCCTTTTTTTGTAATCCCTTTTAAAACTTAGTCTAATGTTGTAATCTTTTTTTTGTATTCCTTATCTGGACCTGTGTAAACAGAAGGGATTGATAACGTTTGACTGGAAAAATTCAGATCTTCTATTTAAATGTTTTCAGAGCTACAGTCTAGATAAACATTGCTATTTTGATTATTTGTTGTCAATTCTGACAAAGTGCTCTTCAGCACTCTAAACGAGATAAATAAAAACCTCCTCATTTTCTTGTCCAAGGAACAGTGCACTCTATCTGGGATAATCTATAGAGGAGATAGAAAATAACATTTGTGGGTCAGTAACAAAGCACAAGTGTTCAGAATTAAGATTACCTATTACTTTCTAAAGCCTGTGCTGGTGTTGTCCGGACAAATATACATAAAACTAGTGTTTGATATCAGATGGACTTGAAGTGGAACAATGAAAGTAAGGTGTGTAATAGTAATAAAAAATACTATCTGCAAGTTTTTTTACTCTTAACTGTACTGTAGATTCAAGTTAGAGAATAAACACAGTGACAATACAAGCAGGCAAGTCATTCTGTGATTTATTCTCCCAGAAATTACTTTGGTTTTTTGAAGATGTCACCTAAAACCAGGAATACATTAACAGGGCTTGGAATTCAGTCCGGATATGTAACAGGAATGAATCACAAAGCTGAGCCATAGTTCAAAAAGGAGTCATATCCCTATTCAGGTAGGGAATTTTGATATGAGCTCTAGCAAGTCTTGCTTTTCCTCATATTTGAAGTTACTAAAATTCACCTGTTCAAAACAATATTTGGTGCTTCTAGCTTTTTGCTATATCTACATTCTCCTTCCTGAATTATTTTATTAATGTAATACTACATACTTAAATGTAGTAAATTTCAAGTTATTGAAAGCAAACCTGAATTTATAATGAATGCCTGATAGTCTTCAGGGAATCCATAATTTAGATGGCAAAAGAACACTCTGATTCTAGCTACAAAAACAGATAATATTTGAAAAGGCAACAATTAAATACAAAGAATGGTTTTGGTTACTATGGGAACAGTTAAAGGAAGGTTTTCAGCATTGCAAGCCACTGTGTGTATACAAGAGAAATTATGTTCTTCTGAGTCAAAGAAGCTATGAAAGCTTTTCAAGGAAAAGGCTAGATAATAAGAAATATTTAAAGCAAAAGCTTTAAAATATCTCTATATAATATGTTGGTGGTTTTATGTTCTCTCTCCCTGCTTTCCCCCCATTTTTCTGCCACTAATTTTTGGAGTTAGAGGTTTTTTGAGTTGTGTATCAAAAAGCGCTTTGCAAAGAGGATTAGAGAAACAAAGAGCAACGTGGATGAGTTATTTTATTTCTGGGTCTGTTTATAAGACATCTAATCCTATCTCATAAATCCGCTTGGGTGAAAGCATTTGTACTACAGTTTCACACTTACTCTCACATTCTATTTATTCTCATAACCTGGAAATGAAGATACAAGTTAGAGGAGGAAGAAGTGGGGAGGATGATCAACTCTGTATCTCGCTAAAGCTGAAGTGCTTTCCAGTGGAGTTGCACAGTCATGTTATGTATGCTGTACTTAATATTATTGCTAAGGCAGGTGTTAATATTTTTTTGTTTTGCCTTTTTTTTTGACTTTAATAATTATCATAGTTTCATCAATTTTTTATATTTGCTAAAATAAAAGAGTGTCAGACGGGTACTAATTACAGCATCAACTTTGCAGTAGATCAAATGTTAAAAGTACAAAATATTTATATGCATAGTATAATTTAGATCTTTTGTACTTGATCTAAGTCAGAGTGTTTATCTATTGAGGAAACTTTTAAAGGTTAATCATCAGGAATGTTCCATCCTGCATGGAAACTGGCACAGTCTGCAAGACTTGGGATCATCTGAAATGTGGTCCCTTGAAATAAAAAAAAATAGTAGTTCAAGTGAATGAGCATATTTATTTTCATGATATGGCAATGAATTTAACATGGAGAAGGTTCTTTGATTTCTGTTAAAAGAAATAAACGGTCTGAAAAGTGCATTATCTGCAATTATTTATGTATGTATTAAACAATACTGTGCTATTTCTGTGTATCTTTCAAACTTCAGCTGTGGGAATGTGCTGACATTGAACTACAACCCAGCAGTTATGTAAATTACGCTAAATTTGTAATCCAATTTTCTGTGCTTACTTGTGAGGTGAGTGCCTACCTTGTGATGCTAAGTACCATAGAGCTTTTTTTATTTTTAATACTGAAGCAAGAGTACTATATTTTGAGAAGAACATTTTTAGGGGCACTATGGAGATATGCGTAAAAGTCGCAACTTTTTTTCTATGCCATATTTATTATGAGGTTGGTGCACAGCATTTTTTTGCAGCTGTATATGGAAAAAACAAGAAAGACTGTATTTTTGCAGGAAGTCCATCTGTATCCTTATTGGGAGACCTGGCTGACATCTGTGTGTGCAGTTGTAGGCGTGGGGAAAGTCTCGAGATTGAGACCCATTTTTGCTTGTTTGGGAGCTTTATTGTGCTTGTGTATGCAGGTCTTGTCGTCTTTGCAAGTCATCATTAAAAAGGAAGGATGCGTTCTGTATCTCGCAACCACATTTAATTTATGAAATGAACCTCTCTGGATTCTGCGTTTTGGGGAAAACATATCTCTTCATAACTGATTTTCACTTTCACCCACAGTCGTTGAGATCATTCATTAACCTGTAACTTGAAATTGTTGTCGTGAACAAGTGAATACAAAACTACTAGGGTAATGCTGGGTAGCTCAGTGATCTTCTCAACCTCCCAGATGTTCATTAGCCTTGACATCCTCCTCAGTGAAGAAGGCAGCCAATAAGTTGGGTTACAGATGGTTTTGTGCTGACCTCTGTCGCTAGTCCTTTATGGAATTCCCACTGAGCGCCACTGCAGGGGGCATAGGCTCCAGATGTGTAGCTGCCATGATTTTCATGTGCTGCACCACTGCCATCCTGAGCCTTTTCAAAGCCATATTGAAAAGGTGATGAAATGGCTTTTAATGGGGACTGGGACAAATCTGTTGTGCTCTCTGCAGACAAATTTTTGCCAGGACTGAAATGAGTTCAGTGCTGAGCGTTACCTGTTTAAAATCCTTGTCTGAGCTGTGCTTCCCGTCATCTAGGCTGGTGGTAATTCTGATAACCAGGGAAAAGTGCAGCAAGAACAGGCACAGCCTGTCTGTGGCTGGGAGGAGGGGGCATGGATGGAGCTCCTCCGGCCGGGCAATAACTTCAGTAGCACTGACAAAAGGCAGGGGCTGTTTTTCTTTGCTGTTGACGGCTGCGCCGAAGATGACCTCAGAACATGTCAGGAAAAGTAATAAGAGACAGACAAGAAGCCTAGCTTTAGACAAGAAGAGATAATGAGAACATTTTTATAGATTGCTTCCCTCACTTGGGCCAGAGAAAGCTGACTCAAGACTAGCCACTGCTGAGGCTTCATAAGCAGTGTTAGAGGTACTCTGCTGATTTGGGGCAGTCAATACTTTATGAAATGGTAAGTTTCTTTTCTATGAAGTAAGAGCGACCTTGCATCCCTTAATCTTACAGGTGGCATTGGCCTGATTTGCCACAATTACCTGTTTTCTTAAATAACCTTAGCAAAGTTAGCGAAGGGCAAAGTGGATCATTCAGGAAGCTTACTTCTGTGCCCTGTTTTTGCTAGCACTGACTGTGGAGAAAGCACTGTAAAAGGTCTGGTAGAGTCATTCTTATTGGACCAGATAATGAATTAATAAATTCTTTAAAATCATGTCTCAAAAATAGTTATTGATGGTTTTCATGCATGTTCTTGAGGGAGAGAGTTACTTTTCTCTGCTGCAATTTGCTTAAAGTGAAGTAAGCAGTGTTCCTTTATTTCAAACTAATTTTCCCTAGGCCCTGAATATTTTCTAGAATACTTTCCGAATATAGCTTCCTTATTATATATAATGAAATGAAGTCACTAGTAAATAGTCCAATGTAAGATCAGAGATTATAAATGAGTTTGCTCAATAATACATCACACTAACCCTGTGATCATTCCTCAGAGCACTAGATTTTGGAGGCAGTAAGAATTTCAAATCTATAGGGAAGATATATAGGCAATGCATCTTTGGGAGGCTTTAATGGACCATACATGAGATTCATAAAGGTTAGTTCTGCTGACTAATTTTTCTTTATATCAGGGGAAAACCAGAATAATGATACAGGCTTAGGGAACCTTCTGGTTATGTAGAAAGAATTTTATTTACTTGTTAGTTGTGGTTTCGTTGGGGTGAATGAGGAGGAATACTTCACGTGCCATCAGCATTGGACTCATGTGTACCTTGCCAATAAATCAGGCTTTCCAAGGCACTTTCACCGCTAATCTTCAGAGGTGTCTTGTCTCATAACAGGGAAGCTGTACAGATATTTCTTAAATAAGTATATGCAATTATGCCTGTAGGTGTCAGTGGTTCAATACAATTCCATGATAAGGAACCTAAAATAGGTGAGCAACCTTCCTTGGATTCCAGAAGCAGCAGTTAACTTAATTTCTTCTTCACTTGATAGCTTTACTAAAACATGGAGCATTTTACCTTGAATGAAATGCTACCTGAAGTGATTGGAGTATGTCCAGTAGTGTTATACAGCAGTGTTATACTGTCAGCTCTGTCAGCTAGCTACCTGGAAATAATCACAGATTAATTATTTTTAACTTTTTTTTTTTTTTTTTTTTTTTTTTTTTTTTTTTTTTTTTTTTTTTGGTAGGAAGTGGTTTTGTTAAGTGTGGTTTGGATTTTCTTTTTAGTTGTAACTTTGTAGATTCTGGGGGAAGAACTTAAGAGTTTATATCTGTTATACTGAGTCATGTGTCATGTAAACTTTCTTCATTGGTGGTGGTGAACAGAAGAACAAATGTTAATCTTTGTTCAGTCATGCTTTTTTACAAGAGGAATTAGCATTTGATCGTTTTGATAGAGTTGTGTTTTGTGAGGTGTCTAATCTTGAATCTGCACTTGCTTACATTAGGATGTAGTTTTCTAACAATGCTGTATAAAATGTGGTCAGGACTGCTGCTGAAAACATGTACTTCAGTCCTGTGTATCCTATGAATGCTGATGAGCAGGAAGCAGGTTTGCTGTCTACTCCTCAGGTTTCTTGGGGCTATGAATCCCATTGTATATTGATGACACAGGGATAAACTTGTTCATTCAAGCACACCTATGAAAAATTCATGTCTGTTCCAAAGATCTGTCACTTTGGATGCATATTGGTGGCTATGTGAGCACATCACATCAGGTATTGGTCCAAGGCTGTCATTTCTAAAATTTTTTTCAGAATGGCTTTATCCATCTGCCAAAGCAGAAATGAAGGAAAACCTTTGGTCAGCCAAAATTTATTAGGAACGTTTGATTGAAGAAGATTGTGCCTGTCATGAGGTTGCTACTTCCTCCAGATAGTGATGAATTAAGGTATTTAAAGGTAGGAACTTTAAACCATGAGTTAAATAGCTAGATAAATATAAATGTGGCAGCTGCTTTACTGTCTTCAAAAGACTAATTACAATCTCCCTTTTCATATACTAATGCACATACATTGGTAAAGCAGTTGAACAGCTGAGATTTGCTATGTAGAATTTAATTTCCTGACATTAAAAGGTTTATGTATTTAATGATAAAATGTCGGATACTGCGTTATGCTGGACGTTTTTGCCCAGTAATTCGTACTGGCCAGGAGTAATGCTGCTGCTCTGCAAAAAACTAGCGGAGAACATACCCTTATATATGTAAGTGCTTGTAAAATAGGGGCCTTCAGCATGTGTGAATAGTACCTTTAGAAATCAAATAGCTACTGATTTGTACTCAGTGGAAATAGAATAGTGGAGGTTGTTCTATTGTTGTGGGTTTTGTGTTTTTGGTTTTTTTTCCTTCTCCCTGGTGTGTTGTGGGTTTTTTTTGTGGTTTTTTTGTTTTTTTTTTTTTTTTTTTTTTTTTTTTCCCCTGAAATACAGTGGCTGTGTGTATCAGAACCACATGTATGTGAAGTCAGCAAAGTTCATGAGAGCTGGTCATGATTCCATGCTCAAACACCCCACTGACAAGACAGAAGCATTGGAGATTTGAAAATTCTTGTTTTATTACTTCTGTGTCTCAAAGTCATAGGTTCTGACATATCGAGTTCTGCAGAACTCAAGTAAGTTACCACAAATGCACTTTTATCTGAAGTCTGAAACTGTCATAATGAAGTTAATATATGTTAAAAATTCGGCTACAGTACTATGAAGATCTGCACAGTTATTCAAATTTAAGCAAATGACTGGTCCATTGAAATTTAAGCCTGTGCATAAGTCTTTGTGGCAAGCTTCTGCTGTTTTATCTAGTGTTCTTTCATTCAGCAAAGTAGCTGGGATGATATATGTCTGTGAAATGTAAATGTAAGTACATTTGCATGGCAGTATTTAAAGAACTTTAGGAAAATAAGTACTGAAACACAGAAATTAAAGATAAAAGTATTCTTATTTCCAACAGAACTAGTCAGAAATTTTCAGCTATGGGAAAATACAAAGGATAAAGCTGTAATTCAAACAGATGAAGGCTGTGTCCTTGTAAAGAGTGGACTCTTTTCATTTTGAATAATTTAAACTATTTCTTTCTTTTGAGGTGAACATTGTAGAGCGATAAAATCTCGTGTACCGTTTTGACCATTAAAAAGAAATTTGGTGATGTCTTACCTTTTCTGTCCTTCATTACATGTACATTTAAAATTCACTTTTGATATTAATCATACTTAGAATTCAATTTGCTACCCTCAGTGATTTCACTAGGGAAGACTCAGATCTTCCAGGGTAATGGAGTTCTAACTAAGTATTAGTTATTAGGTACTTAAGATCTTACTTTTTCCAGATGGCAATGCTTAATCTAGATCTTACACAGTTCTTATGGATAAATATTCCAAATCACGTTCTGAAAAAGTAAAGAAGTTGTTCTCATAGTCCAGTTGAATCAGCTGGTAGCTCTGTATCTTGCACAGAAGCTTTCCCGGGGAAATGTCACCTTCTGCAGGCTCCAAACATTGTTCATGGTGATTGGCACTGCACTAAAAACTTCCAGCAGTAAGCGAGGTTTAACCTGCAGTCTTAAAGCATCTTACCTGAGCATTTAGGGAGAGGCTTCTACATAGTTGCACAGTTTGCTTGAACTGGAAATTCAAAACTGTCAGCAGTATTCTGAGTCCATGCAGCATTGGCGTAGGCCATAGTTATTCTCAGCTATGGATCATAAAAAATAAGGTTCATGCCCACCTTACTGCAGTGTGTCCCTCATCCCAGACCCACTTGGAAATTAGGTGGGGACTGGGGTGAACACGTGTCTGCTTGCCTCAGCATCACTTGGGAGCAGAAACCCAAAGCAGACAACTGAGAGAGAGGAGTGAATGTCTGGAGAAAATTTAGTATGCTGTAATAGATACTGGCAGAAGTGGGACTTTTGGAAATGCCCATCCTGGTCAAAGTCAGTGCCCTTGTATAACAAAATAGAATATCCAGTAGAGTGTACTGCTCTTCATGTATTTTCTTTTACTTACTATGTAAAACTAATCCTTCTGTGACAATCATAAAAACGGATACCAACTCATTAGGAACAACCATTAAAATAAATCTTAACTATGAACAAATCTCAATACTCATTAAAATAGGTCTCAGCTCATTAGGATTTTTAGTATACAGGTTGAAAACAGAAGATGAGATCATTTTTTAAAAGAAAAATGAGGCATCAGGTCCTTTTCTGTTTCTTGTACTTCCTCAGCATTGAGGGGACTGGGGGTGCACTAGAAGCTGTGAGAGGACACAGCCAGGACAGATAACTCCTAACTGACCAAGGGGCTATCCCAGACCATATGGCATCTGCTCAGTCTGTGCAGCTGGGGGAGGAGGGAGGGATGTTTGGACTGTGATGGCATTTGTCTTATGATGGAGCCCTGCTCTCCTGGGAATGGCTGAACGCCTGCCTGCCCATGGGAAGCAGTGAATTAATTCCTTGCTTTGCTTTGCTTGTGTATGCAGCTTTTGCTTTACTCACTGAAGTGTCTTTATGTGAACCCACGAGTCTTGTAGCTTCTGCTGTTCTGATTCTGTTGCTGGTCCTGCTGTCAGGGCAGTGAGTGAGCAGCTTTGTGGTGCTTACTTGACAGCTGGGGTTAAACCATGTGTCCTGGTTTGGGACAAATTTGGGAGAAAACCCCTGTATAGGATCCCTCTAAGGAAGCAAACCCACGTGGCCCCTCCCTCCAACCGGTCCGGAAAAAAAAACCAAAACCCTCTTTGGAGAAAAGTGGAAAAAACTATTTTACTAAACAGATGAAGTGCATACAAGTATAAAGAATGAATAGTATGAAACAATAAAACCTCTCCTTCTGAAGTGAGATGGCAAACTGAGAAAGTCCTTGCCGTGGGTGTAGCTCGGCTCTCTCTCAGCGTCTCCAGTCCCAGTCCCTCCGGCGCTGCTGGAAAATGCCGAGGTCCAGGCCCCGGTGGGCCGCAGGTGCAGCCCCCAGTGCTCCCCTGGGTTTTGAGTCCAGAGCAGGTTTAAACAGTTCCAAGAAAAAGGAAAAAAAACAGTCCAGGGAAATTCTCTGCCCTAGCTAGCTGAAACTAACTAAAAGCAAAGAAAAAAAATCTCTGTCCTGCAGTCTCTCTAAGCCTCCGCCGAACACGCTGTCTGCAGAAGAATGTGGAGGAGTCAGGCAGTTTTCTCAAAACAAACTCCGCGCTTCTCCTTGCTCTTAGAACCAGTCTTAAAGGCACAGGACTCAATATACAGCACAAACAGAACAGACGATTGGGGATACAGGCATCATAAAGTTACCCTAGGACACCATGACAGTCCTGCAGGAACTGCTGATTCCACAGCTGTCCATGACAGTGTGCCTTAGCTGATTTTCCATGATGCTGTTTGAAAGAGAACTGAGAAGTATGAAGTCATACCAAAATACAGGTCTGTAGAGTGGAAACTTTAACAGCTGCATGTGTGTTTTGCTATTACAGTGGAAATATTTGACAATATATTTGTCTTTTTCTATTCAAAAAAGATACTAATGCTGACAATTTAGAGGTACATCTTTTATGTCAGAAAATTCTTAAAAAAAAATAAATCTATTACATCAAAATCCTAAAGTGTCTTTTAGTAACCCTGGATCAAATTCTTCTCTGAAACAGCGTTCATATTTACTGAACGTTGTATTCCTGCACCTCTGCCTCATATGGAGTTGAACTTTGGTCATTGTTTTGTTATTCAGATTTAAGGAAATTGATTAATGGGAGCTGAAATCAGTGGCTCAGCTGAATTGGAGTTACTCATGCATACCTAAGGTCTGAGTGCGAACCATTTATGTTTAATTAAATGTAGTGGTTTGAGTGCAAACCAGATCTAACCTCTGTTTGTTACAATGCAAGAATAAGCAAATCTAGTTAAGCAAAAGAATAGCAGCACTCTGTTGGATCTCAGGGGCTGGAGGCATTGTTAGAGGTCTAACACTGGCTTTTCACCTACACCTGGAATAGATTGTATAGAAGACTTTAATTAATGCTGACTTATAGTTTCTGGTACTAATGTATTTCTAAAATTAATACAACCCTGTTGTAGGAAAGAACAGCCCTGTTCAAAAAGTGTCAGCCAAAGACAGCATGCCTTTGTATTAGCTAAGCTTTTAGATAAGGATTTAAAGATACACCAAATATTTCTAAGGTTTTAAAAGCTCGATGTCTTCCTTTTAATAATTATTAGACTTTGTTGTGAGATTTGCTTGGAAACTCACTGATTGTGAGCACACTTACAAAAGCATATGTGGATGTCTGTCTTAGGGATGCAACAGGGAATGTAATGCCATCTTTTTCTCTAAAAATTATAGTGGTACTTTTTAACCTAAATAATGCAGTCTTTTGCAGTCTTTTTCAGGTGGTTCAAGGCAGGTTGTTTTTTTTTTTTTTTCCCAGAATAAAATCCAGATTCTATTCTGAAATCTCATGGTCTGTATTTGGCGTAGCCTAAGAGCAGAACCTGAGGGAGTGTTTATTCCTGCTGAGCTCAGAGGTTATGGAAGCTGATCTGTATCCTTAATGTTGGGGACAATCCTTCCACGTTTCCTCCAAAGACTCTTCTGTGGAATAGTATTAGGCAGATAATAAAAGGTCCAGTTTTTATCAGCCAAAACTATTTTTGTATTATTAAATATGCTTTAAAAAACAAAACAAAAAAACTCAGAAGTTGCTAGACAGCCATATTCTTTAGTTTCGAAATTCATAAATCTTCATTTGTCTAAAAGCAGAAGATAAATGCAGAAGAGATGGCTTGTTATTATGGCAGAGACATCTCCCTGCCCCCTTAGCTGTTAGGCCATTGTTTACTTTCATTTACTGAACTCCCTAGTATATTTGATTCATACAAATAGCTGCTCTGATTTATACAAATAACTGTTACACTGAAAAAGCAGTGTAATAGAATCTTGGGATTTTGCAAGGAGGAGATATGGATGCCTTTTCTCTCAGCCTCCTATGGAATGTACTTCACGCCAGTCTGCGTTTCTGCTTCTAAAATACCACTGGTTACAGGAGCCGTAGCTGTTAAATTGTCTTTGCTTTGTGAAGGGTAGACCTATCACTCTTATTAATATTTCTTCTGCATAGGTTCATTTGTGACAACCTAGTCAAAGCTATTGGTGATGTCCAGTGTTCCTGGCAGTAATTGAACAAGTAGAATTTCCTAAAATATCACTGCACAAGGAAATAGAAATGTATAGTTCTATTTATAGAATTGAAGTGTGGTTGGGAAAAAGAAAAATACAAGAACATTGACTGTATAGGTGGTTTATTTGTTTGGTTTTTTTTTAATATACTCATTGTGGTTGCCAACTAAAAATGAAAGTGGAATTTTGGTTTTGTTTGTTTGTTTTTTAATTCAGAATTCATGAGATGCTCGCTGAAGCAAAGTGATTAGGTTATTTTTTTCTGCTTGTTCCAGTGAGCTCATGCTGTTTGAAGCCCAACAATATTGCTTTAAATCTCAGTTTTCTCACTGTTGCAAGCATTTTATTATAAACACATTGGAGAAAAAGGATCTTACTTGAATTATATCAGCATGCAAGAAAAGATGTTAAAATGTTCCTTTGAAAGATTTTAGTGTTGTTAGTACTGTGCAAGATCTGAGGAGCAGAGAAGTCATTTGTCAAATGTAGCAAAATATGAAAACTTCATTAGTTTTGCACAAGATTTTTAGATGGTGTAGGATACATATAAAAATGATGTATTGGACAAAACTGCTTTCAGATACTTTTTGTGCCCTCTGTCCCTCCACTGGAAGTTGATTCTCACAATGCAATGCCTTTAGCTTGCTTACCTGCTTACATGAGGATTTTGTGGATTTGCCGTAGGGTTTTGTAATCTAAAATGCTCAGCTGTATAATCTAATCCAGCTCCTCAGAAAAGTCTTGTCCTTCATCAGAAGTTCTTAGTTTTTATTTTGAGCAGGGCAGAGTATACTTAGGGTGCTCAAAGCCAATGTAGCAATGAGCAGTGTAACCAGATGGAATCTGTGGTACACTGAAAATGTTCTATTCAGATTTGCAACTGATATCTAATGCAAGAGTAACATTTTCAAGTTTGTGTATCTTGAATGTAGAAGTTGTGGGTGTATAATGAGGACGTACATGAAAATTTTCACATGAGGACATGTGAAAAATGGCCTCTGCCTTTTGTCAGGCATGCACAGATACCTACACAGATAAAACTCCTTAGTATGAATTCTGCCTTTGTTTGGATATATACAATGCCTTGTAAACTGTTGAAGATTCACTTGAGTGATTGAGAATTTGAAATGGGCCTCTTTTTTTCCTTCTTACGAATATAATGTAAAAGATCATCTCCTGTGCAATATTATAGTTTCATGTATAAAAATAAGCTCACATGGATATATTTGACCTTAGGGAATATCAGCAAAGATTAACATCAGACAAGATAAATAAACCATTCCTTTCTTTTGTGTCAAATCTGTGATTGGGCAAGAAGTTTTATTTTGTTACTGAAACATTTTATTGCTCTTAAATTTGTATTTGTATCATATATTATGCTGCATTCTCATGTTGGTTCAGTATTTCAACAGTACTGCAAAGTTCTGTAAATAAAAAAAAAAAAAAGAGATTGCCAGGCAATTTCATATTGCTTTAATAGATTGTAGTGCAAATTGCCACATGCAATTGATAATACTTGCTATAGTCAAGCTAAAATGAATGAAAAACCCCAAGCTTTATCATCAAAATGTATCGCTGAGCCCTTGATATCCAGCTCTAACATGGCTAATTACAAGCTGTCTTCTCACTACAGATACATAGCTGGATCTTTACCTCCAGGTGGTTGAAGATGAGAATCAGCTTGATTTCCCATTGACTAGTTTTTCCTGTTTCTCATGATTATTTTGGCCCCAGTTCCTGTCCACAGCCCTCTTTCTCGAAGGTTCAGCCAGTTGTAGATGCCAGCTCTGTCTGTTTCCCATTATGACTGTGCTAAACCAGAGTTTTGCCACCAGATCACATTACCCATAACAGCTGTAGTTTGTGTGAACTCCTTGCTCACACAAGGCAAAAACAACCTCTGCCTCCTTGCATTCAGAATAACCCAGACTATTGCTGCCACCCACCAACACTACATTTAAACCCCAGGTTTAGAAGCCTGGCAGTCTCAGGTGCCAAGCAACCTTACACAGTTGAGTAACTGCCCAGCTTCGCTGTCCCAGCCCTGCCTCTCCGCTCCTCCCCATCTGGCCAGGTCATATTGCTAAAATTTAAGACTCTGTGAAATTTATTTATTCCCAGAAGGGAATGAGGAAGACTTAGCTCATGCAGGTCATCTTCATTTCACTGGGCATAAAAAAGCGTTACAGTGCGTGTTGGAGTGTGAAGGGTGGGAGTCAAACACATGTGGAGAACCTGTGCTTTTGTTCTGTTCTGTCCCCTCCTTGGGACAGCAGCACTTTACCACAGCTTCTGCCCTGGTGGGTACTTGAAGAAGGCTGATGCTGTGAGATTGCACCAGCTGTTGTTCCGTTTGCACTGAGGACCCTGGTTTCTAAAAGGATTATGACTGTAGAATTTTTACCATTTATATTCATTTGATAGTTCTTATGCACTGATGTTTAGAGTTTGTAATGGCAATTCAATTTAATCCTTATTTACAGATGTGTATTTTCCCAACTTTGAAAAAACACCACCAGTGGTGTTTTGCTTGAGGATCAACATACTGGCTTTCATACTTCAAATTATTCTGTATGAAAGCATGAACTCTATTCCCTGCACTGTAATCCTGAGTCATGCTGGGACTCAGATGGAGAGCTGCATTCCTTGCCAAGTGACAGGATAGTTTCCCAGAGAAGCCTAGGAAATTAATTATACTGGGTAGCAACCATGCCTATGGTGCGTGGAAGCTAAATGCGTAGCACATGTTGAAGGGTGGATGCTGTGGACAGGTAGGTGAGAGCAGTTGCAGTAGCTGATGTGGGAGATGTGTGGGGACAACACAAGCAGGCCTGGTGCAGTGGGTCTCGATACCCTGAGAATCCTAAGTATGTTGACTTGAACATACTGGGTTGCTTTTTCTCAGTGGTAATTTCTGTTATAATTACTTTAAAATAGAAAAAAACTACACTGTACAGGTGGGGGTAGCATTTCAGGAGACAACTTTTGAAGTCAAACATTGATGCTGCTACTTTCCCCCATATAAAATGAGGTATTTTGTCTATACCTTTATGGAGTATGATTTTTGTAGGCTTTACCAGAAGGAATTGATGCTCTGAATCTGCAGTAATGTCAGATCTCCATGGTTTATTAATCTCACAGTAGGCTGGAATTTAAACAGTTTTCTTATGGTTTTCTCCTTCGTGTTGCCATGTAGTTCTTAATAGTAGGGAAGAAAGTGACAGTCATTTATTCTAGAAAAGAAAAGAATATTGAAGGCCTCTGTAGTTTTTTTTTTGAGCACACTCTTCAGTTACATGAGCCTGACAAAAGGAAGGAGTAACAATTACCTCAAAAGCTGGGCAAGGCCCACAGTTCAGCACTGTTTTCATCATTATTATTCACTTGAACTTCTGTAAATTATGTGCAGTCAATCAACAACTGGAGGGGCAAATCTGGAGTGAAATCTGCTTAGTGTAGCTTTTAAAAACCCTGTGTCCTGTCTCTTCACATGATACCATGTTATGTTTTATTCAGCACTTTGCATGGTGAAACACCAGTTTTGTGTCTGAGTTGCTGGCTGTGGTTATCCTTGTTCCTATCCCCATGTCATTCATGGCACTGGCTGTATATCAGCAATATAGTTACATTTTTTCTTGCTTCTACATTTAAAATACAGTGAAGAATGCAAAAAAACCAACCAAGCAAACCAGAACATGGGCAAAGAGAGGGGAAACTTTTGTTAATAGAGAGTTATTGAAAAATACCAGTCTTGGAGAATGAGAGTGCAGACTAGCTAACTTTTTTTTCTGCATGAATTAATGAGCAGTGATTAGACCAACTGAGGTTCTACAGAAAGTATTGATACTTTTTAATGTAGTCTCGAGTGTATTTGTATATATTGCTTTAAACGATTTGGTCTTCACATTTGAATTTCCGTGCCAAGTATGGCACAGAAATTAGGTACTGACTATGGATACAGTTTGGAATGCCAGTTCATCAGTTAATGTGCCTTCAGCTGTTTTGTCAGGATGAATGTGATACTGAAATTCTGCAAAAAGGGGGTTCTAGTCTACTCCGGTGCTGCTTTTGAAAGCCCTGCTTCTGGAGTATACAGTGATCATGCAGAAAGTATATTGTCTTTATTAATGATGAAACAGCAAATTAAGATTTAGGAACCAGTCTCTCCTAGGAAATTGCCTGATACCATCCTTTCAGAAGAGACGTTGGAGCTTCATGATGTGAATTGGAGATTGACTTTCCAGTGATGGCCTATCAAAGAATCTTAATGTATTTCCAGACAGGGAGAGAGGAAGAAAATCTCTCACATAATTACAATGGAGAGGATCCAGTTTTTGTGATTATTTATTTTTAGTCAAATTACTTATTTTTTAGACCAGTATGCTGGATTCACTTAGTTGCATAGAGAAGAGTTAAAGTTAGTAGTCAGATTGCAGGTTGAGAGGTGAAAAACTAAAAGTCAGTTTCTGGCTTTCAGTTCTCTGAATGACGTCACATTTTCTCCATACTTAGGGGAAATAATGGAAGCTTCAGGTCTGTCATGTGTCTGATGACTTTTCTTATTGTATTCTTTGACAGGAGAGGTTAGGAAAGCTTTTGGGGTTTTCTGACAAATCACGCAGAATGAAAATAAATCACTGATATTACTTCTCTTCTTGCATTTTCTCCACAGAAATAAATGTGATGGGTATTTTTTTAATGGTCCTTAGATACTGCTCAGTGCAAGGGCTAATGCGTTCTTGAATAGGTCTTCGTGGTGTGAGTGAGAGACTCATTAAACCTATCTATTTGCAGTTGCACACAAAAACTAGTCCTTAATTGCCTCCCTGGATATGGACAAGAGCTTAAAAAGAAGCAAAATATAAAAGATTAAAAGAGCATAATGACATCTTCAAAAGAAGAAAGATATGATCTAAATGTTAAAAAAAAAGAAGAGAAAAGCTTGAAATCTCTTTGTGTTTCCCCAAGTTAAGTAGGAAAACTTTGAAGATGACAGTAATTTTCCATTGTGTTTCATCTTTTTCATAATAACATATTTTGAAATCTGGAATGAGTGTATCACCTAATAATGTTTTTTTAAGACTGCATAAGTTGTAGTATAAAGCACAATATAAGCAAGATTTTGTGTGGTTTTAAGTAATTCTGATTGGATGCTGTCATAGTTTTAATTTTAAACTGGGCGGAAACACTAATTAATGTAGTGGTTTCATGTTCACTAAATTTTGGTCTTGGCACTTACTCTTTTTGTGAGAGAGAGACTAGGAGAAAAACAAAGCAGGCTCAACCTTAAAATTAACAAATAGTTTATTAACATACACTAAAAGAATAGAAAAACAGAAAGTTGGAAAAAAACCTTGAAATGGAATAAAACTTCAAAAACACTTTTCCGTCCCCTTACAAACTGTTCACTTTTTTACAAAACAACATAAAGAGACAAAACCTGTAATTTTCAGTCAGTTTCACTATCTGACAATAGTCTTTCATCATTTCATTAGGGGAAGAGTATCTTTTAGAGTCATGGATCCCACTGACAACTTAGAACAGTTCTCTTGTGGGTTTTAAACTGTCACAAAAACAACCACCTGGAGAAACCTGCCTTTGTGACCCTCCCAGGAGCAGGTTCCCAAACTGCTTATGGGTCATGGGTCTTAGACTTTTGCATACTGGGGTGTCACCTTTTAAAGATGAGTAACTCCAAAGCAAAGGATTCTTCACTTCAAGGTACAGAGATATCTTCTCACTTCTTCACTGGTGCAGGGGCTTCTCATCTTTATCTCTGTTTAAGCATCTTATAGGATATTACTTAGTTCATCACAAACGCTTTTGCTTAAATCTACACACAAATTTAAACAATCATCTCCCCAAATGCATATCTTTCCCATGATTTAAAGGAATGACTTAAATATAGAGTTCATTTCCATGGCTCAAGTAAGAATAGAACGACTAACTCTTCAACCCTCTGTCCCAATAGTCTTTTCACTCTTGCTTTACTGACTTCATCCTGTTGTTCTTTATGTTCCCTCTGTCTTTTCTTACTCTCTCAGAGAAGGGCCAAGCTCTGGAAGCTTCATGTTGCTAAGAAAGAGTTAAATCTGCTCAGAGTCTTTATCTCTCCTTCTATAGCTCCTGGTGTTAGATGTTTCAAGGCTGCACTGGTGAGGGAGGAGGAACTCACAGAAACATCAGAGAACAGAGCAGGCAGTCTGGAATCACAAAAAAACCCAGGCAGGATCATAAATGCCTTCTCAGCCCACCCCTTGGTGCAAACTGGGGTGGCTTTGGCCCAAATGGTGCCCATAGCTCTTATCAGGGGCCCAGCAGAGATTTTTCTCTTCTCTAGAGAAGGCTGAAGAAAGTAGCTGTTGTAAAACAGCAACCTCTCCTTCCCCCCCTTCACCCGGGAGCCGATGGAATCCGGCCAGGCCTCAGGCCAGCTCCCCCCAAAAGGGGGAGCAGCAGGCCCAGCTCGATGTTACCTGTCTCTCTCTGGCCAAAGGAAGAAGAAAAAAGACCCACCTACAGGAAATTCACGGGGTTTTATATGGTACTTCCCAAAGTCGCAGCCAACCATTTCAGTGGTCAGCATAGATGTCAATATTCCAACTAACTCTCTGATAGGTCCCTGTCTCTTCTAAAGCAATTCCCAGGTCCTGACCTGGAGAATTATTTTACATTTTTCTATAACTAAAAAACCAAACTGTACTAACCCATGACAGATGCATACTTGGGTATGGCATTCCTAAAGGAAGAGGAGATTGATGCTGATGATTTATCAGGTTGTTCAACAGCTTGGTTGCAAACTCAGATCTTAAGGGCTCAAAGTCATGAGGTCTTGTTTTTGAATGTAACATAAAAATATTATTCTGACCGTTTGTAGTCATGAAAGGTCTCATGGTGCTTTTGGACATTCACCCTCATTCAAACTGCCCAAATTCAGGTTTTTTTTAGTTGCATGGGGATTCTTTCTCCTTGCAGTTTTTGTTAGATGTGACATTCCTTGCTTCCCATTCTGAATCCCTGGTATGGGTTGCTTTGATGTTGCTTAGCCCATAGGTTTCAGCCTGAAGGAGATTGCTGCTCAGCACAGACCTAAGTTGTTTGCTAGTTAGGTAAGAAGTTTCTGGATTCATTTGGAATAAAATGCTTTTGCTAAGTAGAGATTACATTTTCAACACCAGCACAGGCAGTGTGAATTTACATATGATGGTCAAATGTCTTACCTGTTGTGATATAAACACTGATGATGTATGCAATAATACGATGATGATGTCTGGTGATGTATCTAATAATCTCTGTCAAGGAGATGAAAAGGGATTGTATTTTCCAAGTGGCACAAGTTGCTGGAAAATTCCCGACTAATGGTTCAAAACCAGTGTTTGGGTTTTTTTAATCCGAACACAGAAGTGCAGACTTCCTGTGTAACAAATGCCAGTGTTCATGCATGTGCCCACCCACTATAAAGGGATTGGTGTGCTATGTCTGTAGTAAATGGAATTACTACTCCTGTTTACATTATAACAAGAGGCCCCCTGATTTTAGAACACCAAGGAATCTAAAGTTTTCTATTGATTTTGACACTGTCTCTTTGTAACAGTGTAGTTTGTTTAATTTTCCTGTGTGTTATTTGAAAAGGGTGAGTGTGACTAGCATACTGATCATCGAAATTCTCAATTCATTTGCAGCAAATTTCTTTCTCGGTGAGGAGATGCCAGATTATTCAACAGTGAAGTGAAACATTTTCCTTATAGCTTCAGAGTCACAGTTTATGTCAGATGGACTTCGATGGCACTTATCAGAAAGAGTTTCTGTATGGCTGCTTTGTATTTTCAAGAATGTTTTTGCTTTACCTCTTACGGAAAATATTACATCTTTGCAGTAAAACTGTGTGTCTTTGGGATGAATGGCTTTTGGTATGGAGTGAAAACCCTTTTTCCTGATACAGCATCAATATGAAGAGCTTCAGTCAACAGCCTTGTGTTTACAGGTTGCTTAGAAGGTCTCTAGAATCCATCAGTTGATAACTTTTCCTAGTTATTAGGTGTGTTTTTGTAATGCATGCTGATTTGTGTTTGCATGCACATGGAAATGCCTGCATTAATATTGCATGCTGAATTTTTTTGGGAGTGATTTATATGTGATTTTGTGTCTGTGCTTGTAAACATGCAGGCGATGATGGATCTGCTTGTTTTCAAGGAGTTTGGTGACTGTGCTTATTCGGCCTTGGCAGCAAGAGCCTTAGCTCCACCTCACAGCCTGTGTCTAGGCAGTGGGGTGGAATAAAGTACAGTCCTTTGGCCATCATGACTGGAGACTGAAAGCTGGAG
The DNA here is from genome assembly GCF_015227805.2 of Hirundo rustica. Lineage (NCBI taxonomy): Eukaryota > Metazoa > Chordata > Aves > Passeriformes > Hirundinidae > Hirundo > Hirundo rustica. The sequence continues at coordinate 53,144,376 of NC_053454.1, read as the reverse complement.
TCTGTCCTAGAAGGTTCCAGCCATTTCATTGCTTTGCTTTCTGTGAAGACCTGGATACAGTAGGTACATGGGATAGATGGCAGCTGTAAACTCTGTCACACAACACTCACACCAAAGGTGGTTTTAATAAATATGTCTCATTCATGTCTCAGAAGACAAAATGTTCTTTATCCTTCTGTTCTTGCGCAGGTGGGTTTAAAGATGGGGAGAAGTAATTTGCCGACTTCATCTGACTTAGGGTAAAGTCAAATGGTTGACCCAGCATTGGGAGGAGGAGAGTTTGTTTTATTGTGAACTGGCGATTTTTGAGATTTTTGAGGATTCTCCCTAAGTTATGACACCTTAGGATGTCAAACAAGATGCTCAGTATCCCCTCCTTGTAAATGACATCTTTTTGTTAGTGACAAGACAGGGAGCACAGGCACCTGTCTTGGACCATCTGAACTGTGCCCATATGAGATCCCCCAAATAGAGGAGTTGCCCAACCCTGAGTCTTTGGCCTGTAGAAAGAGGTTGTAAGAGTGCAGCCTGAGCTGAGGGAATGTGCCCAGCACTCCTGAGAGAGATTTCCATTTTAAGGATGCATTTTAAACATGAGGTTTTGGGGGGTTGGCATTTAAATTGCCTGTGATAGATAAGGTGTGTTCTCTGCTTATCCTGTGATCTAGCTCAGGCTCCAGCTGAGCTTCCTGCATGTTGGGTGCGTGACTTTTTACTAGCCAGCCCAATCCTTTCTGTCTCCCTCATGGTGTCCAGCTGGACCCCAATAAGATGAAGGCCGTCTTTCTGTCTAGGAGAAAGTTTGTGCATTAAAAAAAAAAAAAAAACAGGCTTTAAATGAGTAGTGTGCTTAAATCTTTTATCTTTGCCCAATGCATTAATCTTTGACCATCATGCTATAGGAGAGGAGCAAAGGCTTTGTGTCTCTAACAGTATTTCTGGCATGAATTTCTTTTATTGATTTCATTAGCGTCTCAATACAGCTCTGCTTTTAACGACACTGTGCTTTACTTAAAAAGATTTTAACAAAACCGCAGATGAAAAATCTCACATTTAATTACATTTTTCTGTGAAACTATTCAGCTCTTTTTTTGCTATCACATGGACCTTTCACCTCTGTCTTAAGCAAAAATAATTGCAGATCTTCTGAAATGAGTTACATGAAGAAGTCATTATTTCATTTACATGTTTAGAAGCCAGATTTTAGATGCTGTTTAAGGTGCTGACATGAGCACTTTCAGTGAGCTACAGCAGCTGTTGTGCAGTTACTGCTCCTTAGCTAGTGCTCTGCAACCAGCAGATTATTTATATTTCATTAACATTTAATTAGCTCACTGTACCTATGCCTGAATAATGACAGATGGATACAGTGAACTCGAGGACTATGTGGCTTTTTAAAGTTTATAATTTTAAACCTGTTTTTCTCTTTCTTCTTGCTTTCTTTTTACCAATTTGGCATTATGGTAGATTTTATTTTCTTTTAATCAACCTTTGGTAACTGAAACTTGGAGAGAGAAGTAAGCTTCATCATCGCTCTAGCAATCACAGAATGCTGTAAGAGTGTGGAATTTTCATGTTCCTTCAGAGAATGTCTCAAAATTACCTTTTCCAACAGATTATGGTATGGATACTCACAGAATCATTTGAAGGGCAGGAAGTGGAAAAACCGTGTCATCCATTTCAAAGGGATTGCTTCAAACATCAGGTTATCCTTGAACTACTGAAGAAATAATCTGAGCATTGCACTTGTTTAAAGGATTATTTAATTATTTCTATAGTCCTTTAATGGCATGAGAAACCTCTGTGCTTTTGTGAGAATGAGTTTGAATTTGTTTTCTAAATAACATTGAAGTTATAGACAATTATATAGACTCTGCTTCTTTATATGGACCCTGTGCTGGAATATTAAAATGCAGAAAATGGCTACAGCATCAAATTCAGAAATACTAAAATACTTTTTAGCATTAGGAAGCAAGTAGTGGAAAGACAAACACCACTAAATAAGGAAATGTGGTTATTATTCTGAATGCAACTGGTTTGATGTGAGATTCTCCATTGATTTTAGTATGGAAAAGTATCAAGGCATATTTCTTTCTTATAATTCTCCGATATCTAATAAATATCCAGAAAACAAAAAGAACAGAAGCAACAAGCATTATTATTTACATCTGTCCACTTTTGGTTCTTTTCCTTGTGTCCTTTGTTCTCATAGAACCAGCAAAGTCTGGTTTAAATCTGCTTAGAAAAATATCTGTTGTGACTCCTACATAGAAGTAACTAGAAATAGTAGCCTTTGCTTACGGAGTCTAGAATGGAGTTGAAAGCTCTGTTCCTGGGGGTGCCAGGAAAATCTTTGGTGAATGTGCACTAAATCCTCACATGTTCTGTTCAGGTCTGTGAAGTCAGATGAGCCCAATGGGAATCGTATTTGTTACCACAAATGCCTAAATACGAAATCTGATAGGATTTACAAGGACAATGAAAAAGAAGACTTGTCGTAACATTTGATTTTTATTTTCATGGCCTAGTTCAAGTTTATATTGGTGCCATCAATAAAAAACACCAATAAATTCGACAGTAAAAGACTACCTCTTCAGATAGGGTCAGTGGTATCTGCTTGGCTCAAGTGATGACTGGTGACTCCTTTGTGATGAAAACCTATCCAACAGTCAGGTCAATATCTCTTTCTCAGCATCATATGGCCAATAGGAACACTGACCCTATCTCAGGAAGGGAGAAAATTTGTCAAAGGAAGAAGTTGGCTAAGAACTTTCTATCCTGTAAAGCTGAGGGATGCTGGAAGGACAAGAAGCAGTCTGAGCAAGTAAAGGTTGGAAAGACATATGTTGCCCTTACCTCTGCCTGTTGGGATCTGTCAGTCAGTTCATTTAATGTTCTTCTTTCATGACTGAAATGGTTCACCTGGGAAGTTAGTAGTGAAAATGTCCTCATAAACCCAGAGTCTGTCTGGCTGCCCTGTGCCATACATCACCTCTGGGCTGTAAGAAAGGGAGAGTTTGTCTGAGGAGAAGAAAGACATTGCAAGAAAAGCTGGTTTATAAGCCTGCATCAGGTATAATGTATTATTAATGGTGGAGGTTTATGGCAAAACCAGTTGTCTGTCATTTCCAAATGCAGGTGTAAAAACTAGGTGGTGACAGTGTTTCATATGTCGTGTGTGAGATTTGGGAAGTGATATTTGAAAAGAAGCTAATATAAAATAGCCATTTTAACCACCCCAGAATCCGTGCATGGAACAGCACGGGGTATCACTGGTGTTTATGTCTGCCATAGTAACATTGAATTATTTTACTTTCTAAGTATGAAGCCAGTCACAAAAACTTGTGTTTTGGAAAGGTGAATATTTTCATTCTCCACAGGAGACCATTTTATTCGTTGAAAAATTGAAAGTAACATTTGTGGTTGAAAATTTCTATTTTCAACCCTCAGAAAAGGGAGGAAATTAAGATTAATACATTTTGGATTAACTTTTTTTGTTTTCATATGTGTGCATTTTTAAAAGGATGAGCTCCATTTCTTTGTAAGACTCTTAGAGCTATTCTTCTATCTTCTAAAATATCATTTTGCAAACTGATGACTGCATACCCCTGGGGATATTGCAATATAAAAATTCTGGTTTTGTGAAACTAATCTCTGTAAAATTGGATAGAAAACATAAGCAGCAAAGCTCTTGAAGAAAATCTGTTGATTTTAACAATTACAAATTCCATTTCAGTGCTGCCAAAGGGTGATCACAACTCAAAGGTATTGTTTATCTGTAGAAATACATCATTCTCTCTGTTTAAAACTCTTGATCAACACAGTATTTTTTGTTTAGTTGTGTTTGATAACCACAGTTTGAAGGGTGTCCTTTGTTTGCATTTTTCAGTTCATACCATAATTAGTTTTTCACAGTTTTACTTCAAAAACTATTTTTAAATTTAAAAATTATATTAGTAAGGGTGATGAAAAAAACACCAGGTTCTACACTTCCAGTTCTTGCCATCCTTCATGATGTCAAGGTAGAATATAGAAGTGGAACTGTAGATGACTGAGCAAGACTTAATTTCTTACATTCAAATTTTATGTAGACTGTCTAATTTTTATCCCTAAAATTAGCCATTCACACAATAGTCTTTACCGTTAATATTATTGTGATATTAGGTGTGAATTCAGGAATTCCTGTGGCTCTGACAGAATTTTTGTTTTCAGGTACTCAGAGTAGAATGCATTAGGTTGATCTCTGTGATATTTCAAATGATGAGGAAGGATATTCATCTTTGAATGCTAATTCCAATAAAAGTACAAGAGACTGATTTTGTGATTCTACTGTAAAAAATTTGAAAACAACCTGATAAGACATTATTTCCAGACTGATTTTTTGTGCTAAGTCTGAGTGGAGAGAAGAAACTTTATGAAGTTATTCATATTGAAGTTTGCAAGGAGATTATCATACATATATTACAATAAATTGGTGTCATTGTTTGGACATGAACTAAAAAATGAAAGCACAATGCTTTGTGCTTTTGTAGCGATATGAAACAGCTACACAAAATTATATAACTGTTCTAAAAAGTAAATCACGCTTGTTTTCATGTATTTCTTTTTCACCATATTAAACCTCCTTTCTGACAGCTAAAAGGAAATTACTGTGATTTAGGGAGTGAATCTTTATCAGTAGCTGACAGGTAGGAAAAAAAAAGTTAAGTCCATATAAACAGTTATTTATAATAGCATTTAGCTGGAAAATGACAATCACTGAGCATTTGATTTATGTAAGTTTCCAGGACAGTAGAAGTACCTTTTGCAAGCCACCAGGCACTTTTCATGAGCCTGAAGCCTGGAAATCTGCCTGCTCACTCCAGAAGAACAAGATAAATGCAAAACTGGATGCTGTTGTGTAGCAGCTATGTGTTTACAGATTCTTGTCCTGCTTAGAAATAATAATTCCTTTATAAAGTCAAGTTGGTATTTAACCATTTTAGCTATTTTTTTTGAAGTATACACTGTGGCCAGACTGTGCCTGCAGACTTTAGTCTGCTGCAATAAATGGGAGCTTGGCACAGGCTTTGAGGATTTGCCTGGTAGAGGCAGATGAGTGGTATTAACTTCACTCTCTTTTCCATCTTTTTTGGTTTTCTGCTTTTCTGGAGGAGAAAATCTTTATCATGTCCCTAGATGCTTAGCCGGTGTTTAGGCTGGAGGGATGAGTCGCCTACCTGTGTTGTACGTTACTGAGAAACAGTGGTAAAACTGTTTGTTTAAAAGCTATAAAACTGCCCTGTGCTATGTTATGTTGCTTTTTAGGACAGGATGACAACTGCAAAAGCCAAAATGTAGTGATACTATATTTTCTTTTTGTTGAGTTCCTGCCAAATACTGAGGCAGAAAACACCAATGTGAGTCTGGACTAGAAGTTCATCTTATGGCAGAACTTCATGGTTTTGGAAAGATAGGAATAAGCAGCTACATGTTTTGAGATTCACCTGAAGAAGCTGTGATGCTTTGGGATCACCTCAGCTCTCTTTAGTTCCTCTCAGTTTGAAGGTGGCCATACAAAACAAATATTTTGCTCATGCCATGCTTTTCCAGCTGTTGAACAAAACTGCTTCATTTTGCAGGTGTCCAGTCAGAAGTGGGTGGACCAGGCAAATCTCTGGGTTTCTGGAGATCTGGCAGAGTTAGCCCAGGATTGCAGATAACTAGGGAATTCTTTAAGGGGGAAAATGTTTTGGTGTAGATAGAATACAGTTTCAAATGCCATGATGTTGTGAATACACACAAGTCAGAGAGATGATGTCAAGCTAATTCATGGAGGAGCTGTCCTGACCAGGGTTAAATCCTTAGGAAAGAATTGACAAAAGTTGAAAACAAAAATTAATTATTCAGTAATCATAGCCAAAGATGGCTCATTAGGCATTAAGTTTCAACAAACCTGTTTTCCATTTTTTCCTGCGAGTTTGCGCCTTCCACCAACTGCTTTTGTCCATGAGCAGTGCCTTATAAAGTAGTGGTGAATTAATACTGCCCAGAAAGGCTCATTGAAGGAGACAGCCTTTGCCTGAGGCCTTAGGTCAGCCTTATTGTGCCCTGGAAGAAAACAATAGCATCCTGAAAAACAATTGTTATTGTTGCATTAAGATTACAGCAGAAAATTGTATTTGACCTTTGCCTTTGCATGCAGATCTCGACAAAAAGTGGTCACTCTCATTGCAGGTTTCTTTTATCTGTTTGTTAAAGCCTTCCTCTGCCGTGCTATTGCAGTCGATGATTTTACAGTGCTTTCCCTAGCAAGCACCACTTAATCATAAGGTGCTTAGATTTTTTCCTTAAGTCTCAGTACAGAAATTTAATAGGGGTTTCAGTGCTTCAAGGAAGAAAAGTTAAGTAGTCTGCTAGCTGAGCTTCCTCATTATATTACCTTATGCTTAGCTGCTCAGATGAAATGAATAATAATTTTCTTCCTTGGCAGGATTAGCTCTACAGAAGCACCGTAAGCATCCAGTCAGGCAATTCTGCATGTTGGACTGTTTTTAATTCACCCATTTGAATACCAGTTTAATGTGGTTGACTGTGATTCTGCCATTGCACATAAAATGGCACATCTTTTATCAATTTTTTAAAAATTAATTTTAAGCTCTCTGTGTGTTAGGTTGTATATACGTAACTAATGGTTCGTAGAGATGTACATCTCTGTTGCACAATATGCATCAGTTGTTTGAGTAATTAGATAGAGGCACTGAATATGGACTATGAAATAGAAATATTCAAGCAGTAATCCTAATCTGCCAAAATAATTTAATGAAAAGGTTTGTCATTGCCTCTTGTATGTCTTGAACAGACTGTTATCTTGCAAAGCCACAACTGCATAAAATTTAGCTTGGTCAAATAGAGATGCTTTTTAAATATCTGGGGGTTCATCAGCTATGGAAGTAAGCATTTTGGAAATAATATATTAAAAAAGTACTTAAATTTTAGTAGTGGAGACGAATTTCTTCTGAAGTGTGTGGTGTTTTAAGTAGAGGGTTAAAGAGATCTAGCAACTAGGTAAAAAAGATGGCAAAGTTCTGAATGCTTTCTCATTGGCGGTGCAGAAGATGTTAATGTATATAAAAATCATAAGAGGAAAAAAAGTAGTAGCTCCTCGTATTCTGCACACCTATTTCACAATGTGTTTCCTACCTTTCCATTACACAGCTTTTCTGAGAATGAGTTTTTCAAGATTTTTCTAGGTGTTTTTTTTTTTTTTTTTTCCTTTAGTGGTGCAGTCTCACATTTTGGCTTCAGCAGCCATAGCTCAGAGAAGAGAACAATCTGGATTGATGGAACAAACTCATCCCATTGGATCAAACCTGCAGAACTTCATATAAGTTATTTTCAATTCCAGTACACAGTTATACTTCCATGTGGTGCACAGCCCTGTGCTGGAGGCAATGCCCCTGTTTTTGTCATCAGCATGAGCTGTGTAGCTATATTCTATTTCCCATATTAATAGGTTACATCTTGTGCAGGATCATGATAGAGTTCCTTTGGACTTGAGATGGAGTGAAGTGTTTATCATTTCTTAACTTCTTAGCATATTATTGCGTGCTCATCTTGTCTGGTGGCGTCCTGTGACAGGATGATGAAGATCAAACATTACTTGTCAGAGCCATGTGACAAACCAGGGCTAAATTATTGAGTCTCAGTTGACAGCAGGTAGTGGTGGTGAAGATATTTGAGTCATCGATTTGAAACGATAAAGGTGCTAAAAGAAGGCATTCCTTGCTGGGGAAAACTGACATAAATCACTTTGTAGGCTCAGCTGGCTTTTCTGTATCTTCCCTTCCCCCCCCCAATATAATGACGTACTTAATTTATCAGTATTTTGCCATTCTCAGATGAGCGTAAGTAAATTGTCATGATAATAACAGCATGATTGCTTTCCAAGATTCTAATGGCTGCAGTCTCTGGTTTCCTTTTCTGTGAGCAAAAGTCATGGTGGGAGGAGTTAAGTTAATAAATTATAGGATTGATAGGTGCAGGGAGAATACAGTCTCTTGAATGCCTTTGTGAAATAGGGAGGGTTTTCAGTACCTGGCAGAGAATGGCAAAGGATGTTAATTTTTTGATTTGTGGTGTTTATATGGTGTGTTTCGGAGTCCCTCTGCTATATTTGGCTGTGTTAACATAGTATAATTTTGCTTTCTGTGAACTTCACTAAATATTTAGTGGTTTTGCTGAGTTTTCTTGTCAGCAAAATCGCTTGGAAGGAAATTTGGGAGGAACGACTGCATGAAGTACGCAAAGAAAAGCAAAGGAAATTACGGTTTTATTTTCTGCCTGTTTCTTCCTATTTTTGTGTATGTTTGTATAATTTAAGACATGCCCCTGGGCTGGGAAAGCATTTTGCATCTCTGAATGGGAGCAGTTGCTTGGAATCAGTGAGGGCTCTGTCATTGCTACCAGCTGGTGCATTAGTCAACTTGTTGCAAGATTTGCCAACAAAACCTTGCCATGTTAAAATAAAATTTCTATCTCCAAATATTTCAGGTCTAAGACCTGCCACATATATTTTTCAGTTCATACTGTTCATTTTTGCTACTATTTGAGAATTACAGATACACTTGCATTTTTTTTCCCAAACACTGTAGCTTGATTATATATCTCTTCTTTCCGATGATATATTAAACTAATTTCTCCAAAAGCCTAAACCTTTTTTTTTTTTTTAAATTTAGTATTTTATCAAGGTTATGAAGCAAACAACACTGTAGATAAATAACTGAATTTTTCACATTGGAGATAATACTACTACACTGTCTCTCTCTTAAACACATCCAGTATTTATCTGTTTTTTTTGTAAGAGGAGAATGAAATTGTATTGGCACTTAGAATTTTAAACCTGTAAAATAAATTAGGTATTACCTTATATATTTTATTACTTATTTTATTTTAGAAAGGATTCAGGTAATTGCAGATTTAAAAACTACAAACTAGAAAGTTTTATTTGGTTATGGTTTTATATCTTTGCTTTATTTTATTCCTGTTATTAATGTAAGAGAGAACAGGAGTATTTTTGCAACCTAGTAGTATTTCAGTGGTGTGTAAATTAATCCTCTTTTTTTACAATCTGAACTTACTTTGAGTATCATATTTTAGGAATTGTCTGGGATTCTTATCATGTTTACATATGATATATATGCTTCTATTAACAAGGAGGCCAATCAAAATGCTTCAGTGAATATTCACTGTTAGCAACTCAGTACCATATACAAACGATTGAGTAGTTAGCCCTAAATTTTTATCTGCTTTTGTGTACTCACAGAGTATAAATCATTAGAGGCACAAGGAAATAAGGAAGACATGCTCTGACCACTCTTCGCTTGTCCACCAGGAGCCTGAAGTTCTTTTGTTCAAAGCAGTTTTTTATTTTGTCCATGCTCGCGCTGTGTTGATGCCTGGTGTAATTTTGGGGACAGAATGGCTCCATTCTTGGTTCCTCCTACTCCTCTGGCTTGCACTCATTTGGTAAGATAAGGGTGGAGCATGTTCTCATGGCTTGGATGCCTAAACACAATAAACAAAATCTGAGTGTCAGTCTGACAATTGTAATCTGTAACAGAGCAGGTGTTGGACAACACAGGTTATAATTTTCCAGTTTGGGATGTCTCTGACATCCAGTTGAGTCATTGTAAATGGAAAAGATTGAAAAAGGTCTTCTCCTGTGAATGTTTCTTGTGGATCACTTGTGTTTCTGTTCTGTTCACCTTTTAGGCAACTTCTCTACCCACTTTACAGTAACTTTAGGTGCCCAAGTTGAGGCTGTGCTTTCTGCTCCAAGGAGTTGGGTTCTCAGCATCTGTTGCCTTGTTCAGTGTCATAACCTTTAAGTGTCTTCTATATCTTGCCACAAGTGACTGGATGACTATGCATAATTTACTTGACACATTTAGCTCGTTTTTTTCAGGTTTAATGCTTGTGAAGAGAGTACATGTTAAATGGGTTGTCTGAATAGCCCCAAAGAATGGCTCTGTCAAGTATTTTTAAAATCACAGTCTTAATTGCACGAAATTCATACCCTAGATTCAAAATGTGCTATATCATCAAGTTGATCTTACTCCTTTTGTCATGGCTTTTATTCCTTTTCCTGTGTCGAAGTACTTCCCATGAGAGCAAGCTGAAGATCACAATCTTCATATTTCTTCAGTATATCATATTTCCTGTGAGATTTGACTGACTCTTCATGAGAATAAATGATTGTTTCTCTCTAGCAGGACAAGTTAGTGCCCATTATTCCTCACAAAAATATGTCACCTATTTGTTTGCATGCATAGCTGGATATTTCTTGCTCTTGACAATTATGTCAGTGTGCAAGTGCATATGTAGAGCTATCAGAGGGGGAAAAAAATAAAAATCTAAAATCCAGTTGTTGCCATTGCAAATAAGATAAAGTTGACTGACAGTCTAATAAACTGATGTGACAAGAATTATTGTGCTTTTTATATACTGACAGGTTATATTGGATACTATTTATGTGAATAAACTTTGACTACCTTAGATCAGGCTTGTTGGTGTGTTTGTTTTTTTCTTGTTTTCTGTTTAGAGTTATGGTATCTCATAACCTGTGTAAGTGCCAAGGTTATAGTTATAGTGGTAATAGAAAACAGATTTTTCTAGGCACTTTGTTAGACCCTTCTGTTGCTGGGCATACTGAAATATGCTTTGCATTTTAAAGTCTTGACTTTCAGATGATTTTTTGTCGCGACTCTTCACTTTTTTTATTTTTTGTTTTGAGTATAAGCAAGGTGTAAGAACAGGTCCAAAACAGGTGCCATTAACTGCCCTCATTTTCTATTCCTAGAGTGGGCTGACCTGTATAGGAGGATCTCTAAGATTCATTTGGGTTAGGGAGTAAAGGGATAAGCAGAAACAGTCTTTTGTATAAAGAGATGGGGAAGCTTGAGAGGAGTGTAGTGTTAAGATGGAGTTTCTTAAAGAAGAAATAATGAAAAAACACATGAGCAGTTACTACTTCTCTTGTCCTCTAGAGCACGCCCTAAACCAGATAAAGCCTCGAGGGAATGAAGAGCCTTTCAGCAACAAATGCTGAGAGGAGTGATGTTATCTAAGCAGTTTTGAGTGTAATAGGCATCCCAGGCTTCTCAAAGTGTCAGAAGCCACACTCAAGGAAGAGTCAAAGGTGAAGGGTGGGGTTAGCTTGTGGAGAGAAGGCTGTGCTTAAAAGGAGGTGCCTTCCTGGGAAGGCTGCTCCCCAGCTGTGTCCCGTCTCTTTGTGGAGGTGGCAGCTGTGTACACATCATCTCTGTCCTGTTGAATGTGCCATGGTTTTTGTGGGAATCAAACCTAAGCACAATTGCTGGAGTGGTCCAGCACTGACTGCAAATGGCCTCTGGGCTGCTATTTACACATAACTTGTGCATCTCAGAGCAAACCTGAATGGTCACCAGTTAGGATAGTTCATATGTCAGCTCCAGAATTCATTTGGTCTATTTTTATGATATATTTCCATCTTTGGTTGCAGATTAAATGTATCACTGTGAACAATCTGAAAAGAAAATGTTTAAAAGAAGGTAATATGGGAGATCTGAAGGTCTACTTAATAGTTTACCAACTACTAAGCTGGTAATGGGCAAAATGTCTTACCTTATAATGGAAACTGAACCTCATTCAGAAGAGTTTGCTCGATGCAAAAGCCACACTGTATTTTGTGCCATAGCTTTTCTAAAAGAACTTAGTCATGCTGTTTCATAATGCTGTCTATCAGGTCTTTTAGGAAGGACAGAATTCATGAAGTTGATATATGTTGTGACAGATCCTAGCAGGCTTAGCATTGATTGAAACACATCTTTGGAACAGGAGTGTTCAGAACTGGTAACCACAGGAAAATATTTTGTTGAACAAGAAACTTAGGTAAGAAAGACTGATTATGGTAGTAAAGTTACTTGTTGTATGATATTAGTGAAAATGGTGTTTAATTTCTTGATCATTTCCTTGTCTTCGTATTCTGGCCTTAGATACATATTACATGCAAGTATTACATGTAAACGCCTTGATGTTAGTATCAGCCAGCTTTGCATCTTCTATATTACTAGACTTTTCTTCAGAAGAGTTGTTCATATTGCAAAATCAGTTGCAGAAAGGTTTGATGTAAAAATCTCTTCCAAAATGTTGGAGTAAAAAAATCCCTCTAATTTTCTAAAATACTACTAAAATGTGATGTCGAAATAGAAGGATAAAATGTATATTACATTTGCTAGAGGAAGTGTTTTCCAAAGTGCCTGGAAGTACCAAGCACAACAAATGCTTCTGCTTCAAATACTTTCCATTAGGTTTCCCTGCACCCAGTGAAGTTTACACATAGCCTAGATGACAGCTGACTGTAATTCTTCCAAGTAAGAAATTTTTGAGTATGTATGATTAGGGTGCATACTAAGCTGAGTGTGTGTTGTGGCTGAATGGGAAGTTACAAAGAACCCAAGCTTCTAGGTATGTGGAGATTCTGTTTACTACCCTACTTGAGTACTTTTGGAAACAGAAGATCCATTTTGAAAAATTTTAGTTTGTTTGTTCAGTTCGTCTTATTGAAACTTTATGAAATTGTGATCAATAAAAAGGCAAGCTTCTAAGGAAAGAATAGGGTTTTGAAAATGCTGTCTTTTGCTGTTTTTATTGTGGGCAAGGAGTTAGAATAATTGTTGGCTTTTTTTACCTGGGATCTCTCTTTTTTTAGGCACCAAAATACATACGAGGTTGTCCTAAGCCAGAAGAGACTTTGTGTCTCAACCACTTGACCTTTGTTTTTGAACTGTACATGTTTCTGGCTGCAGTGTTCAGATGGAGCAATGTCTGTCACTGTGCTCCACACTCCTTGAAGGGCTCTTGTCTTGCTTCTGAAAACAAAAGTCTGTGCAATTGAAGGCAAGATGTATTGAGTAGATATTTTTGGGTTATGAATTTATTCATGCCCCAGGTGGTTCAGAGGGAAGTGAGTCTAGCATGACATGGGGCACAGTGCTTAGAGGCATTTTGTGTGACATCTTGCTCAATGATTTCTTCGTGTGACAGTGAGACTCCTGTCTGTAAATGTACTCTGAGCATGGGAAAGGGGCCTGATGATTCTCCATTGCACCAGAAATACCAGTTCAATAGGAAAAGATGGGTCTCAAGAAAGACTGCAGAATATATCGAGCAGACTTTTCAGTGAATGCTTAAATTATGTATTAGATTTGAAAACAATGCTTTGGGTTGGAAGGGACCTTAAAGGTCATCCAGTTCCAGCCCTCCTGCTGTGGGCAGGGACACCTTTCACTAGAGCACGGCCCCATCCAACCTGGCCTTGAACGCTTGCAGAGATGGGACAGCCACAGCTTCTCTGGGCTGTCTGCTCCAGTGTCCCACCAGTCTCAGTGATGACTTTCTTCCTAGTATCTAACCTAAACCTACTCTTTCAATTTTATACCATTGCCCCTTGTCCTGTCACTACCTGCCTTTCTAGAAAATCCCTCTCTGGCTTTCTTTTAGGCTCGCTTTAGCTCCTGGAAGGCTGAAGTTAGGTCTTTCTCTAACCTTCTCTTCTCCACACTGAATAACCCCAGCTCTGTCAGCCTGTCTTTGTGGGAGAGTTGCTCCAGCTCTATATAACTTGCGCAAAGTATGATCGATAATATAGCGTCTGTGGACTTTTTTTTGTTCCCCTTCTTTATATAGTGACACAATTTAAGATTAGCTGTCAGATCACATTCAGTTCTCTGAAATATTCTGTAGTCTAGATGAAAACAAGTCTTCACACAGAAGAAAGTGAGAAGAGCATTTATGCCAGTCAAGTTTATAGACATTGTTCTTTCTCTCACAAATTTTCTTCCCCTTTTCTCTCCCTATTGCTGGTAACAATTGCATCAGTCATAGGAAAACTATCAATTTAAGCTTCATGCACCCCAGTGAAGTTGTTTTTATGCAAATATGGTTCAGTTGCTTTAGTTTCTTATTTGAGAGAATTTTTAGTAGGAAACCTGATAAATCAAAACTGGAAAGCAAGTAGGTAAAGCCAGACTAAAACCACAGAGTTCCTTCTGGAATAACGGCCTTGGGGATATATATATTTTTTTCTTTCTCAATTTAAAGGGCATTGATTAAGTGTAGAATAACATAATTTTGTAACGGTAGTTTAAATTAAGTCTGAAATGCTTTAGGATCACCAACTATACTGGCATCCTTTGACTGAAGCACAGGCAGCTGGACAGACTCCACCCCACAGCTCCTCCTGTGCATTTTCTTTGAAGCCGAGCTTCAAAGCTCAAAGCATCAAGGGGTTACCTTTGATGAATTTGGAACATTGCATTTGTTCAGCAGGGGGGTGTGTTCATCTGCATCTCTCAGCTTACTTGAGAGATTTGCATGTTCCCTAAAAGCATTTGTCTTAACAGCACAGTTTCTGTCACTGCAGAAAGAAAACAGATACCAATTTGTGGTTTTGGCAAACAGAGCAGTGGGGCTACAGGGACAGACTCTGAGAAAGGGGGGGAAAGACCTGCTAGCTGCACCATCAGATCTTTTACAAATTAATAATTTGTAAAATAATTCTAATGTGCCTATGAGATTACACTTTCTGGCAAAGATAGTTTCAACAACATGTAGAAAGACAGTAAATGTCAACATATTCTGGAAAATAACCACCGACACTTAGTGCAGTTCTAACAAGGAGCTTCCAGAGGTTTCTTCTCCAGCTTCACACCCACTTAAAGCTAAGCTTTCATTATTCATAGTTGTGTTTATGAAATGTTTCATTTCTGCCCAGGAGACTGTAATGGACTCAGGCATATCATTCTGCACTTTTGAAGAATACAAATGTTGACTCTCATGTATGCATGTCGGCAGTACTTAATGCTGAATTGATGGCTGACTTCTTCCTGCTGTAAGTTTCAGCTAGAGAAAAGGTATAGAAAATCCACTTACTGGTGAAAATAAACTTCTCAATTTCTTAGTGGGTGTTATTTCCTAATTAGGTTGAAGAAAGAATCTCAGACTCACAGAGTAAATAGACTCTGCCATTTTATATTGCCAGTCACGCAGTGTTAAAGTCTGTGTCAGCAACATGATGGACCTTCACATCACTAAGTGCGTTTGTCTCTTGAGCATGGAATAAATTGTTCTCTGTGTGTGAGTGGTGTTCAGATTTGGCCTCTGCATCTGAAGAAGTTTCAGGGAAGATGGTATTGAAAAGGGCACTGTCTGGACCTAATACTCAGACCTGTTTTCCAGTAAAAACTTTTGTTAGGTTCTGAAAATGGAAGAATCTCTTTTCCTTGTATCTTTGTCCCTATTTAAGTCCAGCATCTTAGTATTTTGCATTCTTCCTGAAAAAATTGACATCACTCACTGTTACCTTATACCTGTCAGTTTTAAAAGCAGAACAGCCGTGTGGACAGCACTCTGGTGAAGACAGATGAGAGAAGGCTAACATTCTATTAATACTGAGTGCTCTCTATTTTAACCAGCAACCTGGTAGGCTGTTTAACTCTTATTCTAGTTCTGTTCTGCATTAAAAGTTAGTATAAATTTTAATTTGCCTTTATTTGTCTTCATTGCATATACTTAGACTGAGAGCTCATAAGTGATGTTTTCCTGTAACTAATACAATTTTGTAACTTGCATATGATGAGCTGATATGTAGCTTGATTTGTACAGCCATCTCAAATTTATTTTCACTTTAAGAGGTCCAGTTTAAATACTTAAGTTACCTGTGTCTCTTTGTTTTCTACAAGATTTACTGTTCTTCATAGTCAGCTTGTAGGGTTTGAATAAACGGTTCAGAGAGCCTGAGTATAATGCAATTGCGTTCTTACACTTTGGTTACTTGGCAGTTGAAAACTATTTTCTTCCAATTTGGAATTAAAGCTTTTGTTGGCAGATGTGGAGCTAAGTATAAGCTGGATATCCTCAAAATAATTTGCTTCTGTTTCAAACTTGTAATGGTTTCTCTGGGACTTTTTAGAAAAGAAATGCTATTTTAGTAACAAGATTTCCTTCCAACTGAAAATTGCATATTTTTTTACATTATAAGGACTAACTATTTCTATTTCTTCAAAGAATTTCCAGTAAAATTTGCTCAGAGCTGTAATTCTTTTTCTGCTTGATAGAATCCATTTTGCATACATGTAAAACTAGAGCAGCTTCTTTGCCCTTTAATTTTTTCTTTTTCATGAAGGCTGAGACGTAAATTGAGTAGGCAAAGAATGTTTTCTTTGCAATAGCTTTACTGTCTGCAGCAGAGAGTCAAAATTTTGGCTCCTCTGTATGTTTAGGATGCCTAGATTCCATGTCCCACCTTGGAATGTAGGCTTGGAATGCGTGTAGACTTAAAGGTCTCTGTCACTTAGTTGGTTGTGTTGTCCCTTTCTGGGCATTGTACTGGCTGCAGGAGTTTTTCCTTGATTTCCTGGCCCCAGAGCAATCCCCTTTGTCGTCTTGGATCAACCTGCTCAGTTATTCATGGTTACCTGCAGCAGCAATGGAAGCAATCATTGCGTGCTCCTGTGGTGCTGTTAGAGCTGCAGCAGCTCCCCTGCTTATTCCATCTTTTTTTGTTTGTGGAACTTGTGGAAAGCTCTTAGAGAAATGGAGAAATTTTAAATTTTGCATGCATTTCATTTACTGGACTTTCCTTTGACTTGTGAATCTGGGAAGTGATTATGCAGTAACCTGGGAGGGGCCATCTAGGATGAATTCCGCAGTGTAATTCTAGATAATTTCAAGTTTCTGGCGGAGGAACTGGCATGTCTCACTGGAGACACAAATACCAAGTTTTTTGTGATCTCCTGAAGGTGTCATCTCCTGAAGTTGCAATGTCTGTTAATAAGTTCTTGACTCAATTAAGTAAAATCTTCCTCCATTCCCTGTTTCTGGATCACTCAGCATTTCCACTTTATTGATAAAGTCCAGTGCTTGAGCATTTTATTCTATATTATCCTATAAGGAGAACAACTCTACGTAACACAAGTATCTATACTGAATTAATTAGTGAAGCCCATTAATAGCTCTGGAGTGAGACCAGACCCAGTGGTAATCAATTGCTTTGGGTTAATACTGTTTGTGACTGACTGTAAATCACATCATGTGGTGTTTCAGCTGCTGGAGAAAATAAAATATTGACTGTAACATTCTTTACAGTGAAAGTGTGAGGCTTCTTTTGATGAATTCAGCATTCTGTAAGAACATATCAGCTCTAGTCAAGTGACATTTTTTCTTCTTAAGATTTTTGATTTTTAGGGTTTTTTTTTAATTTAAAATATATTACTCAACACTCACTTCATTACTGCTGTGTCTTTTCTACCAAAATAATTTTTCTCAGACAGACTAGTATGTAAGATCTTGTAGGGTTTATTAGCAGTGGAGCTGCTGATGAATAGACTTCACCTGAACATGGATTTGACAAGTTGATTACTTTTTTTTTTTTTTTTTTTTTTTTAAATGTTTGGGGTTTGTTTGTTTGTTTGTTTCTGCTTAGTACTTAAAGTTCAGAATGATAAATAAGCTTACAGAATTTCATGCTACAAGGAGATAATGGTTGAAAGTAGTTTATAGAATTAAAAAACCTAGTTGTACGGGATCATTGTTTTGCAGGCTAGAACTTCACTTGCTCTTACTTCCCTTTTGCATTGGAAGATTGAAGATTTCACAGCTCTGCTCAAAAACTGCAGCTGCCAAAACTCACTTTCCAAAACTGCACCTTGTCTGCCCCTGAATTCTGTTGACTGGCAGTGGAGGGCCTCATCTGTCCTACTTAAGTACTGTGGGTCTTCTGTGCTCTGAGTATGTTGGAAATCCACACAGACTGATTTATTTTGGTCAATAGTCCAGAAATCCTGGCCATGTTACCTTCTTCACCCAAACACCTCTACCTCTCTTAAATGGAGTTTTCAGCAGGAAAAAAAGGGGTTAAGATGGGAAACAGAAGAAAAAGCCCTCCTTGCTGTTGGGTTTTTCCCACTCTCCTGTTACTCATCCCCATAGAAGTCAGCACAAGTTGTACAGAATTTTTTGTAAAGAGATGGAAAATATTTGAAAGTTATGATTAAAGTCTTAAATAGAGGGAAGTACTATGAAATTTATAGAATAGCTGTCAAGTAAACCTTTAATTCAGTAGAAATAATGTCAAAATCTTATTGTATTCAGTAGAGGCAGACTTCTAAACACTTTATAAAAACTTTGGAATGCAATTTTTGGCTGAATTCAAATAAATTGATTTAATGTATATATGCTTGAGTTCATGTACATATTTAAAATAAATTTTAAAACTGAATTACAAATTCCAAGTACATATGAATTTCCTCAATAGTATACTGTTAGTGATACCACAGAAGTGCGTTTTAATCCTTTCTGTGAATCTGTTTTCTGGATTTCCTCCCTGTTCCTGGAACCAAGTCATAGTACCAGGCCATCAGTCAGCCAGGAAAAACGTCTTAGGAGAATTATTTTCACAGAAGAGCTGCTGTCGCTTAATCCACCAGACACAGCCCGCTGTCAGAACATCCCTTCATCTGTTTTTTCTTTTGTTAAGGTATAAAGAGAACAAAGGTACAAAAAAAAGATGAAGTTAGCAACTTTCTTTTTTGTAAGGCTTCAGTAATTGTTAATATTGTTAATTCGTTATTACAGAGGATTCTGTGATTTCTTGAAGCAAGGATTGTCCTCGTGTGTGGAGATCAGCCACAGCAGTCTTTTAGTTGACACACTACCAGCAGTAGCAGTAATTATTACTTAATTAAGTGATTACTAATTAATATGTTAATACTCCTCAGTGTTATTACACACATGCGCATTACTGTCCACGTTTATTAAGAAGCAAATTTGAGGGGAGGGGAAAGGGAATACATTAGTGTTCTATGAAGTTTAAATCTAGAAGAAATTTAAACAGCATCACTGAGAGAATATTTCACTAAAAATTTAGATGTTATACCTCGTGGGGAGGATTCATTGGTAAATATGACTTGGGATCTCCCTCTGGCCTTTGCCCTGAATCTTCAGTTAGCTATTGTTAAATTTAGATTTAAAGAATTTACAGTTTGCTTAAAAATGGCAGTATTTGTCTTTGTCATCTGGTAGACACAGACTAACTTATTTCATAAGTGAATTATTTATTATGTTTTTGTGAAGGGCAAAAGTTAATTGAATTAGTTGCAAGGTCTTCTCACTGTTCATTCATCTGAACTAGATGATTTGAGAGAAGTAAGAATTGTGAGATATAAGATGCATTAGGCTACAGCAACATAAAGTAAAATAGTGCCTTGCTTTTTATTTTATTTTGTGCTTTTTTTGGGCATGGTGGGTCACAGGTTATTGTTGAACAAAAGTATGATATATGGATGATAAAGGGCAAGAGAATGAGTATGACTTCAGTACCACTAAGAAGGTGGGAGGATGTATTTCTCTTCGACTATTGAAGTTACCTACGCAGAAAAAAAGAGTAAAAATTAATGCAAAAGTCAGACACAAGCAAGAAAACCCATTATGACTGACGATTAAAAGAGATGGGGAACATATTTGAAAGTAATGGCATGCCGAATAGAACTTATTCTGACATACCATAGTAAACACGGTGCTTTGCCTAAACTAGAGATGATATATCACCCACTCTTTGTGAATTAATAGTAGGCATGCTTGAAGTAGTCAGAAGTGGTAGGATGTTTATGTAGGCAGAATGCTGTTTGAAATGAGGAAAAGTCAATGCTGTAATGGATAATGTAAATAAAGAAATGTAGATAGTATTTGAATATAGAGGGGGACTAAATCAGCCTAACAGTCATAAAATGGCATTGATTTTCTTTGCAAAATTACAAGTTTGCAAAGTAGTTCTTCTTTGTTTGCTAAATATGGTGGCTCTTGAGGTGAGAAAGTTCTGTGGATTGTTCTTACATCAGCTGAGGTGCAGTGAAGCTGTAAAATCTATACCCCCATTTTTATTTTTAGCAGTGTACATAACGGCATTGGTACTTTAGTCCTTATATAACAAGCTCTTTTATAAATGCATGGATGGAGGAAATAATTGTTGTGTATTAATAAAGTGAGACTGATTACCTCATCAAAGTTACTTTTGATAAACTAGTTTTCACTTAAAAGCTCTCACAAAGAGAATTGATGGTATCCATTTCTGCTTTCTGACCCGTCAGCTTCCTTTCGCATTTAATCTCCTGTAATGCTGAACTTCTTGAAGATTTTAGAATCGATGCCGACAGTACTCTTCTCAAAAATTTGATATTGAACTTGGTTTTTGGGGTCAGGTTGCTGGTTGCTGTTAAATTGGTGGTTAATAGGTTGTGCTGGAGTAGAACTGTGTACACGTGTCTCCATTCTGCAGGGAAGCCACAGTTCTCTCTGGAATGGATGCACACCTGTATCTTCTTGCCATGGATTTATAGGTGTCTGAGACACATACATGTGAGGGCAACTCCTGGCAGGCGCACACACAATATTTTACTCCAGCAGTCCTGTGAGGTCTTCTAGGTTCATATTTGGTTGTCAGAGTTTTTTTTTACAAAAACTCTGTTTATAACCCTGTGCTGCTGAGAGCTTAATGATCCCCTACTACTTGTAATATTATGAACTTTCAGCCAGATTAGTTTGCAGCTTCCAGTTCTCTTTGCTGAGGAGTAAACCCTTGGGGCTTTAGTTGCAGTACAAAAAATTAAAGCTATACTTACGTTGTCGTGCTGTCAGTTTGCTTTCGTTTATCTATATAGTCAAAGACAGGCTGTGAATACAGACTAGAATGTAAAATTCCCACTGCACTAGAGTGAGGCCAAATACAAATGTGAGTAATTTACTTGGGGGGAATTTGCCAAAATTGCAAATACGATCTGCTAGAAATGAAGTATTTCCTGTGGAAGAGATGTGTAGCTTTTTGCAGATGTCAGTGACGGCTGCAAGCACTGAATGTACTGGGATTCAGTCAAAATATCTTAATAAATATGTCTTAGAGCGAAAGAAATTGTGAGAAGAATCAACTTCCATTACTATTTTAATTCTCATAAAACTGTCTAACTAAATATCAACAGGAGGGCATGCTTCCTGTTTGTATTTCTGCATCTTTTCTAGAATTAAAAACTTAGTTTTATGAAGCATGATATGGATTTAATTGTATAAATAGATAAATTCACATAATTTTCAGTCAAAAGTCTTGGTTAGATCTTGTAGGTCAAGAGGAATCTGTGTGGTGGTGGTTTTTTTGTTGTTTTTTTGTTTGTTTGTTTGTTTGTTTTTGTTTTGTTTTGTTTTTAATAATTCAATCCTGTCTACTCTTTCAGAAAAACACAAATAGAAAAATCTTGACTAGATGAAGCTTCTCTGGAGATTTCTCACACACACCTCACACCCTCAATGTGCATACACAAGATTAATGAATATTGATGAGATTTTAAGTTATAGGTTATGACCTCAAATTACAGCAGAATTAAATTCCTGTTGAAACCTGGCATCTGACCTGTTTGTCTTCCAGTGTGCAAATTTTTTTTTCATCCTGTTACTGCTCATGCCAGTATAAACCCCTGATACCTTGAGTTTCATTTTTATGTATTTGGCATAAATAAGCCAAGGCCAACAGTAGAACTTGTGGAAGATATGGATTCTGATCATACAGTAAAGATAATAAATAATTCATAGATTCTTCTAGCTAGTTGCTAGTTGGGATCAGCAGGTCCTCATGTCTGACCTTTTCCTTCAAATAAACACAAGAATTTCATTCAAGTTCTCTTTTACTACGAATATTATAGTGATGTGTGCTTATAACCAAGTTTAATGTATCTGCTACTCCAGTCAAAGTGGATCTAGTCACTTTTCCTTATTTAAGAAAGTAGTGTGTGAGACAGGTAGGAGTTTATGTCAATGATCATGAAACTTGAAACTGTAAGTAGGGTGAAATATACACTGTAGAGGGCCTGAGGAAGGCAAGAAGATTAGCAGTACCCTGGTTGGGGCAGAAAGGGTTGGTGGAGGTCACAGATAGGTATTAACAGCCTCAAGGGTCATAATTTCTGAAACATGGAATTAAAAATCCTGGTTTCAGGTGTAGCTTGTGTATTTCATATTTTAGAAGCCATGATTCGTGTTTTAGAAGCAGTTATTAATGAAGTTTAGGATAAACATCTAATTGTCTTAACTTAGAGAACATAGGAAAATGGTTTACTTCAAATTGCTTCTAAATTTTTCCCGTGGTTTCTTACAGTTTCTGCTCTGGGAATCTTGAATATCATAAGTGATCAGCTCCTCTGTTTATTGAGATTAAAAGGATAGGGAGTAAAAGTGTTCTTGAATTTTATTGTAGTGGTTCTGGCTCAGGGGATTCCCCTTCCCAGCCCCCCAACACTTTTTCACAATTTCACAGGCAAAGTGCTTTTCTGTGTTTCTGCCCTTCATTTGTATAAACTACAAGAGAAAACAAAAGGTCTAGGGTGGTGGTTTTTTAAAACTGTGGATAGCACAGCCTCAGTTATTAGCTCTTTTCTGGCTTGTACCCTTTGGGTTTAGCAAATTTGCCCTAATGCAGTATTTTCATCCCGTTTCACTCATGCCCCCCTTCATCCTGTTTCCTGCCTATCCCAGAGAAAGGCTGGAGAACCTTTTGTAGTCTGATGGCAAAATGGCTTGATGGCTTGATTCCTCTGTTAACATCAACGAAACAGCTATGGAATTTCCAAACCTTTTTGATAAGGAGGAACGTTTGGAGCTTAAGGATATTAAAAGCCAACAAGGTTATCTTTTCAGAGGTGATTAAATTCAAAGAAAACTTTGGTCCTGTGGAAAATAAAAGGTAAACAAAGGAGATAATATGGAGAAACCCTCATACAAATAGTGCTTTTGCAACTTCTCTGTTTCTGTATTTGCTTCCCAGACTGAATTACTCCATGAATGTAGTTCTGACTCCAGGTGACCTGCTTTGAGTTGCCTCTCTCTGTCAGTGCCATTTAGAATATCCTTGACTACTCTCAGTAACTCTCTTTTCTGCACAGATCCAAGGGTAAGGGCTTCACAGCATAAATTCATTCCCTCATGTGTCAGTGATCTCATTTTGAAGCACAAATCTTTCATCCTTTTATTTTTCAAAATTCTGCTAGCTACTAGCTAGAACTTATTTACTGTGCTGGCAGATACTCTGGAGATAAAGGAAGCAGCAAGAACTATTTAGACCTTTCGTTCTGGTATGCTTCCATTCAAATTTGGAGATTTTTTTCCCTCTACATGATCAGTGATTGATATTTTTCGAGGCAGTAAGAGGACCAGGCATCTGACTCCAATGGCTAACACCACAAGTTGGATGCAGAATCCTAGAAAATTAGGGCCTGTATGAATTATACTTTGTTATTCAATTTTGAGTTGATACTGTTAATAAGTCTTTTAACTTTATCATATCCTTCCTTATACCAATTTTCTTCAATTATTTATGAAGTAATTATTTTAATGTCTCGCGGCTATTCTTCAATATTTTGTATTTCCTTTTTTCCTTAGGTTTTTTGTTTGCTTGTTTTTTTTAAACTACAGTTAATTCCTACATCTTCTGGCCTATATTTCTAATAAAGCCATTTTATTTTCATTACTGTGAATGTAGGGTTTAAAATGGTGTACTTGTTGATCTCATAGAACAGGGGCTAGGTCTTCTCATACCAGAAGTAATATCTGAAGTAGTCATCCCTTTTTTTGATGGATATTGGATTTCGTCTTGGACTGTCATTACCTGAACAAGAGTAGATAACCAATTTTTTTCATGTGTAAGCAAATTCTCCCTATTTTTTGTGATTTTTTCCTGTGAAAACTAGAATACATGAGGTAGCAGTGATGTGTTCATATATTTTAGTCTTTATTCTCTCTACCCTCAACCTCATTTTCCTTGTTATTCCTCGGTGGTGTACATGGTCCCTAATCCCATTGATTCAACGACTATTCTTTATTTACTTGTATGGTTCCAGCCATGTTTATATGTATTAAGGACCATGTATGCCTAAAAATACAGAAATAATACTGTCTGTAGTGCCACACAGGTTAGAAAGGATAACATTGCACTGCCTGTTGCCTGTCACCTTTGTAAAATATTGTACTGCCAGCAGCCATTGATTTTTGTGAATCATTCGGGTTTATGGAGAGTAGTGATTTGGCAAATGTCAAGACACCAATCACAAGGTGTTATGGAGTAGTTTTGTTCACAACTAGTAATCATTTTTACCAGTAAAACATTTTTATTGTGTAGTCCTATACTCCTGTCAGCTGTTGAAAAGTGTGACTCTGGAACATAGGTCTGAATGTAGCCCAAGCACTGTGTCAGCAAGTCTACACCTGCCTTCAACTGGCACCTGCCACCACATGGATTGTTGGGATTTTCCTTGAAAAGGACTTACAGTGTGCATTATGCATTTGAAAAGGCTGAAGAAAATCTGAAAGCAAGTGGGGAAAGACTATAGAAGGATAATGCTGACATTTCAGAGGGTAATACAAATTTGAACTGTGGTGATACTGCTATTGTCTGCATCCCAGCAATGTGAGCTTTAAGGACAGAGTGCTAAGGCATCATTAGTCCAGGAAAAAAAGAAACAACAATCAACAATCATCATAGCAGTGTGATGCTGCTTTTAAAGGAGAAAGGATGGAATATACTTTGGGAGTTTATGATTTATACGATATATTTTCCTTTGGTGGTTTTGTTTTTTGTTTTTTTTGTGTGTGTGTGTATTTCTGTATTGTAAAGTAAGTGATATTAAAGCGGGGTTCTGGGTATTTGAGGCCACTCTGCAGCACCTCTTTGCTCTATAAGTGCTACTGGCAGTATAAAGTTACTTGTTCAAGCCCTGAAAGGAGTGAAAAAAAGCCAATGCTTAAGTGGAAAAATCCCTGTAGCAAAATTGGATCACGCTCAACCCTACTAGACTCACCACCTTGCATAGAGCTGTGAGAGAAATTAGCTCAATTTGTGATTCTCCAGACACTATTAATTAGCTGATTGTTATTTTTTAAGTGAATATTATGGTACAGAGAAACTCAGTAAGTGATTTCCCTAAAACCATTTTGAATTTAAGTTTTTCAAGAGAACCTGAATTTTTGAGTCCTAATATTGTATGTAGGGTCATACTTTGTGTTTAAGAGGAAATGCTACTGGAGGTTTAATGTCTCTGTACTATTTCCAGGAGACAAACAACATAGAAACTGAAGAGTAGACAGGGAATGAAGATAATATTAACTTCATAGTTTGTATGTGTCCAGGAAAACACAGATCTCAATGGTGGAAGTTAAAATCAGGATATCACTTGTTATTTATGACTGTTAATATTGTAGAAGTATTTTTAAAGCCCCATGTTATTAGGAGGTAGTTGGGGAAGACATACAGTTTCATCTTTGAGAAAAAGAACTTGGTGTCTAAAGGTACCAAAAGACTGAATAAGATAAGAGGGAGAAGTACTTGGCAATTAAATCAAAAGTGAGATGGAATACATTTGCAGTGGAATAAATTAGTTGTTGCTAAAGGCTTTCTGAATGCTGGAAACAAGCACAGTATTTTCTAAATGTCTTTGAAAATCTCTTTTGGAACTTGACAACATCATTTGGTAGATGTCAGCTGCAAGGTTCAAAAAGCTTGGCATATAAAATTCAGCTTGGAATGGAAAATCTAGAGCAGCTTTCCTGGCAGACGCTCCCAGCAGCATCACAGAAAACTTCCACTGCATAGGTGATGGGGTTTTAACACAGTTGTCTTAGTGCTGGATTAATTTGTAGACACTGTTCCATAGTTCTTGACATTAGGGCAAGTTAATAAAGGAGGAATCAAGTTTGTGTGAAGAGGTGTGTAAGTCTTGACAAAAGCAGCTAAGTTAGAGCAGACACAGCACTAACCTACTCGTGCAATGGCAATCTGGGCTGTTTGCTTGAGAAGAATATAGAGCTGTATTGATTTTTAGCAGGTAACCTTTTTTTTCCTTTTTGTGAAGTGAAAGCTGTTGGAAATGACTGTGTATGTCATTAAATCAGTGATAATTTTCAGACAGAGATAAAAATGTTCAATTTGTCTGGTTATTCTCGTGGAGTGTTCTAGCCATTAGTGGAAGTAGAAAGCAAAGATTACGTGCCTTGTTCTTAATCCATATCTCTCTGAGGCAGTTAATTATTCTGGATATATCATCCTCTTAAATGCTACAGAGAACAAAAATACCTGATGGTTGTTTAAATGGAAATGTACATGGTTTTTCTTAACTTTTCCCAGTGATTTCCAGTGTTCTTGTATATGCTGACAGACCATTTGTCTCAGTGCTGCTATCTATAATACCATGTTATATTATGAAAAGGAAGCCCTTTTTTTTTGCATAGGACATACATTATTGAATTTAAAGTATGACTTTTTGACTCTTTCTATGCTCCTGAAAAGAAGGTACAAGATCTCTGCTGCTGCTCTCACTTCTAAATCATGATATATAATTCTTTTGGTCCGTCTGTGGACAATTTTTGTTTGTCTTTGTACCGCAAGAGGTCACATGGAGAACTCCTTATCAGAGACTAGGACCCAACTGTGCTGGCATGACTCAAGCATACAAGATAAAGCTAGGGCCTCAAGAGTTTAGCAGTGGGTGTATGTGTGTGTCTGGATTCTGCTGCTCCTTTGGGTGGCTGTTACCACACCTGGATTCTTACAGTAAGAGGAGGGGCAACCCTGTCCTGGGGTGCATCAGGGAGAGCCGGGCAAGGGAGGGATTGTCCCACTCTGCTGTGCATGGGGGCAGCCTCACCTTGAGTGCTGGGGGCAATTCTGGGTGCCACAGTGTAAGATATTGATCTATTAGAGGGTATCCAAAGGAGAGGTACAAAGGTGGTGCAGGTTCTTGAAGGGGAAGCCTTACAAGAAGAGGCTGAGGTCACTTGGTCTGTTCAGCCTGGAGAAGAAGAGACTGAGGGGAGACCTCACTGCAGGTCCAGTTTCCTTATGAGGGGAGGAGGAGGGACAGGCACTGATCTCTTTTTTGCGGTAACACTGACAGGACTCAAGGGAATGGCCTGAAGCTGTGTCAGAGGAGGTTTAGGTTGGGTATCAGGAAAATGTTCATCACCCAGAGGGTGGTTGGGTACTGGAACAGGCTCCCCCAGGGCAGTGGTCATGGCACCAAACCTGACAGTGTTCAAGAAGCTGTTGAACAACACACGTGATGTGTTTCTGTGTGTGTACAGCCAGGAGTTGGACTTCAATGATCCTTTCTGGTTCCTTCCAACTCAGGATGTTCTGTGATTCTATGATTCTGCACAGCTATTTCATTATGTATTTATGTAGTTTCCCATTGAAATGTCTATGTTAGTTCTACAAGTATAAGTGTTCTACAAGTATAAGCATTCCGTGCTGCTTTTAAGACAAGTGATTTTTTGAACATAGTGCCAAAGGATTGAAACACTTCTAAATCGGCCTACGTGACAATGGAGGCAACATGCATTGCAGTCTTTTCGGGCTTTGAACTGACAACCCTGTAGCTATTTGTGCAATATTAGGTAAATAATTTAGTAAAAATATTGCAAAGTCTGTTACAAGTCTACTGATAATATTTTTCGTGTTTTAAAGAATGTTTAACATCTCATACATTTGGGTGCATAATTCTGTGGAATTCAGACAAGAGCTATGACTTTTCTACAGAATTAAAAAACCACCCATAGATCTAAATAAAGTTTTTTGCAATATCAGAGTCAGAAAAAATGTATAGAAAGAAATCCACTAAAGACAGTGACTAGAGAAATGTAGGTAACTGAAGGGCTTTAAAAATGTAAAATAGAACTTCCAGACACTTCCATTATTCACATAGTCTTTATGTAATTTGTGGTTCCCAAGTTTATGCCTCTAGGTATGCTCAAAGTCAGTCAATTTTGACATCTGGCTCCTTTTTTCAGCTCCTTTGGGATTCACAGAATAGGCTTCTTCACCTGTGGAACCAGATGTTTTAAGGATGCTAACAGTGTTCTTTCAAAAAGCCACTGAAAACACAGGAAGGAGCAGTTTCAGGTTTTATCAACTCTCTTGCATAAACATGTTTCAACTTGGCAGAAGTATTTCTACCAATTTCTCAGTGATTTGATTTTCATGGCATTTCTGCACTTGAACACTGTTTTTCTGCTGGAAAAGAAGGACCTAACTGGCATGACAGGACAACTGGAATGGGTGAATCACAGACCTGTGCTTTATCCAGTAGGTCAATGTCTTGAAAACTGGACTATATTTGGGAAGCCTCCATATCAGTCTTTCTGGCATAGAGGACATGAAGCCCTAGTAAGTACCAAGCAGAGCTCCTGAATTAAGTTAGTATTTTGAGGATATTTCCATCAGTTTTTCTGGAGCTCTTCTGTTTAAATTGGTCAGAAAATCAGTGAAACATTCAGCACTTTATGAAAAACTCCCTGTAGTTTTGTGGTTGAATCATGAGGAGGAGTAGAAACATCCAGGTCAAAACTTCCTGAGGCAGAGAGATGAGGGATTTGGGTCCAGGACATCTAATTGTTCTCCCAGATTCGTATTATCAGGCTGTAGAATAGAGAGGCTTAGCAGCTCGTAGATTTCTTTTTCTGCTAATGTGTAAAAGTAGTTACCCTAATGTTTCTCTAATGCTTTTAAGGGCTTTCTACCTTATCATGCTTTCCACTAAAGAAGCCATTGAAATGAGTGTTTTCCCAACAGAAGGAGGTGATTTTTACTGTTGCTGTGATATGTGCAACTTAGGATCACCATCTGCACTCCATTTCTACCTCACATAAATTACTGGTTGTTTAATTTAGCTTTTCTCTCGTGTCATTTATTTTCACATACAGAGGTAGCAGCTTTACCAGTAGATAATAGGAAGTTATTAACTTGTTTCACCTTACATTCCCACAACCACATGCTGCTATTTCTTATAATAACCTTGGCTTCAGTAATGTGGCCCTTTGTGGGATCTTTTGAGTGTGCTGTGTAATTATATTGTGACTACCGAATGAATATAGACTGTCATTCCATTACCCTGCTAATCTAATATGGTGATAGAGGTGTTGTTTGTATGATACTTTCCCACTTGTCTCATCTGATAAAATTCTGTTTGAAATTAACTGCTTCCTTTTTCTGCAACACTGGTGGATTCTGCTCCACAGTTCAGCCAGTGAAGGAGTAAGAAAACTGCTAAAACTGATTGATAAAATTGATGGAAATAATACTGATTTCCATGCTTTGAAGGCATTGCCTGCAGCAGACTCAAGAAAATTTAAGCTCAGATTTTTTTCTGTAGTTTTAATGGGAAAACTTAAAATACTTTTTTTTTCTGATTTTTTTTTTAACCTGAAACAATTACAAATAATACTTATCAACACTGCAAAAGAAAATAAATGTTTATTTTCTTTATAGTTACATATTACTTGCTGTGTTCTTATCATTGCAGTTTTTCTTTGTAAGTTTCTAAGTAAAAATAAATAGAGCATAAATAATTTAAAAATGTAAGGGGGAGAGAGGCTGAGACTCTAAAACTGGGGAATATATTCACTGTGGGCATTTAAATTCTTTTTGTTGTCGTTTAGCACTGAGTTTGGCTCCTTTTGAGAATATTCCTGTAATTGACAGATTTTGGGACTCTCTGCAAGGAGATGGCAGTAAATGCAATTTGCCATCTGTGGGCAAATTTTTTTGTAGCATCATACCTGTATCAGGAATAGTTGCTTATCATCATGCTGTGTTTTGAAGTTAATGTCCACGTTTTCTAGTACTGCAGACCAGCCTCTTCAAATGAAAATTAATGGAGTTTAGCTAATTAAGCCATGTGAGGTCTGACCCTGTTTTCACTATGTCCTCTATTGTTTATAAAATGACACATAGGTAATTGTCAAGAAGGACATGCTAGTGATTGTTTAAAAAAAAAAAAAAAAAAAAAAGTTTCTGGAAGGTGAGAAGTCGAAAATGTAAGCTCTAGTACCATTAACAGATGTAGACCTCAAAGTATTATATTAATATTAACTTATAATTATATTAACTTTCTGATAATTGCAATGGGTCACAAGTAATACATGCCCCCACTCTGGTTTCCAGTATTTGACTGTAGTGGTTACAAATTCTTTGTTGTGTCTTAGAAAAGGTCATCATGTGCCTTTCCTACTGCTGCCAAGAGATGCATTTCATATCACAAAAAAACTCCTTGATCTGCCCTCTCCTACGTGTTTTTTCAATAAAATGAAGATATTTCTGTTGGAGATGAAGGGGATAATTTGTGGATCATTGTAATAGATTAATTGGTTTATGAACCCAAAGTTTCTTTAGAGGATGCCGCAAATATTTATGATGTCCTTGAGTTTTACACCAGATCTGTAAATTAGCTGAAAGATGTGTAAAAATTCATACAGTCAGACAGTTCCCTCCTAGCTACGTGCATAAAGTGGCTCAGGAGCATAAATTATTCCTACTGAGGTCAATCATAATTTATGCTATTTTGCTTCTGCATCTGCTATTCTGAGAAAGAAGAATATAAAGAACATCTGTATTTGAAGAAAGATTTCCTTCTTTGCATCAAATTTCATTCACCTAGGGAAATCTTTTGGTACAACTCATAATCTGAAGGGCTGCAATTTGAATTGGCGGGTCACAAGGGAAGAGTGCTTCAGACTGTATTTATGAAAAAGCTGAAAACGTTACCACAGCCTGGACAGTTGAACCCCAGAGATCTGTAGAGATGTTGTCATTGAGGATGTATTCAGTCACGTGCATATGGAAGCAGAATAATCCTTTAAAAAATTATGTCAGACCAACTCCAATTTCTGTTCTATAGCATGTAGGCTGTCTGTTTAGTTTTCACGTTTTAGGGAACTTTTTGTAATATACTTGAAGTATATTTCCTAGAGAATACCTGAAGAAGTTTTAGTACATATGTTAATAATACCTTCCACGGATTAAAGGCTTTGATGGGGGTAATAATATCAGTAGCTTGTTGCCTGTAATTCTTTGGCTGACTGTCCTTACTTTATTTGGGTGTGTAATGCTTTGGTTTTTAGATGTCTAAAATGAATAAAACTAGCAGATAAGAGCTGTAGTAATGCAGGTAGAAGTCAAGAAAGCGAAATTAGAGGGTCAGACTATTCCTACTTCCTTAGTCTTTTGCATCTTTATGACAATGTTACCTGAAATTCTACATACAATAATAGCTCAAACTGTAAATTAATTTAAGCATTTTTCTTAATTTCTTAATCTTGCTGATAGATCTCACTAAATAAGGGTTGACTCTGCAGCCATTATGAGGAAAAGAATCCAATTTTTCTTTATGTCACTTCCAAACAAACGATGTGTCTGTGAACAAAGCAGTCGATTTAAGCAAGTCTGAACAGGTTATTTACAAGACCTAGTGGCTGTCTTATCTCCAGACGTTTTTTTTTTTCCCCCCTGGGGGAAAAAAAAAGAACAGGATGAAAAAATAATGTGTCAGCTTACATTATTGAAGTTCACTCTTTTTGAGACATAGTAATACTGGTGGTTAGAAATATTAGAAATGGGCCTCACAAGTTTGAATTCAACATGAGATATTTTTGTGTTATATTGTCATTTTAATATCTAGCTCTAAAAGCTTATATAATTTCATTCTAAGAAGGAAAAAACTTGACTTCAGCTGTTTTTCCCCCTCACTTACGTTCAGCTCATTTTTTCTGGTCTAGCTAGCTATCATAGGCAGCATATACCATATTGCATTTTCAAAACTATATTTGAACATAATCCCTCTAGATGAGCAGAATTGTTGGGAAGCAAAATGAATAATAGCGACTTCTGTGGCATTCATTTTGCTGGGCAGATGTGCTAAGGGTAAGAAAAGCTAGCAGTAGAGTACACAAACTGTTGGAAAGGCATCAGGATGCCAGTAATTTAATCTGTAATGAAAGGGAATGATTGAGTCAGTCTATCTTTTTAATTTTATATTTATAAATTGTTTCATATTAATACCTATTAGGGTCTCCACTGCAGACAGGCTGAGTAAGCTGGAAGAAGATAAGGCTCCAGGGAGACCTTAGAGCAGCCTTTCAGTACCTCATGGGGTCTTACAGGACAGCCAGAGAGGGATTTCACAGGGGCATGTAGGGATTCAAGGGGGAATCCCTTTAACTGACAACAGGGTAGGTTTAGCTCAGGTGTCAGGAAGACATTCTTTAATGTGAGGTGGTGAGGCACTAGAACAGGTTTCCCAGAGCAGCTGTGTGTGCCCCATCCCTGGAAGTGTTCAAGGCCAGGTTGGATGGGGCCCTGAGCAATCTCATTTAATGGAAGGTGTCCCTGCCCATGGCAGAGGTTTGGAATGAAATAATCTTTAACGTTCCCTTCTACCCCAAACCAGTCTCTGATGTTCTGTGATAATCCTTAGAATGAGATACTGTGCCTGGTGCTTAATCTTCTCTTATGAAAAGTTAGGCAGCTTGACATCAATGCTGTGACATGCTAAACAACTCCAAGAAATGCTGAACTCCTTAAGCTGCAGAAACAAGCAATGGTATAATTATAATTTCTGATGCCAGTACCTCTCTAATGAAGGATGTTTTTGTGCTGAGATGTAAAAAAATTGCATTTAAAATTCTCCTCTGTTTTATTCTTAAAAGGCAGTTTATGTCTGAAGAAGTGTCATTTACTGTAGAACACCAAAAACAAAAATATGTAAATGACACCAGAGTTTACCATTTTCATAATGAATGTTGTTACTGCTTGTAGAATGAAGATTTGGCTCCTATTTGCACTCTTTGTTATGTATATTTTTCATGTTCAGCATGTTTAATCCTGGTGTTCTTCCAAATTTCATTTTCTTTCGCCACAAATAATAAACAATGATAATGAAGCAAAGTGTCCTTTCTATCCTGTACTCTAATTATAGCATACAACAGCATATTTCATAATATACTAAAGGAATTGATTCAAATCATATATACTGTATTTCACTGTTTTAATAGATGTTTTAAGGAACAAAAATTGTGTGTGCTACTAGCTTTAGGCTCTTTTTTTATATTTGGGGAAAAAAAGTAAAAAGTGTCCATTTGAATATTGCTGCCTGGAATAAATTTTACATTTTTCTTGCTACTTAGAGAAAAGAATTTAATTCACAAATGTAAATTGTTGCTTTTTTTTATTACACTGCCTTAATTATAAGTTTTGATTCTTTTCTTGAGGGTTTTGGCTCCTAGTATTCAGTCTCTATCTGCATCAGAATGGTGCATCTCCTATTTTGAAGCTCAACCAAAGTGGAATTTGAAGGATAGATGTAATTAATTACCTTTTATTGACAAGATTATGTACACACCAAATACCAAAACCAAGTAGATTTTACTTTGCAATTGCCTTTTTCTGTTAAAATACTCTTGCATTTGCCAGCAGAAAAATTTGAGGGGCTTTGGAAGATTGTATCAGAGTAACTATGGCATGTGAGAAGTTCTGTTATTTTTAAACATTTTCAGTCATGTAGACCTAGATTTTCACAATAAGGAAAAAAAACCAAAAAACCAAACCCTTAGTCTGTCTTTTTAACGATTCATAGTGGGGGGTTTTTTGGGGGGGGGGGGGGAGGTGTTTTGTTTTGTTTTTCTCTTAGCTAGGTAATGCCAAAATCCATATGGTGCTTTCCAGGCTGTTAATACTTCAAACTTGGAATGTGAAATGTGTTTGCTTTTAATTCACCCCAGGACAGATGGAGCAGAGTGATTCCACCTTTGCAAAGCCATCATTTTTTATCATTTCTTTGAATGGTTGTTTCTTAGGTACTTTCCTAAAGCAATAATTTTACTAGTAGCAACTGAAAATTACTGTGTAATTTTAGCGTTACATTTTCTGACCTTTTTAGTTGATCACACAGGAATTGTAGTACAGTATCTTCTGCACAGTAGATTACTGCATTACTGCCTGTGGTATCGATCTCTTCCAATACCATTCCTCTCAGGATCATTGCTATCCAAGTCTCCTTTACCCCACGGCTTGTCAACTCTACAAGGGGCTCGGTTACTGTTGGAAGTGGTAGGGAGCTGAGATATTCCCCAGTAGCTCTGGAGGCTTTCCTCAAAGGCCTTACATAAGTGCGGCTTTTGAACCTGTGACTTTGGATCAGGTGAAGCCTCTTTCATCCAGAGAGTTGGGCTGGGAGCAGGAAGACGGGGCTTTACAAGAGATCTAGCAGGAATCTCGCTTGGCAGGTGAAGCGGGAAGGAGTATAAATTGACTTCTGGAGAGTACTCATCTGCCAGGAGTGGACCTTGGGGCTGTAGGGCACTCCATGGAGCTGATGGTGTCCTCACCCTTTGCACAACAAAATAAGGGAGCATTGGCCCTGGATATCAAGAGCCGAGTTTCAAAGCACTTGAGCAATATGAGCTCTTCTCTTCCCTTCTTTGTGCTGCAGACATTTGAGGCAGTTGTTATGCTATTCAGTTTTACTAAACCATCTTTTGGCCCTCATCATACCATAGTAATTGCACACAAATGAAGTGTGAAGGCACGGAAGTGAACACGGAGATGGAGAAATAAATTGTCTCCATAACCCTTCAAGTGCTCCTCTCTAACTTCTGCTGTGCGTTTTATGGCTGGCCCCAAATGTGGGGGAGAAAGGAAGTATATGAAAGTTTTTGATCCAAAGGAAGTTAGCAGTTGTTCAAAAGCCAGCAAAAGAATGATTTTCATGGTTCTCAATAGAGGATGGACATTAAAACGCAGATTGACACTTTATACACAGAGATTTTAATATGGCTATTGCCTTTTACTGTGCCAGTAAAATGATACATGGCCCTAAATTTCTAACTGTGAAACATTTGGCTTTATATCATCATTTGCATGAAGATTTTTTTAAAACAAAAGTGAACCATGCATCAGCCATTTGGTTTAATTCATATTGTTTGACTAAGACGATGAAAAAAAAAAAAAATCACTCTGAATTAGATGGGCACTAAGCTTGCTTTTTAAAGGACTTTTGTTGTCACACAGCCATGAGCCCAAAATAATGTTAGGCAATGCAATTCAAATTTTTGTTGCTTCCTGATAAGTGGCTGAATAACTGAAACTGCTTCTGTAATATTGATTCTCAAGTAACTTTCCAGTGCTGTTTTCTCACAAACTGCTGATACAACTCACTTTATGCTTCTTGCTGTTTAATTTCTTTTCGTTGTAGAAAGGCACATTTAAGAAACTAGCAGAGAGATCTGCCAAAAAAAAAAAAAAAAAAAAAAAAAAAAAAAAAAAAAAAAAAAAAAGCAATTGCTGCACTGTGAGGCACTTCACATCAAAATTGAGCACCATAATAAGTATGAGACCCTTCCTGGGTTAATTGATTTCCCCTGTGAGACGTAGTGTAATGAATTTTCTGTAGCTGAATTCTATTCTCAGTGCTAGTGTCTAGTAAACCTTTTCTATTTTCTATAAATAGGTTGGTAAGTAGACAATTGATGTTTGAACCTACTTTTTCTCCTGATCATGGAAAACAAAAGAAAGGAACTCCTCCCTGCCATCACTGGGATTAAAAATAAGTAAACAAATAAACAGATTTTTCTAAAACTTTGTGAAATTACATGCCTTACCTAGGTGTGCTGAATGAGTGGCAATTCATACCATGTTTTATTTGCTCTTGGAAACATTCCCTAGCTTTACAAGGGTACACAACCATATTAGCTTAGGTGAATGCTTCACAGAAAATAAATATATGGCCTGCATCCTGAGGCCTAGATTTTGATAAGCCACTTTGCATAGAGAAAGCTAATTGTCTGCATGTCTGAAACCCCTGTCTCTTGACTGGTGACAGACAGGGAACAGATTGTGCTGATAATCCATAATGAAAGAGTTTCCTGCACACACGTTTTGAGCTGTGCCTTTTAACCAATGCACAGTGTTAAGATAATGCAGCATGCCTTGTCAGTAATTATGGAACCCGATCCAATAACTGTGGAACCCAGCACAGCAAGATGGTAATTGCACTGCAGACCAGTGGTCTGGTAACATTAAAGCTGTCATCAGAAAGAAGCATAGCATTTGGATCTTAAAGGAGCTGCAAGTTTTCTTTGCCACAGTTTCTGCTGTCCCCTTGTCTGTTCAAGAAGTTTTGAGACAGGAGGTGCCTCAGCAGAGTTGCTTTGCCAAACACTACATGATATGGCATCATTCCCTCAACTTCTTGTGAGACTGTGGCAAGATCCTGCTGGTACTTGTCCGCAGATGATCTGAAGTTTATGGGACTGATTTATTGCCAGTTTGCAGAATGCATCCAGAAAATCTATGCACTACTCTTGTACTGCTTGAGGTGCTTCCTTCTGAGTGGTAGAGCTCCGTAGTGCTCATTTGCAAGGCTGTCATCTTGGAAAATGAATGTTTGGAGGTAAGGGAAGCCTTTGGTAAGGGGAGTTGGGCAGAGGGAAAGGTACAGGTTATCTCTGCCGGTAATTAGAAGGTAGGAGGAAGGTGTTGGTCAGTTATTCCACTGTCACATTTTGGGCTTTATCCGGCATAGGGGAGGCTTCCCCACCCCCCCGCACTGATAATTAAATACATGTATACTAGGAGGAAAAGGCAGTGTAGTAAATGGCATACAAAGTCATCAAGTTATATTTAAATAATGTAGATTTGTTGTAAATTCTGGAGTAGCAAAGCATGTGCAGAGGCATGAAGCAAGGAAACTAAATGAAAAGGAATGGGTATGTGTGCTGGCTTGAAGGCAAAACCAGCGAGAGACTCCAAGTCAGAAAAAACAATTTAATAGGAGAGGAAAAAAAAAAAAAGTAAAATAAAAACACATGCAATGGTACAAAAGATCACTGACAGAGTCAGAATACAACCTGAAACCGTGGTGGTGGCAGTCCAGATGAAGTGGTCTTGTTGAAGCAGTGTTCTTGCAGAAAGGTCTGGTAGCTCTTGTCCTCTGGGAGTCCAGTGGGTAAGGCTGCCTGTGCTGTCCCAAGGCCCCGATTATATCCAGGTGGGAATGCTTGGCTCCTCCCCCTGGGCGGAGCATCTCACAATGGACTGATATCATTTTATCAGTTTTGCAATGGGTCCTTGATTGCCTATTAAACAGAGATAGCTCCTGGGGAGAGTTATCTATGAGTCATGCAGGACGGTATTGATGGGCCATTAACAGAAGATAGTCTGGAGGGAGGGGGCACGGGAAACAGTGGTGCACAACAACATTTCATGTAGATGGTGATAGAATACATACTTTGGGCACATTTTACATTGTAACCTAGGACAGTATGCAATCAGGGTATATTAAGATGCAGAATAGGTGGTTTTGATAGAGTCTGGAATGGATGCAGTGATGAAAGAAGAGGGTTCAAGTTTGAATTGCAAGGTATCTGTAGACTTTAAAGGTGAAAGCAGCACCAGAAGCTGAAATTAAAGGCTGCAAAATCACTAAGTGTTACAGATTCAGTCAGGCCTAGGTAAATATCAGAGACCTGATAGCAAGTCTGTAGTGAGTTAACAAGTTAACTTCTATGGTGGTATGCTTTTCTTGAAAGATGCCGGATGTCAAAAGATGGGCAGTGTAAGAGAAAATGCTATGCTTTCTGAGGTGGAGGTGAAGAAACAAAATGAAGGAAGAAACCAAAAAGAATATTGATGAAAGTAGGCAATGTAGATTTGGTAGAAGTAAAGAGGAAGGAACCAAAAGTAAAAGAAATAAAACCGTAAAAATACGTTAAAGCAGAGGTGATTAATCCAAAACTAAGGAACTAAAACTAGAAATGGATTTTAAACTTGGAAAGATAAGGCTAAGGATTAACCTCTTCCCTGGCACAAATTCATCTTATTAATTTCTTCTTCAGAAGCCTCAAAATGGTAAATAGGATGCAACTGATTTGCTACCTCTCACTGGGCATTGTTCAGCTACATTCTACCATATTCTCTTTCAAACCACTGTCTAATATTTCCTGTGAAGAAAAAAACTCAGAATTTACTTGACAGTTTAAAAAAAAAAATAAAATTGAAGCTGTTGTTATGGTTTGTTTGCTTAAAGCACACAAACTCCAAACTTCTTGTTGGAACATTTTCAGGTGCATTCACCCATGTAGAAAATATATATATTTTTTTTTTTAAGTTTTTTTTTTTTTCCTACCACAAACTAGTACCATAGTCCTGAAATGAATATGACAAGGACTTCATAGGTTAGCCATTACTTTCTGGTTTTCTACCAATACATTTCCCTACACTGAATCAAACTTGTCAAATTCTCACCCATTTAAAAAAGCTTTTGGACTGCAGAGTTTACATGCACTGTGCTCTTCCATTTACATAACTCCTGTATAGGAAAAGATAGTTCAAACACCTGCAGTCATAAAAAGTCACCTCTATCTCTTTTCTCTTGGATTTATTGTTATATTATCTGTCATTTTGTCTGTGTTTGAGTAAATGTTCAATTTCTTACTTTTCCATTGTTAAAAGTCTGAGAAAATTACTCTTCCTGATATGTGATATAAATGGATCCTTATTACTTTTATTCTTGGAGCATCACGCATTGCGATGAAATTGCAGTAAGAAGTCCAAGGGCAATCAAAAGAGATGTCAGGACGTTGGGATGACTGGTTAAGAGGTAAGGAGCACAAGCAGTAAAGCCTCTGTCCTACCAGCTGCAGAGAGTGATGTTGGAAGGAGCAGGCAGACCCTGCTGACTAGCAACAGGCTGAGTGACGGCTGTCACCAGGAGAATTTTGGGTTCTTTATTTGTGGGTTGGTCTATATGGCACCACACCTGCTGGCCAAAAGTTTTGTCAAGGATAGAAAACAGTCTCACTTTTTGCAACAGGCAGAAGAAAAAACTATGCAAAGAATTTCAAGCTCTTTAACGGGTTCCTTACTTTGGCTTTACAGTAATGCCTTTACTCTAGTCCAAAGCAGAACTTAGATCACGCATTTAAGTTGATGTTTCCTATCACCAGAGCAATGATGATAACAGGATATAGCAGACTCCATTCATGGGTTGCCTTGAACTTTTTCAGTGCATGTTTATTCTGATTCAATACTGAAAACTTTTTTTTTTTAATATTTCCAATAATGAAAAAGAGGCTCTAAAAAGTTAACTCCAGCTCTTTTTTTGCAACAGACTGGGACACTTGCTTTTACAGTGAAATATGAGTTCATTCAAGTAGAATTAAACAGCTGCTCTAACAACTGAGCAATGAAAGAAAATCTAGTGTTTAGTTATTCTATTTCAGGTGTTCTGTATTTAACAGTGTTTCACCTGTCATCCAAAAAGCATACAAAGATAATATTGACCTGACTGATAAAATTGACACAGAGCTGAACTACGTTGGAAGATGCCCCTTCTATGTCAGTGTTTTAAGTGCAGCCAGCATGGTAGGTTTTTGGAGAACTGAGGTCTCTCAGAGTATGTTCTGTTGAAAATTGTTGATATAAGGGTGTCTGTTCATGGAGTGTTGCTGAAGGAGGCAAGGAGATCACCATGAGGAAGTAATTTCTTGTGTTTCGCTAGCAGGTCAGCCTGGCTATGGTCCCATCAGCCTCACTTCGGAAGAATTGCAGCAGCTTTGCCAAGCTTACCTCAGTTTTAGAGATACCTGCCACATCTCGTAACTGCAGCAGTAGCTTACCGCATTCTTTGTCTTACAGATTTTTCTTTTTAAATGTATTCTATACATCTTAGAGTAACACCAAATTCACATCTGACTTCCTGCTGTTGCCTTTTCCCCCTGACTGCTTTCCTGTTGGCATAACAAGCCCTTCTGGCGAACAATACAGAGAAGGCAATTTAAATGCAGGAGAACAAAGGTTTCACAATTTGAATTTTTCAGCTATGTACTTTATACAGAAGGGCATGTTCGGCATAATTTCCACAGGGAGTGAACCAAAGCCTGCTATCTGCTGCACATTATTATGATGGGAAGGGTCCCTTTATGCAATCTTTAATATTTATTTTGTAAGCTAACTTCATGAAGGCTGAAACTGTCATTGCTATTTATACTGTATTTGTGATTTGGGATGAAAAAGAGAATCATCTGCATAGAAAAGGCTTATGGGAGCATTCATACACAAAGATTTTTCATCCTGGGGTATGAAATGCGTTATAGAAAAGGCATCAAGAAATCTTAATCCTGTTTATGCTTCAGAAGTTCCCTTGGGGCTTCAAATTTTTCTGACAGTGGAGTCTGAACTCTTTATGAAAACATTAATGGTTAGAAAGGATTTTCACATTAAGTGAAATAAATCACTGGATTTTATTTTGAGTGAGATTGTATAGAGTGACTTGAGTCACCTATTGCATTTATGCACTTTTGCTACAAGGATATAAACAGATAGATGTAAATGTCAGGTCTGCAAAGGAACACTGTGTGGCAGAGAATCTTCCTTTAACTTCTTCATCTCATTAAAATATTTTACTGATCATACAATTAGAATTGCAGCAGCAATTAGGTAATACTTGAAATTTCTAAGATTATTACTGGGGATGGCCCTGTGCAGGGCCAGGCATTGGACTCGATGATTCTTGTGAGTCCCTTTATACTTAGCATGTTTTGTGTTATATATCTATTTCTTCTCTTCTTTCACTCTATTACTTCTATTTTAAAAAATTCTCCTCAGCTGAGGACCTACTTCTGCCCATTTCGCTCCATGTGCAAGAATGGTATTTAACGTATTCCATAATTTTCTTCTATTATGTCAGAGGGTATGTAAAGAAAATTTTTAAAAAGTGAATGACTGAATATTTCTAGACATGAGCTAAAAATACTAAACTTAGAAGATTAATGTGATGGCTGTAACTTGAAAAAATTACAGCAAAGGGACATTAGAGAAGGAACTAGTGGTGCCAGATTTTAACTCTGTTTTTAGTTTTGTTTTTCTAGTCTAAAGCTAATCTGTTTGGTAACCTCTCTAGAAAGTATAGTGAAATCAAATGAATCTGAGAGTGATGGTTTCATAAAATCTATAAATCTGGATAAATTAGTGCTGAATTTCATGATCTCATCAGGATTTTCTTTTTTCTTTTTGTTAATAAAAAGGTATAAAAAATCCAGTTAAACTCTCCCTTTGTTTCTGTTTATGCACAAATTCAAATGGGCACAGTTTTTGTTAGGCAGTATTTACAGATTACCTTGTTTCTCACTGAAATGCTTTGGTTTATATTTTGAGATCTGATACAGAAGTTCTTGTGCTGGTTTTGGCTAGGTTAGAGTTAGTTTTTTCTCAGTAGCTTGTTTGGGGCTATGTTTTGGATTTGTGCTGGAAAGGGTGAGGCGGTGAGGGTGCACAAGGAGCTGGGAGGGGATGTCCCAGACCATATGGCATCCGCTCAGCATATATAGCCAGGAGAAGAAGGAGGAAGTGGAGATGGTCGGAGTGATGGCATTTGTCTTCCCAAGTCATCATTACATGTGATGGATCCCTGCTCTCCTGGAAATGGCTGAAGACCTGCCTGCCCATGAGAAGCACTGAATGAATTCCTTGGTTTGTTTTGCTTTGCTTTTGTGCACAGTTCTTGCTTTACCCATTGAACTGACTTTAGCTCAGCCCACAAGGTTTTTTTCACTTGGATTCTTTGATTATCTCCCCTGCCCCACTGGTGGGGGGTTAAGCATGGTGCTTAGACGCCAGCTGGGGTTCAAATACAGCACTGCTTAAGTCAGTTTTGATGAAAAGCATAATCTATGCCATAGGTGATGATGATGCTTGGCTGTCAGTCAGGACTTGCCTGCAGCTGTATGCTTACTCCGTAGTTCTCCATCACTCTACTTGGAATATATAATACCACAGGTGATGCTAAACTGAAGTGGAGCCTAAAATACTTTTATTTAATCTCCTATGTCCTGTCACTTACATGTGCTTAGGCTGCAGGACTAGGACGTGTCAGTTGTAAAATAGGGTTGTCCTTCTCTCTGGATTTTGAGGGGTCTTGAGTGGTGAAGTAAGGCACAGCTGTGAGTGTAAACCAGTTGCCTCTCATCACTGCATACTCCAGATATTGCACATATTTACACTTTCTTTCTGTTGCTCTTCAGAGCTGTCATTCTCTGTGTCAAATTGCTCTTACTGTGTATTTCATACTCAGTTATTGATTTTCTCTTCCAGAACTGGTTCATATTGTATTTATTTATTTGTTAGTGCTTCAGTGAAGGTTTTATTTGAGCTTCTACACTTCACTTCCTTATGAAATGCCTGTCTTGATGTTTATTTGTCTTTCCAATCATTACTTCTACTAGGAAACAGTGATGAGTAGTGGATTGGTAATCTGGTGTGGCTCTTGGGCTTTGATGCTTGGTAGGATTTTCAAAACGGAGCAATAACAGTTTGGAGAGAATATCCAGAACAGAAGTAGAATTTCCTGTTTTTTGCGTTCAAGCAGCAAAAAATACTCTTTTGTTGTACTTCTTTGTTGTACTTTTGTTGTACTTCTTTGCTTCCAAGCAGTCTTCCCTAAAGAGCAGGAAAAAATGTCACTTAGATCTTCAAACAATATTTACATTTTCTTATGACTGTATAGCATGAATGAGTTCCAATGCAGAAACCTCTTTACCCATTTGCAAGGTGGTGTCTCTTGCAAGCAAGTGCCATGGGGGAGCTATAAAGAAATGTTAGAAAACACTAGCAAGGAAAATTGTTCTTGAATGTCTTTGGTAAACTCAAGGAAACAAATGAATAATAAGGCTTTTAGCCAGGTGTCTTCACCTGGAACCACTGAAATCACTCTTTGCCATCTGTCTGGCATTAATGGAACATGTTTGGAAGGATATTTTGGGGGATTAGCTGCACAAAATAAGGTGATAATTTTTCTTTTATACTCTCTGTTTTCACACACAAGTCCTTGAGGAAGGGAGTATTTTTGATTATATTTCCTTTAGCACTTGTTCTGCCTGTTTTCACCTGAGCCCCTGCATCGATTCTGTGGCTGAGATCTTCCTTCCACTCTCCCCTACCTAAGTGCAGTCTGTACACCTCTGCCAGGAATCTTGGATCAGTTAAGAAGCAGCATTAACTATCTCATGCAGTAAATCCATTGAGATAGTTTGGATAAGATTCACACCTTCACATAAGTGAAAGTTGTTGTTTCATCTAAAACGTTCCCTTCATCAGCAGTAGCTCCTTCTTTTACATATCTAAATCTTCATTGTAATTTCTACAAGCACAAAATAGAGGCAGGCAAAATACACTTCTGGTCATGATGTTCTGCAGTGTTGAGTTTGGCATTGCCATGTCCACTGTGTCTTTAACACGAGGATTGAGCACCACTTGACCAAGCTGACCTGTTCTGGTAGTGATGGGCCCTGCAGATCCCAGTGCAAGAGCTGCCCCTGCTCTTCAGGTTTTTTAGTAAAAAACTTTTTTCAAAAGTTTCTCTTTTAATCTCTGCTTTGTCACTCAAATACTGAAAGCAAGTTACCTGAAAATGTACTTTTTTTCTACTTAGATTTTGAAATTTGAAATTCAGTGGGGA
This sequence comes from Hirundo rustica, assembly GCF_015227805.2. NCBI lineage: Eukaryota > Metazoa > Chordata > Aves > Passeriformes > Hirundinidae > Hirundo > Hirundo rustica. The sequence continues at coordinate 53,100,988 of NC_053454.1, read as the reverse complement.
GAGGCGGGAGAGACCTCAGCAGAAGTTGCACAAATAGTGTGATAAGCTCTGAAATGCCTCAGCAGAATATGAAATTTCTTTTGATCACCTTCTTAGTTGGAACATGCACAGGGATAGACTGCAGGAACACAGGTGAAAAAGTGTCACCCAGGCTGGGAAGAGGTTGTCCTTTAACAGTACCTCTTATATGTTCACTCTACATTATTTTTCTTCCTCTCTAAAAACTTCTCAAGAAATATTTTATCTATTATTACCAGCATTTGGATGTAGGACTGTCATGAAATTACTGCCTCTGTAGCTAGCAGTGCTAATGAGAGGCTCAGTACTCATATCTTCATATTTAAGGAATAGTTAAGTTTGATGGCAAAATGTGCCAACTTAAGCAGTGATATAAAGTAGAATTCTTGCCTATGTTAAGATTCCAAATATTTCTCATATAAGAGCAATAGCCCCAGGTGTTACTTGTAATTGATGCTTCTAAATTTCTGCTTTTACATTGGACACTGTGCTGTTCAAAAACTTGAAGAGATTTTTCCAAGTTTAGAAAGAGAAATTTGTATTTCAGTGGCAAATAGGTTTATGTCTTTTACCTTTTGTGTCTGAAATATGCAATGCACTTATCCAGGGCTTTAGTTGTTTTTACTGTCAATATGAAGAATAAAAGAGGGAGCATGTACAGATATTCACAAAATAACAAAACTTTCAGCTACCAGACATCTCTAATACTCATTTTGCACCTGTTTCTCTTGATAATCTTATGGGCTTATATACAAAAGCACTTGTGATTTGATTTAGTTTGTTAAATTCCAGGAATTTTGTGGACAAAAAGTATGTGTGTATTTTGCTAACTTCCACAGTTTTCACTGTTTTCAGATGTGAAGATATAGACAGGTGTAAATGTATCAGTCAAGGTGTGGAATGGCTATTTTATCACTTTTGTTATTCCTTGCCATTTACAACTATAGTTACCCACTGAGTCTTGATGTCCTGGAATTTAAAGCCAATTAAACTGCCAGACTTTTTTTTTCCAAAAAACTTGTAGCACACAAACAATTGAAAACAAAGTAATTAAGTATAGAATGCTCAGCCTGTTGTTTTAGATGATGCTGTAGGGGAAAATGTTGTCTACACAAATAACATTACCAGTTGTCCCACTTAGTCAGCCAAGCAGGATGAAAACAAAGAGTGATAGAGGCTAATAAAGATACATCATCTAAAACTTTCTTCCTTGCAACTTTTATTTGTCTCAGTGGCTGCCTCAACAGTTATACTGATACTGCAGTGTCTGCAGTAAAATATACAAGTGAATTCTCTAGCTCACCTTCTGAAGGGATGATCATTTATTCTTATGTAACTTAATTGTCCACAGGGTTCCTCCCTGTTGGTAGTGAGCTGATCACAGTTTGGAAAATAAAAAGTCTACTTTTTCACCTGTTCTAAAAATGAAGTGGATATTCCTGTTGCATCAGCTTTACATTTTCACATTTTCCCTCCTCTTTATTATTGTTGTGGCAAGAGAACATGGCTTGTATCGTGCAAGTTTTGCATGTCAAAAACTCTACTAGCTTATCCTGAGGAGGAAGAGTAAAGCTCTCCTACCTTTCACTGGGAGTTTTACAAATGCCAATCAGAGGTCCAGTAGGCTTGGATTATTTTTTATGTTTTCTGGCACACGGATAAATAGGTTAGTCATCTGCCTTATGGCTTTTGCCTGCATTTAAATGACTTGCTTCACTCATCTCTTAGTTATTCTTGTGACAGCTTTTATTCAGGAGAGAACAATCTGCATTAGGTTAATTATTTCTTGCTGTATTTTCTGCTTTCTAAAAGTATTTAGTAATATTACAGGCCTTACTAATTTAGAAGAGATTTTTGTTTAACCTGTGCTCTGATCTAGGCATTTCTGTTTCTTTGTCTTTTTCCAAGATTGCATTTGTTCCTGAGAATGAAACAAGAAAACTTGATAAATGATGTTGTGCAAAAGAAATGCCAGCTTCAGCCCATCAGAGTTCATTTAGTCTGAAAAATGACACTGAAATTTCAAAATGCTGCTTCTAGAGCTAATAAAAATGCCTCTAAGGGAAAACTTATTTATTTAATTCTCTGCTGCCAGATTCTGCAGGCAAGCTTTGTGTTTTGCCATATCACCCTGGCCAGGCTAAAAATGTATTTCAGCAAAAGTTGGACAGTAGTTAGGTTGGGATGGAGAAAAGCTTATGGATGATGCTTGGAGTTCTGTTGAAACCCTCATAGTACTGATGGCCAGTCACCCTGTTGCCCATGTAGTTTGACTGTGCTTGATTATGTCAGTTTCTGCGCGGAACCTTTCAGGGAAAGGCTGGTGGCTTGTTGGGGGTCTGTGTAAGGAGGGAAACAGCCCTTAGTGTTTGTGGAAACAGCTCCTTAGTTTTGAGAGGTTGCTGCCAGATGTTAAGTGTTGGAGAAGCAGGTGCACAGGCAGTAGGTACACCAGCAGACTGACCAAGTGAGATGAAATAAAAAAATTTAAGGACAGATATCCCTACTCATCGATATTGCCTCAGATGAATATGAATTCCTGGCCACTCAAAGACTAAAATAAGCGTTCTGCATCTCATAGGACTTCAGTGCCCTTTTTTCCTGTCTGAAGATTTGATCACACTTGTCCTAGGGTGACTGTATGATGCTTGTATCCCCAATCATCTGCTCTGTTTGTGCTGTATATTGAGTTCTGTGCCTTTAAGACTGGTTCTAAGAGCAAGGAGAAGCACGGAGTTTGTTTTGAGAAAACTGCCTGACTCCTCCACATTCTTCTGCGGACGGGGTGTTCGGCGGAGGCTTGGAGAGACTGCAGGACAAAGATCTTTTTTTGCTTTTAGTTAGTTTCAGCTAGCTAGGGCAGAGAAGTTCCCTGGACTGTTTTTCTTTTCTTTTTACTTGGAACTGTTTAAGCCTGCTCTGGACTGAAAACCCAGGGGAGCACTGGGGGCTGCACCTGTGGCCCACCGGGGCCTGGACCTCGGCATTTTCCAGCAGCGCTGGAGGGACTGGGACTGAGGAGACACTGAGAGAGAGCCGAGCTACACCCACGGCAAGGACTTTCTCAATTTGCCATCTCACTTCAGAACGATAGGTTTTATTGTTTCATATTATTCATTCTTTATACTTGTATGCACTTTGTTTGTTAAGTAAAATAGTTTTTTCCAGTTTTCTCCAAAGAATTTTTTACTGGACTGGTTGGAGAGAGGGGCCACTTGGGTTTGCTTCCCAGAGGGATCCTATTCAGGGGTTTTCTCCCAGATTTGTCCCTAAACCAAGACAACACTTAACATCAACTTGCTGTTATAACCAGTAAGAAGAACTTCAAAAATCTTCATATCTGGCTTGATGAAGCCTAAAATAAATGACATTCAGATTTTTGGGGCCTAAGAACTGTGTATTTTTAGTGAATGCTACTGGGTTATCTTTTTTTTTGTAACAACAAGAGTTCCTGTAAGCAAAGTGGGACAGACTTTTTAGCAGGATCTGTTGTGATAGAACAAGGTATAATGTTAGATAGAAGTGTTTGAGAATAAGGGTGGTATGGCACTGAAACTGTTGCCTAGAAAAGTGGTGGACGTCCCATCTCTTGAATGGGTCAGGCTGAGTGGGACTCTGAGCAACCTGTTCTAGTTGAAGACGTTCTTGCACATTGCAGGGGGATTGGATTAGATGACTTCTGAACGTTCTTCATAGCCCAAATCAGTCTTATGAATGAACAATTGTCCTCAGAATGTGTGTGTTCAAAGTTGATTTTTTTTCCTAAACAAACAAACACAAAATTAAAAAACAACAACAACAACACACCCCAAAAACACCCACAGAAAAACTGACTCATGTCAAATAAAAAAGAAAAAAACACAACATTGAGGTAAAACCAGTCAAATTTCATCTTTCCATTACCACTTGACCATGAGTTATGGCCGTCTTTTCTTGTGTGTCATATCTAATGTGTAGTTTTACAACATATTCCCTACTAATGTACTCACATCCTAGCATGTTCCTCAGGTTTGCTGTGTCAGATTTAGGGAATAACAGCCTGGCCAGTAATATGCATGCCAATCTAAGTGGCTGATGGATCTCTGAAAGCAAAGGCAGGAGAACAGCCTTGCCAGAAAAGGTTCAGGCTCATTAGTCAAGCAGTTTTCAACCTCAAAGATTGTACAATGTCTGTATGTGCACAGGCATGTCTTTTGAGTGCTTTGTCTTCTGCATCCAAAATCTATAGGGTGAGCTTAGACCAAAATGTCATGCTGCATCTGGCAACAGTGTGGGCCAGAAATTGACATTTTGTGCATTTTATTTTTAAAAATGGAATTTATTCCAAAAGCTGGAGTGATACTGTGAGGTGCCTTGAAAATAAATGAGTTGGCAAATCCAGTTTTAATCTCAGTTTAGATGGAGCTATGGTCAGCAAGTTTTAACATATGCTCCAACAATTATTAGGGCTGCTCTCTTGACAAACAGTTTGCAAAACCAGTAGCTAAAAGTATTAATTATGCTATTATGTAATGTACATTTAGTGTTTCACAGAAGAAATGCTACAAATTGTATTATAAATTAATAATCACACTAAATTTTTAATAACTTCTTTACAACAACTTTTACAAGTGTGTTTTTTCATTATCGTATTTGTTGCAAGCTTTAATAAATTAATGGCACAAGTTATTGCAGTGATGTTAAATTAAGAGAAATTGTGTTCCAAATATAACTGTCATTTACTACCTAAAATTTGAAAATGTGCAACGTAAAAGATTTAAACATCGGACATCAAACTCTAATCACGGGCTGTCTCTTTTCAGTGAGATGCAGCTTTTCTAAACTTGTGTAGTTTTGCACAGTAGTGCTCTTCATGTTATTCTCAGCCTTAAACTGCAAACTGGCACTGTAAACTAAAAGCTGCTGCAGTAACCCCAAATATTTGGGTAATTGAAGCAGAGTCCCCAGACTAGAGAATGTAGCAACCAGAGAGTAAACAACTGAAATAAACATTGAATTGTTATGTGGCAGTCTCAAAATCCAGTGTTACAAGGCAGTAGACCTGATGCCCTCAAAGTGAATGGAGACAAGAGGCAGTGCAGAGAGCATGAAGCTTCTGATGGGACGTAGTTTGTAGGCACTTAGCTGTCAAACAATGTTGCATCAGAACAAAAATACTGTAAGCATGAAGAGCTGAGCTAGTATTGAACTTTTAGCATGCTTATTTCCTCCTCTTTGCTGGAATAAATATTTAGAGATATTTCAGTATGATTCAGAGATCTGACCTCGGGTCCTTTATAGTCAAGCAAACCAAAAACCATTCTCTTTATCATCTGTCTCTGACCTCAGTTTGACAATTCTTTAGATTTCCTTTTTCACAGCATGCCACATTATGGGGGAGAGAAGGGACAGGAAATGCCTTCTTTTGTAAAAGAACAGTATGGAAGCACTACTGCAGTGCTGTAGTCAAAAGAAATTAAATATTCTGATTATTTTTGGTGAGTTATTTACAATCAAAAATAAAAAACACTGAAGACCATACTGGCAAAGTCAAAGAAATCTCCTGCAGGTGGGCTAATTTGACCATATGATAAAATAACATGTTTCTGCTGTGGCAGTTAGTGATTGATAACATCATGAGAGAACAAAGCAATTAGGTTAATTTACACATTAATTAGTTTATAGCTTTCTTTTTGTTTGGTCTCTAATGCCTTTGTTTAAAAAATGGAGCATGTGCTGTTGCAGGGCTTTAATTTCACTAATTAGGTTCCAAGTGCAGACATTGCAAACACCTGCCTTGTAAGTGAAAACACTCTGAGTTAATTTAAGCCCTCGGGTTGTTTGCGAGGACACTCCCAAGGAAATAACAGGAAGGGTCTCGTAACTTAGAGGCTTTCATTCCTGTACGTAGCTGGGAATTTTTCTCAAGTTACTGGCCTTTGTTTGTGCTAGGGGCAGTTTTTGTAAGTTGGTGTCTGGAGCTGCGCAGTATTCAGAGGGGGAGGAGAGTTTTTGAGCCTTTGCAAGGTGAGTGGTTCCTGAGAAATCTTTGTGCTTGTGAAGCTCTCAGACTCTTTTATTTCAAGATGATGTAGTGTGAGGTGTTTTCACTGAAGCTATAACCTAGTGCTGGTGCTGGAGTTCTTGTGTTATTCTGTTTCTTTTGTGTGGATCATGCTTCCATAATGTTTCCCAAAAACTTTTAAGAACACAATATAACATTGAAAAAAAAATGCTCATATACTGGTATCTTAAAGAATGGATATGTAGTTACATACATGCTCCGTGTTTTCATAGATTATGTTCCTGGACCCATTGCATGCTTTCATTTATTGGTCATAAAAGAGGATTTAACATAAAAGCTCTTTTAATATTAACATTAGGCTCCAACTGTTGTACTTGATAATGAAAAAGGATGGATTTTTAAAGTTTTGGTTTCTTCCTGACATATTTATAACATTTGCTATGTACCATAGGTGGATCATGTGCTCTGAATTTAGATGCCACTGTTCTCTACTCCTTGTTCCAAAAACTGCTAGAGGGCAAGGAGAAGGGATACATTGGTTTAATCATATATATTCACCAAAATAAAAGTCCATTGTGTTGATTCTATTGAAGAGTATTGAAAGGTATCATCACTCAGAATGCTGTGTTTGTAATTAGTGAGTATTTTGGAGATAGTGTTCTATTACTGACTTGATTTTTCCCTATATGAAAATGTAGAGTTAGTGCTAAATTTTAGGGTTACTAGTTGGAATTTCCTGAACACTCACACAGTTTTAAATACCTGATTGTTACAGGGTGTTGTCCCTTAACTATTGCTCAGCTCCTCTGACATTTTATTCTTCTTTCTCTGAGTCTCTGTCAATCCTGTAGGCAGGTGCATTTTTCCTAATGGAGGAATGTGTTTGGCTGTAGCATGATAACCTGTAGGATGATTATTTAGATGTCTGTATCTGGTTTTAAGCCCTGGCATGCTCAGAAACCTAGACATTTCTGTAATTGAACCCAATCCAGGAAGATTCCCTGAGTAACCTGATGAGGGAGAAGGCAGGCAGGGTTTGGGATGTAGGGAAAGTCAGCAGAATGCTGAAAGTATTTTAGTAAATATTAATTGGACCTTTTTAAAATCTGTTATGTATCTCAGATGAACCTCTTGGCCAACACAAGGTATAATGAATTGCTTGCTTTCTCCACAGAAGTGTTCTTAATGCTTAATAGCTAATCAGAAGGTAATATCTTGGGTTAGGCAGTAATAATATGATTAGGTGCTTCACAGGTATTTATAAACCAATCCAGACGCGTCTTGAAGTGAGTGGCTTGTCTCCTTTATAAAGTATGTGAATTTTCCACTTAATTTTCTGGTCTCACTGGACATCCATCTTTCTTACCCATGTCTGTGAATTCTGCTCAGCACTAAGCAAATATTCCTGCTGTCCTTTTGTCTTCTAGTGAATTTAACCTTTCCTGTTAGCATATTTATCTTCCCACTAAAGCTGATACTAACAGTTCAGGATCTTCTTATTGAACATTATTTGCCTCTGTTTTTCTTCTTTCATTTAAAGTACACATAACTTTGATCAGGATTTCATAAATTTTTGATAGCAAAAAATACTACCTGGAGTAGGAAGTATTTGTCAATTTGTTTTTAAGTAATGAAATCTAGTTTGGTAACTGAATGAAAGGAGTGTAGTGCAACTTGTGCTTCTTGGAAGGCAGTCATCAAACCCAATATCCATTATGATTTTACAGGTTTTTTCTTTTTAACCCAGTAAAAGCTTGACGGTTTTACATTGCATCTGCACATTTTCTAAAGGAAAGGCTGAAGCATTTAGAGCAAAGGTGAAGAGAAATGTTCTTATCTAGAAGGTGACAGTGACAAAATGGATCTCCCCCTCATTATTTCCCATTTCCCCCAATAGTATCAAGTTTTCTGGACACGTTTCAGTGCCTATCACTAATAGATTAGATCAGAATATTGTGGTTCTAGTCCCAGCTCAGCTGAGTTGATCCGTTCTGTGCAGTGCATTTGGAGTGGGATTTGGAGAGAGCACCAAGTGTCTCTGGCTTTAGTCTGTACTGAGGCAGCATCCAGTCAGAAGCGTGTAGTTTTTACAAACACTGCAACGTCTGTAGGGAGATGGATCCTTTGTCCAAATAAAATAAGCAGAGGGTTGTAAGGGAGCTTAAAGATGATCTAGTTCCACCTCCCCTGCCATGGACAAGAGCAGGCAAAATTTCTTTTTATATCCTGATCAGAGACATAGCATTAATTAACATCTGTAAAGTAGTTTCAAGGATGATCTCCTGCTGACTTTTTTTTTTGGGGGGGGATCGAGGGGAATTTAGAAAGACTGAAGCTACCAAAATCTCAGTGCCAAGCCAGCCTCATTTACTTTTGCTGGTTTGTCTTCAATGCTTTACTTACTACTGCACTGTTAATATTTGAAAGGTAAGAAGCCCCAATGGTCTTTTCCAAGGAGCTATTTTTTTAACATTATCTGATTATCCATTATCAGATATTTTTATTACATTAAAATTTTCCTAATAGGTTCCAGCAGGAAGAAAAGGACTGGTTTGAAGTGTTGTGTGCTCGATCAGGGGATATAAACAGGGCTCTTAACTCCTGTGGAGTTTAGAGAAAGGAAAAAAAATTCTTGACAGACCCTTCACTGCTGTACTTTACTAGCAGCTGGAAAATGAAAGGCTTTTTTTAATTTTACTTTTTTTTTTTTTTTTTTAATTGATTCTGAATTTCTTGATCACCATGTTTCAGCCCAAAGGATGTCTTTATGACTGTGATATAAATCTTGTAAGGAAAAGCAGTTTTAGTAGAAAAGGTTGACAGTCTCTTAACTTAGAGCATCACTGGCCATTAGAGTTTGTGTGCACACTTGTGTGTGGGTGGAGAGTTTGATAGTGACAGATAACTGGACATCATCTCTCTAAAAGGCTGACCTTGAAAAATCATAGCATCAATAAAGGACACACAGCTCTAAAAGCTGTAGAGCGTCAAACAATGTGTACTTATGACACACTGATGTACAAGGCTCCGAGATTTTATCCCTACAACTTCTGAAGCAGTTTCTGTTAAAACAGAAGCAATGTTGAGAAATTGTGTGAGATAGAGGAAGAAATTTTGATGCCAAAGAATGCTAATGTGGGTAATTAGCCAAGTGTTTTAAGTTCTGGTTAGCTTTTTATCATAGTATTGCAAAGCCTGTGTTTCCAGAACTGAGTGAGGAGTTTGTTAGTTTTTTTATCTTCCTTGACTAGACCTTGGGAAGATTCAGGCACCTAGCAGGTCATTGTTTTACATGTTAATTGTAATATTTATGAATATACTTTTTAAAGTCTGTACCTTAATTCCGCTAAATATGGTGAGGGGCCTTTCTTTTTTTTCCAAAATTTGTACCTGTATTTCAGTTGTGAACTGTTTGGGATGGAGCAGGTCTCTTTCCTAGGTGAGATTAGTCGGAGATCACTCAGGGATTAAGTTCAGTATGGGATGATAGTAGGGTTTCACAGGCAGCATACTTCATGTTAGGAGAGCCACAGAGTGCTTTGAGCTGAATTTTGGAAGTATGGGAGGTAGGCAGCTATTCCTCTAAAAATCAGAAACAGTTGCTCTTACATATCTTATGTGATCCAGCGGAGGGATCTTTATCAAAATAATAATTAAGTAATTTTCTGAATGAGGAAAACCTATTTACTGTTAGTGAAGAAAAAGAAAATTCTTGATAGGAGAAAGAAATATGGATGGAAGGCCTTCTTCATGAATATGAAAGAGGATTTCAGGACATAACCTCTGTATGAAACTAAAACTATTTTTATTCTAATGTAAAAGGGTGAGCCAAGCTATGCACAAATAAGAACTACTTGTTTTCTTGAAAAATTTATGAAGACCAATTTTTTTATGTCTTTATATAAAAGTATATGTATGACTTCTACAAGTCATATATATATGAAGCTGTAAAAATACATGTGTGTATGTACATGGTATCTTGATTGATGAATACAGACACACACAGCTGCCCACTTAAACACGGAAAATTAGAGGTTTAAGGCTTTTTCTAAGACCCTGCTTTAGAAGATAAGCGCTCAGGGAAGAAAGAAGGTGTGTTCAGCTCTTCTAGCAGAGGCTGGGGTCTTTTGCTCTGTTTTCAGAGCCTTCTTGATGCCAACAGTGTTACATGAGTTCTCTTCTGTTAAGCTCATATTGAGAGAAGCAGACTCAGGGGAACCAATTGTATTAGTTTAGGCTAATTCTGCTTTAGCAACATCTTGAGCACTGCAGATGAAAACTAAGAAGATTAAAGTCCACATAATCTGGGGATCTTTATGTAAGTGAAGTTCAAATTACCATAAGCTCTTCAAATCATTGATCTGAGGATCAGTAAGAAGGGAAGAATAACTTAAATGAGCTCAACCTGCAAATCCATGTCTTTGGGTCCTTTTTTTTTTCCCTTTAATTTTTCCTCTTTTTTTTTTTTTTTTTCCCCCTAATTTTTTAAATAAAACCCTTTAAGAATTCTTTAGTATAAGAAAATTGGTTTTGTTCTACCTTTGTAGGGGAAAGGAGCTTTCAAAGGATCTGCACAGTTGTGTCTCTTACTTAGTTAACGTGGTTGTATTGGATTGATGGAGGCTATTAAATGGTGGAAGCCATTGATTGACTATTTTAATGCTAGCATACTATTTCAATAAAGACTGCTTTTGAAAGAGAAATCTGCCTTAATGGCACTACCATTTTACTGACTTTGGATATTGTTGCTTCTGATTCTTTGTATCAGCTAGAAATCAGGAAAGAGGTTTCTGGTGCTCAGCGGCTGTGTCCAGCAGATACATAAGAAAAAAGCCAGCAGGCCCGAAGTACCCTTGAGCTGCACAAGTTTTCACCCTGTTTAATATTTACAGGCTTGTAACAACGTTTCTGTGGATTTTCTGACCTTAGGATGGCAGTAATTCTACTAACATTGTGTCCTTTTTTCTGTTATCATTCGTGGTTCCGTAGCCATGCTCAGGGATTTGAGGTGACATCTGTATGGGATGGTACTTCAGTGCACACCTGCACCACTGACATCCTCCAGAATGGAGTGGTCCTATCCAATCTGCCTGTAGTGACAACCAAACTGTGCTAGGGAATCACTGGAAAGGGCGGTAACGGGGTTGGGTCAAGCCATTTCAAAAGTCTTTTGAAACTGACTTCTAGTGCTCAGAACATTTTCAGGGATGGTTTTATTAAAGTTGGAACTTAGCCTGAGCATATGGCAGGTGAATTTAGAGCTCAGTCCATAGCCATGTATTTAAAAGTGGCCAAATTGCCTTTCTGAAATACTGTATGTTGATAATATCATGTAGTTAATGTTGTCAGTTAAAGGAAATACATTGCTTTTGGTCATTAAAATAGATCTTTTGAGGCTTTTCTTCAAGGGCTTAAGAAGTTTGTCACGGATAATATTTGTAATAAAAACATTTGTGAAGTGTTTTTGTTACAATGAATGCATGCTAGGAAGGTGGAGGGGTCTGGCCATCTGTAAAGAACTCCGGCACTACCAGTTGGGGAACCAGCTCCCACTCCAACTTCAGAGGCTGAGATGTTTTACTAATAAAGCAAGACTTCTCATTTGGGAAGAATGGTTGGAGTTTTTTTTCCACTTTCTAAATCTCTACTGCTGCTTTGAGATGAACTGCAGTGGATTACCATAATAATAATAATGTAACAGACCACCTAGATGTTGTTAATAATGAACTTGATGAAATGCCATTTCTGGAATGAATTTTAAATGAGCTTGTTTTTTCTGCCGCAAGTAGAATGAGTTGTATCAGAGAGCGCCGGGTTTTTGTGTCGCAGATCAGTTAAAGTACCTCTGACCTATTAGGGAGGACTGTATAATCTGAATGCTCTCTGTATACCAACTAACTCTGAGTCACCATTTTCAAGTAGAAATTGAGTCAGATTTTAAACTCTTAACACTGTGAGTGGTGATATGTTATTATGGTCCTTTTCATACTTAAGCACAAGATTCTGTGTTTGAAAACGTGGTAATTTTGTGTGTTGAGCAGTGTGATATCAATGTAAAGCCCACTGAATTAACTGAGAATATTTTCTTTATTTGAAATGGAGAATTGCCATATTTCTAGTACATCTATAGCTTATACATAAGCACTGTATCTCTTCCAGAGGGGAGGGTAATTTTCCAAGAGTTATTTCCTCATCACTGGGGAGCAGAGCGTGGCTGGTGATACTAGATTTTTCTCCCTGATAATGGGCAGTAAAAGATGCCTTTTGGGAGACAGTACATCTTAAATTGGCCCTTTCTCAGGGTCAGCATGGGACCCACGTAGAATGCCTGTAGAGGAGTGTGAGGAAGAGAGTGTGAGACTTCAGTGAGACTTACAAAATGAATGTGCAGGATTTTCTAAGGAATAATCCATCTTCTAGTCTGCAGGCACTGGGTGGGGAAAAAAAGAGAACCTTGTTGTTTGATCTTTAATTAATCCAGAAAAGCTCTTTATTTAAATTATCTTATGGAAGTGTGGATTCCAGTAGTTGGAATATGGCTTTTTATAAACCTTTAAGAGTGGCCTATGTTATGATACTTCAGTTTCATAATTTTTTTTTCTTTGCATGATTTTTACCTGTGTCTTCTTTAAAGGCTATAAAACATCAGCGGTTTAATATCCTTCAGTCAAAAGCAACTTTACCATCCACCTTGTATTTTTATTATGAAGAATGCAAAATATTCTATCAAAGATGCTTCAGTACATTTTAAAATTAAAACAGACTAATTTTAGTTGTTTTATGAGTCTTGAAGAGCCTGACATTTTAGGTCCATTGGCCATCATGAGGATCTGTCCATCTGTGTGGTCTCTGTGGTACATTGCTTGGTCTAACATGTTTTTTATTTACTGCATATTGCATAGCATTCAAAATATAAAAATGAACCATCCATAGAAGATAGTTATAGTATCCTTATTTTCCATTTTTAGTATGGCAGTAGGAGTTGTTTGTCTTAAGAAATCACATTAATCTAGTTTTGTCTGTGGATCCTATGAAACCATAGCTAAGGAAAATTATATGTAGGGAATTATTCTTTGTCCTTCCGAACTATGGCAGAATCCATTTTATGTTGCATAAAAATTCAAATGGAACAGAAAATTGGAACAATATTTAAAATTATTATTAATTGTGATTTTCTTCACTGCTTATGCTAGCATCTTAAATTGTACTGAATTAATTTAGTATGACTTTCTTCATCATGGGAAAAAGAGAATGCTCTGATATTACAGGAAGATAGTGTGTATGCAGCAAAATAATGGTCTTTCATTACCTTTAAAGTCCATCCAAATCTTTGTGTCTTTAATGGATTTCAACCGCAAGTTATTGTTGTTTTGTTTCATATTCTGTTTACATAGCTTTAGTAGTAACTAAACCTAAGAGTGAGTGCAGATTAATTACATTTCATACTCCATTTTATACACTAGCAGGTTCATCTTTTGTCACTGGGCCAACCCAGAAGGGAGTACTACTTTTTGCAGTTTTCTTTTCTTTCTGAGGTCTAAGTTAAAGCACATGGAAGATCGTGATTTGATTTAGCTTCTGAAAGTGCATGACAGATTCATTTTTTTGTAAAGCTCAACTGAAATAAAATAGGCCTGTAGAAGTTTTGCCCACAGGATATTTTGTTTTAAGAAAACAGCTTTCTTTTGAAGGGCGTGAGCTAGAACATGGTTTTAATTCCTGTAGAGTATGGTCCTTTTATAAATGTGTATTTTATTGCTAACACCATATGGCTAAATGTATGTTATAAAGGTCATTCATGCTAGAAGGCTCAAAAAGCAATATGTATAAGTGTCTTTAAGCTCAGAGGAATTACCACTCCCCCCAATTATTAATTCTTTTTCATATTTTAGTGTTGACCTTTCTGTTTTCTCTCACAAGGAATCTGTCCCTGAAGCTGTCGAAGGAGGTGGAGCAAGGAGAAGCCAGGCACCCTCGTGTCAGCCAGCTGGCTGGCAGCCCATCTGTGGAGTGGCCTTTCCCTGGTCTGGAAGAAGGTGGAGGCATTGAGTCTCTGCCCTTCAGACTGATGCTCCAGGACTGCACGGCTGTAAAGACATTGCTTCTGAAAATGAAGAGGGTTCTTCAAGAGGTAATCACGCACTTATTTGTTAGACTAATATATTTCAGCATTAATGAGCTAAGCAGCAGAAAAGGGTCAGTAAAGTTTATGGACTTGATGTCTTTTAATATGTCTTGAATACATGGAATTGATGCAGAAGTATAAATAGTCATGCCTCAGCATGGTGAAGGTCAGAAAGTTTATACTTCAGCAGAATTTAAATGATTCTGTCATCTTGGTGTCCAGAGTGTGAAGCTTTTTTTGAGCTTTTGCTAAAAAGGGGACAGGGGAGGCCAACTGCTTCAGGTCAAAATACATCGTATTTTTTTCTTCCAGTGTTTCAGAGCTTTTCAGTTTTCTTACTACAGTTATCCATTCTGAAGTCGCATGCAATTCATTTAGGGCAGAGATGCAGAGGGGGAAAAAAAAAATCTCTTAAGTAACAGTACTAAAAGGTTGCCAGCTTGGGTCTGTAAATGGTGGCTGAAATCAGATTTTGTAGGCCATTCACTGGTTCCATTCCGGACAATTTTGAGAGCCCTGACTTGTCCTGTCCTGCTATATTCGCCTGCTTCCCCTATGAACTGCTGGTGTTGCTTTGAAAATTTTCTTGTGTGTGTTTTTCTTTAGAATTTTAGATAAATAAAATCACTTTTTTTTTTTTAATATACTTTCCAGCTGTGGAGCCTTTACTCAGGTATATGCTGTGAACTTTCATCTTTATTGTTAGCAAATGGCAGTTTGCATTACCTCTTTAATCTACAAGCAAGTTTTGTTTGTTTCTATATAGCTCATAAAAATACAGAATAATTTATGTTCGGAGAGCTTTCTGGAGGTCCACCTTCTCTATTCAAAGCAAGGCTGACTCAGTAGAGGTTGCTTAGATCCTTGTCCACTTAAACTTTTGGTGCCTTAATGGGGTCTCTGCATCATCTCTGGGTAGCCATTCTGTTGTGTGACTACATCCTTGTAACTTTTTTCCTGAAGATGGAAACAGAATTTCTCCTGTTGAAGCTTCATATAATGAGGACTAAAAGCAATTTGAGGGGTTTTTACTGCTCGCTTCTTTGTCACTTGTAGCTAAATTCAGCCGACTGTTGTCCTGTCTGAAAAGGTTTGTCAGACGTTTAGTCATGGTAGTTTGCAATTAGCCCTCCTAAACAGCATAGTTTTTGCTCATTGGCAAGCCCCAGCCTTTCTAGCATCCTTCAGTTCTCTAGAAGCTTGATTTGTGCTATAAGGATCCTTATTGCACTTCTGAATCCAGAATTGAAATCATTAATTCTCCATTAGTTGCTTTTTATGTAATGTGAGAATATAGAGTGAATTTAAAGGATTTGTATCTTCATTTTATCGGGAGATAAGTAAGAATTATGATATTATGTGACATAACAGTTCTAATATTCAGGTGGTAATATTCAGGCAGCGTTCTCTGTTGCTTCTAGAGTGAATAATTCTATAATGCTCAGAAAAGGTCTTTCTTACCGTGATGGTAAGTGTAAGAATTTTAGTTTTAACTTACAGAGTTCCATTAAGCTTGTGTAACCATCTGCTGTTATTTTCTGTTTGGAAATATGTTGTACCTTTCAGTACTTCGTCTTTAAAAACGTTCTTCAGATGATCTTCTACAGAAGGAACATAAGGTATTTCATGTGACTCACTGGAATTTCATGTCCAGTTATTAATACCTACTTAAGTGACTCATTGATTTTATTTTTTTGTCTTAATCATTCAGTCTTTTACTTATTTGTTCCTTTGTACTGTATAATTTTCATCTCCCCAAGTGGTTGTAACATAGTGTGTCTCTGTAGTTTTCTTTTTGTCTTGCCCTGTCAAATCAAAATGGCCTTTTCCTAATCCTACATTTGGATGCCCGTATGTGCTGTAATTTACCTCGAAAGAACCTGCGTAGCTACTTTCAACAACCGAGGACATGACCTTGAAATATGTTAGAAATTTATATTGAAGTGACACAACTGGATTATCTTCAGAAATTCAGACATTTATACATTTATGCCACTTTTAAATTATTAGTGAAAGATTACAGGAAAATATAATCCCATAAAATTGAAATATTGTATTGAAGAATCAGATAAATAAATCATCTGAGCATATTTAGCAGACAGTTTCCATGGAGAGGATCCCTTACTTCCCTTGCAACTAGATGTAATTTTTTCATCCAAAAATCACTTCTGCCCCGACCAATATTATAAATCAAACTCAAAGTGCAGAACAAAAGACATAAAAGAAAAATTCTTTTCTTACCATGGAATTCTCAGGCAATTTTAGATGTAGTCAAACACAGTATCTGGCAGTCTTTTATAGGACTGAAATATTTTATACTCGCAAGAGTGTAAAATAAGATTATATATTTATAAAAATAATAATATTTCACATGTTTTCATTCACTTCAAAAATATACAAAGCGTACAAATTACATGGGGAAAATTACATGGTTTGCCAGAAAAAAAAGTTGCAGTATATCTGTTTTATACCTGATATTACCCATAGAAGAAGGAATTACAGTAGTGTATACCTCTTTATTGAAAAACAACATGCTAATTGAGTTAAAATATTAGCCCTGTTATTCAGTGTAATCCTTCTTCTTAAGCACTGAGCGCTGCTTCTAAAGAATAATTTAATTATGATCTGCCAAAATGTAATACTAGCTAGTAAAATATGCTTTCTTTTCATTGCAGTTGCTTGTAATTGAAGAATCTAAATGGAAAAACTGCATACAATGTATGCTGTACTGTGCTGCAGACTTACAGGCTTGTTATTAGTCTTATCTTGAAAAGGGAAATTGAAGACATGGCAGTAACTTTCAAGATTGAGAATGTTATTTAGTAAAAGGCTAATGAATGATCGTTCAATTAAGAAAATTAATTACCATTTCACTTTCAGTGAAAAAGCCTTGAAAATGTCTACTAATTATTTTTTATGGGTTTGGCCCATGTGAGGCTCATAAGGCAGATTGCTCCCCAATGTTTTGGGAAACCGCACTGAACAAAGCTGGATAGTCTGGAGGGCCCTGGCCTGTGAGGAAGCTCAGTGATTTTCCACATGCTCTGGGAGATCTCTTTCAATCTCATCTGCAAGTTTTTCTCATGGATGTTCCATTTCTGGCAGATAAATCTGTGATAAATTGTGTAACCAAGACCTGTGGGATGCATAATTTCATGAAGAAGTACTACCAGAGTATTTACCTGTATTACCCAGCGTGGGCAGCTTGATAATAGCCACTTCAGCACAGCAGATAATGCCAGCTGTTTTATACCCTGTCCATGATTTATTGGTCTCCCTTTTCTCTCCGGCTCTTGGATGTTTGTTTTGACTATTTGGTTTTTTCTTTTCTCAGAGTCTTCATAGTACTGAACTTCTTGTCAGTAATAACTCCTCTCATTTGAAAGAGAGAAGACAAGAAAATGGGAGTTGGAGGGATGAGATTTGGGAGCTTTGTCCACTCCTAAGAAATTGATTCTTCACGTTCAGACTTCAGCCAGGCCTCTCTGAATGTTTCTTCAATTAATTGCTGTAATTTTTTTCTCCCCCATTTTTGGGGGAAGTATAGAACAATTAATGTTCGATACTTTCTATAGCCTTTCTGGCAACTGATGGATTGTGTTTAGCCAATGAGCTTCTGAAAACTAGACTGTAGCTTCTTTCTCACTCATTGCTATCAGCAATAATGAATATATAATGCCTCCTAACCGAGCAATACGTTGACTTTCCTGTAGTCTTCCAGATGAGAATGAAATTATTTCTATCTGTTAACTATTTTATGTCTTGTAGTCTGGCTAATCGAGGGGACATTGAAGGGCTTTTCTAAAATCTTTGGTCGAACATTTCAGGCAGTGACATATGAAGAAATCTTGTATCGTTTTGGCTTTGTGCCTGGCAAAAGAAGGTCTTTATGCTGAAATAAACATAATGGAAAAATACAGTTGTATTGGGAAGGAATCCATTTAGTCACTGATAATGGGGTTTCGTTCAAACTTTAGCTGTTGAGCTTTTTGATTAATTTTACTGAGTGCCATAATAAAAAGAAAATCTTTAGGCTTGTAGAAATAAAGTCATATTTTCCATGTATTCTTTTATTAAATATATAGTTTATCAGCTGCTTAGTTCTACATTTAGGTTTCTTTATGGAGCTATCAGAAATGACCTTATTGGTTGCTAATCTAGAAATAATATAAGATACGTTGTCTATATGTTTGTGTAATTAAGAATATAAACTATTCAGCCCATGATTTTTTTGGAGTTCTGCAAAAGACCATGCAGACTAGGGAGCTTTGGCTAATTGCTACAATTAGCAATAGGACTAAGTCACTTTGGACATATATTACATACTGTGTTTTGCTAATTAATCATTTATTTTACTGAGGGAAATTGCAGCTGCCTGTGGCTGTCATTAAAAGTTAATGTGTCTGATACAGTGTCTTTAGATTACACTTGAAAAAAAAAGAAATGTGGAAAATTGACAAAATTGCTGTGAGTTTGGCTATTAGGGTTGCCTGAGATTACTGGGGCCGAGTGATACCACTCAGGCTGCAATTAGTCTGTCAGATATCACTGGCTGCATTACTTCTCCCTATGTATCTTTCACCTCATCAGTAAAATAAGCATAATTATAGGGTCCCCTTTTATACTGCACTTGCAATCCACTGATGGAAAGTACTGAGAGAAAGCTAATTGCTGTTTGGATATTTTGTAGTCTGATTGCTGGTCAATATGGAATTGGCCTTAAACTGTGGTTTTTAGAGACATTAAAGCAATTCCTTCAGTCCTCTGTGAAATGTATTATATTTTCCAATATTGTGTTAGCTGTGCTAAGAACCAATTGCAAGTTTAATACACTGTAAAATACTGCAGGTTTTCTTCCTTTAAGTAACTTTGTAATTAACCACTGTAGCATTGCTGATTTATTCAACAACTCCCCATCTAACCCAGTCTCTTTTATCAAGTAATTCATGCTGGAAATTGGTAACTCCTTCATTTCATGGTATGTTGACACTGCGTATACCCATAAATTTAAATAACTAATAATAAAAATATATTAGATTTAGTAATATGATTTAAATTTATCCCGTTAAATTGGCTTTTTCACTTGGAAATATACTTTGGTATACCCATGCCCAGCTGGTTGCAGAGACAGGCAGAACACCCCACAGTTGCACTTGGCATGCTTTTTTCCTAGGAGAGTATTTCAGAGTAGTAGAGAATATTGGGAACAAGTGGATATAATCAGGTATTCACTTTGTCAATGAAGATGTATTATTCTAAGATTATCTCTTATAAGGTATTTATTAACAACAAATAAACCCAATGTCAGTTATTTAGTTGGATATTCTCAAGGTACAGGAACAATTCTGTCCATTCCATGTGATGGCACACAAGCGGATCTGGCACCAAGCTGACAGGCCTGTAGTTTTCGGCAGCCTCCTTCCAGCCCTTCTTAGGGAAGGGCATCACATTTGCTAACCTTCAGTCAACTGGGAGGGACCTCGCTTGTGAGCCAGGTAAATGATAGAAAATGGCTTGGTGAGCTCTTCCACCAGCTCCTTTAGTACACTTGGGTGGATCCTGTCTGGCCCCATAGATGTCTAGCGAGTTGTTGGCCATTTCCCCTTGGATTATGGTGGTTTTATTCTCCTCACTGTCCCTGTCCTCCAGCTCTGAGTTGTCCCCTGAGGACAACTGATGTTACTGTTGCAGATGGATGCAAAGGCAGCATCAAGTTCCTTATCCTTTGTCATTTTGTTTTCTCCCTGCATCCAATAAAGGATAGAGAGTCTCCTTAACCCTTCTTTTGTTGTTTATGTATTTATGGAAACTTTTTTTGGTATTTTATATTGCAGTAGCCAAATTAAGTTCTAGTTGGGTTTCATCCCTTTTAATTTTCTCACAGCATAACCTCATGATGTCTTTGTAGTCCTCCCGAGTTTCCTGCCTCTTCTTGCATAGATTTCAGATTTTTTTTTTTTTCCCCCTGAAGTTCCCAATCAAAGCTTGCTGTTCGGCCACACTGGGTGTCTTCCCTGCCAGCCTGTCTTTTGGCACATGTGGATGGGTTGTTCCTGTGCCGTTAAGATTTCTTTCTTGAAGAATGTCGAGCCTTTCTGGACTCCTTTTCTCTTAAGAGTCTATATACTTTACAGCAGATGCTCCTGGACAGTGTGTTCATTTGCTGTCACTCTTTGAGTACTTTAGAGTGTGAGCTGACAGGTTGGGATGGGCGCACAGCTCTGGACTCCTGTGGAGTCACACTAACCCTGGCTCCATAAAAAGACTTTCTGAGTTGGTTCAGCTCAGTTATCTGTTTGTCATTGCCCACGCTCACATCAAAGCTCTCTTGAAGGCTACATGCAGAGTGTTTTTGAGCCACACTTTGACATTATCAGTCTGAAATGAATACCCTTAATTTTTAATACTGAAAGTGGAAAGTTTCTCTCTTTCTATTGTGTTTGTTCTGCTACTGGTTTAGTGGCTTAATCTTTGTAGATTACATGAATCTATGTGCTGCAGCCTCACTGAAACCAGATTGACCACAAAACTAGTTCTCTTCCATATGTAGAGGTGGTGGTGATAGAAGTGTCTACTCAATGTATTCAGAAAGCAAATGATGAGCTCTTGTTTCTCGTGTGGTTGTCTGAGTGAAACATTTTCATATGGCAGGGCAGTGTGCTCCAGGTCAGCACAAATTTGCATAGATTGTGCCCCAGCCTCTTCAACGAGCCAGGTCTTGCGGAGAGGCATTAAAATAGTAACCCTATTAATATGTAATGTTGCTACATCAGCAGTTCTGTGCAATTGGCTGTGATTAACCTGCGGCTGAACACCATAAAATTATAACTGTTGCAAAACTGAAACCATTTTCTCATTTAGTACTTCCGTGGTTTTGATCAGTTGCTGCAGGTCAGTCAGGTAAATCTCGCCGATGGAGCTGATCACACCAATTGCATTTTGTGATAAATCTACAAATATCAAAAAGTGCATTGCAAAATAATGAGCAAGCGGTGGAAGAAATCCAGAATGTCTGCAAGAGTGTATAGAAGGAATTGATTGCACTGAGTTACTAGGGCTCATGAGTAATTTGAGTTAAATGACAGGAGGTAGATGGAAGAATTTCTGATTTCAAAATGTGTAATACAGCCAGGTCTAACAAATTTCCCAATGATTTACCCCGTTACCCCTTTTTTAAAGGAAGGAATTAACTGAAAATAGGAGTGGGATGAAGATGAGTGCACAGCATTATAATTATAATTAATTTCCCTGCAAATATATTATTGTTATGAAAATATCAACTCATCAAACTGTTTTGTAATTTACAAAGAGCATTTCATATGAGTTGTATATTGGTGCCATTACCTTCAAGTCCAATAGGCTAAAACCAAAAAGAATTGCCCTCATCTAGATAGTCTCTCAATTTCTGAAGCTGTACAATATATTCCCCCTATATATTAAGATTTTTTCTTCCTCATGATAGATTTCAGAGTTCCCCTGACACTGAAAAATGACTGGTTCTATAGATAAAGCAGTAAAACTGGTAATGTGCAACTGTTGCTGTCAATGGATGTTGAAGAAGAGTAAAAGGTAACAGATGAAAATGTAGGTCTAATACTCAGGCAGTGGAGTGCCAGCTGTACATGTAGTTACCCATTTCAATATTTGTGTTCATATATGACGGTAAGTGTGATTCTGCAGAATTTAAATTTGATCTCTTAATTATCTCTATTGCCTTGATCATTTCCAGCATTTCTGAAACAAGTGCTAGTGTAGTCACAGTTTGTAGCGTAGCGGGATCCTGGCATAGCTCTGTGCTGCAGGTTTGTTTAATGTTTTCCCTGCGCACTGAACTCTATTACTTTGTAGCCCGGTTATCAGAACAATGCTGGTCATTTTCTAGTGGAAGAAAGAAAAAATATGAGAAATCCTGGTACAGAATGCTTACAACTGAGCACCCTGATCTAGTAGAAGTCATCTCTGCTCACTGCAGGGTAGTTGGACTGTTACGATTTTATGGTTTTGATAGAAAACAACGGTGCTGATTTTGTGCAGCCTGACTCCACTTGAATTCATGAAGATGAAGTGGTTTGTTTCAAGGCTTACATGATGAATCCCAGTGACAGAAAAATAAACATATTTTGGAAAAGGATTTAGAAACTGCACATCAGGGTCATATCCTACACCCTGGTTATGTAATTGTCCAGAACCAGTTGGTAGGCTCATGTATTTTTCATGAGCTTGTGGTGTATCTAAATATTGAATATGTCTGATAGTCTGTATTTTGCTCCCTTATGTATCTTAATATTACAAATACAGCAGTTCTCTGCCTCTGGTCAAAGCCTCATCTGTGTGGGAAATTCGCACAGGTGCATTTAATCCAGCCGGTACTTGGTGCCTTGTTAGAATGCTGCTCTCTTCATCTTTCTTTCCTCTTACATGTTTGTGTTCATGGTGAGTTCCCTTTAGAAAGACAGTAATCATCCATGTAATGAAGAGCTCATGGATGTAACATGCAAAGTTACTCATGCCTAGGAATTGTTTTTAAATTTTGATTGAAAACTCTCTTCTGTTTTCCCTCCTGGACTCAACAAAAAGTATTGAAAAGTTGTCAGGTAAAAACAATATCCTCATTTGCAAGCTGAAGAGGATGATTCTTCTTTTCATCAACAGCTCCTGTGTCAAATGTCTGTGAAGATAATGTAAATAGGAACAAATACATGTTCAGAGGGAACTGATCAACATCAGTAGAAATTCAGCATGTCGTAAAGCAGCCAAGAAAGTTGTCAAACTGTATCCTTACACCTCTTTTAAGCAGGATAAATGGAATGATTGACTAGCCAAGGATCACTTATACCCTAGGAATTTTATTTCTTTTATGTGTCACTCTTTTCCCTGTCTCGTCTGGGCAAATCAGTATGGTGGGGTTTGGGGGGCAGTGTTTAAACTTTTAAATTTGCTTTATTGTATAAAGAAAACAAATGTCTGGTCAGTGCTACAAACTGCTGCTGTGGAAGTAGAGGAGCAGTTTCCATTATTTGCCACCCCATGTAAAAATCTCTTCTGAAGATTGTTCTTCACGTTTCATTTAAAATGTGGTATAAAATTAGATCAGTGGTGAAATAAATTCTCAAATCTCCAGTGTACAGCTATGCTAGCCTTGCTCATATGTGTCAGACCTCTTCTGGTAGTAGCACAGAGAAAGAAGGAAGAGTGAGTCAGTCCTTTTGCTATGGAAATGAGCATTTTTCTCACCAGTCACCAATCTCTTTGCGTTTTCCTCCTCTATGCTTTGTGATGCAGCTTTGGATCAGTTGCTGACTCAAACTTGTATTCCTACCCTCACGAACAGTGCTATGGAACAACAATTGCTTTCAAAATTAAGACGAGCAGGGTGTGTGTAGAGAGAAACAGTTGAGTGGGTCTGGATGTTTCGTAGCTAAAAGATTTAACCAAAATCGTTACTTAATAAGTGAGCAAATCATAAACAGGAACTTTGCTGATTTGCCCCATCAGAAAACAGAACTTTGTGTTCCTTTTGTGTAGATTGCTTTTCTGTTGAAACAGAAATTAGCCTTTTTGCAGTACTCAAACTGAACATTCAAGGCAGAATTTTAGATAACCCATGATAAAAACATCGCAGAAGATCATACTCACTTTTGTTAAACCAGTCAACCAGCATAAGTTTTGCTGTCTAGTTTTCTGTCTGCACGAAGGTCTCTTTCAAAGTTCATTTAGGCAGTGGAGAGCTCTGCCTTGATGTTAGTGAGCTCTGGACTCCCTGAGTATGACAATGACATCAAAGTGGATTCACACCCGCAGGTTCTGTTTGCATGTGGTTGTCCTTACGGTTCACGTTCTGGTGGGCCTGACAGCCTTCTTCCATCGTGATTGTGTGTGCGTGGCTGTGGCTACAGAGCTGCACAGTGTTTATACATTTTTGCAGTAAGTTACTCAGGAAGATACATGTGCTTTCTTAATATGTACATCACTCTACAGTTCTCACAGATACACCTAAAATGCACCACTGTCTCTTGCTAATGACACTGATGGGTGCATTGAATTTGCTGCCACAAAGTGAACCCATACCAAAAATCTCTTACATGATTTCCAATAGAAAGTATTTTTAAAATGATTCTTAAGCTGTTGTTAGGATACTGGGCTTTGCTAAGCTATGTCATTCTGTCATTGCATTGTTCTTTCACAACTGATTTTTCTAATGAATATGAACTTTTAATGTATTTCTTTTGACTTCTGTGATTAAGCTCATTCTAAGTTGTCTGTCTTTATTAAGATGCCATTATGTTTTGACAGTGCGAGATTCATCATTATATTTTGTCCATATTCTACCATATGCTGTAGTTTGCTGATACAATACAATATTTGACTCTTGGTTTGTTTATTCATATAATTGATTTATTTTTTTCACAACTTAAGCATCTTTCTGATTATCTTGTGTTTATGCCATCTTTTTCCAGCTTCTTGAACAATTTATGAGGGTGACTTACTGGCTCAGAATGTAATTTTTCTACTATTTATATCCCAGCTTTTACAAAAATATAATTGCATAGTATTATTTGGATAAATTATTTTCTCACATTCTAGTCACTTCAGGACTTGTATTATGTGCAGCTTAATTGGCTAGGATTAGTAAGAATTAGTCTAAAATAGACTACTAGTATTAGAATTAGTATAGAATATTCTTCTCATTATTTTGATATTATTGTTTCCTTCCCCTGTATATTTGTATCTGAATGCTGCAGAGGATCTTAAGAGAAGCATTTCTAAATATCTTGACAGTACTTAAATAATAGAAAAAAATTAGTTTTTTATGAATTTTGGTCCTATAATGTTGTCATTGCATAGTGCTGTGTCCATAGTGTTTAAATACTGCTTATAAGTGGTTTTCAGACCTGTGGACACGTAAGTGAAATGCAGTGTGGTCTTGCAGAGCCTACTGGAAAAAATTGAGATTTTGGTAGTTTGATACAGTGTCTTATGGAATGTGTTTCCATCAGAGTTAGAAGAGCATGTAGTAGGGTGATAATTTCAAAGCCAGTGCTTACTTTTATTCATGAAGTAGAATCAGTGTGTAAATAGATATATGGGGAGTCTTCAAGAGCACATTCTTGTCCTGACTTTTTTTTTTTTTTTTTTAAGATTTCATTTAGTTTTGTCTGTGCTATAGTTTCAATGCCAAACTTTGTTCCATTTTTTATGGAATGCAGGTAGGAATTAACCTTTTTGGGCATGCTGGGAACTGAAAATACTTGTTCTTATGGAACTGTTTTAATGTATCAGAATAATAAAAAGTTACATAGCTTTAAACTACTTTTTCATTCAGATCTTTTAGGGAAATGCAGTAGCAATAGTGGTAGCCTTACTCCCCTGTGTCATTCAGAAAGGATTCTCTTTCCAAGTTACACCCAAAAAAACCCCTCTTCATTTATTCCGTCTTGGTTTTAAAGTTAATTTGCAAATACCTGCCATTATCTGGAATACAGCTGCAAAAGGGAGAGGGAATGAAACTCAGATGCAAAAATAAGAAGAGGAGACAAGTGGCAAAATATGAGCTAAATGTAGAAATGCTTTGCTGGAAGGGGGATGGTTGTTAGTCCGGCACCCTGGCAGGCCTGCTTCTGTGTTTGGTATTTGCTGAAGCAAGTAATTTATCCTGACAGTAACTTTGCCAGTACTGCAAGAATGCTATTTCACTAAGATTAACACCTTTCCCCCTGTTTCTAAGGACAAATTTGCTTAATTTCTTGTTTCTGGATCTTCTTGTCATCTGTCTCTTCTGTGGTTTGTGTGCAGATGCTTTAGCAAGTGTTACACGTGAACTCCAGAAGTAAGATCAAGCAGCTGAGCTCTTTGGCTCTCTTAAGGTAGTTTTGTTTTGTTGTTGTTGTTGGGGTTTGTTTGTTTGGTTTGGTTTGGTTTTGTTTTGAGGTTTTTTTGGTTGCTTTTTGGTGTGGCAGGAAGCTTGACACAGTTTGCTGTTGCGAGATTATGGGCTCTAACGACAAGGGAAAGCAAGAGGACTGATGTTTGGGGTAGCCATTATTCCAGATGGCTTTTGGAGCAGTAGCATAAAATATTCATGTACTGTCTGATGAAATCCTCATGGCTGTGGCCCATGACATTTTTCAGGGCCTTCTTGCTCATCACCACCATGGTAAGACGTTCACTCAGCTGCTTGTGAAGGAAAAAAAAAAAAGTTAAAGGAGAGAAAAAAACCTGTTTGTAATTGCATAATGTACAGCATTTATTCTGACTTAGAAAGGTACTGGTAGTGAGATTGTGAGACTTAGCTTCTGTGTTCCTATATTAGGGCTTAAGGCAGAGCTTTATTTGGAGAGGTTTCTGCCGGCTAAAAGCATTGATAGCTTGTAATACTTGCAGTTAGAGAAGATACATTATCCCCTGGGGAGCAGCAAAGAAGGGGCTAGTACCAAAACGCTGTTTAGTTTCATACCATGATTGGCAAAGTAGAGCTGAAATTAAAATAATGACATTAATGAAAACAGGGCTAATTTTTTAAGTAAACTCAAGCACCAACTGTAGTTTGTGTATTTTTCTGATTTTTATGTGGCCTCATTTCAACAATTTTAGTTTTTACTGAAAACAACA
Source organism: Hirundo rustica (assembly GCF_015227805.2). Taxonomy (NCBI): domain Eukaryota; kingdom Metazoa; phylum Chordata; class Aves; order Passeriformes; family Hirundinidae; genus Hirundo; species Hirundo rustica. The sequence continues at coordinate 53,074,232 of NC_053454.1, read as the reverse complement.
AATCTGAAATCTGCCATTCTTTTCAGTTTCAAGACCTGATCCTGCTTCATGTCGTGGTCTTCTTGCAGCATAAGTAATCAGCTAATCACTAGCACAGTTTTTGCCATGGGTGCCTGAATTCCAGTTTTCTACTCAACTCCAGTGCACAGCAGCTCAGTTGCAGCATGATGCACAGACCTTCATGAAACACATGAAGTCAGTCTGGTTGCTTGACTATAAAATAACCTCTACACAGGCACTTCTCATGGACTGACCATCTAGAAAGGCCCAGCCTGGATCAGCCATCCAAGCTGACATGAAATAATTGGGATGTTGCACAGTGGGAACTTCTGGGGACAAAATGTCCCACTTCCGTTCTTGTCTGGAAAGCCAAACGCAGGCACTAAAACTAACTTCTGGAAACAGTGATTTGTTTTTTCCTACGCGTAGACTTTATCTATGTAGGAACTAATTTTTTAAGCACATCTTTAGGTTTCAGCAACATTGGATAGTGGACTTACACTGGTGGTTGGAGTACTTTAACTTCTGTTGCAGTAGAATAAAGAAAATGATGACAATATGATTTTACACATACGTTTAGAGTCTAAAGGGGAAGCCATATGAAGAGAGTCTAAAGTCACTTGGTTTGTTCAGCCTGGAGAAGATGAGTTTGAGGTGGGGAATCTCCTAATGGTCTGTAGCTTCCTCATGAGGGCCAGCAGAGGGACAGGTACCGATCTCTTCACTCTCCTGACCCAAAGGAACAACATGAAGCTGACAAGAGTTTTAGTTTGGATATCAGGGAAAGGCTCTTCACCTAGAGGATGAAAAGGCAAAAAAATAAAGCACTGAACACCTAGTTTAAATTTTGAGAGCCAGTGTTCTCAACAGCTTGACAGATTTTTCACATATGAGGCCTTTGTGGGCACCAAGAAGCTTCTGTGTCTCCGTGCAGCACAGATATATTCTGATCAGTGCTAGGTTTTCAACTCCATTCTTCTGCATACTAATGGGGAATTGTGCAGTCATCAGTTTTATTTTTAATGTCTGCTTATTGCAGTTGTTCTGTCTTTGACTAGGCAGGGAAAAGATCCTTGACTGTGGAAATTAAAAAGCTTTGTTGTTGTTATTGTCATTTGATTGATTACAGCACAGAGGAGGTACAGTATAGGTTAGTGCAGGCTAATTCTGTTTACAAAACCAGTCTTTACCTGTAACTAGAATAAGTATTTTCATGCTTTAATGTAACCTTAAGACTTTTTGAATGCAAATCAATTTCAGAAGTTAGGCATTTGCAGCGGTGTGTTCATGATTGTTTCACCTCTATCTCCTGTGTGCCATCATATTCCAGGTAGGAGTTGGACAAAATGCTCTTCACACCTACTTTCAGAGACCAGGGATGATGCTGTTCTTGATCTGCATTTGTCATGTGTGTTTTAAGCATTTGTGTCTCGTGAGTGTTGCAAGACCCCAGTATTTTCCTCATTCCTTACTCCATCCAGGAGCTCATTAATTCACAGCAAATTGCTGCTTCTGTCACTGGCCTCTTGCTCTGTACATTCATATAATTTTTTGTCATTTCCTCCTTTCAGTGGCCATCTGACATATGAAAGGTCAGTTCAATACTGCCAATTTAGAAGATACTCCCAAGTCTTTCCAGCACCTTTTAAATAAATGTTACAGGCTTTGATGTGGAAGCATAAGTGTTTGTTAAGGGTTTTTGTATCTATCCTCTATAAAATGACTAGGTTACTGTACAGGTACTGTAGAGTTTTGTAGGACCCAAAAGATCTATTACAAACTTAGCATTTTCTGTGGAACCCTATACGTTGGCTTTGTTGTGTTTTCACCTCCATTTGTTAAAAGACAAGTATTAATCACCAAGGTCATACAGTTTTCTGTTTAGGGCTCATTCATGCTTGTATCCCTAATAATGCTACATCCTGTACAGTATTTATGATTTTTAGATTTTGCAAGCCCTGTTGCTGAAATGTTTACATATTTTTGTTAAACAAATTTAGTGTTGATGGCTTTCAGAACTGTAACTGAAGTGATTTTGAAGTGCATGAATGTGTAAATACATATAAGCTTTTGAAAGAAGGAACAAGGCCATCTTAAGTTCCAGTAAAAGCAGGATAAAAGCTTGTGAATGTATTCTGAATCAGTATATAGTTTCAAATGCAATTTTGCCCTTAGTCTCAAAATGCAAGAATTTTAGTACTACCTGAAAAATCTGCTGTTGTCTTGATGTGCTGGTAGGGTTTTGGGGTTTTTTTTAATAAATAAGGTGGCTGAATCAGATTATTAGAAGCAGTAGACCTGGGGAGAAAGGGCGAACGCTGCTTTGGAAAGAAAGATTTAAGATTGATAGCATGCAGAGAAAAGGCTCCTTAGCACACCTGAGATTACCTCTGAGCTATTTCTAGGTGGGAATAGATTTTTTTTCTTTTTTTTTTTTAATTAAATGTGTTCGTGTGGAAGATGAACAAGTTGCGTGTAAAAATTCCAAGAGGCATTTTCAAGTAGGTAGTTTTACATGCTTAGCAGCTGTTAAGCTGTGACCACTGCTAAATGCCTTCAGGGAGCAGCAGCAGTTGTTTTACAAACAGCGTATGGAATGGCAAGAACTTGGTGATGTATTCTGCTTCTTTCCATTTCAAAACTTCTAGCGTTTTCAGTAGTCTTAGTTTCTCATTCTGAAAAATGTGATACAAATCCAGGAGTTTTTAATCTGGTGCTTTCTCATTCCCTCCTATGGGTTACGTTTTGCTTTATACCAAGGCTAAATGCCTTGGGATAGCATCAGTTTTTCAGCACACATCAGCATCGGGAGCAGCGGGTAACTGCTGCTCTTAGTTAGAGGAAGCCAGAGAAGAAATGATGTTTCATTTCCTGCCTTGCTGTTCTTTCAGGCAAGATCAGGAAAGATAAGGGAAACTAGTACAGTTCTTCCGAGAGGGCGTCTCATTTCCTTCCTTGTGCCTGCTCCACTGCACTGGCTGCAACTCAGGACAAGTGAAACACTGTGGGGTTTTTTGATGGATAGCTCCAACACCTCAGGAAGGGGGAATCCACTGGGCAGTCACCAGGGGAGTGATTAGACCAGAGCAGTTTCTGGGTAGGAGAAGTAAGGTTGGAGGAGGAGGCAGTTTACTTTTCTGTGGCTGACAGCACACTGGTAAATTCTGGCTTCCTTCTGCAGTTTCCATGTGTCAAAAAAACCTGCCTTTATTTTCAAATTAAAAAATGTTTACTGGCATTTTGCTAATACATAGAGCAAGAAATGAGTTGTTTTTTGTAATTTACCTTTAAATGTGTAATATAAACATGCATGTTTTACAGTGCCTCTGTGAATGTTCTCATATTTGTCACATGCAGGTTTACCTTAAAATATTGAAGAATAAATGATCTTGAACAGACAACTGAGACATTTCTTCCTACAAGGAAGGCTTGCATTTATGAGCCACATATGTCCTACTTGTATTTTCAAATGACAGGCCTTATCAAATGCTGAGCTTGTTTTCTGCCTGATGCTCACAGAGACTTTTTTGCTATTTAGAAGTACATTTGCAGATTCCAGATCCAAGCCAGTTTCGCAGAATGACAGACCAAACTCTAAACACTGTTTCTGAATGTAAGAAAAGATGAAATTATCCTTTTTATATTTTCTGTCAGTCATTATAAGTGATAACAAGCTTCAATTTAAAATTGGAATGTAGTGGAATAAAAATAGCTGGGAATAAAATTAAGAGAGAATGCAGTGAATCTAACCTCTGGATGGAATGCTACTTTTAAAAAGCTTTAAGCTAAAACCCAGAGGTGGCAAAATATATAATTTTCAGTCTGGAAAAAGATTGATAGCCTTAAAATGTGTCTTATCATGCCAGAAATAATCTTTATGCTAATGGATGTTCCTTATATTACCTATAGGTAATTAGAAACGATGGGAGGGGGCAGGAGACCTTGAGTTCACATTAATGAAGTAGTACAGCGAGGGAGGAGGGAGAATAGCTAATGTGTACTGGTGTCTGGAGGACAGCATGAAAGATCCTTGAAGGGATATTTACTTTTGATACTAAATAAAAGTTGTGGTAGGAAATGGGAGATGAACTTTTTCCTAACAAACCCCAAATATGTAAAATTAGGTATTCTTTGGCTATTTTTAATGGTAGGTTCGAGAATAGTAAAGGCTGTTGTTGCAGCTGCTTTCCTCATTGAGAAGTCTCCCAAAGATAAAAAGGCATTTGGGTTTGATTTTGAGTATAATAGATGGTGCTGTCCCTTTATCAGACAGACTGGAGAGGAAAATAAAAGTGTGTGTGTGAGGGGAAGGAGAGTGTTACAGGTGCTGGATAGGAGTGGTAAGGTGTGGGGAACAGAAAATCGATATATCCATCAGTAACAGAATATAAGGAATGGGAACATCCTTCCTGAAGTTGTTTGCTAATATCTGTGCAGGAAGGAAATGAGAATATGAGAATGGAAAGAGATATCTTTAAAGCAGTGTAAAGATTGGAACCATGGAAACACTTGTTTATATTCAGACATAGTAAACTGAATTCTGAGGATGACAGCACTTAAGGGGTGGTACTGTGTGCCTTGAAATTTACCATGTTATTTTTGTGACTAAAAAGTAACATCCTACAGGACTGAGTTAAAATGGCATTGGTGAGAAATGTGCTGAAGCTGCTCCGCCTGTGGTTGTGCTGGGACTCAAGCACTGAAAGAGTTTCAGTTCCCTTACTGTAGATGTTGAGCGCCATTGAATATGCTGTAAGGTAATCTCACCCAGCTTCTAGCTCCTGCTCTAGGAGGGTCTCTTCCATGTCTTGTGTCATATCTGTTCGCCTCTATATGACTTAAATACCTTAGGATATCTCCGAGATAACTACGTTTAGACAACTGACCTGCTCCCACTATCTCAAATCAGAAACCAAACAGGTCAAAAGAACTGCAGCCCACCAGATGAAATTTTTTTACAATGAAGGTGATGAAACGTTGGAACACGTTGCCTAAAGAGGTGGGGGATGCCCCATCCCTGAAAACATTCAAGGTTAGGTTGGGTGGAGCTCTGAGCAACCTGATCTGGTTGTAGAAGTCCCTGGTCATTGCAGGGGATTGGACAAGAGGACTTCCAACCCAAACCATCCTATGTTTCTTTTGTTGCATTTTTGTAATAGTATAGGGTACAATAGAATATAAAGCAGGAGTAGTTATAGTTCTAAATGTGTTTGCTGTGCCAGGGCTACTCATGTGGGGGTGTGTGCATTCTGTTTTCCCCATTAAAAAAAAAATCATTCTTGCAGCACGTCTTTTTAAGAACAAGATTATGAACAGGTATTAAAGAAGGCCAAACAAAACAAACAAACAAAAAACCCCCAACAACAACAACAACAAAAGCCCACAAAAACCAACAAACAAAAAAAAAATCAAAATCAATCCACAAGCAAAAACTATTAAATTTAATGTTTGTGGAAGTCTCCTTGTCTTTTGGACAAGAAAACCTACATCTCCATGTTTCAGCATTGTTAAGCATGCAGCAAAATAATGCTGTTACAAGACTTAATAGCAGTATCAAGCCCACACAGCTTGGCTCTATCTTTGAGAAGAAACTTTTCATGTGAGGCACGAATGACACTAAAATAGCACATCTAAGAGCACCATCAGTACTTTTCTGCTAGGCTTAATTTCTCAAGTTATGGGCTGTTGCTTTTGAAGCTCAAATTTCAGCTAGAGTGTGTATTAGATTTAGTGAGCTGTTTGATTTCATTACAAGGCATAGGTCTGCTGCGTTTCTCTGATGGCACAATCCACCTGCCTTTGCTGAGAGCACTCCCGCGGGAATCAGAGTGTTTGTATGATGATGAAAAATTAAACCTTCCGTTTGATGCTCCTTTTATTGAGGCTCTGCAAGAGGATGTTGAAATGCCTTCTGTGTAATAGGCAGCTGGAGTAAAGTATTATCTATCAGCATGGGCATAATGATTTATGTGAATACATATTTGTCACTCTATGTGGTGACAAACTCCAGTGAAGCTCAGAGCATTCCTTGTGGTTTCCCAAGGAGTGTTATTACATTTCCTGTTAGACTTTGATGCCTTTTTTTTTTTTTTGGCTTATTTTATTTTTTTTTTCTAATGCTTGTTTTTTATCAGTTTCTGTGTATGCAAGAGAAGGAGCACTACACTTGGCAGTTAATTCTCCTATCTGTAGAGGAGACTTAACCTCCTCAGAGCACCTCTCTGCACACCCAAAAGGTACAAACCTGTCTAAAGGAACCATCAGCACAGAGCTGAACAGGAGCAGATGTCTGCCCTGCAGTGGCTGCAGCTTGTGTGGATAGACTTGGAGTAAATGTGGTGTAGCTCCACCACCATTAAGCACAACATGAACCTCCAAAGCCACCAGTGTCTTTGAACAGGCTCTAAAGCAACCTTAGTGCCAATGTGAACTCCAGGCTTCTCCAGCTTCCTGGCTGGCCGTGCCCAGTTTAGCAGGCTGAATGCTGGGGGTGGAGGTGTCCTGCTGAGCAGCAGTGATTTTGGTGCATCCTTCACTATGGTTTCAATGCTGTATTGGCTTAAGGAAATTCCCTTTTACATTTTGGAAAGAAATATGAAGGCAAGTCCTACAAATTCATTGCAGTTGCTTCAGTTCTCTTATTTCTTTGTGTTTTGTGTGGTGTTACTTAGAAGACAGCAGGTGTTTCCCACCTCTCCACCTTCGGTCTGGGTTTCTGCAGAATGTTGTTTATTCTTTTATTAAAAAGACTTTTATTTATTTTTTTTTAATCCAAAGAACATTAAGTCAGGTTTTAACTTGAACAGACTGCTATTTAAAAATTTCCTATGCAGTGGTACAAAGATCTTTTTAATGATCTTGTTCATAAACTCTCTAGCCTCTGAAGCTATTAATTCTTTAATGAGTAAATTACCTCATCATTTCTTTCTGAGGCAGAAGTGTTTTCCCAGCTGTGTGATCTTTTCAGGGTATTCCCAAAGAAGAAGAAAAAAAAAAAATAGCAACAGGGTCAAAAACCCTGAAGGATTTCCTATTAGCAGTTACATTCATCACGTGTAGCTCTCTAGTGGCTTCTTGGCCTCACTAATTGCCTGTAGTGTGAAGTAATCTTATGTCTAAAATAGCTTATGTGCCTCGAGCTTGGGTGAAGGCCAGAAACCAGGCCAAAAGTTACAACTCATAAATCAGTACAGAATCCCAGCTACTGAAGAAGTAAATTGGCCTGTCCCATCCTCTGTCTGTCATAGCTGAGCTCAGGTCTTCATTCCCTTATTTTCATATGGTGAATTGGTGATTTTAAACCAACCAGCTGGCAGGCATGTGGTTTGTCAGCTGCTCTCTGTGAGCTGGGACAGGGTTCTGTTTCTGAGTCCTGGTAACATCCAGGGGGCTCCAGGGGACCTTCCCTCCTCCAGCTACTGCATCTCAGCAAGGAGCCATCAGACTGGGGTGTGCGACATACTGATGTGTTATCGGAAGGAGTTTGAAGACTGGGACATTTCCTGGCCAAATTCTCTTTTCCAGAATGCTCTGCTTCCCAGCTGGAGAGGCAGCTTAGGTTGTCACACAACACGACTGTCAGGCAGTGGGGATCCACATCCCAAGCTTCTGTGTGTACATCCACGCACGTGCCCACACGACGTGCTCTGCCACCCCCTGCTTTTTGGCAGTGATTTTTTACACTGTTTGAAATATTAAAAGAATTTGTGTCCTGGTTTTTGTTCTATTTTATTAATGAAGAAATAAGTACAGGGCACAAACAATCTTTCTTTCTAATTTCCTTTTTTCCCCTTCTCTTTCTCATTGTCTAATAGGTACCTGGGAAGAATTAATCTGAGGAGTAACACTTCTTGGAGTGATGCAAATCATTGGTTTTTCTTTAATTCAGTTCAGTCCCCCACAGTGGTTTTGCTCCTTGCCTTTTTTTTTTATTCCATTCTTATAAACTAAATCTATATCAAAGCACATATTATCCATGTAGGCAAGATATATATCCTGAACAGTTTGGGTTTTTTTAATGTTCCAGGATAGCAGATCCTGGAAGACAATAGAGTGTTTCCCCATAAATAAGTTAAATTGGAAGCACTTGGCAACAGTATTTTCCTGTGTATGTGTATAGAAAAGCTTTTTCATCCTCCATCTGGATATTATGGGTAGAAATTACTATAAATTAGAAGGTGCTGTGTTTCTGTGATGGCATGTTTTAGTCTTGATCCTGACCAATCAGAATAATTTTCATTCATTTCTGGTGTTATGTTAGAATATCACATTTTCTTCACTAAATAAGGTTTGTTTGCTGAAATCAAGGATGCATTTTATGTTCAGCTTGCCAGGCTGTCCTTTGCTATAATGCAATGTGACATAATAATAGCTTGGGTGTTTTTCTTTGCCTGTATCATTTGCAGTATGGGAAAATGAAGAAATCATGGCTTTAGTGTTGCTTGTCAGGAAGCCCTGAAACTGTCTCTTACCTTACACCTTCACTTTTCATCTTGTGCAGTTTACTAAAAGAGAGCAGAGGTGGTTTACATTTTGAGTGACAGTGTGGCATCAAACAGCACATAGAAAAATGCCCAGAAAGCTTCTCAAATGGAAATACTGTGAAATAATATATCCAGTTTTTGTGCTAAAGGTTTCAGTCTCAGCTGCCTCCTTAATTCAGGAGTCTCCAGCTGTGTAGGAGTCTTAAAATTGGGATTCTGAAAGAGCAAACATAGTTTGGGTGTTTATATTTACTAACCAGGAGGAGGTGCTAACTTTTTTCTGGCTGTAAGGAACACGTAGATACAGATTTTCAGCATCTGTGTATAAACTCACACTATCTGCCTCACAGCTTCCTGCGTATCTTTCCTCTTGTGTTGTCTTTTAAATCTCTCTGTTTACTTATTCTTAGTACTGTGCAGATTTGTGAATTTAGGCTCTTCTGTTGAAAATATCGTATGTTTAGGGGAGGTTTAAATCCCAAAGACCCTTTTAGTTTGCTTTCTAAATTACTGACAGAGCTGAATGTCATGAATTTAACTTATAAAAAACTATTTCATTGTCTTTTTGAGATGAGAGAATTAAAAGTCAAAGCAGCAGTGGTGGAGTGAACTAGTCTTGGAATAACTTGGAATAACTACTAAAACCCTGATTTATTCTCATATTTCTTTTCTGGAATTCATGGAGTTACATAGGGCATGATCGAAATGCTAGAAAAGTCAACTAAATATCCTTCACTGGTTGTATGGCCACATGCGTATTCCATGCAATTCTCAAAAATGCTTTTATTCAAAGTAGCATCTGGGCACATTTTAAAACATTTTACAAGTCCATTGTGAGCAAATGCATAGACTGAATGTATTTGTCTAAAGAGGGAGCAATGTTAGCAATTATTTTTACTCTTATTCTGAAACAGGGGCTTCAGTTCCTGAATTTGTGCAGGGAAGGCCTGCCTAGAAACCAAGAATCTGTTTATGTGAACGTCAATACTGTAAGCGTCTCGCTTCGGTTTCAACCTATAAGGATCAATATGACACAAGGAAGAGAGGAAGGACTGCTTATTGGTCTCATTATCTATCTAGAGCCTTTTTCCCTTAATGTTCAGAAAGTCAGTAGTGAAGCATCTTTTGTGAGAAAATATTGTTTGAAATTAAGATAAATGTGTTAATACAGGCAAATCTGCCCATCTCTTAAAATTTAGAGTGCTGTCTGAAGATGTCAAAATTGGACATTGCAGTTACACCAGTGGCTGGGGTTTGCTATTAGGAGTTTGTAAGTGTAGCATATGATGCAAGATTGATTTGCTTGGAAGTGGAGGGATTTATACATGCATTGTTAAATCCCCCAGAGAAGCAGGAAAAATTTGTACTAGCTGGTTACTCTTTACAACAGCATATACAAGAAAGAAACCAAACCCTGTCTTGTCTACATTGAGGTTCATCTTTGAAGGCAATGAAAGGTATTCTTAATTGTGATACTAATATTCAGGCTAAAAGTGACCCTTCCTTTTTTAGCCCTGAAATGCTTTTCATTTTTGTTTTTCAAATAACTGTTACTTACATCATGGGTTAATGACTGTTAAGTAACACCCCTGTAGAAAAGGAGGCAGATTTGAAGGCCTTTCTCTTTTCCCAGAAGTGTCTAAAAGTGATCCTTGCAGCCGTGTTCTGTGCAGAGCTTGATGCGTCACTTGGTTAATCCAGCCTGGAGAACCCTCAGGCATGTCGTAGGCTACCCTGTGCCCTACAAGTGCTCACTTCTTTCTTGCCAAATATTGACAGTTCTAAAACCTGGGCTTTCAAATGAGCCAGGCTGAGCCTCCAACAGCTCACAAGCAGATATTACCATGGTGCCCTGTCGTGACATGGAGATGAAGTTACCTTTACACGCTCCTCCAGGAGAGTGCCATTTTTATGAAGTTAGTTTTGGCTGGGCATGTATCAATGATATGAACATGATGTTGTGATTCCCTGCTATTACTCAAAAGAAGACTTATCTTCACTTCTGGTTTTGTTTTAAAGAACGTAAGGTTCAGAACCATCCAAGCTGTTGATCACTGATTAACAAAAGAGTCGAGTCAAAATGTGTCTGCAAAAAGTACCACAGAAATTTGATGCAGATATCTAAGTATGTAGTTACTTAATTAAAGGAATATCTACTCGCCTGTCAATAAATAATTTTAATCTAAACTTCTTTCAAATTAAACGCAAAGCACAGAATCTGTCTCTGGAGATATAATTGAATGGCATTCAAAAGAATTTACATAATTATTGTTGACAATGAGAAAAGACAGATGCAGTCCAAGTTACCTAGATCTAACTTGAAGAGGTATTTCAAGTTTGTGAATTGTTAAAATAAAGCAACATATATTTTTGGCTTACATATGGAGTATATGTTAAAGTATGCAAAACAGCTTAAGCATGTATGTTCATTAGTATGTATAAATGTGTCTATTAACAACTATATGTGTATATTCAAAATTATTTATGTCTTACAAAGTATGGTAAAGAGCAGTGTAATGATGGTGATATTGCTTGTCCACTGGGAATATTAGAAAATCCTACTTTGGTTCTAAGTGTATTATCCATTTTAAGAGGGTAAGTTTGCAACTGGGAGTATTACTTAACTTGTTTTTATTACATACTTGTGTTTGGATTATGTAGGCATATTTTGATTCAAGCATGTGCCCTGACAAATGGCTGGTGCGGTTTGCCAGTCATGTGGAAAAGCAAAAATCTCTATTTGATTAGGTGCTGACAGATATTTACATATATATTTCACCATTTCCAAACATGTTGATATAGTTGTAAGCACTTCTGTTTTTATGAAGCTAACTCTTACTGATCATGCAGAGCTGTTAATGGTCCAGATTCAAAGAAACCTCAATCATTTAAGAGTGACTTGGGAATGTTGTTGCTGAAGTGCTAAACTGGAGTCTGACAAATGCTGTCTGTGGTGAGGTTGCCAGAATGCTGCCCTTGCTCAGTCAGGGTCTAGCTCAAGGTTGGGAACTGTCTCTTCATCTGCCTGCTCTCAAGGCAGATGAAGACTCATATGTGTTTTCATGGTTATGTTCGCTGAACATTAGTAAAACCAGGTGTCCTCAACAGTCCCACTGATTTTTAGCAAGCAGCCATAGAAAGTGGGAGCAGCAGCACCTCCTTTTTTACAACAGCAGGGTGAGAGGGATGTTGGATTATGTTAGGGAGGGATTATGTTCTTGCACCCAAGTAAATTCAGTCTCACTTCTGGCGATTGGGCAAGCAGCTCATGAAGGCAGAAGATAAATGCTATCTATTTCTTCTTCCAGTATTGTGCCTTCTCTTGTGCAGAAATGTATCTAAGATTAATTGTCATGGAGAGAGAGAGGAAAAAAAAAAACAACCAAGCATCATGTGAGTATCACTGAGTGCATTGGTCTTCATTCAACACTTGCCTAGGAAGGAAATGTCTTTCCTCCCCGCCCACCCACAGGATCCTGGGACTGTCTCTATATTTAATGAAGTGCTTTTTTAATGAAAATTATGTTCTTGGGAAGGACTAACACATCAAGAAAAGTTACATAAAAAAGGCTGAATAATTTAAAGCATTGCAGAAATTATTTTGCATCACTGCTAGTCTAATGTGGTAAGCAGACAGCTGGTTTTAAGTAAAAAATTAATATAATGGTATTGGAAGTTAACAAGCCTTCTTCAGTCAGGTGAATAACAAAAAGGCAAAAAATATCACAAAAATCAAATTCTTTGAAAAGCAGTTGTAGGTTCTCTGTTTCCTGAGCAGGGATCTTAGAAAAGGTTATTTTGGTCTGCCTTGCCTTTCACTTTTTCCCTTGGCACTTAGCAAACTGCAGGTCATGTATTATGAACATAGTCTAATACCAAAGTCAGGATCTTGGCTTCATTAACTTCCACGTAAGGAGAGATGCCTCTGGCTGATCTGCTCATTCATTTGGCAGTTTCATCAATTCTGGGAGAATTACTGCTTTTTCTTCTGGCCTGAAGCATTAAATTGGTCACTGAAATTGAATCTCAGGTTTCTAAAGAAGTGAAAAATATCGCAAAACATGCGGTTTCTATATTAACCAGCAGAAACCTCATCGTCGTAGCCTTTGTTTTGATGTAATAGTGATAAACAGGCTTTAGAAAATGGGCAGTCTACAGGAAGGACTAATTCAAGCCAGTATGAATTCAGAAGATAAAGTAATGTGTGCATACAGATTTATTGAAGAGTCTCTTCACTTTCCCTCACAAGGAAAAGGGAGAATCTGTCTTACCTATGTCTATCTTGGCATTTTCAGGATCAGTTCTTCCCCTTCTTTGTAATCCACATAAGTTTCTCCATGATGAAACGTGGATCTCCACAGCACTTTCTGTTCCCCAAATAACACATTACTTTTGTGGGCAGGTTATATGAAACCCACAATCACTGTCTGGAAACCATCTTGCAATGCATTAACTGCAAATGTAGAGACTGCCATTGGAATTTCTAGGAGTACTTGGGATCAGGCAGAACTGAAAAGAAGCAGAAAGCCTCCCTTTATAGTTTGCCTCCTGTGCTAAACCCTTGAATTTAAAGCTTGAGGTTCCTCTTAAAAAGCTGATGTGTCCTGCCAAGGGAACCTTTATAGTCCACAATTCCTAGGAGTGCTTTTTATGGAAGTATTTGTTCCTATTTTATTGATTTCCCCCTCATATTATAAAACAGATCAGTTTTAAGATCATTTCTTGCATGTTTTTTATGTCCCTCAAAGCCACTGGCAGCATCTTGACTCTTTCCTTCCTTCCTTCCCTCACACCCTCCCTCTTTTGTTCCCATAATCTAGAGGTATTTTCTTTCCTAATGTATAATTTTCCCCCTTCTATCAATCCTTGATTATGTTGTTGATCATGGCTGTTAAGGTTACTCTCCTTCACCAAATATTGATATGAATGTAGATGTCCACTTAAAAAAATCCTGATGTTGCAGAAAGAAAATTTCCTTTTATTCTGTTGGAAAATGGTGTCTTTCCTCCAAGTAAGTTTCTGGTGAAGAAATAAGGCTTTTTCTTAAAGTGAGTTAAGGAATGTTTGCGGTATTTGCATATTTCATCTTGCTCCACAGTTAGAGCATATTCAGATGTCTTTAAAAAAGTAGCTTAATTATGACTACATCATTCACTTCACACTCTTCTTTACAGGACATAGGGCTTTAGTATTGACAGTTTAAGTATCTCAGGGAATGAAAGCTGACCTGCCTTGGGCTCTGTTGGTATGGCCAATAAATACTGGGAACTTTTCCGGGTGTATTGTACTTGAACAGAACAATTAAAAATAATAATCATAAGCTATATACCCTAAGATATAGAAAATGAGGCAGGAGTATGGCATAACAGATGGATCTGTAGAAGCTCTATTTTAAATGTGCTGTGAATGTGCTTGTGTAAAAGAAAAATTAACTGGAATTTTCATTATTCTTTTAAGGCAGAGTCAAGGTAATGTCACATTAGCTTGGTCCTATTATTTGTTGGTATATACGACTTATGCAAGTTACATGACATGGAGCTGCATTTTCTCATGCATTTTGATGATGTGGTTTTTTAATGTTTGTATATGTTGTATATATGCTATAAATTCTGTGTAAGATGCAGTTGTCTGAGAATACTTATCTGGGCTTGCACTAACCTAAAATTGAGATGATTAAGTTGAGGTAGAAAGTGCAGGGTTATTTTACTCATTATCAAAACAATGAATTTCTGAAATAAGGCAGAATTTAAAAGCCTTCCTTCTTTATCTTTGTGTGAACATTATTTTAATTAACTACTCAAGGGCCTGATCTTTTCATTCTATTATTATAGATTTCTATAGCAATGTTGTGGTTTACTATACTGTCAGTCCTTGTTGCCACTCCAGTGACTCTAACAAAGGAGCCTTGTAAACATGCATTTGAGGGCCTGAGTTCTAACATTAGTTTTCAAGACTGGTGTCCTCAAGTATGCTGGTGGAAATGAGTTCTGATTCAGTTGATGAGTTATGAAGGTACACATTTGCACTTTGATTCAAACATCATCATTTTAATGTTTAGTTTTTACACATTATGCTTCTTACAAATAGTGACTTTAATTTTCATTTTCATGAGGAACAGTATCTCAAGTCTTTGGAATTTTATCTGTATTATTTTTATGTTCCTCTTTATGATATCAAGTTGTCAGTCCAATTCACTCCTGCACAGTCGGCCATCTGTCCAGATACTCTCCCTTGGAATGATCCTCAATATTGCATCCACTTTGGTCATAGTTCCTTTCAAATATTATTTTGTTGTTATCTACTCTGTAGCTGATGGTGAAAGCAGACACCTGTTGTTTTTAGCTTTGTCAAAGAGCTTTCCAAATAGAGAGGGCCTCTTCTAATCTTTTCTCAGCGAATCAGAATTTCTTCAGCTCTGCAGGTTCTTAATGCTGATGGGTTTTTTTGCATGGTGCAGTATTCTTTTGTGTTAACATTGACTGACTGCCAGTTGTCCACCAAGCCCCTCTTGGTCCCCCTCCATGGACATGACAGGAGGAGAAATAGGCATCAAAAAGCTCATTGGGTACAAATAAGGGCAAGGAGATTCCTTGCTAATTACTGAAGGGGGAAAAACAGGCTTGACTTGAGAAAATTAATTTAACTCCCTTTATGTCATTGCCAGTTAACTGTAACGCAGTAGAATAGTGGGAAAAATTGAAAAACTAAGAACCTTGCCCCTACTCTTCCCTTCTTCACAGGCTCAGAGTCCTTTCACCTCTTCCTATTCCCTCGGCACAAGCCCTGAGTGACAGAGGGAATGGAGAACAGGGGTTGTGATCAGCTCGTAACGCTTCATCTCTGCTGCTCCTTTCTCCCCATGCGCTTTGCTCTCTCCAGCATGGTGTCCCTCCTAAAGGATACAATCCTTCATAAAATGCTTTATCCTGGTTCCTCCTCAGTAGCTGCAGTGCTTCAAGAATTGTTTTAGTGTGGAACAGGCTTCAATCCTGCAAGAGTGGAATGCTCAGTGTGCACTTCAGGCTTCAGCTTCCTTCAGGGAACTTCCGCATCTTCCAGTGTGGACTGCAGGTTCAAGTCTGCTCTGATGTGAACCTCCATGGGCTGCAGGGGCACAGCTGCTTTTGCCAGGGGCTTCACCGCAGGCTGTAGGGGAATCTCTGCTCCTGGAGAACCTCCTCTCTGTCTTTCTGCAGGAGTGTTGGTGTCTGCAGAGCTGTTTCACACAGATATTTTCATTCCTCTTTCCAGCTTCTGCACAGCCTTTTTTACTCTTTGCTAAATATGTTATCCTAGAGGTGCCACCCCCACTGCTGATGGGTTCTGCTGTCCCAGCAGCAGTGGGTCTGTCTGGGAGCTGGCTCTTCTCCTCCTCCTCCTCACAGAACACCCTCTAAAGTGCCCTTCCCTTCTACCAAAAGCTTGCCATGTAATCCCAGTATAAATATTAACATTGGGATGTATGATGTACGGAAATAAAGTCTTAATAACAATATTAACAGCTACAAGTAGTTGGGAGCCAAACTGTTTAATTAAAAGAATCAATGCTCTGCTTCCTTCTGGAAGCCTGTTTTCATAAGGAACTTTGCTGTAAGGTAGAAAATTTCTGGAACTTGGCTTCCTTTCTTCTATTCTGCCTTTCTCTCTAGTCCTTTCTCTTCTGTAGGCATTTATTGTGATATTTTGCGTTTAAGGACTTCACTCACACTATTTCTCCTGAGCTATCATGAGTATCCCTAAACATGAGACAGGGATGGAATGGCTTGTGTAACTCATCAGACTAAGTACTCCCAGCTGTGGGGTTTTATTGAATTTGATATGGCACTCCTTGTGTGGGCATGTATGCTGGATTGTATTGCCTTTATTCATGATAGACTAGTGTCAAATGTAGAATGGGAATTTTTGGTGAAAGTGAATTTTATAAATGGCTTTAGCATCACTGAGAAAGGAGGTTTTTTAATGAGATGTATCTGTTAAAAATTTCTGAGCGAAAGCATCTGTCCCAAATATTTGCACTTTGGATTTGTGTCAAGGACACCTAAAACCTAAATTGATGTACCTCTTGGGCCATCCTTGAAATTCAAAACAATTAATAAATGCTGAAGACCAGCATCAGCAATTGAAAGCACTGGAGAGAGAGCCTCTAGGGCATCTGAACTTCCCATAATGAAAGCTATTTGCTTTTATTTTTTCTCTTTGAGTCCTTACATTTTTCAAACCTATTTGTGTTGTGTTAGGAAGTCAATAGAGTTCAGGGTTTTTATATATTGTAGTGTGTTTGTGTATGTCTTTATTTGGGCTCTTTTGGATTGGTTCTGCTCTAATGGTTAAGTGCTGTGAGTGTCTAAACAAAGAAGGATTTTTTTTTTTAATCAGAGCTCCTTGTGAATAAGGACAGAATATGAGAAAAGTCTCTGCTACATCCATGACACAGAAGACTGGGAACAGGCCTCTGACTGTCCTCAGAGAGAAGAGGAGTTTTACAATTTACAAGAAACAGGTGCTGGAGAGGAGGCTGCCAAGCCCTGGGAGGAACCATGCGGAATATCATGTGAAAGCCTAACAGAACTGATGTAATTGTGATACTCTGCAATATTAATTTGGAAAGAGATTAGGCTAAATAATCACCCTTTTCAAGTTAAGGCTGCACACTCCATGTTAGCTTTACAAGTATCTGGATTTGCTGAGATGAGGATCAGCATGGTGCTCCTTTACTGTTTGTAGGCTTATGTCTTTGAGTTTGGGAGCTCAAAATTAGTCAGTTTTTGTAACTTCTTCACCATATGTGCTGCAGAAAAATGAAACATATCATTACTTAACTGCTTGTTGAGCAAGTTGCTTTCTAAGCTGAGCAGGTGATGAAGGGTTATAGTGCTTTATAATCACTTCCTTTTGCTTCTTTTTCTTCCATCACAATTCAGGGGTAGATATCAGTGATTTAGTTTTTTCCATTAAGAGAGTGCCAACAATAATTCCAGTTAGCACTTGAAAATTTTGAAAATTTAGTACAAAGCATCCCAATATCTTACAGAAGACTTTAATGCCACGTGGAGATAGTAGGATATGGAAGTATATTATCATCATAGTGCCTAGTTAACATGTACTGCTGCTGTATTTCTCATTTTTTCCACCCAAATTTATAGAGTTTGCTTTAATTCTCTGTTATTGTTTCTTAATTCAGCCTGATTCAACCTCTGCAAAATAAGTTGCTTTCACGAAGAAAGTGTTTCTGTTACATTGATGTGTTTGCATTGCTCTTATGGTTCATTTTGCTTCATAAGCTCTTCGTGGTCTGTGAGCAAGTGATTAAAGCTAATAAGGGTGAAAAAAGATTGTGTGGGTGAAGCTCTGATTAGAGTTACTGGCAAATACAAGATAAGTACTGCATCATCAATGGGAGCTTGGATCTTTGGGCCATTTGTTTGCTCTTTGCATCATCTTTGCCAAAATGAATTCATTGTTACTGGGTTTAATTATCACTGTGATATAACAAAATATACGTCCATGTTACTGTCTTTATCCATCGCAGAGCAAGTGGGGTAAGGGGGGTTGGTTTCGTGTCTGAAAGTCTTGCAGACAGGAATCACTAAGTGCTGGTTAGCTAAGCAGCAGAATGAAGGCGTTTGCTCAATCAGTTTCAGCAGAAGCAGCTATTACTCAGTTTGTTTGAGCTGATCTGCTCTGATGAGGATAATAACCAGTTTGGCATACTCTCTTTGTTTCCTTGGGACTAGCCAAAAGTCCTTGAAAAATGTGATTGATACTTGAGCCTAAAATTTATTTTAGCAAGTCTGAAGGGCTGCTAGACATCCTGGAGGAATCAGTCAAAGCAGAGAGACTTGCAGGTCTTTGGGCTCTGTTTACTTCCTAACTTGCCCTCTTTACAGTTAATCGTTCTCTGCAATTTGTAGAGGGCAGAAATATTAGAGTATCAAAACCTCTTCTGAAACCTGTGATTTGTTACCACTAAGGGGGCGTTCATCTGGAATGCTTTTTGCTTAAGTGGAGTTGTAATTTCAAGGCAGTGAACTTTATAAAAAGCAACTTAAAAATTGTTGATTAGTATTCTGCTATAACATCTGTTATATAGACCAGCTTACAGACATCTGCACTTAAAAATAAATATGCATAAAGGGTATATATTCTCGCCTAATCTTCATGGATGATGGTTTCAGTAGGCAACGTGCAGTATTAATCAGATGAAATATCATTGCCATGACCGTGCTGGTTCCAATAACCATTTTGTCTCCTTGGCAGTGGATGAAGACTTGGCTTTAGCATGCCTGTTACACACAGACTGAATGCTTACACGTGGCTAAATTTGCCCGTGCAAACGAGCACGTAAACAACCTCAGTCTGTGTGGTCTGTCTGTGGCAGCCTCGATCCATCTTCATCGCTTTTCTGGTGCAGGCTTCTTTTCTGTGCTCCTGCATCTCGCCCTCTTCTCATTGATGCTTCCAGAGAGGTGGTCACTTGGGATGAAAAATGACTGTGTCAGGTGAAGCTTGCTTTTCAGCCAGCACAGAGCTGAGGTTCTGAGCCTGCAATCTCACTCTCTGGCTTCAGATCAACAGACAAAGCTTGGTAGCAACCCCTTTCATCTTGAAAAGGAGTCATAGCTAATCTCTTTAGTGTATTAGAACAGCATGGGAAGAACATTCATGGTGCTGAATAAACAAGCGTGCTAATGACTGCTGAGTAATGTTAAACTGTAATAAGAAAGCTTTACAGTTGATTTTGTTTTCACAACTTTATGTTTTGTGAGATCTCTTAAGTCTTTGTTTATTTTGCCCACATTTTGAGACTGAAGAACATGATCAGATAGCTGAGGTGTCTAACTTTCAAACCCTGTGAAATGGTCACCTTGTAGGAAAAGAGCAGGGGCATTAGGACAAAACTGTTCGCTGCCCTTGATCTGAGGGTCACCAGTATTAAGGCACAGGGGAACTTCAGTGCATGGCACCCTTTTCCTAGGCTGCCCTTCAAACTGAAAGCAACTTTGGTGTCTTTCCGTGCCAACCCACAAGGAACTGCTGTAGCACTTCATCTTCAGAGAATTTCCTCCCAAGTTCCCATGTGTGCATCAGAAAATATATATCCCATCAGAAAAGGGCTGATAACTGCTGGCAGATACAGTGAGCACATTTTGATTCCAACATCCTATACGTGTCATGTGCAATTCTCAGGAATTTCCTGCATCTCCTGCCTGCTCACAGCAATTGCCCACGTGTCTGTGATTGTCAGCTACATCAGCAGTCAGGAAGCACAGCTGAAATGTAAACATGTAAGTATGACAGTTTGAACCTGATGGTCCTGAATATTTTCCTTGTAAGTGGTTCTTGCGTCTGGTATGTGCTACTACAGTTCTAGGTGATAAAGATCACATATAATCTAGGTGTGGTGTCCTAAAATTTCATTTTCAGGAGGTTTTTGTGTGTCCATAGATTTCACTTTATGGTTCAATTCAAGTGTAAAGTTCTTTATTTCCTGGTAGAAATTGGTTTGTATGATTCAGCAAATGGACAGTGTCCTCCCACTGACAGCTCACAGCTATTTCCTTACGGATTCAGTAGCACACAATGGTATTTCAGTAGAGCAATGAGCTAAGTTTTTTGGATTTTGTTTTGATGGGCTGGATGATGCCAACATTTTCCCAGGGATTGTGAAAAAGGTGTAGTGAAATTGTACTTTTAAGTGGTTTATACCTTAGCAAGATTTCTTGAGACAAAAGTCTCTTCTTCAGTTCAAGGCTGTTTTCTGAACTAAATACTAAAGACTTGCAGAGAAGAGGGGTGCATGAAAGCTTTGAAGAAAAGGTCAGAGGAATTCTTTAAAATGAAAAGCGTTTGGCAGGCTGCCTGTAGGTGTCATTACAAGCTGTCTTGTGTGTACCTGGAGGCCTAATCTTGGAAACAATTAAGTGCAGACATGTGAGTAACTTTAATTGTGTGCCAGCCAAAATCAGTAAGATAAACTGAAATCTTTCATCATTTGTTAGATCTTTAGTTTACGTGTTTCCCCTTCAGCTGTTAGAACAAAACCATGTAGATGAACCATGGGAACTTGTCTAATATAAATTTAGTTTTATATTATTGCAAGACAGTGAAGAGCTCTTTCACATGATACTTGTGGGTTTTTTTTTTTATTTTGTGCTCTTGCTGGGTTAATATTGTTAAATACACCAGTAAGTATCATGGTTTCTGCTTTCCATTTCCTTCTCTGATAGGCTTCTTGATCTTAAATTGACATTTCCCTTCCTTTTGGAGTTTAGAGAAAGTGTGTTAAAAACTAGGTGGTTTGCATGTAATATCAATGTGTTATCTGAGAGTAAAAACCAAACGGTGAGCTCTGCTGGGAAAAGAAGTCAGTCTAATTACCTGGTTAATTGCATTTGTATCACACTATATATTGCACTGAGCACTATAAAGTAACTCACAAGACATCATTGCTTATCTCTATTTTCATCTGTGTTATAGGGTGTTCCTGCAGGAAAGTAAAATCTCCTTTTGCTTTGTTTAAGCATCATGGAAAGTGAAGTAGAGTTTGTGTAGAGAACGGATGGATAGAGAGACAAAACCATACGTTGTTTTTTTTTTCCTTAGTCAAAAATATTGTTGATCAAGGTGAAGAACACTTGCATTAATATAGCCTGTGCTAATATAGTTTAGTTTGGTTTTCTTTGTATTAATTGTAAGCACATGAAATGGTTTTATCCTTTATACTGGCTAGTGTCTCAGACTGATCTTAGTGCCTAATCTTTATTTTGCCATTTTTAAATTTTATTTTCAGATCTAGCAGTACTATGGTAACATGCACAAGCCGTATTAGAACATGCACATGAAACTGTGCAGTTGGGATATTGTACAATATCAATGTTATTGGGATAGGAGTAGCTTTTTTTTGGGGGGTGGGGGTGGGGTGTGGGCCTCAGACTGTTTTGTGTAGCACGTTGTAAAACTGAAGAAGTCCATTCCTGAAGAAGTCCATTCCTGGAACAAACCAAGTATTGAGGCTGCTGTGTTGCTTTATTTATTTGTGTTCTTTGCTCCCTTCAGAGAGAATAAATGGGGCAATACCTTCTTCTGCTTCCCTCTTGAATTCCTTTCCTTTCTAACTTCCATTGGGGTATATGTTTAGGCCTTATCAAGATCCTCACTTGTCTTTATTGTGCAGTCTCCCCACTTGCCCCAGTCAGACCCTTTATTTCTTTTAGCTTGATACAGAAAACATACTGCAAGTGTTTCCTCCTACTTGTTCTCCCCAGCCTCTCCCATGCCTTAGTTATCACAACACAAGCCTGTTTTAATGTCTTCTGTAGTAACTCAAATGACCCTGGGACTGCTTTATTGGCTTCTTTCAGATTTACGAAGAATGCTGTGCTTAGACTTCTGCCTCTCCAGTCAGCCTTTGCTTAAGTCCATCCTTATCTCCTTCACTTTAAAACCTTTGCTCCATTACCCCTATTTTAGATCTGCCAACCACTTAGGACATTGTTCTTCAAGCCTTGTCCTTTTTGGCATCACTGGGTGTTTGTCTCCTGCTTCTGACTCTTGAGTGGTTTCTGCAGTACAGAATGCCCTGGCTCTCTCACCAGCACGCTGTCGGATGCCATCAATCACATCAGTGTCCTTTGCTTCATTCACACCTCACTGAATCATCTCATCTGACTACATTAATCTATCAAATAAAAGGTTAACTTGGCGATTTCATAATCTTCTACAGCCAATTCTTGTTTTGTTGAAACTAAATCTGAGTGGGCTGAGAGATAAACCTCCTGTGTAGCCACATGTAATGTTGTTTATTGCCCTGATAAATCCATCCTAACTTTACCTTGCAATGTACTTCTGCAATTAATTATGTGCACTGCACTGGAATCAATTACACCGTTAGCATGCCTTTTTGTTTAGCTTCCTGATTTTTCACTCTTACAAAAATGCTCCAGTAAAATGCCTTAGTTCTCAGTTCTTCTCAGTGATCCTTCATATGAGGAGCACATCACAGCAAGCAGTTCAGGCATCAGCTGAACTGATAAAGATAGAATAAAGACTTCCCTATTAATTTTTGCCTCCTGAAATATTTGTCTTTTTGACAATAAAATATGTAAAATTTACAGAATTACTAATGAAAGTCTGATACAAAACTTGTTGATGGTATGCTACTGAGATGTTTTTCAGGAGCTGTCTTATTGACACAGTCCTTTAGTAAGCAGCAAAGTCTGTTTTTGGTCTGACATAGTTCTTTCATACCAGAGAAATTATCTTTTGAAGGCTTTCCTTCCCTTCTCCAAGTTTCTGTTGCTCAGTGGAAATTAACTGCAACTGACGTTGCTTTTTATGGAAGTCCCCATATGTGGTGTGCAAGTGGACTTACACAAAACCCACACATCAGACTGCTGACTGAAACCACTGGAGTAGAGTAAATTGTGGGATACTGCTGTCCCATTGTTTGTAAAGTCTTCTGTTGCCATTTAACTGGGTGAAAATCATGTTATATGAGACTTCAGTCATACCAAATTTTACTCTGCATGTATGCATTATATAGAATTGAATAGGTTGTGAATTACATGAGTAGTTGTTCAAAAGAAGGGTTTCAGCCTCTGTATAATTCTGCTTGTAAGTTTTGGATGTGCAAATGGGGAAGTATATTCTTTGTAAAGGCCATGGAGATAGAGGATTACTGACAATTAAAACCCCCCAAGTACCTCAATCTACACCGGGCCTGTAGGTCACTGCAGGATCACTGAAGGTGAGAAAGAGATGTCCACACATCGGTGAAATTCCTGCTAATGCCATTTTTCAAATGCGCTCATGAGTCACTCTGTGGAAATGGTCTTCTGTATCCCCTAGCAACCAGAAACAAAATGTCTCTGTACTAGTCTGTTGGCCTTCAAAAACACATCTGAGAAGTGATTTCTTCACAAGGCAATCATGCAGCATTAGAAGCCTGCTCCCACCCATTCTTCATGAAGAATAAACAGAAAGTGGACAGCTCATGATTGAGTTGTAGGGCAAATCTTTTCTTGAGAGGTGTGTGGTTTTTCAGATTTGTTCTGTGACTTTCTAATGCGTGAAAAATAATACTGTATTTTTTGCAAATTAGTTAGTATTTAATATACTCTTGAAATTCGAGAGATGTGACTTTTGTCATCAATTTCTGAGATTTCTATAGCAACATAGTATTTTATTATTTTCACTCAGCATGCTGTTGAATTTTATTCCTTTGTATGCTTAGGATAAAAAGACCTGAGACTCCATATTTCACAAAACATGTAAAAATAAGGAACGTTTTCTTTAAACATAATATGTCAAATGAGTGGTGTATCTTTGTGTAGGCAGCTGAAATTCAGCAAGTCAAATGTTGAAAAGATTGTGTCAAAATAAGCACAAAAGACATAAATTCTTTTTTTCAGGCTTGTTTTTCAGTAATCACACCCTTTTCTCTTTCCTCACAGCATCTAGCAATTGATGCTATTTTTAGAAATTATTCTGATAATAATCGCTCAGCAAACCTTAGGCTCAATTGTTAAGAATACAGTACTTTTAGCTGGAGAATTGCATGGCGGTGTACAAAAGGCTTTGACTTTTTCAAATCTTCAGTTTCCCTATTTTGCTTTAAAAATGTAAAGCATGAGGGGGTGGAAAAAATTGGTTTTTATCCAGAGGAGGTGCTTGTTGCACAGTTACAATTTGCATTTACAGAGCGATTGGTTTCTTCCAGTTTTAAAACAGTTCAGTTGTATTTCACACTGGCAATTATGTGAAGAATTTTTCTTGGGGAAAGTTAGATCAGAGCAAATCATTCTCTGTATGTTCATGTCCTGACTAACTGCAGTAGTAGGTCCCTGCCTGCAAGTCCATTGGGGAGGAGATAACTTCAGTCCTGGAAGAACTGGCTGGCTTGGGCTCACAGATTAATTTAGCCTTGCCTATACAAGTGGTGTAAGATAAAGGTTAAATTTGTGCACCTGAGGTTCAGATTTAAATGACAAGCAGCTGAAGAAAAACATGTTTCTCTTGAAAAGTGTTTAAATTATCGTAAGAATTGAAATTTGAATTCATTTTTTACTATAAAGCATTAATCAGTTTTATTTATAAATAAATGCAAATTAGACTGCAGAAGTGATCCTACTGCTCGAAATAGAAAATAAAAAATAAAGTTATCAATGTTTTTCTGATGTTCATGCATTTTTACATTTTTTTCCCCTGCATAATTTTTCCTTGTATTTTTCCACTTCTGTTGATTCCATAAATTGATCTTTGTTGTTCACCGTTTCAGGCCCTATTTCTACATGACACTCCATGCAGGCAGTACCCTTCATCTGCTTGAAATGGCTTGCAAAATAGGAACATCAGTAACTTAGATTTTTGACTGTTGGGCCTAAGTCACTGTTTCATTAATCTGTTGAAGGCATGTGCTTGTCTTTGGAAGATTTGGAATTGTGTGATATCCTGTGTTCAATGCAAAAAAACTAAACAAGCCCTTTAAAGGTTATCTAGTCCAATCTCCTACAATCAGTTGAAGGGACACTTTCCACTAGATCAGGTTGCTCGGAGCCCCATCCAACCTGACCTTGAGTGTTTCCAGGGATGGGGTACCGCCTCTCAATGCGACCTGTTCCAGTGGTTCATCACCTGCATAGTAAGAAACTTCTTCCTTATATCTAAGGTAAATCTACTCTCTTTTTGTTTAGAACCATTGCCCTTTGTTCTATCCCACCACCCCCTACTTAAGTCTATCCCCACTTTTCTTACAGGCCCCCTTCAAGTATTGAAAGGCTGCGGTGAGATCTGCCTGGAGCCTTCTCTAGGCTGAACAAACCCACTTCTCTCAACCTTTCTGTTTTCTGTGGCTTCATCCCCCAGCCTGTGCTGCCATCAGGGGTTGTCCCAGTCCAGGTGCAGCACCTTGCGTTTGGTCTTCTTGAACCACGTGAGATTCCCATGGGCCCGCTTCTTGACCTTGTCCAGGTCCCTTTGGGTGGCATCCAGTCCTTCCAGGGTGTCTATCACACCTTGAAGCTTGGAGCCTAGTGGCATTTAAAAAACACTTACTGGTGACATTTTAAATACAAAATACTTCTGTTTTAGGTAACTTGTGGTAAACAGATGCAAATAATACCAGTCCTTGTTTTTATTTTGTGTCATTTTGTAGAAATCCTCTGAGAAACATATACCTGTAAGTAGCTTCCTTGAATATAGTATTTTTACTTCAGGTATCTGCCTAAAACCTTTTTAAAATATTCATCAAGAATCCTATGAGAATTTTAATTTCCCTTCAGGAAAACCATACTTAAATTATGAGGATTTTGTGTTGGATTTTTGCTTGCATCTATTCAAAAGCTACAACATGGCTTTATTTTTATTTTTTTTTTCTGCATTCTAGCTATGATGCACTCTAATCTGCAAAAAACAAGCAAATTAAAAGTGATGGAAAAGTAACTTGTATTCACTATTATTATCTTGGTGGTAAGAGCCATTAGTAAAAGTTGCAAATTCTTCTTTTTTAAAAATGTGTATTGATGGGGTTTTGTTTAATGTAAGGTTTTTTCAGAGCTCCTGGTACTGAACTCTGTCTCTGCTTAGGACAAGGATTAGAACTGCTTCTGGGCAGCTGTCTGCTGCCTTTTAATACAGGAACCATTTAGACTTTATGCTACTGAAGAGTGATCAGAACTGAGTGAAAGAAACGGAGGCATTAGACGAGAAATGATTGAAACCTGGCAGTAGAATTTTCATCTGAGCATAGGTGCGTGGCTTCCAGACCCCTTGGAACACCCCAGCATTGCAATATGAGTACTGTATGTTAAAAAAAAAAAATACTGAGAAGCTTTTAAAGGCCCTCATCATGTGCTTTGATTGGTGCAGAACTTAGGGCAAGAAAGGTCTATGGCCATTAACTGAAAGTTACAATGAAATAGATAGACATGGGCGATATTGATTTTAGTATTTCTTCTGTTGAAAATGCAGTGTTCCATGAGTATGTTTTTGCATCTTCAATGTATGTGCTTAAAGTTTCTTATATTTTATCTTTTTTCTGTATTCCAGTGCAAAAAAACATTTGCCTCTATTCTCAGGGCAATCTCCTTTTCAAGATTCTTCTTTGTATGCAGTATCTGATGCAGACATAGTAAATTGCCCCAACTTTAAGAGACATGAAAAAGCAGACTGGTGAACTTTCTTAGTGAACTTCTCAGTCCTGGAATGTTGAGAGCAGCTGTAGGATAAGTGCTAGAGTTCAACAGGAATAGTTATGAGCCAGGCTTTTCAAGCCAGCTCTGCTGGTGGACATCATTTCAGCCCAGGGTATTTCTGCTACCTGTGATCTCTCAGGGGATTATTTTATCTGCTTTTGGATGTCTGTTTCTTTTGGAGTTCTTGAGGATTTTAGTAAGAAGACAGAGGACTGACCAGCTTTTGCTTATAGGTGGGGATGGCAGCAAGGACAACTACAGGGCCTCTGTGCAGCAGCCAGGAGGTGTTAGCACCTGCCATCACCTCTGTGGCGGGAAGCAGGGAAAGATTCAGCAGCTCTGCTGAGGAAAGCTTCTGTTTTTACCCATAGTTGAGCCTACAGAGGTTCTTGTAAGCAGTGGCAGCTGCTGAAAGCTAAAGTCATAGCTGTGGAAAGCAGGGGGAAAAGGAGCATAAGTAATTGGAGATAAAAGGAGATAAAAGTAACTTTCTGGTGCTGTGCAGAGAGGTTGCCATCAGATAAGTGATCAGATGTGTGCCAACTGCTCCATGGCATAATGTGAGTATGGATAAACTCCTGGCCTATAGGAGTTTGTTAACATGTCTCCTCCTTTCTTTTGTCTCTTGCTGATTTATTTTTGTAGTTTTACCAAAGCTGTTTCAAGGAATACTGATTCATCACATGGTGACGGAGCCAGTACCTTAACCTTGCTTTGTGGAATTACAAAACTAGAAAAAAAGAATAAAACATATAAACATGGTAGTGGAGATGCCTGTAACAATGCCTCCAAAGAAAACATACAGTATTATTATTTTTAAGTTGTTTTTCATTTGAAAGGCTCTTTATGTTTTATTGTAGCTAAATGAAGGTGAAAGGTGTGTTCAATTTTTCTCCCTGGTTGCCCTATTAATATTGAAGGGTAGGAAGAAATTATGCTCATTTGTATTCCTGGACATAATATAAATGGAAAATGAATATTTTATTGCTAATGGCTTAATAAAATGCTACTCAGATATCTCAGTAAATTTAGGATATAATTCTTTTGCAAAACATAAAAATAAAAAAATGGCTCAGCTGAGGGCTCTAAAAATAACAATAATGCAGTGCCTAAGTACTAATATAGACGCTTTTAACTCCTCAATTCCTTTGCAAATGGTATGTTTCTTAAACAGTGTAGCTTGGCCTCCCCAGACTTCACAGTGCTTGAGGCTGAGAGTTGTGACAAAATTAAAATTCTCTGTAGCAAAACCCTACTTTCTCATTCATTATTTGACTAGCTTCACTGTGTATGTATCTTTTCAGTAGCAAACTAATTGTATGGCAGCTACATCACAACAGCTATGGAAGGATTCCTTTAATTGATATTGTATTTTTGTATCTAAGTATATACTGTAGATATATTAGATGTACTTTAATCTAGGTATTAGCCTCTATACAGACTAAATGGCCAAGAGAAAGGAGAAAGGTAGAGAAGGTGAAAGTACTTTCAGGTTCAGATGGATGGCACAACAAGGCTAGTGTTGGTGATGGAATGGGTGCAGAAGTGGGAGGAATGGGAATAGGAGATGCTGTGCAAGTAAACTGTGATGTAAGAAAGAGCAGATAGTCTTGGGAGTGCTGCTGGATGGAGAGGCAGGACATGATCTGGCAATGGGCACTGACTGCCCAGAAAGCCAGTTGTGTGCTGGGCTGCATCCAAAGCCGTGTGGGCAGCAGGGAAGGGAGGGGATTCTGCCCCTCTGCTCTGCTCTGGTGGGACCCCACCTGCAGAGCTGCATCAGCTCTGGGGGTCCAGCACAGGAAGATCTTGGTCAGCACTGGAAAGTAGAGGGGAGAATAAGTGGAGCTGGAAGGACTGTGGAGAGCTTACTCCAGTTGGCTTAGTTTGTACTGAGCCTTCTGCCAGGGTGGGAGTTGAAGTTCCTGTTGTGCTTACCCTTAATCCTTCCCTTAAGAATGAAAGCTGATGCCTAAAGATGAAAACTCAGCATTCTACATTTTTACCAAATTGAGGAATTTTTGTTCTACCTTGACCAGCTCCACTGTGAAATCTGCTTCTTAAACTAAAGAGTGAGCTTAGAATTCTAGAAACTCTCTGTGGTAATCAGAATCTCTACATTGCAGAAGATGAATTGTTGCCTCATACATATATGCCACATAGATTCAACTTTCAAAAGTCATTAAAGAACACTACTATTGAAAACACTGTGAAGCAAATAACATAACAAAACTCACTAGTTTTTTTTAGCTTTTACTTCTGTCAACATTATACAGAAGTGCTGCAGCCAGGAAAAATGTCTATCAAATTGTAAAATGTCACTTGTTTCTTATCATGTAGTGTGAAAAAACACCCAGCCTGTCTTCCTTGATTTAGTAGCTGATACATACAGATGTTTAAAATGTTTCCTTTAAGCTGTTATTGGGTAATTTAAACAGTTTTGAGAAGGAAACTACTGCATCTAAAAAATTAAAATTCCCTGTCAGGAGTGGTTCCATGCTGAAATGGTAAAACCCCTTCTGAGAACTGATGAAGAAGTGAGAAAAATTGCAATCACAACATTTAGGAAGTGCAAAATAGCTTGTTAGAACCTCAGTGGAATGCATAGCAATTGAAGGCATCTGAGTCTTTTTTGGGAATTACAGAAAAACAAAACATAGCTTCAGATTAAAACACAGTTGTGAAACTCGGGCAAAGTTGTCCATGATGCTTATAAAGTAAAATAAACTTAGCAAACAACTGGACAATTTAGCAGAAAAATATTAATGAAAGTCAGGTTGGGTTTTTTGTGTTCAGACTTAAAAAATGAGTTTTGTCAAAATTATGAAACATTGTCCTTATTTAGATGAAAGCACTCTAAGTCAGGGAAATGGTAGTCAGTTAACTGACCAAAATATTGGAGGAGATACCCCAGTTATATCCCTATGTGCTTATCGGAAAAGGGATATACTGGACAGTAAAGCATGTGTGGTTTTTGGATGTGAGTTTAGTGTATGTTAAAAAGTGTGCCTTGAAGAAAGGTGTTCATTAATAGCAAGTACAAATAGATTTTTGTCTTGAAGGAATTGTGTCTTTTGTAGACTAAAAAAGACATTGGATGTAAGGAGATCACAAACAAGTTTCAGAGCTTTGTGGAGAACCGTGAATTGTGAGCATAGGAGCTGTTCTGCTGAAACTGGCACCTAAATCTGTCTGGCTTCAGAAGTGGCCATATGTGGGTACTTCAGAGGAACTTTGAGACTAACTTGGTTCGGGGGACATTTATTTCCTAACCCGTCAAGACAGTTGCTTCCCCATATCCAGCAGCAAATAAATGTATATTCTGTTTATACTTTTATCCTCTTTAATGTAATTGTGGGTGCATTTATTGTTTGTATTATATCTGGTCCTTTTCAATTCCACCTTGTATCTTGGTCCCGGTATGTTATGTTATGTAATGATGCATAACATGCCGGTGTGTGTACGGGAGGGAGAGGAGTCAGTTCTGGTCTCTGATTTGACTCCTCTCAGTTTGATTAATTGATTAGTTCTGTTCTAAGTGTTTTATTTGGAAGTGCTGGAAAACAATGGATCTCTGTGTAGGAAAGGTGTAGAAGTTTGAGAGAGCCCAAAGGTTCTCAGCTGATAGCCTCTTCTTTGGGCGTATGCAGACCAGACATTTTCTTTCAGATTCGGATTATGACTGTGCTGTGGAGTATCAGGTAGTTACTGTAAGTGCTGTGATGCAGGCTTTGGAGAAAGAATCTTTGTGACTGGAGTTAAAAAAAACCCCACACTGAATGTACTGTGAGAGACAACTGTCTACTGTCTATTTTCTACAAAGCTGAAAGCAGTTTGAGAAAAAAAAAGTGTGCATTTGAACCTGAAAGATCTCCTGCAAGGAAAGAAAAGCAATTGAAATAGGCAGCCTGCAGATTAAAATCCCAGGAGAGCACTTGGTTCTCTCAATTGCCTGCTGAAAGAGCAGAAAAAGCTGATTTTATATGATATTATTAGGGAGGAATATACAATAACAAAATGTCAAGGCTGGATAGTATAGTCAATGAAGTATGAAAGAAACAATAGAAACTGAAGAGGGAGTAGAGTTTTGCTTAAGGAAATCAGTTCTCCACTGTGTTGTCAACAAAGCATTTGCATCTGTGAAAGCAACCCCCTGGTTTTCGTTAGGATAAAAATATGACTGGAGTTTCATTTAATATCATGTGTCATGCTAGCAGTCCCAAGTGAGAGAGTGACAGTCATTGATGATCCTGTGGGTCCCCTCTCAAAGAGATGTTAACCCCAAAGACATTGTCCAGATTAGTCCTGGAATTAGATTCTGCTTTCTTGAAGGGGATTTTTAGAGCTTAACTTGCAGTGAATTTGCTGTTGGGAAGGTAAAAATGGTTTTCTCCTGCATATTGAAGGACCCTTTGTGTGACCTCTCTGTGCCAGGAAGTTGTCCGACATGGAAATTTGTGTCTCTGTTTATTATGAGTTTTGTGGAGGAAAGCAGGGAGAAAAGACAGACTGGGAGGATGAGCTAAAGATGAAATCCAGGTGAAAATAAAGATTAGAAAGGAAGATATATTTGCTGTTAAATAAATGCATTAGTTATGTAATGAGATGTCATTGTCTTGTAATATTTCTGTGCTTATAAAAACTGCCTTTTTTCCCCACTCTGTATGCACGCAATTGTAAACCAGCAACCTCCCATTCTCAGTAGTTCAGCTTTCTACTTCATTAATAAATTTCAAAACATCTATTAAGGTGTTGTCCTAGCTATCAACTTATTTTTGTGTTTGTTAGGAAGATTAATCCACGAACACCAGAGGTTTATGTCCAAAAAGAAGACAGAGGAGTCCTTTTACTTTATTCGAATAAAGGGAGAGGCCATGGGGCATTTCCCCTGGGGTCTCTCAGTTTTTCAGAGGACGCAGCCTCCTTTTTATCCTAATTTTCCGGCCGCATTTCCCTTTCTCTTTCCCCACTGGCTGAGGTACTTGAGAGGTACAGACTTCCCGAAATGCCTAAGATTACCCTTTTAATGTATAACCCCTCCTAATTTTTAATTTTTATGGGATTTATGGATTTTCCCCATTGTTGCTTTCATCTTTCAATATTCAACTTCATTTACAAACAAGCCTATGGTTTGTTTGTAAAGGCAAGTGTCTTGTTTTCCATTCATCAATCAGTAGAATTCTTCCCATTGTTTCACTTAGCTCTGAGTGCTGGTTTTATCTACCAGCACACCCAGGGCTTGTTTGTAAAGACAAATCTTGTCATTCCTGTCTTGTTAAGGAATTTCATATTGCTATTTTAGAAACTGAAAACCAGATAATAGTGGTAATTTTGTGCTTTTGCAATTAATATAAGGAGAAGAGAGATAGGTAACTGGGTAAATTTAAATATTTGAGTAAATTAACTTTATATTAAATTTAAAACAGTGTGAAAATATAGCCTATGTCTAAACTATTTGCAACACAGTAGCCCTTCAACAAACGCTGTATGCTTTGTTGCCTGTTGGCTATGGGCTTTTTAATTGATTTGGCCTAATTAGAAGGTTGAAACATCTTTTCAGCTTTTTTTCCAAGTGGAAATAAATAACAACAAAATGTTCTTCATACTAACCCCTCCTTTATGGAAGAAAAATATTGTGCGAAGTATTAGATTTAAGAGACTTCCTGAAAACTCAGACTGTTCTAAAATAACCACAACTGGACATAAAAATACTGCTAAGTGACAGATCAGTATTTTTTATGAGGTGACATTTCCCAGTTTGATTGCCTTTGCTTAGATTGTGGGAGGCATCAGGCCTAATCTGTCCGCCTGTGTACTAATTGCTGATTGAGAATTAGTTGGTAATTGAACCACTGAAAGTCTCCTCTGCCGTCTGTACCTCATGAAGCATAAAAAGAGGTAGCAAGACACAGTAGCAGCTGTAATTTATGCTTCACCCCTGCAACAGGAGCTATAATAACTCAGGTCAGATGCAAGACCCATGCAGCCTTCCTAGCTATGGGAGCAGCAAGCTCCAGGCAAATACTGGAAAATAATACTTAAATGTCTCAGCTGTTAATTGCATGCATGAGCAATTAGCAAGAATATTTAACTGTATCTTCTAAGGAAGGAGACGTGACATGGGTTTATAAATAACTGCTTGAATTGTATTCATAGGTATAACAAAACACATTTTAAGGAGACTCTGCTCTTAGTGAGAGAGATGGGAGATGTTGGGGGGGTGTTACTCAAACCTGATAGAAGGTGGGAGGTGAAAGCTTGTAATGTGTAACTACTGTTTGTTTTAATCTAACCTAATTTTTATTTTTCTGGCCTCAGTTGTTTATAGAAAACTTATTTGCAGGAAGTATATTTATGAGCAAAAGCTCTTCATGACATTAATACAGAAATTACAGAAATCAGAGCACTCCAGGAGTGTGTAGGAGAGCATTGCACATCCTGGATGAATAACTAGATGATTCTGTCTTTGTTTGTAACCTCCCTTCATAGCTTTGAGCAAATAACTTTCCCTTCCTTTTCGCTTCCATGGTTAAAATGGGATAATGATATTTAAGTACAATATTTTGTGAAGATGCTGTGCAGACCCATTAATAAATCCATTTGCAGGTCTTTGATTACCCTCAGTATATCAAAATGTCACTACTGAGCTTGCTGACTGCACTTATTTAATTTCCTAGTTCTACTCAACTTCTAGATTATAAAATGATATTTTCTGACATAACTTATGGTACAACTAAAGCTATCACTCTGAAAGTCACTTCAACACTCACTCACTACCCCTTAGAAAAAGCTATAAAGTACACAGATTGTCTTTTCTTCAGTTATTATAAAGATTTATTGGATCTCTAGCTCTAATATCCACTGAAGGTTTTCTCTGTCAGTATTAACTCCTTAGATCAATAAATTGCGATACTGATCTCCTGAGAAGTCGGTGTCTGCCAGCTACCATTGCTGTGTTTGCGCCTGTTGAAAAGCAGTTGTAGCAAATTAAATTGGCTTCTGCCGGTGGATGGTCCTTATTTTATGGCACAATTAATGAAGGCTGATAGATAGGCCACTTCCTAAAGAACATCAGATTAAAGGGAAGGGTTTGTAGCAAGAAAGATCTGAATTTATGAGGTGAATTTGCTTTCATTTATAGTATGGTTGTTGAAGACTGGAAGATGCCTCTTCAAAAGAAAGAGTCCTTTTCAAAGGAGTGTGTTTTTAACACTGAGCACATACCTTATCTTCTGTGCTGCTGGAGAACCGCTGACTACATTCTCTAATCTGCTGTTAGACAGTTTACCTTGTTAGGTAGGCTTGTGAAACATTCTGCTTTGAGGAAGGTAGAGACAAGTGGAATAAAACAAAACCAAGCCTGTAACTACTTTAAAACAGCTCTAGAAACAGCTGCTTTCACTTTCATTTAGCTCAAATGATGAGCATTTGTCCTCAGACAGGATCCTGACCCTGAATCTCCAAAATGGATGTAGAAATGAGAAAAGTTTGTTCTCTTAGACTTGTTTCTTTCCTTTACCTCATTATCAGGAAACTTCCTGATCACAGTTTTATCATTGCTTTCCAAGGATAAATGGTTAGCATGGCCTATCAGTGATTCCAAGGTACCTGTTCAACTGTATAATAAGGATGATCTATACTTAGACTGATTCTAGAAATTAGAATAAAACCTGAGCATTGGTCTTTGCAATCATGGAGGAAGTGTTGACAAAATTCTAATAATGTCGGTTTTCTGGATATTAGCAGCCTGTTCCAAACAACAACAAAAAAATGGCCTAAGAGCACTGAGAGAAATGCTCACAGTGATTTTTTGGCATAGACAAGATGATATTTTTCTGAACTGTTGTTCTGAGGAATACTTGAATTGCTTGGTATTGAGGTATTTGAAAAAGTAGTTTAGGTGATTAAAGCTGTGCAAATTTTCTACCCTCTGGTAAACGGAGAGGTTTCCAGTGACACATGGGAAAGGCTCAGTCAACAAAACCCTGCTGTGCATTTTGTGCATAAAAGATACATATTAAAATGATAGTTGCACAGCCAAGTACTGCAAAATTAGATGCCCTAATTTTGCTTAATATTTTGAATTAAGATACAAATTATGTTTATTTAGCATTTGTGATGACTTACAAGATAGAATTATAGCCTAATGGTATAACATCTTGTGGGTAATTTTTAACTAAAACCCATCAAGTTTAATGCTGGACCTAAAGTTGAGTGTCTGATTTTGTTGAGAACACAATTGGTTTAGACAACATCACATAAAAAGTCCCCATTGAGTAAATTCCTCGCACAGATTTTTTTTTTTTTTAATATGTATGGGGAACTTTAGACTGCAAAGTGTGATTATGATAAACACACCACGGAGAGCAAATTTAAGTGGTAAGTGTGGTGTTGTTTGAGATTCTTCATACATCGCTTGAGGAGGGCAAGCTATCAACATCTTTCATAGCAGTGATTAGTTTGTAAGGGTTTGGGTTTTTTAATGGCTCAAGAAACAACCCTTTTGGTACAGTCTCACTCAATTTTCCACTATAATAAACTGTGTTAGTGCCACTGGGTTCAATTAATTTACACAGGCACAGATACTGCTCTGCTTTCCTTAGAGAGGAAAATTACTGAAGGTGTTGGAGGAGCCACTGAGTGCATGACAGGCAGACTCAGGCTTGTCTGCTAGTGCTCCTGTGTGGACATACTCACATAATTTTCAGTCCAGAAGCTGCATAGTCGTGGTTCCCCTCCTAATCCACCCCTCCCTGTGCCCAACAGTCCTTTTGGTTCAGGCATGGTTCCAATCAGTGTGACACCAGACCTGGGCTGGCTCCTGTCCAGTCATCATGCTTTGCAGATTTTCATGGTGATGTTGTTCCGGTGCTTAGAGATGGGTCTGCCCTTCTGCACACTTTTAATTACAAATTAGTGCATTTGGTTCACTTTGGAAATCAGATGCTTGATTTTTTTTTTTCCCCTCTTAGTTGGTTTTTTTTGGTGTTTTTTTTTTTTTTTTTTTTTTGTTTTGTTTTGTTTTGTTTTTGTTTTGTTTTGATTTGTTTTCTATTCTATGTAGATTAAAAGGCAAATTGTTTTCTGCTGAGCTGCTGCCATTTGAGGCAAAAGATTCCCACAGAAGTATCCAGTTTACCTGCACTGTGTTTAATGTAGAACAGCTGAGTTTAACTTCATTTATAAATATTATTGGCCAGTTTACTTGATGACCAGGTGCAGGAGTCTGAGGTAAAATTTGTAATGTTTCTGAATACAATGGATTCTACCAAGATACTGTCCTTCTGATGTGCTGTAATTTCTCTTTATTCCTCAACATCATCTCTGTCTTCTGTGGGTTATAAATTACCTGTCTCTTTCTTAGGATATAATCACCGTGGTCCCCTTCTGTCTCATTTACTTGCATCCCTATTATTTAGCAAGTAACTGTTGTCTTTTCTTTTAGCTATGGTGTAAACTGATAGGTATCTAATTTAAATCACATTTTCTCAGTGGGTGTTAACTTTGAAGTCTCTCTGCTCTGTTTTGGAGTTGATGCCAGGATTTCGTACCCAAAATTTTGTCTTTTTTAATCCTCTACCAGTTGGCTGAGTAAAATGCAGTGTCTCTCCATAAACATCATCTGATGAATGAACTGTTAAAAATTACTGGGTGGAGCAGTGTGCCTCACTTGTGGAATTTGCATTTGTCAAAGGACTTAGAGTAGATTCATAGTGATGCAAAAAGAGGTACTGGATTAGTCAAGTGCATGAGTTGAATTTATTAAATCATTCTGCATTGCGATGCTACATTGTGCAAAGGAATGTGCTACTAGGCCATGCAAACTTGTTGATTTTTTTTTTTTTGTATATTCTTCATTTCTGTTTTGTTGGTGGTCATGGTGGTTAGTTTTTCATTTCAGAGCTTAGGGACTTTTTTTCTGCAGAAGTAGCATTTTTCTAGTTTTTTCCAGAACAATTGTGATATTGTTTATATATGGTTTTGAACTCCAGGTTTTGTTCTATTATTATAACCATTCATATTGTTTAGAGCCACACACTTGTTTTAATATCTGTCACATCTATAAAAATAATGACCATGTTAACCAACAGGTTACTGAAACATGATTTGAAGAGGGTGGGATTCTAGGTCAATCTTTCAAGCATTTTGACTGGCCCATCGAAGTATACTGAATTATTTCGATTAATAACTTTGGTCTTCACTGTTTCTTTTCATGTATTAGTGCTTGCTTGTAAGGTGTATTGACTTAATGTGAATGGAATTTTTTTTTAAACATTGAACCTAATATTTTCCTGTAATATATTGCTTTCCTATTAATTTTTCATTCTAAATATACTATTGAGTTATCCCATAATTAATTAAATATTTTATGTCATAGTTTCTTTTGAGAGCAATCAAATTTTCTGTATGAACGAATATGAACTGTATGTTTGTGTACTTGTGCACGTTTCAGTCTTTGAATGGGGAGTTAATTCAAACCAAAATGTGAGTACTTACCCTTAGTGAAATACTTGAATGAATTACAAGCAAATAAAGTACAGGTTGCAGTTGTCAGTCTAATTCATTTGGATTTTCAGTGCTGTTTGCATGTTCTTTCATCCCTCCTCCCCCAAAATGTAAGAAGGTTGTCCACAGAACTTGATTGGAAATACAAACTCCTGTGTTCTTTTCTTTCAGAGTACTGACATGAGTCCAGCTAGTAGCACAGCCTCCCTTCCTGTTAGCCCCCTTCCTGAGGAGCCGTTATTTTTCAAGGTACGGTTAATTAATTTAATAATAAATATTGTCTGTTGATCTTGGCATATCATGTTATCTACTATACTGTGAAGTGCTATTATTACTTCTTCCTTTTCTTCAAGTTGCTGTGATATCAGCAGATGTTCTCTGTATATACCATGCAATTTTTGAGAAATACCTGGTCTTTAATGTTTTTCCAGCAGACTACAGCTGTGAACTGTTATTTTTAAGACTGTGTTTTTATCCACCATCCTATTTGGATATGTGCATTCCTGTGTAGGTGTGTGTCATCAACAGATTTCTCTTTATTTTGTATTTCAAGTATATCTTTCAACAAAACAATGATTAGTTTCTCCAAGGATCCAGGAGACATTAAAGGTCTGTCAAAGAGCAGTTTTGGCATAAATCCAGTGGAAGCCCAGGCCTGGAATTTTAGTTAATAATTGATGTGGGACAATGTCCGTAACTTCATGGGGTTTAAGCTGTGAGGAGTGAGTGGCGGTATGTCACTTGTTCAGCTGACACCATGGTATCCATCCCTGGGACACAGAATAGCCTTAGGCAGATCCTAACTCTTGGAAGAGGTCTTCTGAGGCCACCCAGGTACTCGGAGCTGTGCTGCATCATCTGACAAAGAGGTCACCTTGCCACTTGTGTACTTAGATAAGGAAGAGGGAGCTTGGGTTTCAGCACCATTGACTCAGTTGGGTGTCATAATGTGGACTCAGTTGCACTCACAGGAATATCCCTTTTAAAATTTCCTCACTCCTGAGTAAGTTTCTACCTTCTGTGTGTATTCAATCAGTTGACTGGGTTGAGTTTTAGTCACTTTGTGATGATGCTAAGTTAAAGCTGAGTAACTGGAATTAATGAAGTTTGATGATGTAAAGTTTGTGTCTCTCTTGCATGTTCTTCCAGCACAGAAAATACGTGTCCTTTAGACCTGTCCAAGCCAATAAAAGCAACTCTTTCCCCCCCCCCCCCCCCCCCCCCATATTTCCAGTGTCTGTGCAACAGTTGTACAATCAGCCAGCTGATTCTTGCTATTAGAAGGGTTGAAGACTGTGCTTGCTCAGTTGTTTTATCAGTGGAGGTACAGATGGGATATCAGTGGTCAGCTATTCACTGAATCTTATTCCTCTTTTGGGATATAAGGCTTTCAAGACCCCTATCTCAGTCAGATTTGCCTGAAATTGAGCAATGTTGTGCCAAGATGCCAGGGTGCACATCTCTATTTCTTTGGAACACCACTTTAAATGCACATTCAAGTCTGCTCAACATTCTAAGTCAGATTCAGTAGTGGAGTCTCCCTGTGCCTGAAAGACCACTAAGATATGGCACATATAAAGAAATGGGTTGCTCAACTCAGATGAAGGTGGAAGAGGTAAGATAATCTAACTTATTAATTCTCAGTGCTGAGGTAATCAAACATTGCTCTGTTTGCATCAAGGCACTGTCAAGTACACTGGAGTGCCTTTACTTTTTGAAGGAAATGGTGTTCCTGTAACCCAAAGTGGGTTGTAAATTACTTATTTGAAGTGGAATAGTTGCTCTAATAAAGCAATAAAGTTGTTTTTCATATTAAAAGTCTAGTAGTAATGGTAAAAGAAGCTGAAAAATAGAGCAGAGAGCATTACTTAATCTTTCATTTTCAGTGCATTTTTCAAACCAGGAAACATTTTCCTTTGCAATTCAAGTAAAATGGAGCTCAGACCAGAAAAAAGTTAAGAGCATTTCACATCATTTACTAGAAATAAAAATAATATAAAATGTAACAGCTTTTAGATTTCTCTTTGACTCACTCCAAGAGAGAGCACTACAGTTCCAGTTGTAACTTGAATGACTGGTTTTACAAGCCATAACCCTCTCCGAATACTGTCAGTCAATAATATTGGCTTTTGATGGTGGGATGGTGCATTTCCCTTAGCAACATGATAATAACCTTTCCCACATCCTTGCTGTAGAGAAGGAGATTGAAAATAAAATTCCATTCTGTGGTCCTGGAAACACAGGTGTAATGAAGCAGGGCCCTATAAACTGCCTTTCTTTGGGACAGTTGAAGATCTCTGAGCTAATGAGCTTTTATATTAGACTGTGAAATGAAACCAAGCCTGTGTTCTCAATCATACCTGGTTTTACACAAAGAAAGAGCTGTCCTTCCTTGGATTTTAACAATTCGCCTTCAAAAGAGAGTCTGCGTTTCTGCATAAGGAAAGAATACAAATCCTGTCACTGTACTCTTCTTGTACATCCAGCTTTCAACAAAGCAGATGCCTATCAGTTTTAGTCCCCCAGGATATGTGCTGGAAAAATATGGAGAACCTAAACTTGTACAAAATCATTTTAAGGTTTTGAATTTAATCTAATGAAAGTTAGAAACCAGATCTCCCTGGAAGTGCTTGTAAGTTGCATGTCAGCTCTGCTAACACCAACCTCAGCTACCGTTCTCCCAATATATTGCATGTGCTGTGACTTAAGCAGAAAGATCCAAATCCTGTAAGACCCTTCTCAGGGGCGTTTGGAGGAAGATGTTTTCCGGTGCAGCAAGAGATAGTCCATCTGAGTCCATCACATACCATTACTGCAACTGAGTAATTCTGTTTTACTTACATTAAAACAGTACCTTCAAAAGATTATCACTGATACCCAGCAAAAGAAATAGAAAACAATTGGGTAAGAAATAAAAGTAGCAAGCTCCAGAGCTGCTGAATCCTAGAAGCAACCATGAGAAAATTACCAGATAAACATATAGCTAATGCGATTCAGCAACCTTTCCTCCGTAAGTGTTGTAAGCAGTAGCTTCAGTTTTTCTTGAGGAAAGAGCAACTTTGCACAGCAGGCAGTACAGCCAGTCTTCTGTGTGGCTTTGGGTTCTTTCTCCCTGTGGAGTTAGCAACACACAGATGTTCAGAGCAGTCTTCCTTAGTTGTGCTCTTCAAAATCTTAGGAAAAAATCCGGTTCAGCCATGTACACAGACCCTTTTGCAAAACTTTCCTACAACAATTTTTGATAAAGTC
This sequence comes from Hirundo rustica, assembly GCF_015227805.2. NCBI lineage: Eukaryota > Metazoa > Chordata > Aves > Passeriformes > Hirundinidae > Hirundo > Hirundo rustica. The sequence goes on along the minus strand of NC_053454.1, from coordinate 53,033,803 downwards.
ATCCTAGGCATTTCTTTTTAGTAAGCGTTATTTTTATGTCGTGTTCCAGCTTTCAGTCCTCTGCTGTATTCCATGGCTAAAAGTGTTTTGAAAAGGAAAATCTTTTCCTATATTCTAGAAAAAGTTTATTTCTCCTCTCAGAAAAACACATCATCTTTGGTGGTTTTGTGCTTAAGCTTTGACCTAGGTAGGATCTTCTTTTCAACAGAAGTTTTTTCTTCTGCCCCTTCATAATATTTCTTGAAGAATTAGGTCTTTGTCTTTAGGGAAAAAGTTATGTCACAACTGAAATATTTCAGAACTAAGAATTTAGATGATAACAGAGTAGAATGGTATTTGTCATGCAACCTTAACTCAAGTGTTATTCCATGTTATAATAGCAAAACTGTAGCTGGCTCAAATGTGAGTGACTTTTAATTATGAGTACTTATATCCGCTCTCATTAGCTGCAATTAAAAATAATCCTGTCTTTCATTTAGACGATAAGTGAAGGAGTGGGTATTTCTAAAAGGTCAACTTACTAAGCAATGCCTCATCCGTTTTTTAGAACCTGTTCTTTTCTCCTACTCATTATGCTGTGCTTTACTGCAATAGTATTTTATTATTTTTAAATTATTTTAAAATATAGTGACAGTCTTTTAAGAAGAAGCCATTTAGTACATCAAATATCTAATATTAGCTAATTATACATTATCTGTTGTAATGAGCATCAGTCTCACTGGTTATTAGCCACAGCCAAGTTGTAAATAATAACCATAATAGTAATTTATTGTAGCGATGTTCATTTGTGTTTCAGTTTTATGATTAATCTCAACCATGCTTTACTAATTGGCATTAAACGAAAGAAGAAAATTCTTACATTTTTTCCTTTCTCCTTTGAGGGAGCTGAGAATTTCTTTCAGCATTTATTGTCCTACTGTGTTCTGACTTCTGTAATTAATACCCTTGATGCAAATTTCTAGAGTAAGGAAGCAGAAGTGGCAGGTCACGTAGCAAAAGCTGAAAGTCCTCAGTAGTGTTAGGACTCTTGCAGGTCTAGTGAATTCAGTCTATACTGAATTATGTCTATACTTAGAGTTTTGCCATTTGTCCTGCAGCTTGATAGGCTCTGAAAATCATTGCAGTCACTTATGTGCTTGACTCTGGCAGCTCACGACATTTGTGCCTACAATTAGCAAGAGATAAATTTTCCATTTGTTCTGTAATCACAATTTAATTTTACTGCAGATATTTGGAATAATCAACATGAAAGTCACAGTAATGATCGCTGGTTAGCCCAGGCAAGTCATCTTTGGGAGTGTGACTTTATATTTCTAGGTGCAGAATGAGGTATTTTCATAACTTACTCAGCAGTGATGAAAGCAGAATGAGCCTATAGTTCCACAAGCTTATGCTAGTTGACAGAGACAGCTTATTTACCTTCTCTACCTTAAATGCACTATTTCCAATATTTTATGTATTTGCTTCCTTTAATGAGAAGATTTTAATTTATTGCTTTGTTTTCAAAATGGACTGCAATAATACAGAGACATTGTGACCCCATGGCAGATACAGCAGGTTAGGGTTCAGTGCTGCTCTTTAGTGGGCTGGAGGCCTGATTAGCTCTTGTCTCATTCCACCCTCCAGCTCAATTTCTGCTTCTGCTGAGAAGCATCCCAAGCCTGTGTGGTTTTGTTTTTTGTTTGTTTTGGAGATGTTTTTGATATTTCTAGTAAAGTGAGTAGTGTTGTAGAAGTATGACTCACACAACCCCACATTTACTGTTCTGCAGCCTCAGTCTCCATGCTGTTTTTAACCAGTCTGTCACCATTCTTCAGTGGTTTAATCAATTCCTCCCACTCCTAATTGTTATCTCCCATGTCAGTATTTCCTTTCTTTATGACTCCTGTGCTGTTATGGCACAGACTTTTGAAAGTCACTTCATCACAGCGGCTTTCTGCCTTTGGTGCAAACCTTCCATTTTGTCATTTCTCTAAAAGATGTATACATCTGATTTGTTTCACAGTCTTTATCATAGTAGGATATGAGATCTTGAAAAGCACTGAATTTATCCTGAAGGGAGGAGTGTGAAGCAGTTATTATTATTAGGTCTTGTAACAGGACCCTGTTACAAGAAGCTTCTGTGCATTTTTCCTAAGAAGGAGCTCTGCCAGCAAGTCTGTCTGAATAGAACTGCATCACCTGTTTAACAATAAATAAAAAATTACTTTTATTGTGGGGACTGTAGGTACAGCATCTGTAATTTCCCACTGTCACTGATATATTTACTAAATACTAACATATTTTCTAATATTTATTAATGACTAAAGAATCAGCAATGAGACTGAGAACTACACATGTATTGTCTGATTTCTTTCTGCCTCTATGGCTTCGTCATAGTTTCCTTTCTTTCCAAATTTTATGTACATGCATTTTTTTAGTGTATTTACCTTTATTTTATTGAAGCTTTCATCATAGGTTGACTGCTAGTTCAATATTTCAAAATTACAATCCCTATCTTAGGCAAGATCTGATGCTTTTAATGCTATAAATTCAGTTATTTACTCATATAGGAAAATGATTAATGTATGTCTTATTAAAACCCTCAAAAGCAATCAGAAACACAAGTGATGCTTCAACAAAGGCATGCAGAAGGATCATCATAACTTTTTTTCAGTTAACAGGGTTTCCAGCATAACTTAAAATTTTATATAATCAGTGCTGCAAGGATAAATATTGGGTTCATTCAGGTTCCTTCCCTCAGGCAGACACACTCACACAATTAATTCTGATGCATACCTACAAAATAAGCTTTTCCTGCTGAGTACTCTATATCTAAGATTTCAAAGTCATAAAACTTGTAACATTATAGGCTGCTGACAAGATTTTATCACTAAGACCAGGAAAAAATATTTTCTTGAAGCTCCGTGGGAGGATTCTGATACACCCAGTAAGGGTGCTTAAAGTGCAGATCTAATCATCTCAATAGGGACAGCAAATCCTCCTAATTTCCCTTTTCTTGGGACTGATAGGCATAAGTAAACCTGGGGCAGTGTGCTGGTGTGAAAAATCCATTCAGCACAGGTAGCTCAGGGTGCTGCCTGCAAGGGTGTAAAAGCCCAGGATTTTTTGTTTGGGATTGCTTCTTGGAGGCACCAGCTTGAGCTTTTATGTGTTATTTCATTATTGCACCATGATTAAATGGTATTAAGGATCTGGAAGTCTGAGAGTGCTGTGGGAAACCTGGTGTGTCTCTGTGAATGTGGAGGGTGTAGCTGCAAAAGGTCCTAAGTCCCAGCTCAGGTGGTGCCAGAGTGGCTGCCAGAGGGACTCCTGCATGGTCAGACAAGGAAGTTCCTTTATCAGGCATTTGTAAAATATGATGAATGTTGTTTGTTTGTTTGTTTGTTTGTTTTGGTTTTTGGGTTTTTTGTGAGCAGAATTGTTATAAAGAGTTGGGAGTAAAATTTCATCTAAGTCAATGCTGCAGTGCCCACTGACTGTAGTGGCATGTGCCATCAGGGCATGGATGACATGGATTACATCAGAGGCATCAATTACTCTAGAAGTGAAAATGTTCATCTCTGTTGACCATTTTAGCTCCATCAATTATTTTAAAGGTGAGAATAGAAGTCTATTTTGACCATTCCAACCCAAGAATACTTTCTGGAGCTGTAGTAAATGAGATAAAATTCAAGTGCTTTCATAAATTACGTTCAACGTGGTGAAAATGTAGAACTGTTTGCAGTGCAGGAGTTTATTTAATAATAATTATTTGCTTTCCAGTATGTGTTAGAGCAATGAATGTTTTCTTCCTAGTATAAATTAAACAAACTGGAGATTTGAAGATGGGTTTTCTACATCTCAGATGTGTGTTTTCACTGTAGCAGGTCCTCTCTTTCTGGCCAAGGACTGCTGGTTTTTTTATCCAGAAAGCCTCTGAAAATCATAGGTGTGGAAACTTCACAAGTTTTTGACAAAAAGTTTTGACTTAGTCAGATTAATGATTTTAAATGGAAAATATCTGATCCTTGACTCTTCTGTTAGAACATGTATAAACAAGTTTCCCAGTACTGAGTAATGTTAATGACCCAGACACGTGTTTTCAAACATAATCCATTACGGTAAGAAATTGAGGGCTGGCATTTTGAAATCCTTATCAAGTTAAATGTCTCAAAAGTATGACACTAAAAATAACTGACTGATTTTGAAAATGTTCACTGAGAGTTTAAAGAGAGATATTTTCATGAGCAATTTAGACAGCCATTAACTGAAATTAAAGACAAGATCTAGTTGCTGACACATAGACACCTTGTGCCACTTCTGGAAGTTCTGTCCAGCTTTTCCTCTGCCTAACTTTCTACCAGAGCCAAGTATTGAGAGGTGATGAAAGCTGTTGTGATGTCGTTCGATTTTTGTTGTGTTCCTGGTTTCTTGAACATTTAAGTTTGTCACTTGGTCATGCTCTGTCTCTCGGGAAGTTATAAACTCCTTCATGAGCCACTTGTTTATAATGAGCTGTTTAATTTTACTGAGGAATGTGGCTTGTCTGAGAGGCTTTGATTGCTTCATGCAATGGTGACTTACACTGTTAGGTAGGGACTTCTGAAGTGCCACCAACCTTTGCATTGTATAACATTAAAGCTAATTCTCTGTGAAAAAGTTTCTTTTTCCCCTATATTTAAAGATTATAACATCATTATGGTAGTACTGGGGTAAATTTCTTGGTTTTGAAAGATGTAATATACTCTGATCTTAAGCCACAGCATGTACATTCAATTTAATCTCTGCTCTTCTCCTTCTTCCTGGTATAGTTCAATACTTTGATTATTGGAACTAAAATATATTTATATGCTTAAGGTGACTTTTTAGTGCCTTACCATTTTTTAAGAACCATAAAGTTTCTTCTAACTTCTTGGCATACTTTTTTAAAAAAACAGGAGAGGTAAAAGGATCTCTTTGTTGACTGAAATGTTCTTACATGTGGCTGTATGAATTGGCTCTCAGTGTTAGTCCAGAAAAGTTATGTCTCTGTGTGTGTGTAGGATAAGAAATCCATTTATTCAGGCTTCTTCATTTATCAGAGACTTAGTCAGAGTCGTGAAAGACATTGGGGATGGAGACAATGGAAAGTGTCAGTTTTAATTCTTTTTAAAATGTTGGAAACCCAGTCTCAAGCCTGTGGGTTTGTTGCATTGTTGTCATAGGAAGCACCTATAAGAACTAGCATTCCTACTGTGAGTATCTCACAGGTAACTTTGACAATTTAAGAAAAACCCGTAAGTTTGGGACAATTTAAATTTCTAAACCATTTCTTAATAAATGGATGAGGACATGATTCACTTGAAAATTTATGTTAAAAAAAAAACTGGACTAAAGGAGAAGAGCACAACCTTTGTGGTTGAAAGAGTTGATAATGGGTGGAGGGTGAACTTAGTAACTTCAGTTCGTCCTTCTGAATATTGAACTAAATATTCAACAGTTTTTTGGCCTTTTTTTTTTTTTTTGGCTTGATATTTTCAAGCAGGGCTGAATGCTACTGATGAGAAGGAATAGCAAATTTTTAATTTGAATAATATTTGCTAAGCATTTTAAACTTGTACAGTAATGTGGTACACTTTTATGGGTAGCCTTGTGAAAATTGTATCATTACAGTTACCATCTGTCAATAGAGTTCTGAAAGATTAAATTAAGATTAAAGGAGGGTGCAGTGGAAAAAAGTTTTCTTCCAGTGCATATCTGATTACCATTTGTTGTCATCATTACATTTCTGGATGTTGTCAGTAACCAAGAAAGGAATGAACAAGCATGACTGATTCTTGTCAATTTGGGTTTTTTCTGCGCAGTTTCATATTTAAGTGAAAGGGAGAAGTACAGCATCCTCTACATAACTGTACAGAGTAATTATTTCTGGTTCTTCTAATAAGTTGCCAGTTTATTTCAATAAGTCAGTAACAAGAGGTAAAGTTGATGGGGGGGGGGGGAATGTTTATCTACAGCTGAACAAAGGGAAAATTTAGACATGACCATGAAATAGTTTATACAAACAACATGAAACAAAGATATTTCCTGAATTTTTTTTGTTTACTGTTCACTACAATACCTAAAGTCTCACCATTTTCTCAAACTAGTATATCTGCATCAAATTTAAAATGCTTAACTGGAAATCTGCGGAGTATAATTATGTATCATAGAAAAACAGCTGCACTGGAAACCACGAAAGATTAATAAGAAACCCAGTGATAGTGAAGTTTAAAATAAACTAGTTAGTTTGGCATGCCAGTGTTCCAGAATATAGGAGATTCACACACACAAATTATCAGTTTTTTGGTTCTATGGAAAAAAAGTTTAAAGATCTTGAATATTGCTTTCATTCTGGTATTGCAGATGGAATGCAGAATGAAGTTGCAGTCACATCCCCTCTGTGTGAGAGGGGAACTTGGACTATAAAGTTGTCTTATTAATATTTCTCAGGGATTGTTTGGATTCCTCTAGGTCAGTTTTCTTTGATTGAGACTTCAATCTCTTTGGATAGAAATGTTACGTCCATAATGAGCTCTGCTCACTGAGTAGCACTGGAAGGGGTGATTTTGTCCAACCTGACCACTTAAGTGAGAGTTGTCATATCAATACACAATTAAGTTTGGAGAAGAAACAGTTTTCCTGTATCGTGGAAATTCCAGACATTCAAGACACTCTTGTGCCTGGTATGAAATGAGCCAGATCATAATCTGTGTCATTTGGTCCCCCCAGCTCTAAGCAGCAAAGCCTTTAGCTGTTGATAGTGAGGTATTTTCAGAATTAGAAGTGGCTAGAATGGTACTTGTAGCTTCTTGTATCTTTATTATTTTGCTTTCTGCTTTGCTGTATTCTTGAGGGTAGTCATTCAATTGCAAGTTTGTGTATTTGATGTTTATTGCCATGTTTATAAACATTTGAATGAATAATATATATAGGTGTTTAAGTTATGAGTTCTTTAGGCCTTTTGCTTCAGTCTCCTCTTTTGAATATCTTTATCCTCCTTCCTTCAACAACCGCAGAACGGTTGATTCCAGTACTCTTCATTTCCATAATTATCCTTAGTGATGTGTGAGGATGAATGCAAATTTGTTAGCAAAATGATAATTCCTTATCATTACAAGGAAAAAACCCACAGAAATAGCTGTCCATGAATTAAGTCAGCATTATATTGGGTTTAATCTATTTTATAAAGCGTTGGACACCTCTTAGACAGAAAGAGGTCCTTAGAGTAAATGAAATTAATTGGGGAAAAATTAACAAATGTTATGAAGCTGTCATTTTTTTATGTATCAGTACAACAGACATATAAATGCTACTTACATGTTAACTAGATGTCTTCAGCATGCAAATTTGATGGGACTGATCATCATAAATATTATAATTCTGAGGTGCAGAGGCTTTTGCAAACACTAGTCCTCGTAACACTACTATAGGGTGGAGAGCTATTATCTTCCTTTCACAGAAAGAGGCTTGAAGTATTTGTATTGGTGATCCTGCACACTGTCCTGGTTTTGGGCTGGGGAATTGATCCTACCTTTTCTGGCTTCGATTTCCAGCTGTTAGTTATTCCTCACTGGCCTGTGTCTTACTCAAAGAGCTAATATACCCGCTCAGAAGAAATCTGCAACTTCTTTGCTGCCACACTGGGAAGTGAAGCCCACTCTGCAAACAGATTTCTCTATTCACAGTCTGGTGTAGGGAAAGACAATTTCTCTTTAATTAAAGAAGTGGGATCTGAGGAATATTTATTATGTTTTAAGATAGATTTCATTTCATTACAGCATTAAACACAGGAGTCACTGGTACTGTGTGATGCTTCTGTTCTCTGTATTCTAATGAAATTGTTTCGCTTATAGGAATGGGAAGATAACATGAAAAAATAGTGTTTATATACAAATACACAAACACACATTATTTGATGGGAAATGTAGAGTGTTAAATACTCCTTTGTATAGTTCTTTATTTTCTATCTATAGAGTCCTTCTCATCTTGTATGGAAGTGAGTTAAATTTTTAATTTTTTTTTTTTCCTCACTGGGTGTCTGTACACCTAGGGCTTTAAGTGTGGAAATATAAATGACAGACTAAGAAAATTTAGTGGCTCTTCCGGCCCAAGGAGATGCGGCGTAAGTATCCATCATTATTTAATCCCTTTTCTCATGTATTCATACATTTATTTTGTGGCTAATGGAAATCATAATTACGTGTACATAAGGATGTCCTGCACACCTCCATGAATCATTTTAAGTGACAGTGCAAGCAGGCTTTGTGATGCAGTTACCTTGAAAGAGCATTCAGAAGGATCCAAAATGGCAAAACTGAATCTAAGCAAGTGCTTCCCTCACAGTTTTAATTTAAATTGGCTTATGATAGTGACTTAAAGGAAATCAAATGTTCCTCTGTGATGCATCTACATTTGACTGCCCAGTTGCAGCAGCTTCATCCCTTCAGGCTCTACTGGCAGTTTAAAAAAAAACCTAAACGTGAGGCTGTGAACTGGAGTGCAGCTGATCACTTTGTCAGGTGCCTTTGTGCCTCGGACTGTGGATAGTTTTCTAGGAGAAAGGTAAGAAAGAGGTGGCTGCTAGCAAAGGTGGCATTTAATGGCAGTGTGAGCCTAATGACGGAGAAAGAAGTAGTCAAGTCACTTGAGTTGAAGAAAAGGTCAGAAGCAAATGAAGCACCTGCTCTATGTGTCTGGTGATTCTGTAGGCTTTTGTGGGCCAGAGGTTGGGGGCTTATTATTTCACCCAGCAAGAATGAAAGGGAGCCTGAGCCCTGCAGTTCCAGGCCTTCTGGGGTGTCCAATTAAAAGAGGGTGAATGGCACCATAGATGGATGGATAATGTTAGATGGACCATGACACTTGACTTCCCGTTAATGAAGGATTGACTCTTCCTCAGGTCCATTCCAAAGCATCCTGTGTGCACCTTGAGGACTGACCTCTAGTTCAGTGACAGAAGTATTAATTGAAATTACTATCCTAATCAAAGGGACTAATATTCTTTGTACCTGCATTAGGCTAAAGGCAGATTAATGTAAAAGAGATACTTGTTATCTGACTTTTCTATATTCTAAAACCTTCAGTGCTGCCAGGGAAATTCATCAGAGGGTTCATCTGAAAAGATATCCCTGTGGGTATATCATATACATATGCTGTGCTGTGCTACTTTTTATACTTTTCGGCCATAGCAGTCTTACCAGTTTTGGGGGTTTTTTGGTTATTCTCTTCCAGCTGAGATGTAGTTTTCATAAAATGAAGTTAGGCTTAAGAATGGCTAAAGGAACTTGGGTTAGGGAATTCTATTCCTTGAAATGAATCAAGTAACACTTTCATTTCTTGTTATGTGGCTCTCATAAGGGTGGAAGAAACCCACATGGCTGTCACACTGTGGTTAGTGCAGCAGTATACTGTGGAGAAAAACAGAGCATTTGGCAGCAAAACCCAAGTGCTTACAACAAAGATGTTTAAAGAGCCGGCCAGTTGTTAGGTTCAGTCAACAGAAGCCATCTTTCTTTGCCCTGCAAGAGTTCAGCTTATCAAGCAGCTCTTTCCATCTGGTTGTATGGTGACTTGGAGGGGGGGGCTTTTGTTTGTTTCTTTTCTTAAATAACAGCATGTTCATAATTGTGTCTTCTTGAGTCAGTTTTCTCTCTGTGCTCTCTTTGTGCTCTCCTACAGAACAGTGCTACTGCCCAAAATAACACGTGGCTAACGCCAGAAAAATCTCTCTTCTATAAATATTTTACCTAGTAGAGGGTTCAAATACGGTCTGTTATGTGGCAGTTAATCCTGTCTTTAAATAAAAATCCTTCTGTGGTACATGAGAAACCCTGCTAAAATGAATAGAGGATTCCTCTTGTGCCATTGCAAAAAGATGTGAAAAAGATGAGCATCGTGGGAAATTTTACTGTGTCAAACAGGCTTCTTGTAGATTGACTCTAACTCCCTCACAGTCCCTTAGGCAATTGAATTTTTAAAAGTAAGGATTTGGAGGCTTGTTGGGATTTTTACAGTGAGCTGATTGCATTTCCTGCAGTGATTAGGAAATAACATCAGCACGGCTTTATCCCCAGTGGTGTTATTAGGAGCCTCTTGCAGATTAGGTTGATCGCCCCTTGTTACACTGTTGATCAAAAAAGAACTCTCTCAATGCTCTTGACAAATAGTGATAACCATTTCTGATGTTAAATCCATTTGGCATGAAAATTAGTGTTTACAGGTATCATGGTGATATAAACAACTGCAATTCAAAGAAACAGAGAAATGGCTGACACTTAAGCTACAGCTTTAACTGTAAATTTATTTAAAAGCACTGTAAGAGTCTAATTGGCAAAAGGAGTACAAAATAGATTTTCCAAACTCCTAGTCACTTACCAAAGAATATGACAATGTTGCAGCCATAGCAGAATGATTTAGTTGTAAGGATAATGTTGTTCGTATGACAGCTGTCATCTCACTGAGTCCATGTAGCACTGGATTCTTGGACTTGGATTCTTTGAACAAGGATCCACAGTTTTGTAAAAGGCTTGTGCAGGCTTCCCACAGATATGGAATGTGGCTGCTTTCTTTGTTTAATTTTAGAGTTGTGTGAAAAATGCTGTGAACACAAAAATAAATGATAGGATCATGGATTAATTATAATTTCAGTGGAGAAGATTTGGTAATACAGAATAGAATTTGATGATCCAAAATGACCTTCTTTTAACAAAAGAAAGTTGTTCAGAGAAGGGATGGAAAAATATATCTGTGTAGCAGATGACCTACAGAATGAATTGTATGCTTGTCAGTCTTTATTAAATGTGTGAAATTCTTAAGAGTATTTTAAAAAGCACTGCAACAATGTATGTACAGTGGAGATAGGCTGCCATGCTCTGTTGTGCAGGCATGAAGTTGTTGGGTGCCTTTCTCAAGGTCATAAACCCCCCAGGAGATGTGAACCTCCCTGGTTCTTTTCTATAGCAAGTTTATTATTATTTTTTTCAATTAGAAAGATAAGTTTGAGGTTTTTCTAATTTGAAGTAAAAATAATGAGAAGGAAGAGTGCAGCGTGGAGCTGTGACTTTCATAACAAACTTGTCAGTGACAGATCCAGATCTCATGATCTTCCACTTTGTTGCATGGTGCTTCTCTGGCTTAATCTCTTTTCAAACTTGACATTGTGATAGGCTTCCAGAAGAAGTAGCCACATTCTCTTGTAGTCACAAGAGAAGCTTTGCTTCTCTTTTGTCATTACATTTAAATGAGATCTTTGTTTTGGTTTTACTCTGCTTGCTTGCATACAGATGGGAAATGACCTGGGGTTGAGGAAAGGGCAGAGAGACTTGGTCTCTTGGTACAGAACCTGCTGATTCTGATTAATTATTAATTGAACTCTAAGATCAAAAAAAGTTACTTGCAATAAGTTCTATAATTAGTTTAAGAAAAACAAAACCGAAAATCCAATCAAGCCCAAAACCCATGACTTTCTTCCTTTTGTGACAAGCTAGAGCAAAATTATCTGCATGAAACAGCTTTCAGTAAATCTTTGGGTGCCCATGATCTGGCCTGATCAAGAAGAACATGTAAGCATACAACTTCAACTAGAATATGCTCCCACTGGAATGATAACCAGTGGAAATCAAAGGTGCTTGGAATGGGGGTCTAGTTTCTCGGATGGTGGTGGTTTGGTACATAGAGAAGCTCCACAAGACTTACCAAGACGTGTTACAGCTAACAGGAGTGGAATGGAATAGAATAGACAATGCCATTTTTCATGACTGTGTGCTGGTTTTGCCTTGGTTGAGGTTACTTTTCTTCCCAGTGGCTGGTATGGGGCTGTATTTTGGATTTGTGCTGAACACAGGTCTGATCATACAGAGATGTTTGTGTTATTGCTGAGCAGGACTTAGACACAGCCAAGGCCTTTTCTGGTTTTTGTACTGGCAGGGAATTTAGGGGTGCATGGGAGGCTGGGAGGAGACAGAGCCAAGTGACCCAAACTGACCAAAGGGATATTCCAGACCATGACATCATGCTCAGTGCATAAAGTGGAGAACAGGGAGAAAATTTGGAGTGATGCTGTTTGTCTTCTTAAATAACTTAATCTGTGATGGGGCCCTGCTGCCCTGGAGATGGCGGAACACCTGCATTGCAAACGCTGAATGAATTCCTTGTTTTGCTTGTGTTTGTGGCTTTTGCTTTCCCTGTTTTAAACTGGTGGTTTTTTCAATGCACAAGTGATCCTCTCTTTGATCCTGCTGGTGGGGGACTGAGTGAATGTGTGTTTGGTTGCTGGCTGGGGTAAACCCAGCTCTTGTCACAGAGGAAATTCAATCTAATAATAGAATGTAGAAGGTAGTGGGGTGTTATGGGAGATGCTGCAGCCAGAACAATTCCAATGGCAAAGGGGCAGCTGAGAAGTGACTGTGGTTCTCTTCAGTTATCCCTAGAAAACTCAAAAGTTTCCTCTACATGAAAAGTTGTGGTTTTACTTTAATCCTAGAGACGTTCTGAACTGTGTGAGTTAAAGACCATTTAAAACTTCATGGAGTTTTTAAGTAGGTTTAATATAAAGTATATTTAATATAAGGTTTACTAGCAGGCTCTGCAGGGAACTGATTTCACCCTGATAGCTATCCACCCACAGATACAGGTATACATTTCTTACAGACCTACTTACTGTAAACATGCTCACAATTTCTAGGTTGCTTTCCTTTTTTTTTTTCTCTTTAATTACAGCTGCTGTTGTTCTGAGCTGCATCTGTGTAGCTCTCGACAGCAGCCTACTCATCCTCTCTTTCTCCTTTGTTTCATGAGGAAAAGAGGCATTAAAAGAAAATGGGAGGACAAATAAATCAAATGTCAATCAAAGGTTCTTTTCAAGAGCCCCAGGAGAAGAAAGGGTTGAATCTACCTGTGATTGTCCAAAAGGAATTCTGGATTTTTCTTTCTCTTTCTGGGTGTACAGGAAGCATAAGATTGAGGGGTGGGTGTTTCCATTTGTGAATTACAAAAATGTGTTTAAATTGCGACTAGTGCAAGCTTTGTGCTATATTAGTCGTTTATTTGTAGAGAAAGATGGCCTTGGGTTTAAGGTACAGAATTGGAGATTGGAGGATACAGAAATTCTGGCCCAGAAACGGCGTATCTTCCTGGGGGAAATAATGTAGGTGATTTAAATTCTATCTGCAGAACTGCCAGAGTACATTTATTCTTTTTAGTGGCGTAGTCAGACTAATTTTATTAATCCTTTTAAGTGCTCAGAAGGCAGCCGTGGTACATGTGCAAAATACTGGTTCTTGCAAGTGTTCTAGATGCCAAAATATGTACGAATAGGGCAGGGTATATGATCCTGGAGGCTGCATTCTGAAAACCTGGGAGAGCTAATCAGTAGTAAGAATATTAATTCACGTAAATAGGCCACACTGGCATCTCACTGTTTGGCTTTTATGAATGCTGTTATTTAATTACGGCTTTTTGGCACATCTGAGGATGTTTCATTGAGCTGGTAAGATTAAATCTGGTATCTGTGAAAGGAATGGGTGATATCTTGCCTATTATAACTATCTGTTATGCTATGTCTTAATTAGTTTTTTTCTGTTATGAACCTAACAGAGCTTTAGAAAGGTTGACACCTTACATTACAGGAAACATGTTAAAATCACCTTGGTCTAGTGTTTTTTAATCTCATGCATATGAGAAGGTTAAAAACCATTATATTTGACAGTTTCAATGAAAATCAGGTTCCCCTCTAAGTCACATTGTCCCTAATAAATAAGTTTGGATCAAGACAGGAGAGCTGTCATAAAAAACATAAGATTTCATATATTTTGCAAATGGCTGCTGGTCTTAAAAGTTTGTTTATTAGGTTCTTAGTATTCATCTATTTTATTATGTACATCATGTCATAAAGTTTAGGATAAGAATCTTTATCATTGAATTCTAAGCAATATTTCATTACTGATTATTCTCTTTTAAAGTCTGTGTCCCATTCCCTCATATCATAAGAGAAACCAAACACTTCTTTCATGTTTAACAGATAGTGAAATTGAAACTCAGATAATAATTTAAATTCTGTTAAAAAAATAACTGGCTTTATTCCTCTATTTCCTGCAGGTGGATGAGAGACTGGGAACAGGTAGAGGAGTAAAAATGTCATGTAATTATAACTATGACATTACTGTTTCATCTTTCCAATTATTTAATTTAAAACAAAAAGCTACTCAAAGCCATAAGACTTGGTCCTATTTGTTTTGGTAGAAAACTAAGTCAGAGCTGATTTTTCACTCATAAGGGAAAGGAAGGTATCATTTCTGAATGAAGAACAAGAATTCCATTTCAGTAGACACTGCCTATGAAGACAGATTCATGTTCAAATTCTGTTACAGCATTAATTTCTTACTTATAAATATATCCATCAAATTTTTGTAGTTATTAGAGTATGATAGTGGTGTTTCAATTACCTGAAATTAAATTTTAGCAAAGCGATTAAACAGAATGGAGATAAAAGAAAACCTTAAATGCCATAATAGTAAGGTTACTGGTGTCATGTGATCATACACCTCATAAAGCATGAACGCTTTTTGAGAACACCAGAAACGTAATTATTAGGAAAACTACATGGCAAAGGGTAGTAGCAGATAGCCAAATTAGGGATGGCTGATGGGCCATATGCTGCCTTCAGGAAGAGAAGTCAAGGTCTTGATGCCTTCTCTACCTTGTTGACCAATCTGTGTGAAAGTGGCATGGCTTAGCAGTTCCATGATGCCAGCTTCTCCTGATGTACTCATGGTAGCAAGGTTAGTTGTCTGATGCAAAGGTTATGCTGCAAAGTAGATGGCTTTCTGCTGCTAAATTCCCATCTGTCCAGACTTTGTTTATAGGGGCTGGAAAAGACTGGTCAGAACTGGGAGCTCCTGCCAAGGACTGGATTTGGAGAAGGGAGCAAGTATGAGACTGCTGGATGGACTGGAGGACAGCATCCCTCACACTGGTGGAGGCAGTTTTACTTTGGTCATTTCTGTGGAAAGGGCCGTAGCTGTATGAAGGGATCATTCCAGAAGGAGTCTGTGCTAGCATGAGAATTTACTCACGAGCGAGCGGAGGGTTGAGCTGGGTTTCTGTGACTTCACCCATTGGAGGGTCTTGTAGTTGCCACTACTTTCTCCATTATTTGGAGTATGCCACCTACTTGGTATTTTGGAAAATGATAGGTTTTCCAAAATCTACTTTAACAGAAGTTGCCAACCCTGTTTGCAGCAATGAAGGCTGAAGGACAAAAAATCATTTGAAGTGTGGGTTTCAGCTTTTCCTGGATAAGTCAACTGCATACTGCAGTTGTCTTCTCCATTCTGTGTGGTGATGGAAAGGGAGGGAAAATTTTATCTTTCCATTATGGTCACATCAGCCCTCTTTTATTAAATCTTTCCAACAGAATGTGATGCCAAATAATCTCTCCTCAACTTTTTGTCCAGTTCTACTCAAATTGCTTGGAATATTTTTTCTGTACTAAGAAAGTGAAGATATTACTTAAACTATCTTACGTATTCAGAAAGCCTGGTGAATCCAGTGTCCCTTTCCAGGAGCTTTTACAGTAAGCTTCTGCAGAAACATTTTTCTCTTGCTCTTGTGAAAGCATTTTATTTGATTTGTGAAATTTCGCCTGTGCAAAAAAGAATGCATCAGCAATGAGAAAAAATAGTTCTGCCTGATCAAATGAAAATCGCTAATTCTTTTCTTTTGGAAATGCACTTTTCCATCACTGGAGTTTCCATGGAGGAGGAAGGGGCAGAGGGACAAGAGATTAATTGGATATTTACAGTCAAGTGTGTAATTCAATGCTAAAATAAATCAGGACAATATAGCTGTGGCTGAAGTTTCAAGGTTGTCAGAAGTAAACAAAATAGTTGTTTTTCTCATTGTTTGGTTCTTCCTCCTCCCTCATCTGTCCCTAAGTGTCTGTAAAGCGAAAAAGCCTAAGCATAAATGGTGTGGTTTCAGGAAAGACATTCTTTCTTGAATGTAGCTCTTTCAGATGTAGTTATGTTGTTACTCAAAACTCTCTGGTTTTAGCTGAAGTTTGCAGGAGTACCTAATTATGTAAGGTCCTTAGGTTTTATGCTTAGCATAAGACCTGAAAAGGTATTTTACACTCAAATACCCAGTAATTTCTTCAAGGGAAGTCTCTTTAGAGTTGCTGTTACCTAAAGATTCCTTAAGAGCCGCTGGTAAACATCTGTAAAAAGAAGAAATGTTGGTCTCCAGAGCAGTTCATGCCTGGTAGGCTACAGAACTTAGTACAGAAATTTAATGTTTGGAAATTACAAATAGAGTACCCATCTATAGTGTTTAAGATTAAACTGAGACAATAGTTTTTGTTTTGGGTAGCTTATGACTTTATCTTTGGGGGCTGATCTGCTAACACATTCTCAAAGGCTTCCAAAATATTTCTAGTAGTTACTGTGAAATCCATTACTGATTCATTTGAATATGCAAAAGTGCTTAGTATCAGTTAAAAGCATTCATTGAGTTATCTTTGATGATGATTAAAATAGAGGAAAGCTGGCTCTGGTCATGGTAGGTATTTATATAAGTGAAGTCTTTCTTATAAAATTAGCTTCATCATTTACATAGCGTGTGGAGAAATGAAGTTATCTGAAAATAGCATTTGGGAATGGTACACTGTTTGTAAGATGCACACCCAAACATACACCCAAAGTGGTATACAAGGCACCTACTTATTTTAGTACTTTAGATATATTTCTAAAGAAGTAAGGTCATAAAACTCTCCCTTCTGTTTGGAAAACTTGTTCAAGTCCATATTCACTGTAGTACATATATTTTTCCTCTTGATTAAAGCACAATCTCTAAATTGCTCTCAACTTTTTATTTAATAAATTTATCAACTGAATTTTAATATGCTGCAAGAAATGTCTGTATAACTTTGATGTCTCTGTCAATATATTGATTTTTACAGTAGTTCTCCCAAAAGTATATTTCAGTTTTCATGACAAGTTGTTTCTATACCTGTGGTGTCTTGCTTAAAGCATAGGATTTCTGCATGTGGTCTTTCAAGACACTTTACCATACTGTATTCCTTGAATTAATACTTTGAAAACCATAACTAATTGCAGTATCTTTCTTCAAAGGAGCTGTAATAGTATATGTTTTTCTTTTCATGTGTGCTTGGGTTCATCAGTGCACATCTCTGGTATTTTCAGTGCTGGAGAAGTAAAATTTAAGAGTCATTAAAAGTGTGCTTTTCAAAGAGAAAGTACCCATACTGAACAGGAACTTTTTTAAGCAATGGTCCTAACTGTTGGAATTCAATACATAAAAGTTGAATTCAACAGCACCCAAACAATTCAACTGAAAATATTTTGCTTATTCATAGTAAAACTATATTGTTTTCAAGTGGTGTTGTGATAGCAATTCTTTCCTTTATAAAAACCATCAGGACTTACCTAGCATTCCTTTATTGCATGGCCATGTCAAATTCAGAACGAAATGTGATAATCTGCTACCTTTACTGCCAATGTCTTTACGTGGGAGTGCAATTGTACAAGCAGCTAAAAAATACTGGAGCAGAAGTGGTGTCATGCCCTCAGATATGTAGGGAAATCATTCCAGCAAACTTGATGTTGGGGATGAATAGCCATCACATGGCAACGAGGCAGTTTGGATATTGTGCGTCTGCCAAGTGAGTGCACAGTAATCAGTGTCTGCTGAAAGAAAGCACGGACCTGTGATCCCACGAGGAAAGTTTGATGAATCTCAGGACCATCGGCTCCGTACTTGAGAGATAAATCTCTTTAACCTTTCTGATAGGGATACAGCTGCCACCTGATATTTCAAAAATGATACATGTTGCTTTTTTGTTTGGTGAAGAGTTACCTAAGTAATGGATCACTGAGTTGTCCATTTATCAAAGAATATTATGTGTTTCGCACCTTAAGAATATATTTGTACAGATCAAAGTCTGTCAAATTATTATTAATTCTGAAAGATTTCCAAAGCCAAAAATTATATTCAGAAAGTGCTTGGAATTACAGTGTAAATCAGCACAATTTCTTTTAATTAGTTAGCTGATGAGAGCCAGATAACTTTGACTAAGTAGACTAAATAAATATTCTGACTTTTACTAAGCCTCTTCAAAAAGCGATGATTTCCTGTTGTATTTGTTCACATACAGCATACTGGCATCTCCCTGGTTTGATCCTGTGTTTATTACAGCTTAATTAGCTGAGGTTGCATAGCATTAGCACTTTCTGGGAAGTTGTAATTGCATATTGAAATTATATATTTTAATCTAATTTTAATTTAAAATGTTTTATTGAGCAGTTGAATTAGAAAGTGTTTTTTACATGTACTTGAGCTACAGCTGAAGTAATGAAAGATCCAAGTTTTATGCCTGATCATAAACTTGTAAATTTTAAAAATTATTTGCCATATTTTATGTCTGGCTGTGGCAGGATGTAACCCAGAGTATTCCTCACTTTGAAATGGTGCTGTACTTCATCTGATCTGTGTAATATTCTCCCCCAGAAGTTTACAGAAATCCACTCCATCTTTAGTGTGACTCAGTTCGTACATCCTCCTCACCTTCTCTCAAGGGATCCCTCTCTGACTCAGTGAGCTTTATGAAGCTTGGCTTTCAGATCCGTGCTGAAACAATCAAACTTCCTTGTCCTGTCTTTCTGGACCCAAATTCCATATCTTTGTGCATCTCTTATCCTTTTAATTACTGTAAAAGTCACCACATTTTTAGTGTGAGTCTCTCCCGCTTGCTGTGTTTGAGGTCGCTTCTATTTTAGAAACCTGCATTCTTGTTTCATTTCTTTCTGGACAGAGTAACAATAGCCTTTTTTAGCCAGTTCTCTCATGAATGAGGAAGTCACTCCTTGGATTAATGTCTTCTCCCAACCCATTCTTAGTTGCTGTAAATGTTTATGACTGTGCATCTTTTCATTGCCCTCCCTGCAGTATTCCCTTTGCAGGGACAGGAGGGCCAGTAACAACCTCTTGCTGAGCCTCTAGTCATGGTTCTCAGCTCTGATACATGCCATTTGAGTTCAGCAGCCTAAGTGGGGCCTCTTCTAGCCCATAAATGCTATGAGATTAATCTCACCATCTTCCCCAGCAGCCTGGACATTCTGTGTTTAAAAATAAGCTAGATACCTTCTTAGAATAGTTTTCCCTGCATTAAAGGAGAGGCGGGGAGAAATCAATATGTTAGCTCATTTTCTATCACAAAGATTTTTACAGTGACATAAAGCACAGAGAGACTGCTTCTGTCAGTGCAAAAACAATACCATCTGGTATTTAATTTTGATTATTATATGATGCTTAGAGTAAATTTGTGTGATTTTCTGTCAATTCTGTCTAGTGATATACACATTCCTCCATTAAATCACATTCATTATGATTACCATTCTGTTGATACTGGAATAGGTACTGTAAAAAGTCATAAAACATTTTTGAAATCTTAACTAGTGAAGCTTGCGTGAGTTGGAGATCCATCCTTTCTGTCTGAGGAGAATGAGCCCAGTGCGTGGCTATTTTAAGACACAGGTTGAATTGAGGAGGCAGAGAACGAGTGCTCTGCCATCCACATGTGAGCTGGCTTTTATCTGAATCCAGAGACTGAAAATTATACCAAAATAATATTTAGTTTTCATAGCATTGTCTGGGGAACAGAAAAAAAAGAACAGACTGGAAAATATAAGGCATATTTGCTCTTCTGTCAAGCCCCACGCTTTTTACCAAGCATCCAGAGGTATGGTCTCCTGTCCTCCTCATGCCATGTCACTTGTTCTGGCCCGCTGTTTTCCCTCTGTAATTCTCAGCTTCCCCTGATGGGAAATGATCCTTAGCTTATGTTCCTGCCCAGATGCAGTGTCTGCCTAAGGTCTAGTTGAACTTAGTGGCTTTTTTTCCTAAGTCTAAAATTTTGTCTCTTATCATGTATAGTGTCTAACTCTTCTCTCTATTCTTTGCTCCCTTTTCATTGATTTGAGTCTCTTTTTCTGCTGGAACAGCTATTTTTCAATAGGTCTGCCTCTAAAAATTATTGAATACATAGAATTTCTCAACTGTTGGCATTTTTTCATGTAACCCTGACTTTTTCCTTAAGCCATTACTTCTAGATGATTTCTGCAGGATTGCATGTCTTTACAAGGCAAGAATGAAAGATGAGTACTGCACCAAGTCTTTCAGCAAATTACTTTCTTAGAACATCAAAAGTTCAGACATTTCCTAAAACATTCATTTTAGATTCTTGTATGAGAAAATTAGATTCTGCTTATACATAGTATGAAACTATATACATTACTGAATCTGTTCTGTTGTTGATTATTATAAATTGTAGCAGAAAAAATAAAATTCATTTGGCACTTACTGTTTATCTTTCATTTTAATCATGTTTTGTTGTCAAAACCTGTAAACTTTTCTTCCATTTTTTTGCTAACTCCCTCTAGCTCAGTTTTTCTTTCATGATTTTTCTTATTTGTTCTTTCATGTAATCTTTTTTTCTGCTGTGTCTTATTTAATCCATTCTCTTATTACATTACTCATTTACCTTTCTTTCACAACTGCTCCCCTCACAGATAGGAGGGTTTATTTTTGCCACCACATACACAAGCCTGGACAGTTGTTAGGCTTTCTGGTGTTCTGGATCTGATAAGCAGGGGAAGAAAACATGACTTCCCAGCCCAGTTTCTGCTGGGTTTTCTGGACAGGAAACTATGTCTGAGCTGGGATTGAGCTTTGTGTGTATGTAGCCTTTAGCTACTGTTCATGAACCTGTCACTGGACAGTTTTCTACGCCTCACGTCAGCATCCAAATCCATTAATTTCCATTGTGCATAGCAGGCTGCTCTCTCTAGAAATTAGCTGGTTTATATAAATTTTTCTGTTCAATTGTGTCATGTATGTACTGAATTTTAGCGTTGAGAAAGCCAGCATAAATTCAGCCAGCAAACTTCTTGTGCAGCAAATGATGAGAAAATAGCTCTTTTTCTAATAGATTAGGATTTTACTTACTTTTGGTGACTAGATGCCTGTTGATGTCATTCATAGTTAAAGCATATAGGCTACTTTGCTTTTAATGGACCAGATTACAAAGGCTAATAGCATTATTTAAGATTATACAATAGCTGATTAGTACCTGTGGAAAAGGATTTTCACTGTTGTGAAGTTTAGTAGAATGCTGAAAGTAGGGTTAAACTAAATAATTCATCTGATACTTTATGAATAGTGAAGTAATTTCATCATTTTTTCAACAGGTTTGACTACATAGCAACCATGTTAAAAATTTTAGGGTTGAGAGTAAAAAAATAATATAATTTAGCCGGTCATTAAGATACTTAAGAGAACATGCATTGTGCTTGTGGAGAGCAAAATGAGGGTTGACCAGATTGATCTCCATGATACCATAAACCAAGGTGTTTCTTTACACTGAATCAAAAAAAAAAAAAAAAAAAAAAAAAAATATCTCCTTTAGTGTTTTCATTCTGTTTGACACCTCTGTGAAATCAGTCCAGATTTTTCAGATTTCTGAAAACCATACTCATCTCTCTGCAGGATATAAAAAGTTGCTGTTCACTCCTGTAGGTGTATAACACCAGCTTTCTAATTTTCATAGCTCCGTTAGTTTTCCCAGCACCTAGTAGTAAGTGTTAAGCCTGTTGTTACGGGTTGGGAAAATATGTAGTGCAAATCATCATTGCCTTCATACAGCTGTGGAGGTATATAGAGGATGAAAATCTGAATACATGAATATTGTGGCAGAAGCCTTTTGGTGAAGAGCCATAGGGTTAATTGTGTGCAAAAGTAATTGTTTCGTTGGTGATAATGTTTGCAGCAGTGTTCACCTGGGCATGATCTGCTTCTGTGTACATGGAAGAAAGGCTGTGCAGAAGCTTCAGTGGCATTATGTCTGGATACTGCATTTGTATCTGTTAAATGTAAAGGCAAACTTGTTTAACCTTGAAAATGCTCAAGTTTTCAACAACAAAAGATTAAGTTCATGCCCTTTGCTTGGTTCTGTTTTACTTCAGCCTGTTAAAATGGCAGGAAGTATTCTAATATTTTGCAGTTTGCTTTAAGTTGTGAGCATGCTCCACACTGGATGTGACTGTTCTTTCTTTCTAGGTCACAGGTGTGGTGTTAAGGTTTTCATAGCCTTTTACGTGAGTTCTTGTTTTATGTATGGCAGACAGAAGGAAAAAAGATGTGTCTTGGTATAGCATAAAGGAGATCTCTTCGGAGATACCTTTCAATGGGTTGGAAAGTTCCTATGAAAATGAGTCATTCAATCAACAATGAAAGTAAATTTTACCCTTTGGTTGAGAGGTTTAACCTACAAGATTTAGAGTCCTTAATACCATCTTTAAAGATCAGGACCTCACTGGGACAGATGTTTAATCATATATAGTGGACATGGAAGTCACCCCTCTCTCTAGTTTATAACCTTAATTAAACTACTTGTCCACTGTGTGAGAGGTGCTGAAGGACAGTCTCCAAGACTTAAAATAATTTTCTGACTCATTCTGTTACTATATAGGATTTTCACACATCTGAGTCTGGGGTGGAGATGAAGGCAGTCAGAGGAAACCCTGTGTATTATTACCACAGCAGCTTTCACATGTTAGTGATTTTTTTTTTTTTCTATTAATTTTACCAAAAACTTCTGCTCTTTTACTGCAAAATCAGCCATTTTATATTTCCAGGGATAGCATTTGTCTTTTCTAGGACAAAGTTACTACAAATGGTGTATAAATATAGCAGCAGCTGAGGACTAGTAGTTGGGTCTAAATTCCTCTTGTTTTTCTGTCAGACTGGGAGTCTTTGAATGACAAGTGTTTAAAGCACTGACAAAGGCAGATAGACTCTCACTGAGAGCTTACCAGTACTCCGTGTCCACCAACTAGAGTGAGAGCCATCAGCTTCTTTTGTTCAGATTTTCATTTCATCTCCAGTCAGGAAGTGTAACTGACAAGAAAATAATCCTTTCTTCTCTTTCTGTCTTTCTGACATACGCGAGTGGTTCTCTGTAATTTGAATTGAGCAAGAAGACAAAGAACTTTGAAACATAAAAACACACAATTAGCTAATTGAGAAGGAGTGTACTCAATGCTAACAGTTATTAAACATATATGTGCTGAGAAAACCAGGGTCCAGGTTAATAGGCAGAATCTGCTTTTTATTTTGAGCACATAAACACGTGATCTTTAATATTCTAGACCTGTTTTGCAGATAGTTTTTAATTAGTTCTCTTAACTTTTTTCTCTACCTTATTATTTTTATGGATGGGAATGATGCTTGGGTTCAAACTTTTTAAAAATATATGTGGGAAGAGTATGAACTACAGGACAGTAAGTACTTTAAAAGAAAAAAAAAAGAATAAAGGTGAATGAGATATTGTACATTTTTGAAGTGGGAATCCTAAAGACTGAGTTGTAATATAGATTGAAGCACATCAGTGATGTTAGTTGGGTAAGTCATTTGTCCTGAGCAGGTTATACTGATGAAAAATTTAGATAGTATTCTGAAGAAGTATTGTCTTCACACATAATCAGATTGTTTTCGTACTATGTCTTTATTGTGTACAGCGTAGTCATTTTCAAAACATCTAAACAACAGGTTTTTCATCAGAATTTTACGTATTAGCTGTTCAAATGGTTTGGTTGTGTAGCCTTATAAAAATAAAATGTGTACAATTGTCAAATGACTGTGCCAAAGTCAGCTCAAGTCCTTCCACCTGGATGTGAAAGTCAGTTCTATGGTGGAGAGGGGTTTTGTTTCTATTTTCACAGTTTCACATCTTAAACTGCAGAAAGTGTTTCTCCTTATTTTGGATTATTAAAATAGAAAATGTTCTCCCGTTCACATGTTGACTAGATACTCATAGTATAGTTGCTAGGGATACTGTTGACCCTCGAAAAGATTGTGTACAAGAGGGAGAAGCATTACAGATTCCAGCTGGAAGGGAAATCAGTATTAATCAATCCAAATAAGACATGCAAAAATCCCTCCATCTGTTTCAGTGATTGAAAGTAGACCCAGGAATCCTATGGTAAATACTTTAAATTTAGGTTCACCCTACTCACTCTCAAGCGCCTGGAAAACTTCTGGAAGTATCAAGTCCTGGACTCCAAACCAGCATGGCTAAGGAAAACTGAAATTCTTAATTATGCCTGATGCAGGTGTAATACTGGAGAAAGAGGATTAAGGGGCCTGAGAGCCGTAACAAGCGCAAGAGAATTAAGTTATGGTTGTGACAAGAAATGGAAAATAAAAGCCTGAGTTTTACTCTAAAATTTTTTCATTGTCCTTTTGTTCAGCTGCTTCTCTAAGATCATGACAATGACCTATGTCAGAAGGCTTTTGTAAGGCTTATTTCATTAGTTTTGATCCACAGTGCAGAAACAACAAATGCCTTTAGGATAACAACACACAGAACTGTAAAGAATTCATCCCAAAAGTCAGTGTGTGGGCTTCCTTGGTTTTTGTTCGCCCTCCATTTGTGTTTCTTACATGCTTTTGACAGGAATTTCAAAATATCTGAGAGTCAGATGCTGCTACCCTGTCAGTCCCAGTAGTATCATACTCAACTAATAGCTGGTGGAGTCACTTCCTCAGGGGAATGTTGCAAAAGATGAGGTACTAGGGGCACCAGTTTTCATACAAGAAGCAAAATAACAAGCTGCTCTGGTGTGAAGTCGGAAAGATAACCTGGTTTTTTGCCCTAGAAAATTCAGGGATAACTAGTGTTTTGCTTGTGAAAATTTGAGAAGAAAGAATTGCTCTGAGGTGTAGTGGGTGTTTGGAGTCGCTCAACAACATAAGGCATGAAAATAAAATGGTATGTTTGGGAGCTGGGAAGCAGTTTTATTGTACATTGTTTAATTACCCCACATGGGTGGGGAGGGGTGGAGAATTGTGGAATTCTTCTGGTATGCCACTCCAAAACCACCCCAAAGTTATCCTAAAATGGAAAAAAATTCTATCACTAAAGATATGCTCAGCCATAATTTGCCATGCTTCATTATGATGTGCTATTGAAAAATTTGATCGTCTCTGATCTTGTGAATTAT
Organism: Hirundo rustica; assembly: GCF_015227805.2. Lineage (NCBI taxonomy): Eukaryota > Metazoa > Chordata > Aves > Passeriformes > Hirundinidae > Hirundo > Hirundo rustica. The sequence goes on along the minus strand of NC_053454.1, from coordinate 53,008,727 downwards.
TAATTTAGATAGAGTTCCATGACTTGCTCTGATCATGAATGAAACAGGGTTGCTTATAGGTATTTCCTTAACATTTGTATTAAAACAAATGCCAAGCTCTTGATTAGATATAGAACTTGATAATACTAAACAATTTATTCAAAATAGAACTAATCAGGAAGGTAGGGCTTAGGAACATTTGTTGTTGCTTAGAGTAAAAGAGAGCATAATTAAAATGATAAGGTAGTCATGATTGGAATAAATTATTGAGGTTACAGAGATTACACCATGAACCATTTGATTAATGTTAAGAGACCTTGATTGTGAATATGTTCTAGGCCTTTACACATTGAAAAAGTGGATCCTAGAACATAATCTTTTCTTCAGTGGGGCTTTTGCAGACTGAACAAAACTCTTAGGCTAAATTTCTACTTCTCTCCTTCCAAATCTTCTACAATTTTGTCTGCATATTTTTGTTTGTCTATAAATATTTTTTTACCTGTTGTTTACCTGCAACTTAAAGTTATCAGAAAATGTGTGGAAATGTGTTTGCTTATCTGAGGCATGACTGGGAAAAGAGGCTCACATATTCCTGTAGAAAATCCAGTTACCAATTAAGATTTTCATTAAAATATTTGAGTCATAGTTAATTTGCATTAGGATTTATTATCTGAGCAAACCTGACCTATTAAACCTTCTAAATCTATTACTGTCAGTTAATGTCATGATTACAGGAAGTGCACACGGTGTGCCATGGAAACAGAGCTGTTCCACCAAATTTTTAACTTGAAATTGCCATTGTGCAGTTTATCACTGAATTACTAGACACAATAAATTATTTTATGCTAGCCACTCTCATGTCCATCTTCTTAATATTTTCCTTGTCATTTTAAGTGCCTTTAGCCTTGCAGGGTAATGAAAGGTTCTTGTATCAAGTCTGATTACTACTCTAATGTTTTCCAGGCATGCATGGTGATGAGCTTGGCATATGAAACAATTTCCTACAGTAATAAAGCTAATTAAAGTGGGCAGTCATCCCCACATCACTCTTTAATGAATGATAATGAGCTCATTAATCTATCTGGTCTTGCTCACCACATCTATTGACTAAGCTCCTCTGGCAGTATAGGATAGAACGCATGCCCAGGAAAAAACTGGACACTGAAATGCGTCTATTTTCCCATATTTGACATAAAAACAGGAGAAAACAGAGGTATGCTCTAAGTGGAATATGCTTTTTAATAATCAGAATCGGAAAGGGTAAACAGCTAAGCCCGTCTAATGGTGATGAAGGAGGAATCATGCAGGAACTTAACGAGGTCTAGTATTCCCTGGCAAGTGATAGAATAATTGATGCTTCTGTGGCACACACGTATCATGTAAAATATGACTTACAAAGAATCTTTTAGTAACTGGCTCTCTGGGGAAACTGCCTAAAGAGAAAACATCAAGCTCATTTTTGGCTGAGTTTCTTGGCATTTTTCTTTGTTTGCTCCAAATGAGCAGAGGAGAGCTTGCAAGGTTATTTCATAACCAATTTCATAATGACAAATATTGGAGAATTAAGCAGTAATATTTATGAGCAGAAAGAGATGATTCATGCAAATATACATCTAGAAAAATATGTATTAAGTATATACAAAATATACATAAATAGAAAATATATTTAAATTATTTATTTTAAAACTATTATATATAAAATATAAATATATAGATATCAAATATAAAATGTTAAAATTATACAGCTAGGAAAAAAACCCTATTTTTCTTTGATTCTAACCCCACAACTTTCCCTATCTGTCACAGATAAAGTCTAGTAATAGCAGATCACAGCTAACTGGTGGAGTTACCTGGTTCTTAGCATTACAATGCTTTTAAGTCAAATCCCACTGGCATATTTTTACATTATTTTATGCACAGAATTTTATCTCTGTTTGGCTTAATATTGACGTATTTCTTTACGTGGTAGCTCCAAAACAGGGAGAGCTGTTCTGTATTAGCACGTTTATTATACTGGTGAGTGGCATACTGATTAGACTGTACTGTTTTCTATCGTGGCCAAACTTGGTAGGTGTTTATGGTTGATATTGTATTGACTGAAGAGACTTAAGTTTTGTAGTATCTTTGTAGTTATGCTGTCATAGGACAATTATCTTATGATAGGTGATTTTTTTGCCACAGTTTTGTGACAAAGCCTTGGGGGGTTTTGTTGTTTTTGTGTGTGTGTGTTTTGTTTGTTTGTTTTCTCAAGAAATCATTAAGATAAACAAGTCTTGTCTTTTGTAATGACCGTAATGTCAGTTCAGAAATTTGATTTTCTGTGTGTATGCCAAGTGAAAGATATAGTTTGCCCTAGATTGATATATCTGCGTAAACTTGGAGCAGAATGTCCTGTTGGTTGAACAAAGGTTTATTCTCAACTGAAAAATGTGTTTCCATTTAAAGTCAGTAAGTAATTGAATATGCAGTAGAGGAGACTATATATTCATGCTGAATATATAGTCTAGTTAAGCTGGTTGACTTCACTAGAGCAAAGTGCATTCACTGCACTGGACTGCTGATGAGAAGGGAGAAAAATCTCTTTCTAGCGAAGCGCACTGTGTGTCAGAGGTCAGTGTACTAAATGGCTTGGGTGAAAGAATTTTTTATGTGGAGAAAAAAAAAAATCCAGCTGTGCTTGGCAAGTGTGATAAAGGCGGGAAACAATCTTCAGCTTTATACGTGTAAATTTTACCTGAAGTGTAGCAAGATGTTCTGAAATATCAAAATCATTTACTGATTTGCTCACCAGCTGTGCAGCATTTCTGCTATTCACTGATACTTTCTTTAAAGGGTCAGTAATATTGTATCTATAGAAGTATTAAGTATAGAGGATATAATGTTTTCTCAATACACCCTAATGATGCAAATATGAACAGTGTCAGTGGAATATCTGGGGTTTCATTTTATGGAAATAGGAGGGCTTCTTTCTTTTCTGTGTCACCATGGCGGATCTAGGGAACCTTTTGGAATAAATTAATTTGGTGTACTTTGGTGTCAAAGAAAAGCTATTTGTTCTTTGCACACGATATCCATGCATGCAAGCATTTGCATATTTGATCCTAAAGAATTTGCTGGAATGACACAATATTTTCATAATTTTAACTTCAACCAGAGCTGGCTGGATCTCTTCTTTCTTACTCTCTTGAGAGCACTTAGTAAGATTACTTCTGTTAATTCCAATGTATTTAGAAGATCTAAAAATTTACTTGTTGCTTTCTTCCCTGATTCATCCTTATCAATCTAAAATTTTTATATGTTTGTTATTCAGATCCGAAAGAAAAACTTGACTTGGCTTTAAAATAAAATATATATATATTGTCCTTTTTGTACACAAGATGTTGTTTTGTCACATTTTTCCTCACAACTGGAAGAGCCGAAGTCACTATTTCATAACACTCCGCTTTCCTCCTGTCCGAAATTTTCTTGTGATTCCAGAAGGCTGAACAAGGAACGTTTTAAAGCTGATATATTGAATTCGGCATAAAATAATGAATATTGTGTCACATATACAAGCTGATAGTGGAAGACTACAGTGGATTCAGGGGAGATTTGAGCTTCGTGGGTTGTGCTGTGTTGGAGCTAGAATGAACTTTTCTATTGATCTTGTCACAGGGCTGCCAGGATCGAGTTTGGATCCATCTGTTTAGACAAAAGGAGGTTTTGTTTAGGACACTTTTCTCTGAATGTGAAGAAATACATTTACTGGTATGGCAATAATGATACTTCTACAAAAATGCTGCGGGTTGGCAGATATTTTTACTTCACATTTTTGGCCTGAACAAATTTTGGCCTGAACACATTTTTTGTCATGATGCTTGGCAGAAAGAAACTGACATACAAATGAAAAAGTGACTGCATTTCAATTGTAAATTAAATTATGTTCACACAAAGTTATAGATTTTTATCAGTATTCTTTCATGTGACTCAGTCTGTGTGTATTATATGATTAATAATGTTGTTCGCATGTAAAATTGTGAAGAGGTTTTGGTTTTGCTGATTAGGTATTAGGGAAAAAAATTAGATATGAATACTTTATCCCTGATGATAATGGAAGTTAATAGGACAATATTAAACTGCTAAACACATCGTTGCAAAAAAACAAAACCCCACCCTGATTGATGAAGGCTTTCATCAAATTAGTAAGTGCAGTGAGGTCTTCCAGAGCATTTGCGATGCTGAAAGAAAAATGGTGCTTAAGGAAGCACTCTTGGCAAGTAAGATTATTGTGAAGAAAAAGAAAAAGTATAATTTAAAACTTGGTGTTTGTTTCCACATCAGTAGATGCACCATTAATGTTGGGGGAACTAATCCAAGGAATGAGTCTTGAAATGCCAATTTAAGATATCTGAGAATAGTAATGGAGCAGCAGATAATAGGAAATCTCTTGCACCAGCTACTCATTCTGAGACTGACATGAGAAATGAAACTGGTAACTCTTGCCTGTTATCTATTGCTCTAATCTTTGTGGCTGAATGTCAGCTAGAAATAGACAACTGCTTTTTGTTTTCTGGGATTTTTTAAAAGTTCTTTTAATTTGACTTTCTTATTGGTTAAATTAGTAGAAACTGTTCCGGAAAATAGATTTGCTTGGACTATGAAAGAATATAATAAAGGGGGAAGAGCAGGACTAACTTCTGATTTTAATCAGACCTCAAAGTCTGCTGGAGGAGTCATGCGTGTGAATAAGGATGATCTGTTTTGTGTAGATAACTCCATTTCCAAAAACCTTTCAACAACACCCTTCATCAAAGGCATTTAAAAATTAAGATGATGAGTGGAAAAGTCTTCTCTTGGATTAATGGCAGATAGGTTTACAGTGCAAAAGACATAAGTAGTCATTTATTAAAGGAAGAATTATACTTCTAGAAGGTCCAGAATAATCAGAATTAAAATGGAGTTTGAAATGTTGCAAAAAGATTTCATCATACTAAATGATGTAAAGACGAAAGGCAGTTGAGATTCAGTGTCAGCAGACACAATGGAGTGTGCAAGGGGAAGAACAGTCCTATTTTCCCAATGAGAAAAGAGGACTTTCGGACATGGTGCATAGTCCCTTGAAAAGACCTTAGTACTTACTAAAATATATCTTTTTTTTTTTTTTTTTTTTTTTTTTTTTAGAAAGGGATTTAGAATTGAGCATTTATTCTTTGTAGAATCCTGATTACCTGGTTCAAATGAATAACACAGTCTAACTGGGAAGAGTGGAGGATGGGTTTTGATCAGAGATACAGGATGTCCTGTGTAAGGAAGAAGATATTTGCTAGGTTCAAACAGAAATGACAGTAGTTATGCAATAAGTGTGTGGATTTACAAAACAATGGAAGTCACGGAGGATATGAATAGGAAATAAACTGTCTTGTGTTAAGGAAACAATGACATTGTTTCACAGGAGGTTGAAAACCAGAGGAAGGTTAAGGGGTTTTGTTTCACTTGTTCACTTGTCTATGTGAAGGTAGAATTTATTTAGGGATATCACCAGAGGAGACATTTTACTGTGTACATGAATTCTGGCCGTAAAGGGAGAATAGGTGGACTGATTATAGTAGGAAAAATGCATTCATACCTTTTGCTATGCTCTTGACTGATATTCATGATTTCTGCAGGTTAGATACCATCTCAGGCTTCAACTGGCATAATCATCACATTTTATGTTCCATAGTTTATTAATCAAGCTTCATTCTTTTAAACATAATGCTTTTTATTATCACTCAGAAAGAGAGAAAATTTCAACTGGAGTAAAAAAAAAAAATCCAAATTAATTTGCTCCATCTGTATTTCAGAGTTAACGGAATTTGTCTCACTATGAAGAAAACATTTTAAATTTAGTTTTCTATTCATAAATCTCTTGAAGTCCAAGTAGCATAGCCTATATAGTCTCTTTGAGTGTTACCTTCACAGCAGAATATCAATTGAATTCTAGTATATAAATGGATGTAACTGCTCTAATTCACCCATTAAACTATTTATTAACATGTTCCATGTAACTGAATGTAGAATATGTTCTAGTATTGCATAGGTATTTTTTTAATTTTATTTTTTGCATTGGTACTTTTTTTAGGATTAAACACCTTTATCTATCATTAGAAGATCAGATCCTGTGCTCCCCAAATTCCATTTGATTTCCTGATCAAGAAATGAGATAGAGAGTTGATCCTTTAGGAGTGACATTTGAATACTTGGAGGTGTGGAATGACCTCTTTTTCTGATATAATCAGGGTTTACAAAGCTGATACAGCATTTTATTTATTTGTGTTTTTCCTAATGGAAAGATAACTTGGAGTGAGATTCTGCAGGTGCTGGGTCAAGGTGGTCATGGGAGATGGCTCTTAGCAGCTGTGTTATGCTTTAATGGGAATTTCTGAAGCAAGGACTTGCTCTCACCCTTGTTCTGGGCTTTAGCAGCAGCTGGCAGGGCAGTGTGACATGAGAAGCAGCCGAGTTAAGTGTGACCATTGCTTGCAGTCATGAGGGATGCTCTTTGCAGGCGTTTTTGGGACTCCAGCCAAGACTAACCGGTCTGGCAAGGCACCAAAACAGCAGATGAGCCAAAGGAGCAAAATCAATGTGCCTTGCACACGTGAAGAAATGCAGTCAGCCAAATTATTTCTGTCTTTGTGTGATTGAAAGGAATTGATACAACAGATATGAGGTGATGCTGCAGGTAGAGCTAGAGAGGGCACAGAAAAGTCACGCTGTATGGTGTACTTACAGCAGGAGCCAGACCGGTGACTTTGTTCTGACACCTGAAACAAATAATGCAGGCTTGGTCTCTCTGGTAATGTTAGGGTCTTTAAGGCTTTCATTAAAGCAAGAGTAACAATGAACAGTGCGAGTACTCATGATCTGATTGAAAACTCATTTCTGAAAACACGGTTTGTAATATCCAGTAGTCTACTCATGTAATCTCGAATAGGTAGATGTCCTTCCTTTTGTAAAACACGTTAACAGAAGTGGTGTCTCAGTTTGGAGAAAGACAGTAGTGCTCCTCTGCAAATTTCATGGAAGATCCACGCAACCACTTGATGCTTTTCAGATGTCAGATGTGTAAAGTGGTGTAAAGTGGATCATTGAAGATATCCGTAATCCTGAGTCTAGGCTCCTATGCTGTTTGCAGAAAAGTACTGTACCTGTTAAACCTTGTATTTTCTCTCAATCTTCTAGACAGTTATCCAGAAGTTGCTTAATTTTTCTGCGTATATCTGCTGTGTAACCTAGAGAAAGCTTCAAGTGCTTCAGCATTTGTGTACCTTTCTGGAACTGATGCTCAGTTTTAAATTTCTTAGTTTTGTTTGTTCCAGGATTATTTTCTTAAGACACTATATCGTAAGTAATTGTTGATTTTTTCAGTACCCTGAGTTGGTAAACAATCCATTTAGCATCTGAAATTTAGCATTTTTATCAAATGGGTTTTATTATATTCTAATATTATTGTATTTCATTGGAAACACAATCTGTTTAGTATCAGAGGAAAAGGGGTAAATTTATCTTCCAGAAAACTTGGTTAGTTCTGTTTATAGCACTTTGATTACGGTAAGCATGATATGCCTGTTTGTTCCAAAGTATGAAGAGGTATAAAGTAAGTTTTCAAAATGAAAATGAGTATTCTTTTTGGCACTTATGCATAACCTTCTGCAGCTGCCTTCACGCATGCCACAATTTTTCATCTTGTGACCTGATCTGAGGAGAAACAGATTTGCTACTATGTTTAGCGTTTTCCCAAATGAGCAGAATTAAATTAAAATAGGAAAATACTGGCACGGAGACATAGCAATTGCTGTCATAGCTGGCAACTGAAAATAAGTAGAAGGGTGATAATTTGAAGAATATTCTGACCATAAATGTATGCAATAATAACAGCAGATCCATAATGAGATTGCACCTAAATTGTGGGGGTTTTTTAAGTATCAGAGGATGTAAGTGAGGAGAATGATAGGTAGCTTTTTGCACACACCTCCTTTTACATTTTTATTAAGTACACTTGGAATTTAGTCTGCAAAGCTTTTTTTTATTATCTATATTTAATAAAAGAAAGTAGTTTGAAGATGTACTGTTTACAGGTTATGCTAACAGCTCTCTTTAACAATGAGGTGTTAATTGACTTTTTACCAAGCATTTGCAGAGTCATGGACATGCTTACTACAACTGAGAGCAGAATTCTTATCCTTTTTTTCATAATAAAATAATGAACAGCATTCGTAAAAATAATGAGAATAATAATGACAATGTAATATGTAGTATATATAATCTATTAAGTTCTAAAAAATTACCTCAAAGCTACAGGTAGCTTATGAAAACATGCCTAGAGCATAGATTGATTTATTTGGACTGATAATTTCATAGCATTCGTGTTCTTATTGCACTAGTAGCCTTGATAAAATATTGGTGTAAACTCATTTTGCAGAAAGGTAAGGAATCAGAGTGGCAAAGGGTATTGGTTCAGTAAATAGAAAAAGTAAATGTCACCTAGCAGACTTTTATACGCGTTGAATTTAATTGATTTTAGTTGGCTCCTGAACACAACTTTATTCACATGACAGTCTGTTCTTTTACAGTCTATAAATATTGTAAGGGCTGAAAAAAGCAGGAGACATCTTGTTCAAATGTGATCATGCCCATACTATAATTTGGCTTATTTTTCTCAAGATAGGAACACATGGGTCAGGTATCTGCTGGAATGTGGAGATAGCTAAGAGGCCAACTCCCACAGCCCCAGCGTATTCAAAGTATATTTAGAAACCCCTACTTTCTGAGGAAAATGGCTTTTTTCCAGCTTGCAGTGTAGATTTAGAATACATTGAGTGCATGCTCTCCTAAAATTTAGCAGGCCATCCTTTGCAAGTTATTTCCTCATTAATATCTGTTGCTGTGACAATTCATTAGGAGGCAATACTGGATTTTTGGGAGGTTTGCGTTTGGGCTTTTTGTTTTTGTTTTTTGTACCATAAATCCTTTTCAGACTGTGTCTGCTATTTCCCATTCACCTTGAGAAGCTTTTCTCAAAAAATTTTTTGGTCTTTCCACAGCAGCTTTGCCCTGTATTACAGTTTCTCAGTGCATAATGAAGCATTTCAGACCTCCTAAGGAGTAGAGATGATCCCTTCCCGAATTGACACTATGAGATATACATTGCTGTTTGCCCACAGACTAATGAATAACACAGCATCCACCAGTTTTTGCTGCCCTCCACACCTTTCAATAACATGTGAGTTCTTTAATATCATTCACACAATCCTTCACTGAAATATTTTGGTTCTTGCATGAGAAAAGGATTTTCTGAGCCTCTTCTCCTGCCATAGCTTTCAGTAGTTACTTTCTGGAGGTACTGTATTCAGTGCTTTGGCAACATTTTTTTCTGCAACATTTTTTATTCTGTTAGTGCTGCATTCGGACAGGTGTATGGGATATTGAAATTGCCCAACCTTTTTGCAGTCAACTGCTTGACAATGTGTTTTCTTTCTTTTATTCACGGTCTTGTATTTGAAGAAGATTAATGCCTCTGCAGATACTGTGCAGCAAAATGGGATTATAAAATCCTAATTCTACTCTGTATTCAACAGCAAATAGCTCTCTGCTGCTTCAGGAAAGCAGGGCTCTATCATGCCTAGAGGTGACTTGGGAAGATGAATACCATCGCTGCTTTTTTCTTTCCCTTGCTTTATATACCCAGCAGAATGCCATATTGTTTTGGAATATTCCTTGGATCAGTTGGTCATCTTGGCTCTGTCCCCTCCCGACTCCTTTGTGCCGCCCCCTCTCCTTGCTGCAGCGGCAGTACGAGAAGCAGGAAAGGCCTTGATGCTGTGTGAGTGCTGCTTGGCAAAAAGAAAATAATCTCCGTGTTATCAACGCTGCTTCCAGACCAAATCAAATCCATAGGGCCATACAAGCTGCTGTGAAGAAAGTTAACTCTACCTCAGGAAAAATCATCGTAGAGTCCACACCTGAGAGTCTCAAGAATCCCAGAAATTGCAGGGTGCTCTTTTATGGGGCTGCAGTGGCCTGTGCAGGAGTTGATAATGCAGGGCACTCATTTCCAGGCACCATGGCCCACTGCAAGTGTTCTCAGAGTTCTGCTGAAATGAGGCAATGCAAGGGAAAAACCCTAGCCTTACATGCTTTTCTCCAAGCTCTGAGGATAGTTATGGGCTAAATTTTATGAAACGATTGTTGGATGGAATATGGAAGTGACGTGCCTGGAGAGCTGTGCCGGGCAGGAGGGGTCCGTTCCTTGCGTGCGTGAGGAAGATCCAGCTGGGTGCTCGACTGCTGTAGCCAGGAGAGGTGCACTGTGGGCTTTAAGTCATTGGAAGCTCTGTGAGGCAGAATCAATCTTCAAGCTCTCACTAGTCCAAGGGAGTTCTGCCTAGAGAAAACCTAGTGCCGAAAGCTTATCTCAGGAATCTTTCCTGATGTGGTTGAGGCACGGTGTTACAGGCCTCATTGCTGTATTTGCTTGCGTATGCTTTCCAGAAGATATTTTTGTAATAGTCTTGGCTATGGACCTTGATTTTATTTTTCTTTTTTTCCCTGTGTATTGTTCTATTTTTTTTCTAAGTTCAAAAGGAGAAATTCAAAAGGTAGCAGCAGTGTAGAACAACTGTGCTGGCAAAAAGAATTCAGAACAACGTAACAAAAATTTGAGGAACCATAGCTAATGCCATATTGTTTTTAAAACCATTTTGTTAAATATAGGCATCACTTTGATAAAATAATAGTTGCTGATACAAAACCATATTTTTTAGAAGCAGATTTTTTTGCTAACAGTAATGTTAAGTATGCACTAATATCATACTCAGTGCCATGGGATGTATTCTGGGATGCGCTAAATTTTTATTTTCAGCTGATGTGCCTAGACATCAATCTGCTAGTAGATAGTAAAATATAGCATATAATAAAGAAAACTTCTGTGAGTTCTTCCCTAACAGAGATAATGTGAATTCTGGCTTTTTTATACATTTGTATCTTTCAGAAGACCTGTAGTAGTACTGAAGTAGTGTGTAAGTGGCCAGAAATAGTGTAACTCTTTCTATTGCAGTTGTTTTAAATATTTGCAATATTGATGTATATGTGTCTTGTTTCTTCTTCCAATTCTGTTAGGACAAGATGAGCAATATCATTACTTGGAAAGTTAATAATTATAACCTTTTATGTGAGAAAGATGGGATCACTCTCTGCTTCTCTACTTCTGTGTTTATTTGGATTCACAAACACATTAGTCCAGACAGAGTGCAAGTTTATCACACTGATTATACCCTTTAGAACCTCTGCACTCTATGCAATCTAAGTAATGTCTGCACTCTTACACTGTCATTAGCTGAGGTCCAGTTTTTTTATTTTCAGAGTAAGAGTTGTGAATATGCCAGCAGATTTCTTGTCATGTGGCTTGTGGGGGTTTTTGGATTTATTTTTTCAATAATAGTTCTCCAAATTAATAAACTTTCCGAAGCAGATGTTTCCATGCTAGAAGAATTTAAAAACAGAGTTCTTCAGTTATAGTTGTATAACCAGCTAGTTGGGTGGTTAATTTGCTAGGTTTTTATGTTTCAACAGTTCGGTCTGTTCATTTGAATTTCTCCTCTGGGATGTTTATCAGAACAACACAAAACTACATGATTGATATTTCTTCTTCAAATAATGATGTTGAGACTTAGATGAGATTTTCTGGCAGCAGCTTGCATGCCCCTGCCTCCTGGATATGGGTTTGGCAACAGTTTTAGCTATTAGGGTCACTTTTGTGCAGGTCAAATTGAATTACAGCGGTTATTTCACTAAGTGGTAACAGTATTTTTTCCTCCCCCAGTTAATACCAGAACTGCTGCTGTTTTAGATGCTGTAAGACAAAAGATGTATAGATAGGGAGTGTGCTTTCCTTTTCCTGTGGATGTCTGTTCTGCTTTCTTTTTCATCTCTCCAAGATAAAGAGCTCTGCAATAATGCTCTAAATTAATACTTCTCTAGTGTTGTTTTGTATGATTAAAATGACAACATTGCATAGCTGTTTCTCAAATGAAGAGGAATGACCTGATAGGATCTTCGGTAACAAGAGTTAAAAGATTCAGAAAAC